>NC_082695.1:15375613-16092279 GCF_949987515.2 Delphinus delphis | reverse complement strand
TTCGAATGTAATGGTGGTGTAACTCCATTTTATGCGGGCACTGTTGTAGTTGTAATTTGTTTCCTGGAGGGCTGCGCTAGGTTGCGGTAAAGTTGAATGGGAGTTCGGGGTGAATTAAATTTGTGTCTTGGGAACTCCCTGGCATTCCAGTGGTTAGTTCTCTGCGCTTTCACTGCGAGGGTTCAATCCCTGGTCAGGGAACTAAGATCCTGCAAGCTGCGCCTTGTGGGCAGGAAGAAAAATTGTGTCTCTATTCTTAACCTCTTGACCACAACATTCAGGAACTAAAGAGAAAACTGACAAAAAGAGAATTAAAAAAGGGTCTCCTTATATCGAATTTTCTGATTCCAGTAGTAATACATCCTCAGTACAAAAAGTCAAGCATTACAGAAGTATGTGAGGTGGAAATTCACTGGACATATACATAGGCACATATAGATGTTCATTGCTGCATATTAGCAAAAACCAAGAAATAAGCCAGCCTGCCTTCCATGGGGAAACAGATGAACAACATATGTTACAGCTACAGGAAAGAATAATTCTGTGCACACAGTAGTTAAAGGAATTAGCTGGAACCGTATGAATAATGGATCTCAAAAACAATGTTTCAAGAGGGGAAAATGTCTCCTACTCTGAGTGATGTGAAACTAATTAAAATTATCAAAACAGACTTTCTGTCAAATGTGGATAAACATAGGTCCATATAAATGGCTAAAAATGTCCTGGAAGGAAAATGCTCCTTGGCGTGAGGGCACGGCTGCATAGGGAATCTGCTTGTGGGCAGTGATTCAAGGGGAGTTTAAATGTTTTATTTCTTTAAAAATAAGTGGCCTATAAGCTAATATAAAAATGAAAAATAAAAGAAAAACAGTCCTCTGATATCCCACCCCTGCAGATGATCACTGCTAACAGGTGGTATGTACAGAATAGGAGTTTGATTTATCTTGTTTTCCTTGAGAGATTGTTATGGAATGAGCCAAAACCTGTGTTGGGCTAAGCAGTGGTTTGGAATGGCTGTGTGCTGAATGAGTCAAGTGACATATCTCCACACTGATTACGTTGCTTTTATTGCTTGTTTAGGAGTTTTAAGATCTTTGTAGAAATAATAGAAAGTCCAGGAATGTGAGACCAAAGGCCTTGGGGGATGAGGAAAGAATGTTCAGGGAGACATTCTGGGGGAGGTGGCTGCCCTTGGCCTTAACCCCAAACTAACCCCGAGGTACCTAAATGATTGTGTGGATAAGTGTGAATGTGGGTGGCATTCCATGTTTATGTTTCTCTCCTTATGATCTGTTTTCTCTTAGACATAAATTACCCAACTGCCACTGAAAAAGCAGTTGCCAGCAGGATTCACCCCAGGATAGAAAGCCACAGCATTTCCTCACTCCTTCTTAGGGAAAATAACATATTCCAGGGGTGTAGATTTCCTAGGTAACAGATCCCTAATTCTTTCATGCATCAAAGCTTGAAAATAAAGTCTTTCTAGAATGGGTCCTACATCTGTAAATTGGAGCTGCTGAGTGGCATTTAACCTTTTTTGGCGACCTTGGGCAGATTATGACTGTCCATTGCCATGGGGTGGAGGTGGCACTAGAATATCACTCTGTCCTCACTTTGGTTAAGACTCCTCTCCAGGGTCCTGCAGTCCTGCTCCCAGCTCTACTGTCCTGCCCCAGTTTCTCACCCCTCCCCACAAGTTTCTGTTTGCAGTTCCTAATCCGCAGGGGCCTGGAATAGAAGATATCCGAGGAAGCCACGGATCATGTTATCCTCCAACTCAGTAATTCTAAATACGGTAACCTGCCCCAGCTTTGCAAAGATGCGTGTCTAAGGATGTTTGCAGCAGCAGCACTGTCAGGAATACAGGCAGACCTCATTTTATTGTGCTGTGCTTTATTGCACTTTGTAGATACTGCGTTTTTTACAAACTGAAGCTTTGTGGCAACCCTGCATTGGGCAAGTCTGTTGGCGCCGTTTTCCCAACAGCATTGGCTCACTTCCTGTCTCTCTGTCACATTTTGGTAATTCTCACCACATTTCAAATCCTCCACCAGCAAAAAGATTATGACTTGCTGAAGGCTTGGAGGATGATTGGCACTTTTTAGCAATAAAGTTTTTTGTTTTTAAATTTTATTTATTTATTTATCTATTTTTGGCTGCATTGGGTCTTCGTTGCTCTGCGTGGGCTTTCTCTAGTTGCAGCGAGCAGGGGCTGCTCTTTGTTGCGGTGCACGGGCTTCTCATTGCAGGGGCTTCTTTTGTTGTGGAGCACGGGCTCTAGGCGCGTGGGCTTCAGTAGTTGTAGCACGTAGGCTCAGTAGTTGTGGCTCGCAGGCTCTAGGCGCAGGCTCAGTAGTTGGGGCGCACGGGCTTAGTTGCTCCGCGGCATGTGGGATCTTCCTGGACCAGGGCTTGAACCCATGTCTCCTGCATTTGCAGGCGGATTCTTAACCACTGTGCCACCAGGGAAGCTCCAGCAATAAAGTATTTTTAAATTAAGGTATGCACATTGATTTTTTTAGATATCATGCTATTGCACCCTTAATAGACTGTGGTATAATGTAAACATAGCTTTCATATGCACTGGGAAACCAAAAGATTCCTGTGACTCCCTTTATTGCAATACTTTATTGCGATGGTCTGGAGTGAACCCAAAATATCTCTGAGGTCTGCTTGCAGTGAAAACTTTTCCTAAAAGTGCATTTGTAGGACACGATTAAATAAATTGTGGTCCGTTAGTTTTGAAGATTGCTATGTTGCTTAAAATAATGAGGCAGATATGCCTGTGGAATAACGTCCAAGATAAACTTACTCATAAAAGCAAGTTACAGAATAAAAGTCCATTATCGGACTTCCCTGGTGGCACAGTGGTTAAGAATCCAGTCCTGGGGACACAGGTTCAATCCCTGGTCTGGGAAGATCCCACATGCGCAGAGCAACTAAGCCTGCGTTCCACAACTACTGAGCCTGCGCTTTAGAGCCCGCGAGCCACAACTACTGAGCCCGCGTGCTGCAGCTACTGAAGCCCGAGCTCCTAGAGTCTGTGCTCTGCAACAAGAGAAGCCACCCCAGTGAAAAGCCCACGCACCGCAACGGAGAGTAGCCCTCACTCACTGCAACTAGAGAAAGCCCGTGCGCAGCAATGAAGACCCTACGCAGGCAAAAATAAATAAAATAAAATAAATAAATTTATTTAAAAAAAAAAGTCCATGATCCCCACTGAGAATGGACACTCCCCATGTCTGTCCCGTTCCCTCCAGGACCCCAGCACGAGTGCAGGTCCTGGCACACTGCAGGTGCGGAACCCAGAGCCCCCTCTGTTCTCCCCCACCCTCACTCTGCAGCTACGGGGCCCTTTTGGTTCCTTGTGTCCCCAAGCCCTTACCTCAGGTACCCCCTCTGGTCCTCACTGTTGCCTGTTTGTTTCTGCTTCTCTCTTCATTTGCTTGTTGATCATGTCTCTTCTCCCGGGACTTTGGTTCAACGAGCCAGGACTTGGCTGTTTCACTCAGTGCCCAGCATGGCAATGGCACTTGGTTAACACTAACCACTGCATGGATGAGTGAATCCAACTTATAAAATGCAGTGAGATGTATTTATTAAAATGTAGAGAAAATAGAGCATTTTGATGGAAAAGCTCTATGAGTTTTGCCAGCAGTCCAGATTCAAAGTGTCAGCTTCTGATTCCATGAGGCTGTCTGTCCCTCTGCTTCTGGAAACTATAATGGGGAAGTGTGAGCCCGGTAGGACCCCCTCCCAGGGAGAGTGAGTTAACATATTATGTAAGTTAGGCGTTGGGTTTTTGGCCGAGAGGTTATGAAGCATTTGGCCTAGAGTCCACTCTTGTGTTTATTCAAGATGAGTCACTATGAAGCTCTCCCCACTTGAAGCAGAACTTTGGCAGAGGCTTAGTATGAGAACGGTTCTCACCCTAGCTCCCCCTCCCCAAGGAGGGCACCACTGAAGTCTGGCTTTAGGAGAAGGGAAGTGGGAACTCTAAACAGAAGGAAGATTCCAGGTTCCTGCAAACCCCAGCTTATCCTATTAGTTAGAAGGGAGGATGGACTATTGAAAATCCAGCAGTGGAGAGTGACTCAACAAATCCAGGGCATTGAGAGGCAGACAGGGACCAGGGAGTGCTCTTTCCAGGGTCCTAGACAAGATCAGGGGACGGTGTGGGCCCCGCCCAGGGAGGAAGGGGTGAGGACCTGGGGAGTTTAACCAGACTGGCCCACTCTCCGCTTCATACTTCCTGATCTTTGCAAAATAACAACGAAAATTTTTTCAGGATAAACTAATTTAGTATGCTGCTGTGCAGGTGTCTGGAGTAATGTACTGACTGTGGTGGTGAGACACACTGTGTGTGGGGTCCTGGCTTAGGAGCTTACACCCCTCGTTGAATTTAGTCCTCACATTTAAGCCCCCGGCTGTGTCATCCCCAGAGACTGACGAGCATCTGGAAATGAAGGGATTGGCCCCAAGGTCACAGCTTGTGAGGGGTAGAGCCAAGATTCGAACACATGTCTGTCTGGCTTAGAGGCTGGTGCTTTTTATAGCACCCATAATAAAAACTCAAAATCAAACTGGCAGCAGGGCAGTTAAGTAAACCATAAAGATGGAGATTAGGAAACGAGTTCTGACCTCCTCGAAGGCAAACATGGGCTCTGACTGGAGTCTGGAGTTGGGGGGAAGAACTGGGTGAAGAGCACAGGCTTTGGAGTTCCGAAGACTTGGGTTCAAATCCCGGCTCTGCTCTCACTGCTGTGTGACCTTGAGCAGGTGGCTTGACTTCTCTGTGCCTCAGTGTCCCCCGACTGTAGGGAGGATGCAGCTTACCTAGGTTTGCTATGAGGTTTAAATGGGAATGATCCAGTAATGGAAAGCTTCTGGTACAGGGGCTGCCACATAATGAGTAGCCAGGAACTGTCAATAGCCATTTCCATGACATGCAGGTGATGGGTAGAACATTCACATGATTCCAGGTGCTGACATCTTGGTCAGCAGAAGGGAACAGTACAAGGCCAGCCAGGCTCACCCCCACCCACTGCGGCCTGCCTTTCTCTGTAGCTGACCTCCTCCTTAAAGTGCTTCAGTGAATCAGTGGGTGTGAGGCTGTGAAACCTGAGCCTGCACTCAGGGTGGCAACGGGAACAGATGTTTGGAGTGGTCACAGGCTGTGTGCCAGGCTGTCCTCCTTCCTCCACAGGTGTTACCTCTGCTCCTCCCCGTGGGCTTCACTCTCCTCCAAGTTCACCAGGAGGCAAGGCTGATTCTCAGAGAGGGGAGCATGTGGGGAGGGTGTGGCCCAGTCCAGCTTGAACTCGGGTCCAGCTGGCTTCCAGCCTGAACTCTTTCTGCTACACCTGTTCCCTCCACTGGAAACTACCTGTTGCCTGCTTCCCAGCTCTCTTGCAGGAGGAAACAGGGGTGTCTTTTCCCTTCAGATTGATGATCAGCCACCTAATGTGAACCCACACACATTTCCAAAGAACCTGGCTGAGTGACTGCAGACAACTTCCCAGGTCCTAAGCCGGGGCCAGGCCATGTTGGGATGCTGGGGCCCAGGAGAGCCCTTGGGGAAGGAAGGCAGAGTGGCCTTGGACAGGTGTCCTTGCCTTCACCCCACGTGTGACCTTTGCCCAGCCTTGGTTAAAGTGACTGAAGTGACCTCAGCCCCCTCTGGAAAGACCAGTTTCCCCAGCCTCAGGGGACAGCTTGCTGGGAGATTTCTGCTCTGCTCCCCTGAGGGTTTCACAGGACCTGTCCTCCTCTCTGACCCCATCTCCTAGCACTTCCTTCCTGGTTCATCAGTAACTCTGGCTGCCTTTGTTTTTTCTCAAACACACCAGACTTATTCCTGCCCCAGGGCCTTTGCACTTGCTGTTCCTGCTGCCTGGATTGTTCATCCTCCCATTCTTCCCATGGCTGGCTCCTTTTCATCAGTCAGGGCTCAAGTCAAATGTCTGCTCTTCAGAGAAACCCTCCCTGACCATCCCAGCTAGAGCTCTCTATCTTCCTCCACTTCAGTACTCTCTATGGATCTTGTTTTTCTCCTTTGCACTTATGACTGCAGTCTGAGACTGCCTTGTATATTTGATTGCTTCTTTATTTTCTGTGCCTACCAGAACGCCAGCTCCATGAGAGAAAAGTTCCTGAGTTTGGTTCCCACTGTGTCCTCAGCCCTAGAACCGTGCCTGGCCCATTGCAGGTGTTCACTAAATATTTACTGAATGGATGAAAGAATAATCTAACTTGGTTCTCATAACAACCCTACTACAGTAGTGTGGTAGAGGAACAGCGGTTGCTAATTCTTCGTTGCTCTTCCCAGGCAGAGGTGGAGGCTCTCCTCCCTCCCTGTGAATCTGGACTGGGCCTGTGACTCATGCTGACCAATGGAATTGGTGGCAGAAATAAGGCCATGTGACTTCTGAAGCTAGGTCTTAAGAAGCCTTTCAGCTTTTGCCTGGTGTCTTGGAACACTCTCTAGGGAAGCCAGCTGTCATGTGAGAGGTCTGACTAGCCTGAGTCTGCCATACAGTCAGGAAGCCCAAGCAACCATGTGGTGCCAGACATATGAGTGAAGAAAGTATCTTGCACCTGCAGCCCCAGGTGCCCTCGCTCTGCAACCACATGACCAAGCCCTGCCCAGCTGAGCCTAATCAATGGACACAACTGTGAGAGATAATAATAAAGCATTTTAAGCTACCAACTGTTGAGGTGATGTTACACAGCAGTATATACAGATTACTGATAAGAAAGGAACATAGTCTTCATTTCTCAGGTCAAAGAAACCAGGGCATTGAAAGGTCAAATGACTTACCCACAGTACTTGGCAGAGTGGGTGCTCCAGCTTGGATTGTCTCCAAGGCCTGTGCTTTTAACTTCTAGGCCACATCCCTCTGAAGCTAATTCCTATTTGTTCTTTCTGATTTTTTTTTTTAAAACATGGCTGGTGGTCAGTATCAGGTTGAGAGCTGGTCCTGAGGACTTTCTTCCTTCTCATTGTAGATCTTCATAAACAATGAGTGGCATGATTCTGTCAGCAAGAAAACTTTCCCCACCATCAATCCATCCACTGGGGATGTCATCTGTCATGTAGCTGAAGGGGACAAGGTGAGATATGGTAACTTAAACTTCAGGGCAGGGCTGAGTGGGTTGGGGGTGCACAAGGATGGTTTCATTCTCTAACATGTTTTTTTATGGTTGAAACTGTGTGTGTATTACTTTCATAACTAAAAATGCCAATTAAACTTTTTGAGTTAAGTGAAACCACAGAAACTCTTCCTTGCAGGTAAAAGTGCTAGATTGTACCCGGGTTCAAGAATTTGTACAGTTGTGCAAAGAAGATGTGGCACATAAATACAATGGAATATTACTCCACCATAAAAAGAAACGAAACTGAGTTATTTGTAGTGAGGTGGATGGACTTAGAGTCTGTCATACAGAGTGAAGTGAGAGAAAAATACTGTATGCTAACGCATATATATGGAATCTAAAAAAAAAAAAAAGGTACTGATGAACCTAGTGGCAGGGCAGGAATAAAGACGTAGACAGACGTAGAGAATGGACTTGAGGACACGGCGGGGAGGGGGAAGCTGGGGCGAAGTAAGAGTAGCATCGACATATATACACTACCAAATGTAAAATAGATAGCTAGCTAGTGGAAAGCAGCAGCATAGCACAGGGAGATCAGCTCCGTGCTTTGGGACAACCTAGAGGGGTGGGATAGGGAGGGTGGGAGGGAGACTCGAGAGGGAGGGGATATATGTGTGCATGTGGCTGGTTCACTTTGTTGTGCCACAGAGGCTAGCACAGTATTGTGAAGCAGGTTATACACCAATAAAGATATATTAAAAATAAAATATAAAAAAATTCATACAGTTGCAGAATTGTAGACTTGGAATTTAATTTGAGAACACCTAATCCAGTCTGTCCATTTCAGACCTGGAAGTTGAAGGTCAGAGAAGGGAAGTACAGAGCTAGATGGAAATCTTCTTCAGCAGAATTCAGATCTCCTGAGATCTAGCTATGGTGTCTATAGTATATTTGGATTTGATTATATATACCCATAGTAATGAAAAAATACTAATTTTAAAGTTAAAAATTAGACTTTCAGGGGCTCCCCTGGTGGCGCCGTGGTTGAGAGTCCGCCTGCCGATGCAGGGGACACGGGTTCGTGCCCCGGTCCGGGAAGATCCCACATGCCGCGGAGCGGCTGGGCCCGTGAGCCATGGCTGCTGAGCCTGCGCGTCCGGAGCCTGTGCTCCGCAACGGGAGAGGCCACAACAGTGAGAGGCCCGCGTACCACAAAAAAAAAAAATTAAACTTTCAGTAAAAAACATTTCATTTATTAAAATAGAAAAAGCATTAAAAATAATTCAAGAATGCCTCCTGTCCTCTGCTTTAAAACAGTCTTCTATATGTACATTTAAGGCCTTTCTCCCTTTGCTAAAAGAAAGTGTGAATACTTTCCTGGCTCATAGGGTAGTCTAATGGTAAATGTATTTAATATTAATGAAAACCATGCTCCGTACCTCCTGATACACATCTCCCTATATGGAAAATGCTAGCTGTGTTGATTTTATTGCTTTCCCAGGAGAGGGAAGCTGGTTAAACCTGCATTAGTTGGAGACTGCCAGTCGTCTCCGAAGGAATGGTTAATTTCACTGGGCTTGTTTTGAAAGGAAGAGGGGGAAAATGGCCAATTTCTTAGTGCTGATCCCTGAATGCCTCTCCCTACGTTAACTCTTTGGGGGATTTTGAAATGGAAACCATCAGGATCCTCATTCCCACCATGACTGCTGGGAAGGAGAGAAGCCCAGTCATTTAATTCTGAAGCTGGTCAAACAGAGCCCTTTTGAGGCTGGGAGGAACTGTTTGGGGCAGTTCCCACACAGGCATTGACTGAAGCTCCTGTGGGCACGTTCGGCAGCGGGGCAGGAGGCGTTTGGAGGTGGTTATTGCTGAGAAGGCCTGAAGTACCTCGGTGGGTGTTTTCCAGGAAGACGTGGACAGGGCAGTGAAGGCTGCCCGGGCTGCATTCCAGCTGGGCTCGCCGTGGCGCCGCATGGATGCGTCCAAAAGGGGCTGGCTGCTGAACCGCCTGGCTGATCTGATTGAGCGGGACCGGACCTACCTGGCAGTAAGTTCTCTGCCCTCTCCCCTCTCATCCCACATGGCGAATGGATGTCCCACGGATAGCCAGGAAAGTGTTGCCTTGCTGACAAGTAACTGGCCAGAATGGCGTAGGCTGGACACCTTTGGGGTACCCTCCTGTACCAACCTGGGAAGCCTCTTAGTGTTTCCTTTGATGCAGTGGGTTTGGCTAAGAAAGGAGGAGACTCGGGTGGGGAGGGGGCTATGATGGGGAAACCTTCCTGGAGAGAGACCCCCCAGAGGGATGGACACCTCTCCCAGACCCTCTCTGTGTGGTGGGCCTCCTCCCTGTCTGCAAGAGGCAGAAGAAACCAGGAGGCAATACCCTCTCCTCCCCCAGTTCATACTGCACATAGCAGCCAGAGTGAAGCTTCTAGAAGGCAAATTATACCATGGCACTCTGCTCTTAAGCCTTCCATCACATTCTGTGTCCTTAGGATAAAGCCCTGTTCCCTCAACATAATCTACTAGGCCTTCCTGATCTGGCTCTATCTCCCAACTGTGGCCCTCACACACAGAGCTCAACTCACCAGCTTTCCCTCAGCTTCTTCGCTGCCAAGCTTTGGGCCTTTGCACATGCTGTTTCCTCTGCCCAGGGTACTCTTCCCTCTGTCACCATTCATACCTTCCCCTTTGCTTTGTTCCTCTTACATATCCTTCAGGTTTTAGCCTAAAGGGTGCTTCTCAGGCTGGAGTTTCTCCAGCTGGGTTGGGCACTTTGTAACACTCTTTTAACACTTGTGACTAATTCATGTCATTATTTGCTGGCTTTTTGCTCTTTTTTCTTTTTTTTTTTTTAACATCCTTATTGGAATATAATTGCTTTACAAAGGCATTTTGTTCTATAAGCTCCATGATCGCCTCTGTATTCCTAGCACCTGGATCCGCCATAGAGTAGAAGCTTGAAAAAAATATAGTGAAATGATTGAATGAGAAGTTGGTGCATCCTTCCTCCCATCCCCCTCCTCTTGCTCCCTGCCATTGAAGAGGCCCAGAAATGCCTCAAAGTTCAGCACAAAGGGGCCACCAGCCCTTCTCAGACCATGCTGAGCCTCAATGCTGTTTGTCACCCGATTTACTGATTCATTCCTGTGCCCCCGTGTCCGTGTTGATCTTGTTGTCTTTGCTCAGGCCTTGGAGACCCTGGACAACGGCAAGCCCTACGTCATTTCCTACCTGGTGGATTTGGACATGGTTCTCAAATGTCTCCGGTATGGGCTCAGGCTTCCTGTTCTTTGTTCTGGCCGTGCCAGAGGGGAGGGAGTGTTGCTGGAGGGGTGGAAACAGAATAATGTAAAAGGATCCACAGGAGTTGGAGAAATGTATTCTAGTTAGACTCCATCTCATGGGAATCATCCCTCAATACCAAAACTGTAATTGAGTCATACACGTTTTCTCTTTCAGTTTTGGTAATTTATATGTTAGTTGGAATTTGTCCATTTCTTCTAGGTTATCTAATTTGTTGACTACAGTTGCACATAACATTGTCTTATAATGATTTTTATCCCGTTTTTATAATGTCCCCACTTCCATTTCTGATTTTAGTTATTTGTGCTTCTCCCTTTTTTTCTTAGTCTGGCTAAAGGTTTGTCAATTTAGTGAATGTTTTCAAAGAACCAGCTTGTGGATTTGTTGATTCTCTGTTGTTTTTCATTTCACCCATCTCTGCTCTGATCTTCATTATTTGCTTCCTCTTGCTAGCTTTGGGTTTAGTTTAATCATAAACATTTTAATAACCAAGAAATACAAGATGAGGAATAAGAGCTTTGTCAGAGCCCTTGGGTCATAGGTAACAGGAACTCACTCAGCCTAACTTGGGCAACTGTGGAGAGTGAGGGGTCTGAAATCGAGAAGGCCATTCAGTCTAACTGCTGCCTACTTGCTTCCTTCTTCTCTCGACTACACTGGCCTCTCCTGGGGCCAGTCTGCATGTTGGAACCCGGTTGCTCACACCTGGGCTGGCTGCTGTATGAGTGCTTCCGGCCAGACTAAGCTGCAGTCCCTTAGTCCTCGTGCCAAATTCCTGGAAGGGGGGCCCTGACTGGCTGGCCTTGAGTCTGACCAGATGTGGTTCAGGTGGACAGATCATTGTTCAAATAATGGCTGTTCCTCTGTGACCATGTGGACAGAGGTGGAGGGGAAGAAGCGGTGCCAGAAAAGTATGGGTTGGACAACAAAACTGTAGTTATCCCCCATAACAGGGTTTCTCAACCAGGGCAGTTGCGTCTCCCAGGGGACAGTGGCTAATGTCTGGAGACGTTTTTGGTTGTCACAACTGGGAGGGAGGGGTGCTACTGGCATCTGGTGCATAGATGCCAGGGATGCTTTAAAAATCCTGCAGTGCACAGGACAGCCTCCCACAGCAAAGAATTTTCCAGCCCCAAATGGCAGCAGTGCCAAGATAGAGAATGCTCTGCAAGGACGCCCCAGAGGGAGCAGCCTGGTGAACAGCAGGCAGAGCCCCAGGCCTTCCTGTGTTTTAGCAGAGTGCCTCTGTGCCCATTAAATACCTGTTCTGAGGCGTGCAAACACACGTAATACAGACCTGGGAAGAAGGGAGCAGCGATGCCTTAATTTGTACAGATTGGCAACTCCGTGGCTATTTTTCTCCCTGGCGTCACAAACCTATGTTCACACCCAGGTCAAGTCTGGTCTCAGGCTAACCTCAGCAGACACATTCATTTCAGAAATCTCTCTTTTACATTGCATGTTGCATCTCTCCCCCATCTTTCATTCTTCCTACTTCCCTGAAAATCATCACATACTATAAACACATGACTCTTCTTTTCCCCCCAGCTCTAATTTGCTGTGTTTTTGCCATTTGTGTCCCTGTGTGTCTGGATGGTAAGCTTTACAGGGTTGGGACCCAGTCATTGATTTGTTTCTGGTCACTGTTCACTCAGTCTTAGTACAATGCTCTGCACACAGCAAGTGCCAGCTGTTAGATGGGTTTGCACTTTCCCACTAGAGTCGATCCATGGTTCTCAGATGCTAATCTGTGGTGCTGGGCTGGTGCGACAGTCACAGTTTAATAAATCTGAATGTTTATTAAAAATACTGATTCCTGGGCATCAGCCCCAGAGTCAGTTGAGTAGGTCAGAAGTGGGTACCTGGAATTTGGTGTTTTTTATGAGCACCCCAGGTGATTCTGAGGCTTAGAGGTTAGTTACCGAGAATGAATTATTGTGACCCTAGCAGTTAAGTCTTTCTGGAAATAAGCCCAGAGCCAGGGCAATTATCAGAAAGACCCAGTTGGACCAGTTTGAGTTTTCTCTTTCTGCCAGAGTTTACAGGGGTCCCTGACAGTCATTGACGGAGTTTGGATTTTTTTTTTTTTTTTTTAAGTTACTATGCAGGCTGGGCTGATAAGTACCACGGAAAAACCATTCCCATCGATGGGGACTACTTCAGCTACACCCGCCATGAACCTGTGGGAGTGTGTGGGCAGATCATCCCGGTGAGTGTTAGACTCATAATAAACAAATGAAGGTTTATCAGGAGTGCTGTGAGAGGCAGCAATCTTGGGCAGGTTCATTGCCAAGGTGGGAGGGTCTGTGGGGTGATGTTGGAAGGCGGCCTGGGCAGTGGTTGAGAACATGGTCTTTAACAAAGCCAACCAGCCCTGCCACGGGTGAACTCTGTGACCTTGGACAAGTCACTTATCCCCCTAGGACTTGGTTTCCTTATCTGAAAAGTAGAAGTGATAGTAGCTGTCTTAGGGCAGTAGGGAGGATTGAAGGCGGTGATGTAGCATGGTGCCTAGTATGGAAAAGCATGAATGCGAGTCACTAATGTTATCATCCACCACCTGCCTTGTTTATCTGTCTTAAATCTACAATTGAGTGGTGAGGGGAACACGAGAGGTTCAGAGAACCTGGTGTTGCTTCTGCTCCCTGGTTGCCACTTTCTGCTGCCAGTGCAGCTCTCGGCTGAGATTTCGGGAGTGGCTGTTGTTGATTGCAGTGGAACTTCCCGCTCTTGATGCAAGCATGGAAACTGGGCCCAGCCTTGGCGACTGGAAACGTGGTTGTGATGAAGGTGGCTGAGCAGACTCCACTCACTGCCCTCTATGTGGCCAACTTGATTAAGGAGGTGCGTGGCTTGCGTCCATCTTGACCTCTATATGCCTTTGTAGAGGCTTGCTCTATAGGAGTGCTGATGAGGGGCCCCCGTAGTGGGGACGGGTATTTGTAGAGAAGGGAGTGAACCCCCCTCATCCCTGCTCATCACACTTCAGCTGAAGTGACCCGCACCACCTCTCTTCTACATTGGGTTTCATTGCAAGACCCCTCTGAAGGATGAAAACCATTCTAAGTGAGTGCCATGGGGGCAGGGGCAAAGGGCACAGGGAATCCCACAAAACAGGCTCCTTGCTGCACCATTTGGAATTCCTGAGCAGTACCCGGTAAGACTGCTCACCTGTGTGCTGGGCAGACTGCCGCAGCTTCTGGGAGGGGATGTGTATTCCTCTGTCCAGACCCTTTGGAGCGGGAGAATGACTCCCAGTGTCCCTGGTGTTTGCCTACAGGCCGGCTTTCCTCCTGGCGTGGTCAATATCGTACCTGGATTTGGCCCCACGGCTGGGGCCGCCGTTGCCTCTCATGAGGATGTGGACAAAGTGGCCTTCACAGGCTCCACTGAGGTAAGGCATCCTAGGACCTCAGGCTTGTGGTATGTTTGGCTCAAACGCTGCCAGTCCTCAAAGGATGATGCGTTCAAGACTATCCTGGCGGTCCAGTGGTTAGGACTCGGTGCTTTCACCGCTGTGGCCCAGGTTCAGCCCCTGGTTGGGGAACTAAGATCCCGCAAGCCGTGCAGCGCAGCTAAAATAAAGTAAAATAAGATTAGCCTCTGGGTACTGCATGGGGGTCTACCCCAGGACTGCCTTTGAGTAGCTCAAGTGAGGGGCCCCATGTGTGCCAGCAGGGACCATCAGGGTGGAACCCTTTGTGGATTGGTTGACACTCCAGTTGCTGTAGGGGGGTGGCCTGGCATCCCATGTGGGATAAAGAGGCCAGGACTGTCTATGTGTAGACTTTATAAAGCCCAGAGCTGACTGCCTGCCCAAGGTCAAAGCACCTCGGCTGTGTCAGACTCTTTGACTGGCACTGCCCTGGCAATTAAAGAGAGTGGGCTTTAGGGAGACATGAGTTCAAATCCCAGCCTTGTCATTATGACATGAGGCAATTCACTGAGTGTCTTTGGGGGCTCCATTCATTGTGTTTAAAATGAGGATGGCAGTGGGCTTCCCTGGTGGCGCAGTGGTTGAGAGTCTGCCTGCCGATGTAGGGGACACGGGTGCGTGTCCCGGTCCGGGAAGATCCCACATGCCGCGGAGCGGCTGGGCCCGTGAGCCATGACCGCTGAGCCTGTGCGTCCAGAGCCTGTGCTCCGCAACGGGAGAGGCCACAGCAGTGAGAGGCCCGTGTACCGCAAAAAAAAAAAAAAAAAAAAATGAGGATGGCAGTATCTATGCAGTACAGACAGTGGGTGTGGTGTAGTGGGAAAGATAATGCGCTTTGGAGTCAAACTAACTGTTTCAGCAGCACTTACTTAGCTATGCGACCTTAGGCAAGTTAGCCTCCTGAAGCCTCCTTTTCCCCACCTATAAAATAGGGATAATAACTGTGCCCACCTCCCGGGGTTGGCCTGAGTGAGATAAAGCTTATGATGTATTCAGCAAAAGTCTAGCCCAGAGTAAGTGCTCAGTGAGTGAATGGATGAGTGAGTGCCGCTCTGTGCCAGGCCCCGGAGAGACAAAGACATATAAGCTGCCTGGGGATTCCTTAAACATAATCACCTTGAAAGCAGGGACAAAATTCATTTTTCCTATCTTGAATTCTTGGAAGCCTTCATTGCATGACTTTAGAGAAGGCATGCTGAATAGTATAATAAAGGTGATCTTTAAAATGATCCCCGAGGTAAAGTTACCTTTAGACATTCAGTCTGTATGCAGAGATGGCGGTTGCGGGAGGGCAGAACTGTGGCCTAGATGACACAGTCCAGGCTCTTTCTTGGCTTAGTCACCACCTAAATTAATGCCTCAAGGGGATGTTGAGAATCTTGCAGATGGGATGGTTTCTTTCTTTCTTTTTAAATTAATTTATTTTTGGCTGTGTTGGGTCTTCATTGCTGTGCACGGGCTTTCTCTAGTTGCAGCGAGCGGGGGCTACTCTTCGTTGCAGTGCGCGGGCTTCTTTTTTTTTTTTTAACATCTTTATTGGGGTACAATTGCTTTACAATGGTGTGTTAGTTTCTGCTTTATAACAAAGTGAATCAGTTATACATATACATATGTTCCCATATCTCTTCCCCCTTGCGTCTCCCTCCCTCCCACCCTCCCTATCCCACTCGGGCTTCTTATTGCAGTGGCTTCTCCTGTTGCGGAGCACGGGCTCTAGGCGCAGGCTTCAGTAGTTGTGGCTCGCGGGCTCTAGGCGCGCGGGCTTCAGTAGTTGTGGCACATGGGCTTAGTTGCTCCGCGGCATGTGGGATCTTTCTGGACCAGGGCTCGTACCCGTGTCCCCCTGCATTGACAGACGGATTCTTAACCACTGTACCACCAGGGAAGTCACATGGGATGGTTTCTTGACCGCGGTATGTGTGCTCATTCAACAGATAAGCACAGGGGTTCTTTGTGCCAGGCTCTTGGAATATGGAGGTGAGAAGCACCCCATCCTTGCCCTGTGCTAGGAGATACCATTTAAAACACTGTGAGAATGAGGCAGGATAGCAGGTCTGAACTGGTGCTGGATGCAGTTTGCCCAAATGTGAATTCTGACTCCACATTTACTGTGTGACTTTGGGCAAGTGACTTGACCACTCTGAGCTATAGCTCCCACATTTCTATATCAAGGGAAAGAGTCGGCCCTACCTCTGAGGTTGTTGTGAGGGTTGAACTTAATGCACACAAAACACTTAGCACAGTGTCTGGTATGTAGGTGGTGCTGAGTGTGTAGAAGCCACACAGCAATGACCCTGCTCGTGTCGTTACTGACATTGTCATCCTACGAGCTCAGAGGATGGGGCAGTGATGGTAAGTGAATGGCCAGATTTGGTGAAATTCTCCAGGTCTCTTGTAGTCCAGCTACTCCCTCAGGTTGTGGGGGCTTCTGTTCTGTGTGTCTGAGAACATTTGGTTTTGTTTTCCTCTGCTGAGTTTGTCTCTGTTCCCGCTTCCCTGTAGGTTGGCCACCTAATCCAGACTGCTGCGGGGAACAGTAACCTCAAGAGAGTGACCCTGGAGCTAGGAGGAAAGAGTCCCAATATCATCATGTCAGATGCTGACAGTAAGTTTTCAGGGGGGAGGTCTGATAGCAACCTGCCGCTGGCTCTGTATTCTGTGGTTCCACTCAGTTCCGCAATCCTCAGCATCCCTCGGATTGGTTTCTGCCCCCAGGGCCTCAGGATGAAAGTAAGATTCCTCAGCATGGCCCTGTGGCCTACACGATGTGGCCTCTCCCCCAGCCTTTCTCCTCTCTGCTCCCTGTAATCCAGCCAGGCTGAGCTACTCACTTGCACAAGAATGCAGCCTGCTTTCAGATTAGACTACTTTTCCTCCATCACATCCTTTTTCCTGGTCCTGCTGAGGTGCTCCCAGATTCGTCCTCCTTGAGGGAGTCTTCCCTGATGGCCATAGGCCAGCTGGTTTGGTCCTCCAGCCGCCCTTGGCTCTATTACCATAGTGGGTGATGACCACCGTCCTTCGTGTCTATCTGCCACTTGGTCTCCACACTCAGAGAAGGGAGCGATCGGCCCTGCCTTGTTCCCACACAGAGTCTGGCACCCAGCAGGCATGAACGCTGTTGGTAGTGTTAACGGGTTAAGGGTAGCAGCCACTGGGGCCAGGCTCCTCCTTATCCTCTTCTTATGGTTGCCTTCTGCCTCCGCAGTGGACTGGGCTGTGGAGCAGGCCCACTTCGCCCTGTTCTTCAACCAGGGCCAGTGCTGCTGTGCAGGCTCCCGGACCTTTGTGCAGGAGGACGTTTACACCGAGTTTGTGGAGCGGAGTGTTGCCCGGGCCAGGTCTCGTGTGGTCGGGAACCCCTTTGACAGCCGGACTGAGCAGGGGCCGCAGGTAAGCCCAGTGGTTGCACGCAGGTCTCGGTGTCCGGAGCCACCATGGAGAAGCGGAAAGGGCCTTGGACTCTGAATCCGGCAGGCCTGGCTTCAAGTCTCAGCTCTGCCAGGTACCAGCTGTGTGCCCTTGGGAAGCCACATGCTCTCTCCGAGCCACCATTCTCTCATCCATAAAGCCTGTCCTTCGTAACTCACAGAGTGGCCGTGAAGTGGAAATTAATAATGGAAAGCCCTTTGTAAATTACATACACATAATAAATATGAGGAATGGCTGTGAGAAAGGGAATGCATGTTTCCTGGACCTTGGCCATCCATATAAATGCATCTACCAGAAAGACACACACATACCTGTTGTTAATCGCAGTTACGTCTGGGAGGAGGGCGGAGGGCTGTTGTAGCAGAGGGACTTCATTTCACTTTATACTCTTCTGAGCTGTTTGATTTAAAATTTAAAAAAAATTTTTTTTTTTTACAGTGAGCATGTATTCATTTTAACTAATAAAAATACAGTCAATAATAATTATAACAAAAGGAAACACAGTGCCTCACCCCATCACATCCTGATCCTTTTTCCAGCATTGGCCTTAGACCCAGCCTGTCTTGGGCTCACTCTCCACAGGGCCCTGTGCTGGCCTCCTCCAGCCTCCTCCTTCCAGGGATGAGGAATCCACTGGGTCAGGGATGCTTCCTCCCACAAATCCCTTGCACGCGGCCCTGAGCCCACTTCTGGGGCCAACAGGGGCGTCTCTGCAGGCTTCATTGTCCTGGGGATGTCTGCGTTCCTTGTGTCTACTCCCCAGGCTCCAGTGCTGGCCAAGGCAGCCTTTTTTTTTTTTTAATTAATAGATTCTATTCCTTTAGAAAAATGAGCAGAAAGTACAGAGTTCCCATATATCCCCTAACCTCCCCATCCTCTAGTTTCTCCTATTATTAATATCTTGCATTGGTGTGATACGTTTGTTATAATTTGATGAGCTAGTATTGATATATGATTATTAAATGAAGTCCGTAGTTTACATTAGAGTTCACTCCTGGTGTTGTACATTCTGTGGGTTTTGACAAATGAATCAAGACATGTACCCATGATTACGGTATCACACAGAATAGTTTCAGTGCCCTAAAAATCTCCTGTGCTCCACCAGTTCATTCCTCCCTCCCCCTAACCCTTGAACCACTGATCTTTTTACTGTCTCTATAGTTTTGTCTTTTCCAGAATGTCATATAGTTGGAATCATATAGTCTGTAGCCTTTTCAGATTAGGCTTCTTCCTCTTTTCCTTTCTTTTTCCCCCAGATTGCCTTCTTTTACTTAGCAATGTAATTTTAAGTTTCCTCTATGTCTTTTCGTGACTTGATGGCTCATTACTTTTCCTGGCTGAATAATATGCTACTGAATGGATAGGCCACATTTTCTTTATCCATTCATCTACTGATAGACCCTTGGGTTGTTTCTACTTTTTAGCTATTGTGAATAGTGCTGCTGTGAATCCCAGCGTCTTTTTTTCTCTCATTTTTCTTTGTGGTTTGTAGCTATATAATTATTAAGGTAATACAAATTTGTATTAAAAACTTCATAAAAAAGAGTTTAAAGTAAAAAATAAGATCCCCTTGTCCCCTTCATGTCCATTCCTCATAGGTAACCACATACACACAGAGTTACATTTTGGCATGTTTGTTTTAGCAAAAGTAGGGTCATATAATATATATCATCCTACAAGCTTCCCCCCTCTTTACAGAACATCTTAGGCTGTCATTCTGTGTCTGTCTGTGGACAGGTCTGTTGTTAATGATGCCAACATATGGGTGTGCCATATTAACCAGCTCCTCTACTGATGCATACTTGGGATTGTTTCCACTTCTTGCTTCTGTAAGATGTTCCCCAGTGACTATCCTTGTTCAGGTCCCTTTGTCACATGTAGAATAAATTCCTAGAAGTTAAATAGCTGGGTCAGAGGATATGAACATCTAATTTTTTGTCTGATATTAATAAGCCATTTGCCCGAAGAGCTGTACCAGCTTATAGTCCTTTCTCTTTTTTTTTAAATTGAGGTGTAATTGACCTATAATGTTGTATCAGTCCTTCTAATAATGTATGAATATTACAGAGTATGCAGCATACCCTTGGTATCAATGTATTTTCTTACTATTTAAAATTTTTAGTAATCTCATACTTGAAAAACAAAAACAGTAGGCTTGATATTCATTTCTTTGAGGGCTAATGAGTTTGGTGGAATCTATTCTTGTTTTGGGCCTTGCTTATTCATGATCTGGCCATTTCCCAGTTGGCTTCTTGCCTGTGTGGTTCTAAGCCTGAAGCTGGGAGAGGTATGGCTGTAGCATCTCTGTAACTCTGGGCTCCTTCTCCCTCAGGTGGATGAGACTCAGTTTAAGAAGGTCCTTGGCTACATCAAATCTGGGAAGGAGGAGGGGGCGAAGCTGCTGTGTGGTGGAGGGGCGGCTGCTGACCGTGGCTACTTCATCCAGCCCACCGTGTTTGGAGACGTGCAGGATGGCATGACCATCGCAAAGGAGGAGGTTAGCATGCGTCCAGCGCTCGAGGGAATGTTCCTAGGAGGAGAAGCGGACAGTTCAGTCCAGCATCTTGACCCAGGACCCATCCGCTGGCCTTGGGCCAAATCCTGGCTCTATGCATAAGACAAATGATTTGCAATTCACTTCTGATCTTGTGCCTCTCCTCTTCAGTCTCTTATGGCTGCCAGTGGTTGGGGAGAAAGTCTGAATTCCCCAGTAGAGCCTACAGGTCCTTTGTGTTCTGCTCCCTGCGAGCTGTGAGTTAAAGGAATGACTCTTCCCAGCCCTTCTCATGGCCTTCGTGTAAGCAGACACTGGACTAGATCAAAGGGCTGACTTCCCCACATGGCGAGAGTCCCTTGATCTTCTCTCCCCCTTGGCACTGATTACGAAGGTAGGGCAGCAACTCCATCTCATTCATTCGTTCATTTCACAAAATTTTTTTTTTAACATCTTTATTGGAGTATAATTGCTTTACAATGGTGTGTTAGTTTCTGCTCTATAACAAAGTGAATCAGCTATACGTATATATATATCTCCATATCCCTTACCACAAATAATTTTTGAATTCCTACTATGTGCAAGGTGCTCTACAGACACTGGAGATCCAGGGGTATCTGACATGTGTACTCTGCCCTTGTGGATTCAGACTCACTCCACTTCCCCCAGCAGGATGAAGCCCTTTAGCGGCCCTATGCAGGGAAAACATTATACTGCCACCCCCTCTCATGGATAATTCAAAATAAAATAATATTAAAATGCAAAATCAGGGTAAGAGAGTACAACAGAGTTCTGCCTCTTTTCCCATCATGACTACTTCGATGCTATTTTTTTTTTTTAATCTTGATGGAAATGGAAAATATCCATTTTCTAGAAGGGCAGGGGCTGCCTTTGCTTTGCTAGTGCCCGAAGTGCAAGATGCCCCGTCTCGCAATCCTCGCTCCAACCATGATGGGCTCCTGGCAGTCTTCTCGCACCTCCGTCTTGACACTCTCCACCCAGTCCTAGAATCAGTGATTTCTTCAAGAAGTCCTAGTTTCTTTAGTGGAGAATGGGATGTTGTAAGAATGGGTGCTGCGTGTGCCGGTGACTGGAACTCCATTTCCCTCCTCCCTGCTCCTCATCCTCACTCTGGTTTGGCCAGTTTCTGCTCGTGTGGTGTCACAGCTTGACTGTCACCTCTCGAGGCCTTCCCTGATCCCCTGCCTCCCATCACTCAGGCCAGGTAGCTCCTCTGGGCTCCCACCACTTGTCACGGTCACATGCCAATCACTTGATTACATCAGGATCTGTTCCCCGGGGTCTCTCCCCTGATAGGGCTGAGAGCAGCCACACCCCAACCGCAACAAGCACGCCTAGCTCCCATGTTTTGGTTTCTGAAGCCCACTAAAGCCCACTAAAAGGAACCAGGATGCCTTGAAGAAATGGCTCAGAAATAGGGCAGGGAAAGTATAAGATAAACTCAGAACATCTTGAGATCAGAGACCCTATTTTGTTCATAGCTTTTTCTTCAGCATCTAGTGTGTGCCTTGTTGAATGACTGACTGAAATTCTTTGAAACTAAATTTCCATGTGACCTGTCAGTGCAAGCCCCTACCTCACAGGACTGTTTAGAAATAAGATAAGGTATGTAAGGTCCATGGCACACAGAAGGTAACCAGTCCCCTTAGCTTCCTTCCCTTTGTATTCCAGTGAGTGTGAGAGCTGTCTTCTCCCTCTGGAACTGTTAGGGTGTGTCTGGTGGCTTGCTACCACATCTGGAATGATCTGCTCAATGCTGTGGAAAGCTGGGTAACAGGTGGTTCCGTGTCTGCCCCACCCACCCATTGTGCTCTCTAACCCCAGATCTTTGGGCCAGTGATGCAGATTCTGAAGTTCAAGACCATACAGGAAGTCGTTGGGAGAGCCAACAATTCCAAGTACGGGCTGGCTGCAGCTGTCTTCACAAAGGACTTGGACAAGGCCAATTATCTGTCCCAAGCCCTCCAGGCTGGCACCGTGTGGTAAGTGCCTCCCAGCAGCCTCTCGCAACCCAGGTAGAGATCCCCAAGCCAGGGTCTTCTGGAATCCACTACTCACATCCCAGAATTGGGGTGCCGGGCTTAGTTCCTCCTGGGTCAGGGTGTGGTATAGCAGATGGGGATGTCCTTCCCCCTCTCCTCCAGATGAAACTTCCCTCCGGTGCATATGCCCATGCATCTGTTCTTGGGCAAGCAGATGGATGACTGGGGCTCCTTACCAAGCTGTAACAAGAGCAGGAGACCAGAGCTGAGGGCCCACATCTATGTAAACACTGGTCTTAAAAGCTTAGCACCTATGGCACACCCACTAGGATGGCTGTAATTTATTTATTTTTAATTTTTAAAAAAAAATTATTTTATTTTTGGCTGTGTTGGGTCTTTGTTGCTGCACGTGGGCTTTTCTCTGGTTGCAGCAAGTGGGGGCTACTCTTTGTTGTGGTGCGCGGGCTTCTCATTGTGGTGGCTTCTCTTGTTGTGAAGCACGGGCTCTAGTCATGTGGGCTTCAGTAGTTGTGGCTTGCGGGCTCTAGAGCGCAGGCCTAGTAGTTGTGGCGCAGGGGCTTAGTTGCTCCGTGGCATGTGGGATCATCCTGGATCAGGGCTTGAACCCATGTCTCCTGCACTGGCAGGCGGATTCTTAACCACTGTGCCACCAGGGAAGCTCCAATGGCTGTAATTTAAAAAACAGAAAATACCAGGTGTTGGTTAGGATGTGGAGAAACTGGAACCCTTACACATAGCTGGTGGGAATGTAAAATGTTGCAGCCACTAGAAAAGTCTGGCAGTTCTCCATAAGTTAAACATAGAATTATCATAGGACCCAGCAATTCCACTCCTGGGTACATACCCAAGAGAAAAAAAACATACATCCACACAAAAAAGTGTATCTGAATGTTCATAGATTAGTCACAATAGTCAAAAGGTGGAAATAACCTAAATGTCCATCAACTGATGAATGGATACACAAAATGTGGTTTATCTGTGCGATGGAATATTCAGCCATAAAAAGAAATGAAGTACTGATAACCTGCTACAACATGGAAAACATAATACTAAATGAAATAAGCCAGACACAGAAGGTCACATATTATATGATTCCATTATATGACATGCCCAGAATAGACAAATCCATAGAGAGAGAAAGTAGATTAGGGGCTGCCAGAGGCTGGAGGAGGGGGGGGAATGGGGAGTAACTGCTTATTGGGTATAGGGTTTCTTTCTGGGGTGATAAATGTTCTGGAATTATATAGAGGTAATGGTTGCACAACATTGTGAATATATTATAAAGCACTGAATGTACTATAAAGCACCTTTAAAGTGGTGAGTTTTAAATTCAGTTAAAATTTAATAATTAAAAAAAATTGCCCCAAAAAGCTTAATACCCAATTAGCAAAAATGATTCACTGAAATGGGAAGGATGAGATGACTTATGGCTTTATTTCATGTGGCCTGCTTTTGACTTCTATATAGCTAGCTATTAGTAGGGTTCTACCCATCCATTTTTCTCAATAAGATTTTAGAACAATACAGGAGGTCTGAGGGGTATGATGCTTATCCTCCACCCCAAAAGTTACTTCTGAAATCTCATCTTAAATTATAGGGTCAACTGCTATGATGTGTTTGGGGCCCAGTCACCGTTTGGTGGCTACAAGCTGTCTGGGAGCGGCCGGGAGCTGGGAGAGTATGGGCTGCAGGCATACACTGAAGTGAAAACTGTGAGTATGGGCACCTTCTCAGCCCTCTCCCTCGTGCTGGGGTCCATCAGTATTGACTGCTAGTTTCTTGTTTTAAGCCATGGAAGCTACCAAAGAGGGTAAAGACCCAGTCTCTGCTGTGTCTCATGAGGAATAAGTAGGGACTTGACCACCACTATGCCTACACAGTCCTTTGCTGGGCTTTGTTATACACTGAGTTCTGTAAAACCTGAGAGGAGGCAAAGATCCCAGTGGGCTGAAGCAGCGAGGAAAAACTTCTAATAAGAATCAAGCTACGAGGCATTAGATATCAAGGGGCGTATCCTTTGCTTCTGCAATCCTGAAGAACTAAGCAGAAATAGAAAGAAAGCTTTACTTCCCTAAATAGCCATCACAGCATTCTCCAACAGGGAAAAATCAGATGTAACCTAAATGCCCAATAAATTATGGAATATTAAGTAGCTGTTAAAGTATTTTTGTAGAATATTTGATGTGAAAAATGCTTATCCTTTAAAGTAAAAAAGGAGGATACAAAGTGATATATGCAGTATAAGCCCAACTTTAAAACTGTATATGCCCATATACAGATACTCAGATATCTTTATCAAAGTGAAAAAAGACAGGAAAGAAAGATACTAAGGTAAAAATGATTTTCTGTCTACAATGAATACTAATTATAATTTAACCAGGAAACATACTCACAATGATATTTTAAGAAAAGAGAAATGGGCACAGGGCAAGCAAACCAGCCTGGGGGTGGGGGGCGGCAATGGGAGCAGGATGAGAAAGGGGGAACAGAGCAAGAAAACGTAAACAGTGGTCTTCATTCAGTATATACTATATAGCGTGAAACTCTGATAAGATACAACCTAAGCTCTCAAGAAGATCACTGGAATAAAGTAAACATGTTTACTTGTTTATTGAAATGTTTCCATCATATACAAGAGGTGAGACCCAGATTTGATATTGACATTGAGATGTCATTAGCCTATAACTGTTCATCAAAACAATAGTTATGGAGGAGATTATTTAGGTATGGAGTGAGGGAGGAGGGAGGCCTAGGACTGAGCCCCAAGGAACTGCAGTATTTAAGGATTGACTGGAGGGCAGTGGAAGAGCCTGAAAAGGAGAGGCTTGAGTTGAGGTGATTTGTGGAGGAAGCCAACTGTAAGCTGCGAATGCTGGGGCCCTCAGGAAATGAGATGTTGGGGAGAACTCGAGAAGGCTTTTGAAGAAATGGCAGGACTTGATGGCTTAGGAGGGTTAGAGGATGTGGGTGAAGGGGGCAAAGCTGATTCAGCCCAGCATCCACACTGTGCTTGGTGCTCATGATAAAGAGTCCTGTTAAAAAAAAAAAAAAAAAAAATCCTGTATTTTGAGCTTTAGGAACTCGAATGATAACACTAACAAAAATAAGGATTTTTGTGTTATCATTCACTAACAAAAATGACTGTTGCATGCTAAAGGTCTCAGAAGTCAAGTTTGCAAGGGGGACTGATGAGAAAATTTCTTTTTATTTTTACTGAAAGTTTACTTTGTGCCAGGATCTGTGCTAGACTGTCTTATGTATGTTACATCATTTAATGCTCACAACAACCCCATGAAAGAGATATTGCTGTTACCCCATTTTACAGATGAGGGAACGAGTCACACAGAGGTGAAGCACTTGCCCAGTAGCGGGGAACGATGGGATTCAACCCCATATCCATCTGAATCTGGAACCTTCCCCCTAACACACTGAGACACCTGTGAGCTTGAGCACATTATCTTTTCCTGGCTCTGATTCTTGTGGAGGAACAAATGGATCTCGGTCAGGGTCTCTCAGCCTTGGAACTGTGGACACTTGGGGTTGGATAATTTTTTGTGGTGGGGCTGGCTGTCAAGTGCAGCGTAGGATGTTGAGCAGCATCCCTGACTTTTGCCCATTAGATGCCTGTAGCAACCCTCCCCCCAACTGTGACAATCAAAAATGTCTCCAGACATTGCCCACTGTTCTCTGGGGGGCACAGCTGTCCCTGGTTGAGAATGACTAGGTCAAGGGGAGGCAGAGTGTGATCTCATGCAGAACACAGCCCTAGCGGTTGCTGGGATTGGCCACTGGCCATCGAGATGTTAGAAGTCAGGAAAGCCCTTCTGTTTATAGCTCAGGCAGCACCCAGCTGAGGGGGCCTGCAGACCAAAGGGAAGCATGAAGATTTAACAGCTTCTCTGCACCCCTCTTACAGGTCACAGTCAAAGTTCCTCAGAAGAACTCATAAAGAACCATGCTGGCTTTACTCATCCAGTGATGGAAAGTTCAAGGAGATAAGCAACAAAACCAAGAAAAATGACCGTTGCATGCTAAAGGTCTCAAAAGAGAAATTCTGCCAGAAAAATCTCTTGGATCAAGAAAGTTCCAGAATTTGAATCAATAAATAGGGTGGGTGTGGGACAAAGGGTATATGGAAAGCCTTTTAAACTGCAACAATACTACTAGCTTTCAGGGTGTTCTTTCAAAGATAGATTCAAATATCTCATCCATTCCATCTGAAACACTTCTGTAACTTGCCTTAATGGGGGAAGAAAAAGCCATTGTTTACCACTGTTCCATCTTTAAAGTAGCAACTAGCACCTTTCTTTGTATTCTGGACTAAAACTCATTAAAAACAGTGCTGCTCTTCACTTTTTAGGTAACTCTTCCTCCATCTCAACCCAAGGAGATGCTGTCACATAGATATGTTGTCCCCTCTGTGTGTATGTCACATTGTAAACAACTGTCACCCATCCCCTACTGTGGATAAATAGCCTTTGTTTCCTGCATGTAGTTAACAGATGTTTCCGGCCTGCCCATGTGTGGTGGGCCCTGTACGACACACTGAGGACGACACCTACACAAGACTCCCGGCCCCTGCCCTCAGAGAGAGGGAGGTAAACCAGGAAACACACACTTGACACCCAAGGTTGGTTCTCAGTGTTTTAAGTTCAAAAACTTGGTCAGAACAAATGAGACAGATTCCTGCTGGACCAGTTTCATAAGAGATTAATTTGAAATCCAGATGTCAATTTACTCACTTTAAGTGAGGTCTGTATTTCCAATAGCCGGACCTTTTGAATCTTGTATCAAGAACACTGCCTTACTTTAGTCAAGGGACCTGGCAAATTAGTAATCAGTATTATTAGTAAATTAGGAATCAGAAGATTCCTTAGTGAGCAATGGAATTGGAGCAAAAAGAATTGAATCACATTAGTAGTTTGTGAGTGATCACATTTGGGTCACAGATTCCTTTAAGAATTTGAGGCCAAGTTTGATCCTTTCCTGAGGAAAAAACACCTGTATAATATTTGCAGACAGTGTCAGGGAGTGATGGAGCTCACTGGTTGACCCCTGGCTTTATTTCACTGAGGCTAAGCCACATCTTGATAGGCGATCCCTATTCCACTAGAGACTAATTGGACTTCTTTGAATAGCACTTCTCAATTTTTGTCATATATGCATATACCTGTACTATCATTTACTTTTTTCTTTAAACTGACTCTTATTTAGATAAAAATTTTGAAAAATACCTTACTGCAATACCTAAAAAAGAATAGCATTTAACTGCCATAAATAGAAGACATTATAAAAAAGATGAAACAATGTTACTAAATTTAAAATAATGAAATACAAGTAAAGCTAATCTTTTAGATTTTATATATGTATGTATACAAATTAATCATTCTATAGCTGAAATAAGTGTACCTCATTGAGGAGACAAGGATTTTATGACCAGTCAGCAGTAATGGGATATTCCAGTTGACGTTGCTTCAAGAAATGATTCTGTATTTTAGCTTTGATGATGAGCAGCAGCAACAGTGCCATTACACGTGAACCGAGCAGCAAAGGGCAGAGCTTTGAGCTCACCCCCGTTCTCCCATCTTCTCTGCAGCTTCTTAGGCTTAAGGTGGTGCGCGGTGGCACCAGGTCAACTGAAACGTCTGTCCCTGTCCTCATGGCACTTGCATCTACCTGGGGAGAGAGGCATTAAACATAGGGATATAACAGGAAGAGGGTGTTCTGAGAGTGCAAAAGGGGATGCCTGGCCTAAGCTGGGCCTGGTGGAAGAAAAGGTCACGCCCCTCACACATGCATCCATCATAAACACTTACTGGGAGGTTACTGAGTGCTAGGTACTGGCGATGCAAAGACGAATAAGACTTATAAGACACTATCTAGAAGCTCAGGATCTGGTGAGGGGAACAGACTCTCAAAAGTGATGATTATAATATAATATAGATGCCAGATATTGACAATGAGAGCGATCAGGTAATGACATCATGGAAGGATAAGAAGGGCCCCTGCTGACTGCAGGCAGGGAAGAATGCTCCCTAGACAATACTCATGTATTTTACTTGCTTTCCAGGCTTCTTGCCAGAAGTTAAATTCTTGAAGGTTTGAGCCTGGGTTATTTGCCTATAATTTATGCCCTTTATGTAAATGGGAGTACCACTATTATCTGCTAAATATTTACCCTAAGCAATAATAAATGCATGTCAAAGTCTGATTTTCAGAAGTTAAAAACATGACTCCTGTGTGAATATAAGATGAACACAGGTCAAAGATTTTACTCATTAATTAATAAGACGATGAAGCGGATAAACAACAAAGTCCTACTGTATAGCACAAAGAACTATATTCAACATCTTGTAATAAACCGTAATGGAAAAGAATATGAAAAAGAATATATATAACTGAATCACTTTGCTGAACACCAGAAACTAACACAACATGGTAAATCAACTATACTTCAATTAAAAAGAAAAGATGATGAATCAGGTTCAAAAATCATTGAGGAACTGGCCGTTTGTGGGCATTTTAATAAAGGTTTTTGCAGCAACGAAGACCCAACACAGGCAAAAATAAAATATATAAAAATAAATTAATTAAAAAAAAAGATTGCTAGGTTAGATACAAAACTGGTTAATGTCCTAGAAAGCAAGAAACAGTAACTAACCATGAGCATTTTGTTTTTACCAGATAGAAATCATTTGCAGCTGTACTGGACATAAATCTATATATAAATTATAAGTCACTTCACAGAGTGAGCTCTTAATTAGTTAACAGCAAATTCAAACAATGCTACGATCTCCTAGGGCAGAGTTGACAAGCTTTTTCTGTAAAAGGCCAAGGTGATAAACATGTTAGGCTTTTCAGGGTACATAACATCTCTGTCACATTTTCTTTTTTGGTTTTTAGTCCTTTAAAAATGGGGGAAAACCCAACATTCTTAGCTCGAGGGCTGTACAAAAATCGGCCACGGACTGGATTTGGTTTCCTGGCCGTAGCTTGCTGACCCTTGTCCTAGAAAATGAGAAAAAATGGGGTTAGGCATGACTTTGAAAGGACATGCATTTATCTTCTTGGCCATATTTGTAAGTTTTGGATAATTTACAAATATGTAATCATTAAGACAAAGTTTGCCTTTGTACCACCTGAAGTCATCTCAGTAACACCACTGGTGGGCAAAACTTACTTTGGGAAACAGGATTCCTTGTACGTCCCAGCGCCAAGAGTCTCCCTCTAGCAGTTCAGACTGAACAAATTCATAGCCTTCGGTTCACTGCTTCTCTGACAAGATTTGGGAACTGCCCAAGCCAACTTGGAGGAGATAAATGGGGGGACCTGAGATTACTATCCTCTTGCAGCAATGTGTTAACAAATCATTCTGGCAATTTTTTTAGATTTTTAAAATTTTACCTTTTTTCCATTCATTTATCTATTCCTTGTTTCAGGAAGTCTTAAGTAGCACTTATCATAGGCTAGGTACTGTGCTAGGTAACTGCTTCCTCAGGGAGTAATGCTGGTGACATTACTGGCTCCCAGTGCTTAGTCTAGCTGTGGAGATAATGAAACAAGCGATTGCACTAAAGTGAAGTGTTACAATAAAATGACTAGACACTCCCAGATTGTGGGATTACAGTGTTGGGGGCTTTGTCACCCTCCATGCACTAAACACATTTTTTAATGTAATATTTATTTTGTTAATCATAATAAACACACTTTTAATGTTTTGTTTTACTGGTTACAAGGAACAGTGAATTAGGAACTATAGAGGCAAAACTAGCATTATATTACCTAGTTTGGTGTCTCTTTCACTGAGTTACAAGGTTCTGACTCTTCCACTCCTTGATTTTGTTCCCAGTCCACATTTCTCAGGCAAAAATAACAACTAAAATAAGGATAAAAGTTTATTTCTCTCTCAAGTAAAAGAAGTCCAAAGTTGGGCAGTTAAGGGCTATTAATGTGACTCCACAAAGTCTTTAAGTAACCTGGGATCCTACTATTTCAATGTTCCATTATCCCTAGAGTATGACCCTCATCCTCAAGGTTTAATATGGCTGCTAACATTCCAGCCATAACATCAACATTCCAGGGAGTAGGATGGTAAAAAGGACAAAGGAAGGTGGGACACTCTTCTCTATAAGGCAACTTCCCAGAGGTTGCCCACAAAACTTCCATTTATATGTCTTTGGACAAAATTAAGATACATGGCCACAACTAGCTGCAAAGAAGGATAAGGAATATTGTCTTTTTAGCCAGGGATCAGCGTGCGTAGCTAAAACTGAAGTTCTTAATTCTAAAGAAGAAAAGGAAAATGGATTTGGGGAGGCAAATAGCAATCCCTACCATGATGTAAAACAGTACCCTCAAAATTTTGGGTGATGCCTCTCCTATGCCTAACCTTACCACCAATTTAATCCAAATCTCATGATGTAGGGTGAGAGTACTGGGAAGATTTTCTGAACAGACAGTGTATTACTTAAGAATATTTTAGTTGCAAGTGTCAGAAAACCAAATTCAAACCAGTGTAAAAAAATGGTTCCTATATTCCAAAATCCTGACATCTCAGCTTTGGCCATGGCTTGATTCAGAAGTTCAAAAAGTTTCCATCTCTTGGCTCCACCTCTGCCAGGTGGGCTTCATTTTTAGACCATACCCATTTTGGTTCTGGTGGGTCTGGATCCTTAGAAGAGCCAACTGACCTCAACAGCTCTCATCTCACACCCAGCCAGACTCAAGTCCACTGGCTAGGAGAAAGTCCCTTTTTGCTAGCCCCAGCAAAGAGGTTCATGCTAATTGGTCCAGCTGATGTGACATCCTGCCCCTCCCTCAACCAGTCACTGTGGCCAGAGGGTTGAGATATGATGATTCACTTAGACCTGAGTCATAATGGTCCACACTTGTGGCCAGGACTGGAGTCCCCTCTAGTCCATCTGGGCTGAAAACGAGGGAGGGATGGATCCCCCAAAGAATACTGGTGCTCTTACCTGAAGAAGAAGACATAGAGATTGGAGAGTTTCCCGAGTTACTGCCGACCTTTTAATATTTCAGTGTTGCCAAAACCCCTGTTGGGGTGAATTGGAGAAAACAGAGGAATGTAATGTTTCTTGCCCCCAGTCTCTGTGAATTAGACTCATTGTAATTGTAAGAGAATCTGTTTTTCAAACTGACAAATAACAAAGGAAATGCTAGCTATTAAGAAATGTCTATAATGTTGATTCTGACATCCTAGACACATTAATCTCCTTGTGCTTTTAGTGACAAACCAGTTAGAACACTAGCTATCTAAGCAAAAAGATCTCAGGTTATAACCTAATCTCTCTGGGTATTTGGATATGGGTCAGTCACAGGAGTATTGGGTGTAAAGCTGCTGTTTCTGCCTTTAGCCTTGCCCAGTGCCCAAGAGGAAATGGCTGAATAAGGGACACAAGGAACTACGCAGCCCCAAGAACTGAGCTGATGAGGCGTTTTCTAAGTCTAGGCGCCACCTCGTGGTCAATAAGTACAACTACAGTGTTATCCTCTCCGAGAGCTGATAGGTTAGACCTACCAGGCTGGTGTCTTTCAAAGATGGTGTTACACAAATGATTTTATTTACAAAACAGAAAAAGACTCACAAACTTATGGTTACTAAAGAGTATAGTGGGGGGCGGGGAGATAAATTAGGAGTTTTGGATTAACATATACACACTACTATATATAAAATAGATAAGCAAGGACCTACTGTATAGCACAGGGAACTATATTCAAAATCTTGTAATAACCTATAATGGAAATGAATCTGAAAAACATTATATATAATATATATAATATATATATAACTGAATCACTTTTCTGTATACCTGGAACACAACATTGTAAATTAACTATACTTCAATTTTAAAAATGGTTAAAACAAGCAAAACAAAACAAAACATGGTGTTACATACAACAAAACTGTATATGGGCAATACCTAGCAGGCAAATGCAATGAGAGAATCAAGAGGCCAGGGTCACATACCCAGAATAACTGAAAACAGGGACTCCAACAAAAACTTGTTTACGAATGTTCACAGCAGTACTATTCATAATAGCCCAAAGGCGGAAACAACCCAAATGTCTATCAACAGATGAATGGATAAACAAAATGTGGTCCATTCACATAATGAAATATTCAACCATAAAGAAGTAATGAAGCACTGATACATGCTATAATATAGATGAACCTCAAAAACATGATGCTAAGTGAAAGAAGCTGAACATAAAAGGCCACATATTGTCTGATTCCATGTTTATGAAATGTTCAGAAAAGGTAAATCCATAGAGACAGAAAGTAGATTGGTAGTTGCCAGGGGCTGGGGAAAGGAGGAAAGGGGATGGATAATAGATACGGGTTTCCTTTGGGGATGATGAAAACGTTTTCAAACGAGATAGAGGTGATAGTTGCACAACACTGTGAATGTACTGAATGTCACTGAATTGTTTACTTTAAAATGGTCAATTTTATGTGAGTTTTACCTTAATTTAAAAAAATTAGCCGCATTACCTCTGGGCCTCCATCTCCTCACGATCCCTACAGTAACATCCAGTTCTCACTCAGCTCTTTTGTGAAGAATAAAAGGGAACTGATATTCATTTACATTGATTTTATTAACCCTTTTCTGAAAAGGAAATAAACAAACACAGTAAAAAAAAAATGTTCAGTGAAATATACCCCTAGCTCCCAATCTGGTGGCCCCAGGAAGAAGTATTTACTGTGTATCTACTAAGTGCCAGATGATGCTGATGCTGCTGGTCTGGCGGCCACACTTTGCGAACCACCGCCTGAGGAAAAAATGTATCAGGTCGTTCTTTGACCCTTCCATACAGAAACCCTCATTTCCTTAATATGAGAGGGATCTGAACTTCCTTCAGAAAGACTTGTGTTAGCTCTTTATTTTTTATTTTGAAATTATTTCAAACTTAGAGTTTTGAGAAAAGTACAATCATCTCTCATATACTCTACCCAAATTCATCCATTTTTAGCATTTTCTCCCATTTGCTCTATCCCTTCTTACCCCCCTTCCCAACTCCCATTATATATTTTCTTTTTTTTCTGGACCATCTATGAGTAAGTTGCAGGCATCATGCCCATTTACTTCTTAATACTTCAATGTGTTTGAATTTTTATCTTGGATACTCCCTTAAGTAACCACAGTTCAGTTACCTAATACAGGGAATTTCATTTGATACACACTGACCCAATACTTGTCGGAGCTTTTGACAACACTAGGAACATCTGAGGAACAGGATTATCCTGGGGGAAGCTGGTGATATTTCCTGGTCCTACTCTGCCTCCTTAGAGACTCTTATATGCCAGCTATGATCCAGGAAGAGGGCCCTCACCCAAACCATGTTGGCACTCTGGCCTCGGACTCCTATCCTCCAGAACTGTGAGAAATATGTTCCTGTTGCTTCTAAGCCACCCAGTTTGTGGCATTTTGTTGGAGCAGCTCGAATAGACTAAGATAGCACCTGCCCTTCACTCATTTCTGACTCCTGCTGATTCCTCTCTTCAATCCCATTGCAAAGGGTAGAGATAAGGATATCAGTTCAGTATATTACCTGGCAATAACAACAATAAAAACCATCATCACCATAATCATCTGAGCATTTAATGATTTATTTTTAAAGCTATATCAAAATGTCATGTTCCTGTGTCTCATTTCAGGTAATCTCTGTGTCTTGTTTCTCAGCTGAAAAGTGGGAATCACAGTCGTCAAATGAGATCTTGTAACTCTTTGGAAATTGTGCCTTTTCAGAATCTTACTTTCCCCTTGGGGCTTCAAAAGGCTACCAAGTGAAGTGGTTGTTTAATGGGTATAGAGTTTCACTTTTGCAAGATAAAAAAAGTTGTGAATATACTTAAAACTACTAATTCATACACTTAGAAATAATTAAGATGGTAAATTTGATGTTTTACAGTTTTTACCAAAATAATACTTAAAAAAAAAAAAACTACCAAGTGAGACATCTGAGGAGCTGTCCCAGAAGAGGGATGATGTTTCTGAGGCTCCCAAAGGAGAGACCCGAGCCAGTCAGTGAACAGTGACGGAAGCAAGCAGGAAATCTCTGGCAATGGGCAGGAAAAGCTGCATGTGGGAAGGTTCACGCCAGGTCAAGGGAAGTGCTCCAGCAGGGGCTGAGGAGCCGCAGAAATGCAGAGCTGCACTGTGGGCACAGGGTTGGACTTGATGATTGCTAGGGTCCCTTCCACCTCAAGAGGCTGAAGGATTTGAACTGAGTCAAGTTGAGGAAATGCTAGAACTTTCCATTCACAGACTGTCAAATTTTATTATGCTATATTTGAGGAACAGAAATTTAGGTAAAAAACCAGTGCATGCTCTCATACTATAGGAGAATATAACTTGGTATGACTTTTCTGGTGGGAATCCACTGCTAAAAATTTATCCAAGGTAACAAATGGACAAGTGGACAAAATATGTTTATTTCCTAAGTGGTCTTTCCAAGCACTATTTGTGATAGCAGAAAACTTCAAACAACTTAAATGTCCATTAAGTGACCACTCGGTGACACTCAGAGGGTCGAGACATCAATCTGAGTATCTAGCAGAAGGGAGATGTTTGGGGCAGGATGAGGGACAGCAAGTACCAAGAGAGACTGTATGCTGCTCCTCTTTGCTTCTCTCCACAGCCTTCTCCTTTCTCTGCAGGTTGGCTTTCACTGCTTTAATATTCATGCAGCAGACGATGACTGCCTCAGCCTGGACAGCACGACTCACGGTTGGCTTAATGTTCCAGTCTCAGTTCCCATGAGCTTCTGATAGGTCCAGCTTGGCCCAGAAGTCCATTCCTGAGCCAGTCAGCTGTGGCTGCAGGATGGGGCCACATGGTACTCACTAGATGTTAAGCCCATCCCCTAAGCAGGGGCTGTTGGGTGATGGGCACCCTGGAGGTGTCTACACTCACTCATCAGTGTGGTCCAGGACCAACTGGCAGCATCTATAGCACCAGGCAGCTTCTTAGCAATGCAGATTCCCAGGTTCCACCCCATACCTAATGAATCAAAATCTGCATTTTAATAAGGTCCTCAGGGGTCAGTCTGCATTAAAGTTTGGAAGACACTGATTTATCACAAGAAACGATGGTTCCTTCCCATTTTCTTTCTTCCTTCCTTCTTCCTCCACCCCCTTTCCTCATTAAAATGCCTTTACTGAGGTATAATTCACATACCATACAATTCACCCATTTATTTAAAGAGTACAATTGAATTTTTTTAGTATGTTTACAGAATTATACATCTATCACCATAATAGATTTTATAGCATTTTGACTGCTCTAAAAAGAAGCCTGTACTCCTTGGCTGTCATCCCCTAATCCCCCCCCAACTCCCCCCACCCCAGCCCCTGGCAATCACTAATCTACTTTGTCTCTAGGGATTTGCCTACTCTGGATATTTCATGTAAGTGGAGTCATACAGTATGTGACCTTTTGTGTCTGTCTTCTTTCACTTTTTTTTTTTTTTTTTTTTGGCTGTGCCTTGCAGCTTGCAGGATCCTAGTTCCCCAACCAGGAATCAAACCTGGGCCCCCTGCAGTGGAAGCAGAGTCCTAACCACTGGACTCCCAGGGAAGTCCCTGTTGGGAGTTTTTAAAAATTATGGATTCAATTTCATTACTGGTAATTGGTCTCTTTATATTTTCCATTTCTTCCTGCCTCAGTCTTGGTAGATTGTACATTTCTAGCAATATACCCGTTTCTTCTAGGTTGTCCATTTTATTGACATATAATTGTTTGTAGTAATCTCTTATGATCCTTTGTATTTCTGTGGTGTTGGTTGTAACTTCCCTTTCATTTTTAATTATTTATTGGAGCCCTTTTTCTTTTTTTCTTGATGAGTCTGACTAAATTTTCTCTTTTCAAAGAAACACCTCTTAGTTTCATTGATCTTTTTTGTTGCCTTTTTAATCTCTATTGCACTTATTTCTGCTCTGATCTTTATGATTTCTTTCCTTCAACTAATTTTGAGTTTTGTTTGCTCTTCTTTTTCTAGTTCCTTTAGGTGTAAAGTTTGGTTGTTTGAGATTTCTTTTCTTGTTTCTGAGGTAGGCTTGTATCACTATAAACTCTCCTCTTAGAACTGCTTTTGCTGCATCCCATAGATTTTGGATCACTGTGTTTCCATTTTCTTTTGTCTCCAGGTATTTTTTTATTTCCTCTTTGATTTCTTTGGTGAACAATTTGTTGTTCAGTAGCATATTGTTTAGTCTCCACATGTTGGTATTTTTTGCCATTTTTTTCTTGTAGTTGACTTCTAGCTATCACTGTGGCTGGAAAAGATGCTTGATATAATTTCAGTTCTCTTAAATTTATTGAGACTCGTGATCTTTCCTGGAGAATGTTCCATGTGCCCTTGGAAAGAATTTTCAGTCTGCAGCTTTTGGATAAAAAGTTCTACTTACATCTATTAAGTCCATCTGGTCTAATGTGTCACTTAAGGCCAGTGTTTCCTTATTGATGTAAATGTGATGTTAAAGTCCCCTACAATGATATGTTACTGTCAGCTTCTCCCTTTATATTTGTTAGTATTTGCCTTATGTATTTAGATGCTCCTGTGTTGGGTACATATATAATTGTTGTATCTTCTTATTGGCTAGATCCCTTTATCATTATCTAATGTCCTTCTTTGTCTCATTATGGTCTTTGTTTTAAAGTCTGTTTTGTCTGATATAAGTATTGCTATCTCAACCTTCTTTTTATTTCCATTTGCATGGAATACCTTTTCCCATCCCCTCACTTTCAATCTGTTTGTCTTTAGATCCGAAGTGAATCTTTTGTAGGCACCATATATATGGGTCTTTTTTTTTTTAACCATTCAGCCACTCTAAATCTTTTAATTGGAGCATTTAATACATTTACATTTAAAGTAATTATTGATAGATATGTATTTGTTGCCATTGTGTTAACTGTTTTCTGGTTGTTTTTGTAGTTCTCTTTTGTTCGTTTCTTCTTCTTTTGCTTTCTTCCTCTGTGATTTGATGGCTATCTTTAGTGTTGTTTGGATTCCTTTGTCTTTCTTGTGTGTGTATCTATCATAGGTTTTTGGGTTGTGGTTACTATGAGGTTTATATATAACAATCATATATACATATGTGATTATTTTAAGTTGATCTCTTAAGTTTGAACACATTCTAACCACCCTGCATATTTACTCACCACTGCGTTTAATATTTAATGTTTTTGAAACCATATTTTATGTCTTTTTGTTTTGCGTAGCCCTTAACTACTGATTATGGATATAGATAATTTTACTACTTTTGTCTTTTAACCTTTCTACTAGCCTTATAAGTGGTTGACCTACTACCTTTACTGTATATTTGCCTTTACATTTTTCCTTTAGTAATTTTTATATTTCTAGTTGTGGTCTTTTCTTTTTTTAAAGATTTATCATTTATTTATTTATTTAATTTATTTTTGGCTGCATCGGGTCTTAGTTGCGGCATGCAGGATCTTTCATTGCAGTGCACAGGCTTCTCTCTAGTTGTGGCGTGTGGGTTTTCTCTTTTCTAGTTGTGGCACACAGGCTCCAGGGCATGTGGGCTCTGTAGTTGTGGTGCGCAGGCTTAGTTGCCCCGTGGCATGTGGGATCTTAGTTCCCTGACCAGGGATTGAACCCATGTCCCCTGCATTGTAAGGTGGATTCTTTACCACTGGACCACCAGGGAAATCCTGTGGTCTTTTCCTTTTCACTCAGAGAAGTCCCTTTCACATTTCTTGTTAAGCTGGCTTATTGGTACTGAACTCTTTTAGCTTTTGCTTGTCTGTAAAACTCTTTGTCTTTCCTTCAAATCTGAATTATAACCTTGCTGGGTAGAATATTCTTGGTTGTAGGTTTTTTCATTTCATCACTTTAAATATATTGTGCCATTTCCTTCTGGCCTGCAAAGTTTCTGCTGAAAAGTCAGCTGAGAGTCTTATAGGAGTTCCCTTGTATATAACTACTTCCTTTTCCCTTGCTGCTTTTAATGCTCTCTAATTTTTTTTCTATTTTAATTACAATGTGTCTTGGTGTGGACCTCTTTGTGATGATCTTGTTTAGGACTCTGTGCTTCCTGGTCCTGGATGTCTGTTTCCTTTCCCTGGATAGGGAATTTTTCAGCTATTATGTATTCAAGTAAGTTCTCTGCCTCTTTCTGTCTTTCTTCTCCTTCTGGGACCCTATAATGTGAACTTCAGTATGCTTGATGTTGTCCCAGAGGTACCTTAAACTATTCTTATTTTTCAAAATTCTTTTTCCTTTTTTGTGTTCAGTTTGGGTGATTTCCACTACTCTGTCTTCCAGTTTGCTGATCTGTTCTTCTGTATAATCTATTCTATTGTTGATTCCTTCTTGTGTATTTTTTATTTCCACTATTGTATTCTTCGGCTGTTTGGTTCTTCTTTATATTTTGTTAAGCTTCTGTGTTCATCCATTCTTCTCCTGAGTTCATTGAACATCTTTATAATCATTACCTTGAATTCTTTAATGGCTAGATTACTTACCTCCACTTTGCTTAGTCTTTTTCTAGGGTTTTACCTTGTTCCTTTGTTTGGAACATATTCCTCTATTGCTTCATTTTGCCTAATTCTGTTTTTAGTTCCATGTATTAGGTAGATTGGATACAATTCTCAATCTTGGAGAAGTGGCCTTATATAAGAGATGTCCTGTGGGGCTTAGCAGCACCTTCTCCTCTGGTTACCAGAGCTATACACTCTAGGGGTGCCCCCATGTGGGTTTCATGGGTCCATCTGTTGTCACAGGGCTGACTACTTTGAGCACACTGGTAGGCAGGGCTGGCCTCCAGCCCAGTTGGCTGCCAGGCCCTGCCTTGTGTGGAGGCTGCTGGCCTACTGGTGGGTGGGGCATATCCCTGCATGGCTGGCTGTTCAGCTTGGGGATCCTGGGATCCCCAACTGGCTGGTGGCAGTAAGGCCCTGGTACTAATAGGCTAGTAGGAGGACTCCAAAATGGCACTCGGCAGAACCAATGTCATGGTAGAATGAGCTCCTAAAAATGGCTGCCACCAGAGTCTGTGTCCCCATGGGGAGTCCCAGTTGACTCCTGCCTCTCCTGGAGGCCCTCCGAGATCAGCAAGTGGGTCTGACCCAGGCTCCTTTCAAATTATTGCCTCTGTACTAGGTCTCAGAGCATGTGAAATTTTGCATATGTCCTTTAAGAGCCAAGTCTGTTTCCTATAGCCCTCTGGTTCTCCCATACAGAAGCCCCTCTCATCTTCAAAGCCAGACGTTTTGGGGCTGGACTCTTCTGGATGGCCTACCCTGAAGGTGTGGGTCTTAACTATACTGTATCTCTGCCCCTCCTATCTGCCTGGTTGTGTTTCCCTTTCTTTTTTTTTTTTTTCTTTTTGGCCACACTGCACAACTTGTGGGATCTTAGTTCCCTGACCAGGGATTGAACCCAGGCCCTTGGCAGTGAAAACACAGTCTTAACTACTGGACCTCCAGGGAATTCCCTGTAGTTCCTTCTTTCCATCTTTAGTTGTGGAAAATCTGCTAGTCTTCAGGTCATTCTCATCAATAGTTGATCTGTAAATAGTTGTAATTTTGGTGTGCCGATGGGTGGAGGTGAGCTCTGGGTCTTCCCACTCCATCATCTTGGCCACGCCCATAAATGTCTAATTCAAAGACACCCAGTCTACAGTATTTCCTTATAGCAGCCCAAGCTATGACAGATTTTGGTGCTGAGAAGTGGGGTGCTGCTATAACAATTACCTAAAAATGTGGAAGCAGCTTTTGAACTGGGGAAAGGGTGGAGGTTGGAAGAATTTGGAAGTACATGCTAGAAAGATAGATGTTTCTGGTGAGGGCTCAGAAAGAAAAGAGGAGAGGTGGAGAGAAAGCTTTCATTTTCTTAGCAAACACATAAATAATCATGAAAAGAGTGTTGGCAGAAATATGGATGGTAAGGTCCACTTTGTTGAGGTCTTAGAGGGAAATGAGAAACATGCTGTTGGACAATGGAGAACAGACGATCCTTGTTATAAAGTGGCAAAGAACTTGGCTGAACTGTGCCCTAGTGTTTTTGCAAGGTACAGCTGGAGAGCAATGAAAATGAATATTCAATAACTGAATTATTTTGCTGTACACTTGAAACTAACACAATATTGTAAGTCAACTATACTCCAATAAAATTTAATAAAAAAGAACAAATCCTGCTGCAAGTAAAAGATCAAAGTTAAATATTTAAGTCATATTTGTAAAAAAAAAGAAAATGAATATTCAGTGAAGAGATTTATAAATAAAGTGTTTGAAGAGTAGCTTGCTTCCTCCTGACTGCTTACAATAAAATGTGAAAGGAAAGAGATGACTTAAAGAAGGAATTGTTAAGCAAAGGGAACCAGAATTTAATGCTTTGGAAAATTCTCAGCCTGTCCATATCCCAAAAAATGAGCAAATGTGTTTGGAAGAGAACACTAAAGGGTGTGGATGGACTATCAAATGATAAGAGATTATTGGATTACAGGAACAGAAACACTGCCTGTTTGTGCTGAAGGGGACTGAGATGGGAAGAAATGCTTTCAGATGTTGATTCTACAGGACAGGATGATAAAGCTACTTGGCTATGAATGTGCACTATTCAAGAAAGGGGAAGAATGATCCCAAAAGCAATTCAGAAATCATCAGGGCCATCACCTTGGTTTCAACAGGACAGACAGGCTTCATCTGAAGTCATGGGGGCAGGACCCTTGCCTGGGCAGAGCTGCAAAGGCAGGACCACAACCCAGTGGATCCAGAGGGCAGAGCATCAAACCAAAGAGGATTATTCTGGAGCCTTAAGATCTAAAGGTATTTGCCTTGCTAGAATTGGACTTGGTTGGGACCCATCACTCCTTTCTTCCTTCTGATTACTCCTTTCTTTCTTCTGATCACTCCTTTTTGGAATGAGAATGTCTACCCTATGCCTATCCCACCACTGTATTTTGGAAGTAGATAACTTATCTGGTTTCACAGGTTCACAGCTAGAGAGGAATTTTGTTTCAAGATGAATCATACCTAGAGTGTCACCTATATCTGATTTAGATAGTATTTAGATACTTTATTTTTTTAAGGAAGGCTTTATTCTTTTTTTGACTGCACCACACAGTATGTGGGATCTTAGTTCCCTGACCAGGGATCGAACCCATGCCCCCTGCAATGGAAGCATGGTGTCTTAACCACTGGACCACCAGGGAAGTCCAACAGTATCTAGATACTTTAGACATTAGAGTTGATTCTGAAGAGTTAAGACTTTGGAGCTGTTGGAATGAAGTGAATATATTTTGCATGTGAGAAGACATGCATCTGCAGGGCCACATATTTTGTAATAGCAGCCTGAACTGACAAAGACAGATCATGTTTTCCTTACAGGACCCTGGGTTTGATTTTGCTTGAAAGCCATAGCTTAATTTTAGCCCTGGTTGCCATCTAGAGAGACTAAAAAATTTCAAAATCATCAAGTCCTGACTCCTTATTGTTCAATAATTTATCTCTCTTCTCCCATTTTACTACAAGAAGCAAGACGAAACCAGGCAGCACCTTCTGCTTGGTAACTGCTTTAGTTAGATCACCCAGTTCACTAGGAACATTTTCTCTTTCCACATACTTGCAGATGATGCTATTGCTAAACCTTCTGCCACTTCATAACAAGGATCCTCTTTCCTTCAGTTTCCAATAACATGTTCCTTACTCCCTTTTGAGCACTCATTGGCAGCATCATCAAAGTCCAGATTCCTACTAAGTTTGTTCAAGATAATTTAGGCTGTCTCTAACACACTCCTCAAAATCTTTCCTGCTTCTGTCCACTGCCTGGTTCCAAACCACTCCCACATTTTAGGTAGTTGTTATGACAGCACCCCATTTCCAGGCACCAAAATCTGTATTAGTTATCTATGCTGCATGACAAATTGCCCCTAAATTTAGTGCTTTAAAAAGTTATTATCTCACAATTTCTGTGGGTCAGGAATTTGGACACAGCTTAGCTGGGTGCCCCTGGTACAGAAGGTTGCAGTCAAGTTGTTGGCCAAGGCTGCAATCATCTCAGGGTTCAACTAGGTGAGGATCCATTCTAAGCTCACTTATGTGACCACTGGCCAGGCCTCAGGTTCTTACTGACAGTTGGTGAGACATTAGTTCCTTGACATATGGAGCCCTCTATTGGGCAACTATAGTGGGCTGACTAGTATCCCCACCCCCATTCATGTTCACATGGAACCTCAGAATGTGGAAATAGGGTCTCTGCAGATGTAATTAGTTAGGTTAAGATGAGGTCATACTAAATTTGGGTGGGCCCTAAATCCAATGACTGCTGTCCTCATAAGAAGAGAGAACATAGAGGCACACAGAAAAGGTCATGTGGAGATGGAGGCAAAGATTAGAATAATGTACCTATAAGCCAAGGAATGCCAAGGACTGCTGGAAGACTCCACCCTTCCCTAGAGTCTTCAGAGGGAGCATGGCCCTTATGACACCTGGATTTCAGACTTTTGGCCTCCAGAACTGTAGAGAATTTCTGTTGTTTTAAGCCACCCAGTTTGTGGTAGTTTGTTATGGCAGCCCCAGGAAACTAATAAAGCAGTTCACATTTTTGACCTGGCTTTCCTCAGAGCAAATAAGCAAGAGAATAGGAGAGAAAGGGGTACCCAAGATGGAAGCCACAGACTTTTTGCAACCTAATCTCAGACATGCCATCCCATCATTAGAAGCAAGTCACTCGATCAGCCCACGAGCAGGGTGAAGGGATTAAACAAGATCATGAATACCCAGAGGTGGGCATCATTGAAGGCTATCTTAGGCTATCTACTACCTCCCCAGCAAAAAAATGGAAAAAATGGAGGAAACCTCTCCTTCCTCAGGGCTCTGCCTTCTCCATTCCTTGATTCCTTCAACAAATATTTATTAAACACCTACAGTGGGCCAGCTGTTGGGGATGTGACCAATAATACAGACAAGGTTCTTTCCCTTGAGAGTATTTAGTCTAGTGTGGGAGAGAACACTAAAGAAAAAAAGCAAGTGGATATATAAATTAAAATTGTGATAAGTACAAGGAAGTAAATTATGAGGTAATAGGAATATCTGATTTAGATTGAACCAAGGGTCAGGCCTACTCTTTCTGATAAAATAGTATTTCGAATGTGGTTGAAGACTGTGTAGAAATTGGGCTGTGTGTGTGTGCTGGGTGGGGAGAGTAAGTCTCTAGATAGAGAGATAGTATGTGCAGATAACAGCCAGTAAGTTTAACTGCCAGACTCAGAACACTTAAGGCAGGGATTTCATCTCTGCATCTCTACTATGTAGCACAGTGCCCGGCACAGAGAGGCACTTGATAAATTCTTACTGAATGAATGAATGAATCCAAGGTACCTTCTATTTCCTGTTATAGATAATGTCAATTCAAGTCATTTCGAAGTTTTCTCCCAAAGTTCACTGCTGGATCACTGTTCTTATTTGTATTAGGTAGCATAAACAAAGCTGCTATAATAAAAAGACGTAAATAGATAAAAGCTCAACACAAGAGGTTTTTTTTTTCTTTTTCCCTCATATAACAATGCTAAGTGGGTGTTTAGGTCAACAGGGCAGAGTTCTCCTCCACCCAGGTATCTTCCATCTTAAAGCCTTGCCTTCTCCAGAACCTGGTCATCATCTTCCAGCTGGCAGAGTAAGTAAGAGCATCTGTTGACAGATTTTCTGGGCCAGGCCTGGATATGTGCACATCCCTTCTGCTCACTTTCCACTGGGGGAGAGCATAGGCATATGGCCACTTTAAGGGGGTTGAGGAATGTACTGTAGGTGTATGGCCAACAAAGAGAACAACTAAATAAGTCAAATACTTGACTTATTCTCTGGTACATTACTCAAGAACCTCAAATTAACCAGATAAAAAAGAACTCTGGATTCCCTGCTTTCACTCTCATCTGAGTCTTTCATTCACTGAATGGCACCACCATCCATGCAAGTTGCTTAAGGCAGTCTCCTGGAAGTTATTCTTGATTTGTTTTTATTTTTTTGGCCGTGCTACGTGGGATGTGGGATCTTAGTTCTCCACCAGGGATCGAACCCATGACCCCTGCAGTGGAAGTGCAGAGTCTTAACCACTGGACCGCCAGGGAAGTCCCCTTGATTTGTTTATTTTCATCTTCCACGTGGAGTCCTTCAGGAAGCCCTTTCAACTCTACCTGCAAAACATATCATAAACCCATCTATTCTATCTTTACTGCCACTTTCTTAGTTCAAGCTTCATAATAATCTGGGTTATTCCAAAAGCATTTTAATAACTTTCCATGTCTCCACTTTCGCTTGCCAATATTTCATTCTCCATGCAGCAGAGTCTTATCTTTTAAAACATAAATTTGATCATATCACTCTTTAGTTTAAAACCTTCCAGTGGCTTAGAATAAAACCCAAAGTTCTCACCATGACCCCTAAGGGTGTATATGATACAACCTCTGCCTACCTCTCCAACCTCATCCTGTATCACTCTCTGCTACTCACCCTGCTCCAGCTACAATGATCTTGCTGCTCCTTGACCACATTTACCTTACTTCCACTTTAAGACTTTTGCACTTGCTGTTCCATCTGCTCAGAAATCCCCTTGGATTTCCAATAGACAGTTCCTTCTCTTTAGAGGTCTCAGCTTCAAGGTTACGGCCTGGGAGACCTTCCCTGATCATCTACTTGGAAAAAGCCCCCACACCCAGTTATTCTCTTACCTCAGCATCCTATTTATTTGCTTTTTAGTATCCACAAACTCTGTTTTTCCCTCTTTATTTTCTGCTTCCCTTTCTTGAAAATAAGATCCATGAGCAGGTACCGTGTCTTTTTTCTACTGTTTCCCCAGGGTCGAGTAGGCGTGGCACACAGCTGTGCTCAGTAAATAAGTGAATGAATGAAGAGGCATCAAGAGGTAATTAACCAAAAGCTCCTGCAAGGTTCTTTGACAGATTGTTGGTGTAGTGTAAGGAGCACAAACCTGGGTTCCGGTTCCGACTTGCCCACTTCTCAGCTGTGCGCAAATGATTGCCGCTCTCTGAGGGCCTCAGTTACTGCATCCGTTAACAGGAAATAAGCACATACTTACTTGAAAAGGCCAAATGCCTACTTTATAAAGGAGACAGGAACTAAGAGAAGAAAAGAGCTTCACGTAAAATAAACGCTCCGTATATATAACTTATTATATATAATTGTTTTTACCGTAGGACCCGCCCGTGGCCTCAGTTTCCTCTTCTCTATCACTAGTTGATATCCCCGGCTCCTTCCGCAGGGTGTTTCTGGCGCCACAAATCTCGTCCGCGGCGCTAGGAGAAAAGAGAAACGCTCCCGCAGCCACTAGAGTCCGGTGGTGAGGTCCAATAGCCCCGCCCCGCGAGCCTGAACCTTTTACATCATCAACTCGGCGCCAGCGCTGCGGAGGGCCCGGGGGCCTATCCTGGGTGTGGCGCCACCTTGGGGAGGCCTTGGCGGACGCCTGCAAGTCAACTGCTTGGTTCGGGGGCGGCTCGGAAACCGCAGCTGACCGTGACGAGGGGCGCGTGGAGCCGTGGGGACACGAAGTCGGGCGGCAGGAGAGGCGGCCCGGAGCTCAGGCGGGGCACAGCGCCGGCAAGCGGGCGCCTGGCGGGGCTGCCCGGCGCGGGTGTCCCGGCGATGTGTGGCGCTGAAGCGGCAGCGGGAGCAGCGGCGGCGGCGGCGGTGGGCTCGGCCTCGGTTTCGCGGCGGTGCCGGCGGCGGAGGCGGAGGCGCAGGCTCCTACTCAGGACCTGGCGAGCCCGGGCCTAAGCGGCGGCCCCGCGAGGCCCCAGCACATCGCCCCGGATCGGGGCCTTCCCCGCCTCGCCCTGCCCCGGGAGCCTGCCTCCCCGGCCGGGGATGAGGCCGGGAGGCGGCCGCGCGGGGCCCAGCACAAAGGCTTGTTCCCGGGGGCCGCTGCCGCCGCCGCCCCCAGCCTAGAGCCGCCCGCCGAGGCCGAGCCGGCGCCGGGGCCGTCATCCCCGCAGGTCCCCGGGAGCGGCTGCTGCCCGTCTCCCCGAGACCCAGGGCCCCGAGCGCTGAGCCCCTTGTTCCTTCGGCTGCGGCGGGATCCGGCAGCTGCGCAGCCTCCGCTGCTCCCGGCCGTGCGGGCCCCGCGGAGCATGTGGGAAGAGAGCGACATGGAGAAAGCCATCAAGGTAAGGGGGAGATGCCCCCTTCCTCCCCGCTTTGTCTCTGTGACATTCCTCTCGGCTCCAACCTCAGAAAGCGGAGAGAACTTGGAGCAACTCCCGGGTTTCGGTTTTCACTGGGTTCCGTGGACTGCGTTTTACAGTACTGGGGCGAAGGGTTTGCGTGTGTGGGGAGGGACATCCGACTCTTTCCGACTTACCTGCTTAAAGCAGGGATATGATTCCCCGCTTCGCTAGAATGGAAGGTGAGTGGCGTGGAGTTACTTGATGTGAGTAGGACGGAGGGGGCCCCACTACTGTTTTCGATCATTCCCCAAGTGCCATTAGAATTTGCTTTCAGATGATCTGCTGCAACACCACTTGGAGAGCTGGACCTTACCCATCGCTCCAGATTTGTTTTAAATCTGCTGCTGCGGAAGGAGGTGATCGCCTTCTTACAAGACCTGTCCTTTGGCAAATAAGTTGTTCTCACTTTTCCGTGTGGTCCCTCCCCTATTCCTGTTTCCTTTTCCTTCTCTTCCTAGGTAGCGCTAAGTTTATTTAGAAGGAGCTAATGGTGTCCTGTAAGTTACTGCTCTGTTAACCAAAATAAAAGCAAATATGTGTGTTCCAAAGTGACCCAAATAAAATGACACATTTTTTAAAACCTGCTTTTTACTCTTTTTTAAACAGGCAGACATTGAGGCATTCAGTCACAGGAGTCAGAAATTTATTATTTAGCTGTACTTAGGAAATTAGGTTCTTATGTGAATTGAACACTGAATCTTAAAGTTTGATATGTATTATTTACTTATTTTACAGTATTAGGGCAACTCTGTGCATTTAAGAATTTCATTTTCCCTTGAGGGACAGGCAACTTGGGGTTCTTTTCCCCATCAAGACACAATCACTACAGTCAACAACTAATTAATAACTTACACATCTAACAATTTTGGGGGTGGTAAAGTTTATAGAAGTCATCAGTCACTTCAAAGAAAATTCACCATTTAAACGAGGCATCAAAACAGAACATACACATTAAGGAAGATCAAACTTTAAATAGTAGAAATAAAGGTTCTAAAAGACTACTTTGATAGATACATTTTTTTTCTTTTGGTTTGGATTTTATTGGTACAGCGGCGTGAATTGCCTAAAGTTATATGATTGGGTTGTGAATCAAAATATATTTGGCAGATTTTTAAATTCAAGAAGTATTATCTGCTTTGTGCCAGGTGCTGTCTTAGGCACTTGTAGTGCAAAGCCAGACTCCTAGATGTCCCTCTTTCATAGAGCTTCTGTCTAGATGGTGGAGTTAGGTAATAAGCATTGCCAGGTGATATAATTAAGTATTAAAAAGTGGGGAGTACTACGTTAGGAAGGGTAGGCAGGGAAGGCTTTCCTGAGGAGGTGACATTTGCATAGAGCTTTGAAGGGAATGAGGGAACAAACCTCCACTGTCTTGGGGAAGAATATTATAGGCAGTGGGAACAGCAGGTACAAAGGCCCTGAGGTAGGTGCGGGTCTCGTGTGACCCAGGAACAACAAGGTGGCTGGAATGCAGAGATAGAGATATGTGATGAGATAGGTGATGGGAAGCCACAGTATACACAGGGCCTTGTAGGCCATTGTAGGAACTTTGGCTTTGACCCTGAGTAGAAGGGGAAATCTCAGAGAGTTTTGAGCAGAACAGGGACATAGTTCTAGTGGGCAAATGTATAAACGGGGAAGCAGTGTTACTGAGTGGTTGTTATAGTTTTCCAGGTTGACTGATGAGTTGAAATTCAGCCTGGCCATTCATTTAACTGTGTCCTTGAATAAGTCACTTTACTTCTTTGTCACTTAGTTTCCTCATCCATAGGAAGAGGATAAAAGAATCTCCTCAGCTTAGGGTTTTTTTGAGAATTTAATAAGCACATGTATCTAAATGTGCTTACAGTACCTAACATTTAGTAAGAACTCAATGGATATTAGCTCATAGCAACCTAAGAATGGTTTAGAAAGAGTTGGGGTTTTCTTCAGTCGGTCACTATTGTCCAACTTAGTTTTCTTAAAACTTTTTAGCTTTTCTTCATGTACTTACTAATAGGTCATTGGTGAATCTTCCTACTAATTTGGGTGTGTCCAACCAATACAAATTAGTGGAGTTGAAAATATCTGATCTAACAACCAGTACTGACGAGGATATGTTCCCTTGGCAGCAAGCCAGCATCACATCAAATAAAACTTTTGGTCTGTGGCATTGTGTTGTATTCATTGTTTTGCTTTTTTGAGGCTGTCCCTCATTTGGTAAGAACTGAGACCTCTGGAGTTCAGCTGGAAAAGCTATTTCCCTGGGTTCTCACCACAACATTTAAACTTCTGCTGCCTGATTACCTGAGAGTGGGTGGATTGGACTTTAAGATCTCATCCTATTATTCTTCAAGGTATTAGGATAAGGCAAACTGGCTACAACCATAGACTCTGTCTTCTCATTTCTGTCTCTACTGCCATAGGCCATGACTTCACTGCTCCCAAGTCACTTAGCTAAACCTAGATAATGAACGTTTTGGGATTAGAGATTGCCTTACATATTTGTTTTCTGTTGTATATGGCAGAGTTTTTAATACTTTATGAACTTAACGAAAATTCATTTTCTTAGTTTTAAAAACATTAAAAAAATTGCAGTTATAATTCACATACCATAAAATTCGCCCAAGGTAAGTGTATAATTCAGTAATTTTTAGTGAGTTTATAGAGCTGTGCATCTGTCTTCACAATCCAGTTTTAGAATTTTTCTATCTCGCCTCCGTCTCCCCCACCCCACCCCTGTCCCTGGAAAGTTCCTTCTGCCTCATTGTAGTCAGCCTCTACTGTGACTCCCCACCCCAGACAACTGCTGATCTGCTTTCTGTCACTATTCTTTTGTCTTCTCTAGAAATTCCAAATAATCAAAATTATATAATATGTAGTCTTATGTGTTTGGCTTCTTTTACTTATACTTTTGAGGTTCATCCATGTTAGTGCATGCATTAGTAGTTCACTCCTTTTTATTGTTGAGGAATGTTTTTATTGTTTATCCCCTGTTGATGGACATTTAGATTGTTTCCAGTTTTTAGCTATTATGAATAAAATGATAAATAAAACTTGTCCATACAAGTTTTTGTGTGAACGTATGTTTCATTTTCTTCTGGGTAAATACCTATGTGTGGAATTATTGGGTAGTACAGTAAGTTTATGCTTAACTTTTTAAGAAATGGCAAAACTTTTCCAAAATGGAATTGTTCCAAGACCATTTGTTCAAAACATTGTCTTTTTGCTTGTTGAATTACCTTTGTTGAAAATCAGTTGATCATAAATGTATAAGTTTATTTTTGGATTCTCTTTTTTTCTTTTCCTTTTTTCTTTTCTTTTTTTTGTTTTTGTTTGTTTGTTTGTTTGATTCTCTTTTCTGTTTCATTGATCCATATAACTATCCTTATGCCAGTGCCACACTGATTTGATTACTGAAGCTTTATGGTAAGTTTTCAAATTGGGTAGCATGAGAACCAACTTGGTTTTTCTTTTTCAAAATTAAGCTGGCAGGACTTCCCTGGTGGTCCAGCGGTAAAGAATCTGCCTTACAATGCAGGGGACACGGGTTCTATCCCTGGTCAGGGAACTAAGATCCCACATGCCGTGGGGCAACTAAGCCCACACGCCACAACTACTGAGCTTGCACGCCTTAGCTAGAGAACCTGTGTGCTGCAGACTACAGAGCCCACGTGCCCTGGAGCCTGTGCGCCACAACTAGAGAAGAGAAAACCTGCCCGCTGCAACTAGAGAGAAGCCCGTGAGCTGTAACAAAAGATCCCGTGTGCCGCAACTAAGACCCTATGCAGCCAAAAATAAATAAAATAAATAAGTAATAAATCTCAAAAAACAAATAAACCCCAAGAAACCTAGGAAACTGAAGGTTTCTCTATATATAAAAAAATTAAGTTGGTTATTTAAGTTCTTTGTATTTCCAAATAAATTTTAGAATCAGCATGTCAATTTCTACCAAGAAAAGTGTGCTGGGATTTTGACGGGGATTCCATAGAATCTGTTGGTCAGTTTGAGGACAGTTGCCATCTTAACAATATTGTCTACTAGGCCAAGAACATGGTATAACTCTCCATTTTTTTCCCGGGCTTTCCCCTATTTATCAGTGTGTTTGAGTCTTTAGTGTATAGATCTTCTTTTGATAAATTTATTCCTAAATATTTTATTCTTTATGACGCTATTAAGAGTGGAATTGTTTTTAAAAATAAATTTATTTATTTAGTTATGGCTGCATTGGGTCTTCGTTGCTGCGCGCGGGCTTTTCTCTAGTTGCGACGGGGCTTCTCACTGTGGTGGCTTCTCCTGTTGCGGAGCACGGGCTCTAGGTGCGTGGGCTTCAGTAGTTGTGGTGCACGGGCTCAGTAGTTGTGGCTTGCAGGCTCAGGAGTTGTGGCACACAGGCTTAGTTGCCCCGCAGCGTGTGGGATCTTCCCGGATCAGGGCTTAAACCTGTGTCCCCTGCATTGGCAGGTGGGTTCTTAACCACTGTGCCACTAGGGAAGCCCCCATTTCTAATGTTAATAACTTGTGTTTTTTCTCTCTTTCTCAGTCAGTCTAGCTAAAGGTTTGTTAATTTTGTTGACCTTTCAAAGAATCAGCTTTTGGTTTTCATTTATTTTTCTCTATTTTCTGTTTTCTACTTTATTGATTTCTGCTCTACTTTTTAATATTTCTGCTTGCTTTGGGTATAGTTTGTTCTTTAGTTTTTCAAGGTAGAAGCTTAGATTATTGATTTGTGATCTTCCTTTGTTATAGAGGTATTGATAGCTAAAGCAGTGTTTAGTGTTTTCATCTAAATGCTGCTTTAGCTGCAGCTCATACGTTTTAGCTTATTGCGTTTTCATTTTCCTTCAGATCAAAATATTTTCTAATTTCCCTTATTATTTCTTCTTCATTGGTTATTTAGAAGCATATTACTTAGTTTCTATATATTTTTAAATTTCCCAAATTTTCTTCTGTTGATTTATAGCTTAATTCCATTATTGTTGGAGAACTTTACATAATTTTAATTTTCAGAAGTTTATTGAGACTTATGACCTAGCATGTGGTTTATCCTGGAGGATATTCCGTGTGCACTTAGGATATATATTCCCCTGTTGTTGAATGGAGTGTTTTGTAGATGTCAGGTCAGGTTCATTGATAGTGTTGTTTTCTACATTCTTGCTGATTTTCTGTCTAGTTTATCTGTTATTGAGAGTGGAGGTTTTGAAATCGCCAACTATTATTTTTGTTTTTCTTTTCAATAATTATTTATTTATTTGGTTGCACCAGGTCTTAGTTGCAGCAGGGGGGCTCCTTTAGTTATGGCACTTGCACTCCTTAGTTTTGGCATGCCTGTGGGATCTAGTTCCCTGACCAGGGATTGAACCTGGGCCCCTGCACTGGGAGTGCGGAGTCTTAACCACTGCACCACCAGGGAAGCCCTTGAATTGATCTTATCATTATAAAAAGTTCCTCTCTTTCTCTATTAACATCTTCTGTTTTAAAGTCTGTTTTATCTGTTGTCAGGTATAGCTACTCCAGCTTTCTTTCGGTTACTTGTGGTATATTTTTTTCCATTCTTTTTTTTTTTTTTCATTTTTTTAGTAAAGCATACATAGCATGAAATTTACCATCTTAACCATTTTTACCTGTATAGTTCAGTGGTATTAAATATACTCATAATGTTGGGCAACCATTACCACTATTCAACTCCATAACTCTTTTCATCTTATAAAACTGAAACTCTACCCAGTAAGCAGTAATTCCCCATTGCTTCTTTTCCCCCAGTCCCTAGCAACTGCCATTCTACTTTCTATGATTTTGACTATTCTGAATACTTCATATAAGTAGACGCATATAGAATTTGTCTTTTTGTGAATGGCTTATTTCACTTAGCATAATGTCCTCAAGGTTCATCTGTGTTGTGGCATATTGCAGAATTTCCTTCCTTTTTAAGGGTGAATAATATTCCATTGTATGTATAGCCCACATTTTGCTTATCTATTCATCCATCAGTGGGCACTCAGGTTGCTTGCATGTATTAGCTATTGTAAATAATGCTACTTTGAACATGGACATACAAATATCTCTTCAGGATCCTGCTTTCAACTCTTTTGGGTTTATACCCAGAAGTAGAATTACTGGATCATATAGTCATTCTATTTTTAAGTTTCTGAGGAACCACCATACCATATTCCACAGCAGCTGTACTATTTTACGTTCCCACCAATAGTGCACAGGGGTTCCAGTTTTCTCCACATTCTCTCCAATACTTGTTCTTTTCTGTTTTGTTGTTGTTTTTAATAGTGGCCATCCTAATGGGTTTGAGGTAGTATCTCATTGTAGTTTTGATTTGCATTCCCCTAATGATTAGTGACATTGAGCATTTTTCATGTGCTCTAGGCCATTCATGTATCTTCTTTGGAGAAATGTCTGTTTGAGTCCTTGGCCCATTTTTTTTTTTTTTTTTTTTTTTAACATCTTTATTGGGGTATAATTGCTTTACAATGGTGTGTTAGTTTCCTTGGCCCATTTTTTGAATTGGGTTGTTTGGGGGGTTTTTTGTTGTGTTTTAGGAGTTCTCTACATATTCTGCATATTAATCCCTTATCAGATATATGATTTGCAAATATTTTCTCCAATTTTGTGGGTTGCCTTTGTTACACTGTTAATAGTGTTTTTTGTTTGTTTGTTTGTTTTGCGGTACGAGGGCCTCTCACTGTTGTGGCCTCTCCCATTGTGGAGCACAGGCTCCGGACGCGCAGGCTCAGCAGCCATGGCTCACGGGCCCAGCCGCTCTGCAGCATGTGGGACCTTCCCGGGCCGGGGCACGAACCCGTGTCCCCTGCATCGGCAGGTGGACTCTCAACCACTGTGCCACCAGGGAAGCCCCTAATAGTGTTTTTTGATGTACAAAATTTAAAATTTTCATAACATCCATTTTGTCTATTCTTTTGTGCCTGTTCCTCTGGGTTTTTTTTTTAATTTAATTTTTTTATACAGCAGGTTCTTATTAGTCATCCATTTTATACATATTGGTATATACATGTCAATCCCAATCTCCCAATTCATCCTACCTCCACCCCCACCCCCCACTTTCCTCTCTTGGTGTCCATATGTTTGTTCTCTACATCTGGGTCTCTATTTCTGCCTTGTAAACTGGTTCATCTGTACCATTTTTCTAGATTCCACATATATGTGTTAATATACGATATTTGTTTTTCTTTCTGACTTACTTCACTTTGTATGACAGTCTCTAAGTCCATCCACGTCTCTACCAGTGACCCAGTTTCACTCCTTTTTATGGCTGAGTAATATTCCATCGTATATATGTACCACATCCTCTTTATGCATTCATCTGTCGATGGGCATTTCAGTTGCTTCCATGACCTGGCTATTGTAAATAGTGCTGCAATGAACACTGGGGTGCATGTGTCTTTTTTTTTTTTTTTTTTTTTGCGGTATGCGGGCCTCTCACTGTTGTGGCCTCTCCTCCGGACGTGCAGGCTCAGCGGCCATGGCCCATGGGCCTAGCTGCTCCGCGGCATGTGGGATCCTCCCAGGCCGGGGCACGAACCCGCGTCCCCTGCATTGGCAGGCAGACTCTCAACCACTGTGCCACCAGAGAGGCCCTGAACAACACAGATTTGAACTGTGTGGGCCCACTTATGTATGGATTTTTTTTCAGTAAAGATGGATTACAGTACTAAATGATCTGTGGTTTGAAACCATGGATGTGGAACTCCTGATACGAAGTCTGACCCTAAAGTTATACTTGGATTTTGTTTTTTTTTTTTGCAGTACGCAGGCCTCTCACTGTTGTGGCCTCTCCCATTGCGGAGCACAGGCTCCGGACGCGCAGGCTCAGCGGCCATGGCTCACGGGCCCAGCCGCTCCACGGCATGTGGATCTTCCCGGACCGGGGCATGAACCCGTGTCCCCTGCATCAGCAGGTGGACTCTCAACCACTGCGCCACCAGGGAAGCCCCTATACGTGGATTTTTGACTGTGCCAGTGCCAGCACCCCTAACCCCCTATCTTGTTCAAGGGTCAACTGTACTTCATTCCATGAGTCTATATCCTTATTTAAGACAGTGTATAGATTAAATATATATATATTTATTTATTTATTTGGTTGTGCTGGGTCTTAGTTGCGCCAGGCGGGCTCCTTAATTGTGACTTGAGGGCTCCTTAGTTGTAGCTCGCCTGCTCCTTAGTTGCAGCACATGGGCTCCTTTGTTGTGGCTTGTGAACTCTTAGTTGTGGCATGCATGTGGGATCTAGTTCCCTGACAAGGGATAGAACCCAGGCCCCCTGCATTGGGAGCACGGAGTCTTAACCACTGTGCCACTGGGGAAATCCCAGTGTATAGATTTCTTTAGCAGAACCCAGTCAATGTATTTGTCATTGATACATTTGAGGTAGTCCATAATTTTCTTCAATAAAGTGTCTTAATTGACCCATGCCTTTTTACTTTCTCTTTGCCATTAAAATATGTGAGAAAATATGCCATCTACACATAGAAGAGTCGGCTGATGTGAGAATGTTACTTCTTTTGCCCAGCTGGGCTTAGTGAAGTCTTAGAACTGGTTAGTGTTTATGGCACCATCAACAAATGTGCAAGAATTAAACCTGGTAAAGAGGACAACAGACGTAAGAAAAACAGGGTTCAGAGATCAGGGCTGTAGAGAGATCTGGTAGTGCTTCTCTTACCTTCTGCAAAGCCAAGTGTCAAAACTTCAGTCAGAGCCTCTATAATTTGAACTTTCTTGGCTGTCCATTAGGTAGAGTACCATCTTAATAAGCACCAGTGCAGTGAAGAATTTGGTCTAATATTATTTTTACATCCCAGGAACTGGACATATGAATAGTCCTTTGATCTGACTGTAACAAATAATTCCGTAGAATGAATCTGTCTTTTCCATTGAGTCTCCAGTGAGTGTATGTCTTCATTAGAGGCCTGGCAAATTTTACTCTACCATGAAGCATAGACTATGCTCCAATTCTTTCTTTCCCAATTCTGTCTTCCTCTCTGTCTTCTCAAATACTTCTGAATCCGGCAGGATAGGCAGTGGAAACATGAAGGAGGTAGACAGGTTAAATGGGTAGGTTTGAATTCTGTTTAGGAGATGGTGAGTGGAGACCTGGGACCTCCCTAATTGGGCAGGATTCATTCCTAATCCTCATGCAGGGGCCTGGGCAGTTACCCCTGATAGCTGGGGATGATGCCAAAGATGAATGATGCTGGGGAAGAGGCCAAAGCCATAGTTTCTAGTCTTATCAGTGCCTATAACTCACTGTGTGACTTTGACAAGCTCCTTAACCCTGATACACAGTTTTTCAGAAGAGAGTTTGTGTAATGATTTTGCTAGTCCCTCGCAAATCAATGTCCTTCCATCACCTGGTTTTAGTCCACCTTTCTAGTCATTCATTCCATAGTTATTGAGCATTTACTATATGATGGGAACCTTTATCAAGAACTGGCAGCAGGAAGGTGTGGAGATGAAGGCTATTCTAAACTTGTTTTATACACTTACATATTCATTGGACAGAAGCTGTTTTCATCTCTGAACTTATCCTGGTGTCTGGCACTTACTGCTCATTGAGTTTGTGTTACATGGTCAAATATTCTGTTCCTATACCTGGGAATCAAGATTCTGTTGCTAATTATAATCTATCAGATTTTCATTGCAACAAAACAATTTGATAGTCTCATGAGTTTTGGCCTAATTTCTCCAGGTCTGTAGTCGGTTTTCTGTTCTACCCGTGGAACCCTGAAAAATGAATTTTAGCCTACCACAGTTTAAGTGTATGGCTTTCTTGCCTAAAAACATATGGCAACAGAAGCTCAATATTTAGTGACTACACAGTAATTCAATAAAAACTTTAATTAATTTGTAGAGGCTGTATCTGGAACTATTGAAAGCTATTGGAATCTATTAAAACTGTGAAGAATATAGTTATACAGTGAACGTGACAATATCTTTGTACTCAAAATAGCACTTGAAAACTAGATAAATGTACTACAATATTTATTACTATTTTATTTGAACTTTTAAGTTTTAATTTATTCAGTTATTCCAATTTGATCAACTTGTTCAAGGATATAGACCTCTATATCATAGCAGCATATATCAGACCAGTCTTTCTAGAATCTCAGAAAATATATTTGACCATTTGGCAAATAAGTACTTAGTAGTGAAACATTTTGAAAGAATATCTTCTTCCCACACTCAAGAAAAAAAAAAACCACGAGTATTTACTCACATGGACCTTGCAGATGAGCTGAAGAATTTCTTTTTATCCTAAAGTTTGCCTTCTCTTGTTGGAAAGCAATGCCTAGCATAGTCCTGTAGGCGAAATGTGTAATTATAAAGCCCTACACAAAGCTCTACTTATCAGCTTCTTTCAGAAGCTGAGATGTTGAGCATTAAGGTTTTCTGTTGTCCCACCTCTGCTTAACTATTCAGCTTTTTAACTGGAGAATCATTCTCTGCCTCCTCCATTTTTATTTTAATAGGAAACCTCCATTTTAGAGGAATACAATATCAATTGGACTCAGAAGCTGGGAGCTGGAATTAGTGGTCCAGTTAGGTAAGAGACCCATGTGCAAACTATGACACAATTGTTCTCAAGAGGACCTGTTCGAAATACATCTTAAGTTAGAAGCATTAGGTTTGCCAGATTTGTGAAACAGCCTTAATTTAACAAGCAGAGGTATTTATGATAGGCTTTTTCTCATCCATTTAGAAATATATTTAAGTGACGAAGTCACATGATCTGTAACAGAATCATTTAAGATGTTGATACCATGGAGCCACTGTATGAGTCACTTGTAGCCAGCAGAGGCCATTTTGTCTTTCTTGGCCAGCATCAAGTTGATTTCACATGTCTAAGGCCTGTGAAGGGTGGGCGAGATGCCTTTCTGCCTTTCCATCTGCTAGACCTGGGGGCAAGTTTGTTCTGATGTGCCTGGATATATTTTTGATTAGAAGCACAGTTCTCAAAGAACAGCTTGCTAAATTAGTTTTCACTGTAACTTAGATAATTTCTGATTGAACTTTTTTCTCCAAATCTAGAGTCTGTGTGAAGAAATCTACCCAAGAACGGTTTGCACTGAAAATTCTTTTTGATCGTCCAAAAGCTAGAAATGAGGTATGGTCCTTTATTGCCTTGATTTGCCTAAATATTTGAAGTGCCTAAGAATTATTCTTTTTACAAGTAAGGCAGCTTCATGGAGAGAATACAGAGATTCACAAAGAATTTTATGTTCATACTTACTCTCTTTATATTCATACTTTTTGCTATTCCATGTTATCATTATAAAGCACTTCTTCATCCATCAATACCAAAAGCTGTTAGTGAAGTCTTGCTTCCTTTCAAACCACCTTTTGTTCTTTTTCAATTAATGCGATTCTTATACCCCAAAATACTCAGGTTTACTTCAGCTTTTGCTTATTGGAAAAGGTGTTTAAAGAGTGGAGATAAAATAGTATGAGGAAGGTTCTAGTGAATAGTGTATTGAAAAGATGTTGCAGGAGAACTCTGAGGATGTATTTCTAGTTTTTAATAATAGGCATTTGTTTAAAATTATTTGGATGTGGTGATGACATGTTAATAATATGCAATGAAGGACTTATTCTTTTGCTTAGAGATATATGAATAATTTCTGAAATAAGATGTATTATTTACCAAATTTTTCATTTGCTAATAGATAGGACAGTAGAAGTAAATAAACCTGTTGGCGAGGTTTTTTTCATGGAAAGAGCATTAAGGAGGTAATCTGTGTATGAAAACACTTTTTTTTTTACATCATTCCAGGTGATAAGGTTTTTTACTGTAATAGGCTCATCCACGGGCCTAGTGTGGTCAGTTTTGGGGGGAAAGTTTGGAGAGAAAATGTTGGCATCCCCTATGTACAGAAACATTTCCTCTGTTCTTCTTTAAGGTACGTCTGCACATGATGTGTGCCACACACCCAAATATAGTTCAAATCATTGAAGTGTTTGCTAACAGTGTACAGTTTCCTCATGAGTCCAGCCCCAGGTAAGACTACACAGGGTCATTATCACATGACCACCTCTCCATATGTAAGCCAAGGTGTAGTGGGGTCTTCTTTTCTTTTGTGCCCTCTTTCTCTCCCTTCCCTTCCCTCCCTCCCTGCCTGCCTCCCTCCCTTCCTCTTTCTTTTTCTTCTCTCCTTTACTTTTTAATTTGGAAATTTTCAAACATTTGTAAAAGAATCATGTAATGAATCCTTAAGTACCCATCACCCAGCCTCAACAGTTATCAACTCATTGCCAGCCGTGCTTCATCTATACCCTACCCACTCTCCTGGGCCCCCCTGAGTAATGTGGAATTAAAACAGGTTCTATTTCAAATTAGCAAAAGGAGACCAAATATTATTCTAGGCAATGTCTTAGAAGTTGATATGGCAAAAAGCCCTTATTGCTGAATCTGACATTCCTTTTAAAGGAAGAAATCAACATCATTCTTTTAGCCTCCAGATGTTTGGCAAGCTCATTGGGTGTCATTCTAAATCTTTTCCAGGGAATTCAAAGTTAAATAAGGTATGGTTTCCATTGAAGGGACTGAGATGTAAACCTATTATTCTAGCAGTGTGATAGGTACCAAGGAGAGGCATGCATAAAGTATTTTGAGCTTACAAAGGAGGAGAGCTGCCCTCTGTAGGCTAGGGAGGCGAGGTGTCTCAGAGCAGTTACGTGGGGGCGAGGACTTGAAGGGGGTGAGTAGGAGTTTTCCAGATGGAAAAAGATGGAATTTGTAAAGAAGAATGGGAAATCAAATGATTATTTCTTAAAATTGTGCTCTGTTGGTGAAAGCATTTGGATGGAAGCTGGAAGCATTTATATCAAAGAGTGGTAACCAAAATTCGGATTTTTTTTTTTCACAACATGAGAATTTTTGCTTTTATTTAGTAGCTGTGTAACCCTATCTGGCTATCTTGCTGGGCATGCTGTGGGTCATATGGAAAACTAGTGGAGTGGGGGCAGGGAGTAGAGAGGGGGAGACACACACACACACACACACACACACACACACACACACACACACACACACACACACACACACACACACACACACACACACACACACACACACACGAGAGTGAATAACCAAGACAGCCCAACTGAATGACTTGATATTCATGTCCTATACAAAGTCGTATTCTGTTTTCGATACACTTTCAGTGTAGCTTCCATAAAATGTATATACAAGTTAAGTACAGAATCTTCAAAAGGATCATTGTCTTCAAAACTAATTCTTCTGCTTTCTTTTAGCTTCTTAGAAACCTTTAGGTCAGGGATAGTCCTCATTCATAGTGCCCAGCTGGTAGTGACAAGGGATCCAACTCAAAGGGGCTTGGTAGGACTAGATTTAGGAAGTAGTAACACTTTGTAGATGAGGTATCTAGGTTAGCTACTTGATGTTTCAGTTTTGTTTTGTTTTGCTTTGTTTTTTAACTTAACAAAATCAAATGCTTTCAAACAGGGCTCGACTCTTAATTGTAATGGAGATGATGGAAGGGGGAGAGCTATTTCACAGAATCAGCCAGCACCGGCACTTTACAGAGAAGCAAGCCAGCCAAGTAACAAAGCAGGCAAGTTAACCCCGGGTACCAATCAAACTGCCAACGGTGTTGGTTAACAAGCACAATTTCATTGGGGGGAATAAAAGAAAGCTTGAAGAAAAGCTCTATTTGATCTCTCATTGCCTGCTTTGTTATGTAATTAGAAAAGATGCCTTGACAGGAGGAATGTGACCCCCTTTTATGCTTTGGTGGGGGGAGCCTGTATTCTTAAGTGGTTTTCAATTGTTTGCCTATGATAAGATTTAAATAAACTCTGGAAGGAAGGTAATCTTAACTCCTTTTTAGATTGTAGATAATCTTTAGACGTATAGCTTCCAAGCACTGTTATTGGACTTTGAGATAAAATGCTAGTGATACTACCTGAAAGACTGTATGGTGTAAAAATATGTTCTAAGGCAATTACATATAAGATACTTTATGCTTATGAGTCACCTTTCTCTCATCAGATTTTAATAGTAGTCTAAGGTCTTTGTAATTCTGGGTTATTCCTGGTTTTATGTTCTCTCTGTTTTGACATCACATTTTATTGCTAGAGGAATGATGTACGTCACAAACAATACTAGGAATCCAACTGGAAATAACCTCATGAGGAGATGAAAAAGCTAAACCCTCAAGGTTTCTCTTCAGGCCAAGCAAGCAAAGCAGAGAGAAGCAGGACACGTAGCCCAACTGGTTCTTAATGAAAAAATTCTTCCAAATTTTCTGTGAGCCTCAAGCATTTTTTGATGCCTCCTTTCTGGTAGGGAGGAACTGATATTTGGAATGCCAAGGCAATTCCATACAGAGTGTTAAAGAACAGATAAAATCTGTTCTATTTGATTTTAAAAATTATAGCTTGTATTTTTCAAATATTAGGCCTAAAGGATGAGCTCTGATAATCTTCTGTAAAACCAAACTCCTTTAAATCCACCTAAACAGGCAACATTTTCAACCAGTGGGACGGGCAGATTAGAACATCAGGTGGAAAAATCCATTCAGCTGCTTTCTGTTGTTCTTGAAAGCAGAACTTCAAGTTGGGCTCCCTGAAGAGTGCAGGTTTCCTCTGAGTCAGGCGTTAGTGCCACTGCCCTGCTAGGGGGAAGCCAGGCCCTGTGAAGACTGCCTGGCCCAGTGTTTGCTTTGCAGTACTTGTCACATCTCAGATTAATGGAAGTGCAAGTATTTCATTTTTCCCATTTCATACAGGATTTAACCATCAGTTGATTATGACAAAGAATTGTTTTACTGTTGTATTTTTTCTTTTTATTGAACAAAATACAGCTTATTTCATTTCTATTTCTTGATATCTGAAATCTTACTTAATTTCTGCTTTAAAATTGAAAACTGACCACAGTCTTAATTGACTTAGTAAGGATCATTTTTTAACATCCTGAGTTCTCTAAACCAGGGGAATTAAAGAGCTATCTTTTCTAAGATATGGTTGCTCCATTATGTCCTTTCCAGATAGCTTTGGCTCTACAGCACTGTCACTTGTTAAACATCGCACACAGAGACCTCAAGCCTGAAAATCTGCTCTTCAAGGATAACTCTTTGGTGAGATGACTTGCCCTTCTGTATTTTAGTGCTGCTACTCTCAGTATAGTTCAGGAACAGTGTGTAGGTGTGTATATGTTTGGAGTGCTCTGAATCCATGGTGAAGAGGCTTTAGGCCAAAGCGCTGCAAGCAGCTTACTTTTCCCATATCTGTTTCCTTGCTAGAGGCTCAGAGAAATTGTACCATACCCCTGGCATCGATCATTTTGGATGACACTGATGTGTGTTTGTACATAAGGACTTTAGATTTTGGATATTATTTGGAAGGACTTTGGGAAGGGGCAGGAATCTATATGCTGTTATATGTTACCTTGGAACTTAGTGGTTGTGTTCAGTGTTAACCCTCATAAGGTGTGTTTTCCTCTCCAGCTCCAATCCATGCCCCATGCACTGTGTCCCACCAGATAACTTACTCTGGCTATCATGAAGCTGATGTTGAGGGTGAAGCAGCACCCTAGATTGATGAGAGATAATGGGCCAATAGAGTCAGGAAGCATCTTGATTTTAGTGCTGCCTTTACAAGTTATAAAACAGGGATAATTGTGAGTGGGTAGAAATTCCTTACTTCTGTATTACTAAGAACAGTTTCTAAATATGAATCATTGTCTCCAGAGCTGAGGACATGCTACTCATAGGTTCAGGTCTCAGCTAGAAACTCCTGAGAGCTTAAGGTAACATGTCTTGCACCTGCATTTTCCTTTAACGTTTTCTGAGAACTCTGGAGCAGTGACTCCCATTTGTTTTATTTCAGGATGCCCCAGTGAAGTTGTGTGACTTTGGATTTGCCAAAATTGACCAAGGTGACTTGATGACACCTCAGTTCACCCCATATTATGTAGCACCTCAGGTAAGCATGTGCTGTTTCTTCCGTAGGATGTGTCACCAAGCTGCCTGTAGACTCACGTTTCTTCCATTCCACAGCATGAGTGGGTATATATTACAAATGGAAGGAGGAGGACTCAGCTTCACAAACCTATAGGCTGCTTAATTTGGTGCAGGCATTTTATTCTTTTAAAAGCAGCCTTATTGAGGTATGATTAATATACAATAAAATACTTCTACATTAAGTGTAGTTTGATGAGTTTTGACAAATGGATACTCCTGCGTGAACATCACCAAAGTCAAAATACAAAACATTTCCATCACTTCAAAAACTGTCTTGTGTGCCTTTGCAGTCATTCTGCTCCCAACTTAATCCCCTTAATTAAAACTACTGATCTACTTTGTCATTATTGGTTAGTTTTGCCTGTTGTAGAATTTCATAAAAATGGAATTTTGTACCTTTTGTGTTTCACTTCTTTGGCTCAGCATGTTTTTCAGATCCATCCATGTTTCTGTGTGTATCAGTAATTAGTTCCTTTTTATTGCTAAGTAGTATTCCATCATATGACCAAGCCACATTTGTTTATCCATTCACTGACTGATGGCCATTTGGGGTTGTTTCCTATTTTTCACCATTAGGAATAAAGTTGCTAGGAACATTCATTTATGAGTTTTGGGGGACATACCCCTACCTTTAGGTAAAATCTTTTTCCAAAATGGTTGTATGCACCACTAATGTAATGTAAATGTTCCAGTTTCTTCACATTCTTATCACCAACTTATGTTTGTTAGTGTTTATAATCTTGGTCATTCTGGTAGGTATGTTCGTGTTATTTCGTTATGGATTTAATTATAGCATTTTCCTGATGGCTACTGTTGTTGAATATTTTTTCATGTGTATACTGGCTGTTCTATTGTGAAATATGGGTACAACATTCTGTTGTGTAGTATGGGTACAAATCTTTTGCCCTTTTTGTGTTGTTTTATAAATGAGATATAAGAATTTTTTAAATTATATTCTGGATACAAGTTCTTTGTCATATATATGTATTAATATTTTACTGCTGCTGTAACAAATTGCCACAAACTTAGTAACTTAAAACAGCACACATTTATTACCTTACAGTTTTGGAGGTCAGAAGTCTGAAATGGTTCAGGATGTCAGCAGGACTGTGTTCCTTTTGGAGGCTCTAGGGGAGAATCCATTCCCTTGCCTTTTCAGCTTCTGAGGCTACCTGCATTCTTTGGCTTGTGGCCTCTTTTTTTTTTTTTTTTTTTTGCGGTACGCGGGCCTCTCACTGCTGTGGCCTCTCCCATTGCGGAGCACAGGCTCCGGACGCGCAGGCTCAGCGGTCATGGCTCACGGGCCCAGCTGCTCCACGGCACGCGGCATTCCCCCAGACAGGGGCACGAACCCGTGTCCCCTGCATTGGCAGGCGGACTCTCAACCACTGCGCCACCAGGGAAGCCCTGACTTGTGGCCTCTTCCTCCATTTTCAAAGACAGCAGTGTAGGTAGCATCTTCCAGTCTCTCTGACTCTGACCGAGGATAATTGGTCAGATTATCCTGGGTAATCCAGGATAATCCCCCATCTCAAGATCCTTAATTTAATCAAATCTTAGAAGTCCCTTTTGCTATGTAAGGTAACATATTCATAGATTCCAGGGATTAGGACAGGACTTCTTTGGGAGGCCATTATCCTGCCTACAACATATGTATTATGAATATTTCTCTCAGTCTGTGGCTTGCATTTCAGTTTTCTTTTTTTTTTTTTGGCCGTGCCACATGGCATGTGGGATCTTAGTTCCCTGATCAGGGGTCGAACCCATGCCCCCTGCATTGGAAGCACAGAGTCTTAGCCACTGGACCGCCAGGGAAGTCCCCATCACTTTTCTTAATGATCTTTTGAATAGTAGAAGTTTTAAATATTGACCAAGTCCAATTCACCAATTTTTTTTTCAATGGTTAGTGCTGTTTGTTCCTAAGAAGTCTTTCCATATCCATGGAGATGAAGATTTTCTCATGTTTTCTTATTAAAGGTTATAGTTTTAGCTTTTACATTTTAGACTGTGATCCATTTGAGGTGTGTGTGTGTGTGTGTGTGTGTGTGTGTGTATAAAGGGTCAAGCTTTTTTTCCCTTATGAATGTCGTTTCCATATCACTTGTTGAAAAGACTATCCTTGCCTCATTGAATTACCTTACAGTTTTGTCGAATTGAATTATTTTGCAGTTTTGTCGAAAATCAATTGACCATATATGTGTTGGTCTATTCTAGGCTCTATTCTGTTTATTTGATACATACGTCTATATATCATCTGGATCACTGTAGCTTTATATTAAGTCTTGACCTATATTAAGTCTTGACCTCAGATAGTGTAATAAGTCCTTCAAATGTATTCTTTTTCAAAATTGTTTTCACTATTCTGGATCCTTTGCATTTCTCTGTAAATTTTAGAATTCAATTCTCTATGACAGAAAAGCCTCCTGGGATTTGATTTGAATTGTATTTAATCTATAGATGAATTTGGAGAGAATTGACATCTTAACAATATAAAGTCTTCTATTTAATGAACGTGGTATATCTTTTTTTTTTTTTTTTTTCTGTATGCCGGCCTCTCACTGTTGTGGCCTCTCCCGTTGCGGAGCACAGGCTCCGGACGTGCAGGCTCAGCGGCCATGTCTCATGGGCCCAGCCGCTCCGCGGCATGTGGGATCCTCTCAGACCGGGGCACGAACCCGTGTCCCCTGCATCGGCAGGCGGACTCTCAACCACTGTGCCACCAGGGAAGCCCAAACAGTATATCTTTCCATTTATTTAGGTCTTTCATTTTTCTCAGAAACATTTATATTTCTTAGTGTATAGGTTTTATACCTATTTTCTTAAATTTTTTCCTATATTTTATGTTTATGGAAATTATTGGAAATGATATTTTTAAAAATTTCATTTTCCAATTGTTTGTTTATAGTTTGTAGAGAAATAAATGATTTTTGATCCCTTGAATCCTGGGATCTTGCCTAAATCGCTTATTAATTCTGGTAGATTTTTTTAATAGATTTATTAAGATTTTCTACATACAGAGTCATGTCATCTGTGAATAAAGATAGTTTTACTTTGTTCTTTCCAGTATGTTTGCCTTTTATTTCTTTTCCTTCCCTTATTGTGTTGGCTAGAACTACCAGTTGAATATAAGTGATGAGAGCAGACATCCTTGCCTTGTTCCTGATCTTACAGAAAAAATGTTCAGTCTTTCACCATTAAGTATGATATTAACTGTTATGTTTTTTGTAGATGTCCTTTATCAGGTTGAGGAAGTTTCCTTCTGTTCCTAGTTTACTGAAAGGGAATGTGTTAAATTTTACCCAGTGCTTTTTCTGCATCTATTGAACTGATGATATATTTTTTCTTCTTTATTTTGTTAATATGATGAATTAATTGATTTTCAGGCATTATACCAATCTTACATTCCTAAGGTAAAACTCAGTCATGATGATTGATTTGTTTTGCTAATATTTTGTTAAGGATTTTGTGTTTTTTAACAAAAGGGATATTGGTCCATAATCCTTTCTCATAATGTCTTTGCCTTGTTTCAAGGTATCAGGGTAATAATGCTGACATCATACTATTAGTTGGGAAATGTGTCTTCCTCCTTTATTTTCTGAAACAGTTTGTGTAAGATTGGTATTTTGGAGTTTTCATTGTGGATTTTTAATGATGTAATCAATTTAAAAATAGGTATAGGTCTATTGAATTTTTATATTTCTTCTTGAGCCAGTTTTAGTAATTTGTGTCTTTAAGAAATTTGACTGTTTTTTAATTTATTGGCATAAAATTATGATAATCCCTTATTAACCTTTTAAATCTTTGTAGGATCTGTAGAGATGGAGGTGGAAGTCTAGAAGTTGGCTTGCTGCTTCTGCAGTTAGTCCTTTAGTATGGGAGTAGGGAATTGAGTCAGTCTACTTAGGAGTTGAGCTTAGTGTGAGCTCTGTTGTTGCTATTGTTATTTTTACTGTGTCACTGGCTTGAGATTCCTCTCTTGTTACCTTGTGCTTAGGGTGGGGTTTGGGGTGCCACAGGTTTGTGTGTTTTTTTGTGTTTCTTCTCCATCTTTATCTTTGGCATTGGCTGTGTGCCTCTGCCTCAGAGGGGCTTTTGCTTCACAGTCTTTTTCTGCCACTAACAGTGGACTGCTGTTACTTATTACTTGGTGCTTGCTAGCCTGATGGAGGGTGATGGCAACGATGGGTGGAGAGGTATCTCTTTTCTGAACCAGCCTCAGTCTTGGTCAGGTCCTGTTTTCTTGGTTCTTACCATGGTTCGTTTATCCACTCATCTATTGATGGACATATACATATATATATAGCTGGTGCTTATTCTTTCCGAGATTTGTTTTATATAAGCCTTCTTTAAAAAAATTTTTTTATTGAGATGTAATTGATACATGATAAACTATACATATTTAACTTGCACAATTTATAAGTTTTGACATACACACACACTCATTAAACCATCACCACAGTCAAGGTAGTGAACATATTTGTCACCCCCCAAAATTTTACTGTGCCCCTTGAAATCCTTCCCTGCCTCTCTATTTTTCCCTTCATTGCCAGGCAGCAGTTGATCTGCTTTCTGTCATTATAGATTAGTTTGCATTTTCTGTAGATTTATATATAAAGTAGCACATCGTATGGTATTTTCTTTTGGGGGGGGTTTCTTTCACTCAGCAAAATTACGTTTAAGATTTATCCATGTTATTGCATGTATCAATAGTTCTTTCGTTTTTACTGCTGGGAAGTATTCCACTATGTGGATATACCATGGTTCGTTTATCCACTCATCTATTGATGGACATCTGGGTTGTTTTCAGTTTTTGGCTGTTAAAAATAAACGTGTTACAAACATTTTTGCACAGGTTTTTGGATGGACATTCATTTCCTTTTCTCTTTGGTAAATACCTAGAGTGGAATGGCTAGATCATGTGGTAGATGTATTTAACTTACTTAGAAACTGCCAAGTTGTTTTCCAAAGTGGTGTTCAATTTTACATTCCCATCAGCAGTGTATGAAAGTTTCAGGTCCTCCACATTCCTACTAGCATTTGGTATGGACAGTCTTTTTATTTTTTATTTATTTATGTATTTTAATTTTTTTTAATATTTATTTATTTGGTTGCGCTGGGTCTTAGTTGCAGCAGGTAGGGTTCTTAGTTGTGGCTCATGGGCTCCTTAGTTGAGGCTCGCCAGCTTCTTAGTTGTGACACGTGGGTTCCTTAGTTGAGGCAGGCAGGCTCCTTAGTTGTGGCTCGAGGGCTCCTTAGTTGCAGCTTGCTGGCTCTTTAGTTGCAGCACATGGGCTCCTTAGTTGCAGCATTCATGTGGGATCTAGTTCCCTAACCAGGAATCAAACCCGGGCCCCCTGCATTGGGAGCATGGAGCCTTAACCACTGTGCCACCAGGGAAGTCCCCTGGACAGTCTTTTTAGCCATTTTAGTGACTGTGTAGCAGTATTTCATTGTGGTTTCAATTTGCATTTCCCTAATAACTAATGATGTTGAGCATCCATGGTGCTTCTTTGCTGTCTGTATATTTTCTTTGGTGAAGTATCGGATCAGATCTTTTCCCCATATTTTAAATTGGATTGTTTATTTTCTTATTGCTGAATTTTACAGTTTTTTAAATATGTTTTGGATATAAGTCATTTATCAGATATATGCTTTGGAAAGATTTTCTTCCAGTCTGTGGCTTATCTTTCATTCTCTTAACAGTGTCTTTTTCTTTTCTTTTTTTAAAAATTGAAGCATAGTTGATTTACAGTGTTTCAGGTGTACAGCAAAGTGATTCAGTTGCACACATGCACACACACACATGTATATATACTTTTTCAGATTCTTTTCCATTATAGGTTATTTCAAGACATTGAATATAGTTCCCTGTGCTATACAATAGGTCCTTGTTGTTTATCTATTTTATATATAGTAGTGGGTATCTGTTAATCCCAAATTCCCAATTTATCTCTCCCCCACTTTCCTCTTTGATAACCATAAGTTAGTTTTCTAAGTCTGTGAGTCTGTTTCTCTTTTGTGAATGAGTTCATTTGTATCACTTTTTTAGATTCCACATATAAGTGATATCACATGATATTTGTCTTTCTCTGTCTGACTTCACTTAGTATGATAATCTCTAGGTCCATCCATGTTGCTGCAAATGGCATTACTTCATTCTTTTTTATGGCTGAGTAATATTCCAGTGTGTGTGTGTGTGTGTGTGTGTGTGTGTGTGTGTGTGTGTGTGTGTGTGTGTGTGTGTCTATTACACCGTCTTTATCCATTCCTCTATCGATGGACATTTAAGTTGTTTCCATGTCTTGCCTATTGTAAATAGTGCTACTGTGAACATTGGGTGGCATATATCTTTTCAAATTAGTGTTTTCATCTTTTCTGGATATACGCCCAGGAGTGGGATCACTGGATCATATGGTAACTCTATTTGTAGTTTTTTAAGGAGCCTACATACTATTTTCCATAGTGGCTGCACCAATTTACTTTCCCACCAACAGTGTAGGAGGGTTCCCTTTGCTCCACACCCTCTCCAGCATTTATTATTTGTAGATTTTTAAAAAATATTTATTTATTTGGTTGTGCTGGGTCTTAGTTGCAGCAGGTGGGATCCTTAGTTGTAGCTCACCAGCTCCTTAGTTGCAGCTTGCAGGCTCCTTAGTTGCAGCACTTGGGCTTTTTAGTTGCAGCAGGTGGGCTCCTTAGTTGTGGCATATGAACTCTTCGTTGCGGCATGCAAATGGGATCTAGTTCCCTGAGCAGAGATCAAACCTGGGCCCCCTGCATTGGGAGCGTGCAGTCTTAACCACGGTGCCACCAGGGAAGTCCCTATTTGTAGACTTTTTGAGGATGGCCATTCTGACTGGTGTGAGGTGGTAACAACATCTTCTGAAGAGCAAAAGATTTTAATTTTGGTGTGAAGGCCAATTTGTTAATTTTAAAAAAAAATTTTATGGACTCTGCTTTTGGTTTTCTATCCAAGAAATCTGTCTTAACTCAAGACCACAAAGATTTTATGCTACAAGTTTTATAATTTTAGGCTTTACATTTGGGTCTGTGATCCATTTTGAGTTAATTTTTGTATAATGTGTGAGGTATGGATCCAAGTTCATTTTTTAGCATTTGGATATCTAGTTGTTCCAGTACCATTTGTTGAAAAACTATCTTTTCTCTACTGCATTGCTTCTGAGCCTTTGTCAAAAATCAGTCGAATGTATATGTGTGGGTTTATTTTTGGATTTTCCACTCTGTTCCATTGATCTCTTTGTCTGTCTTTACACTAATACCATACCGTTTTGATTATTGACACTTTTTAATAATTTTTGAGATAAGGTAGTTTTAGCCCTCCAACTTTGTTCTTCTTTTTCATAGTTGTTTTGGCTATTCAAATTTCTTTGCATTTCCATATGAACTTTAGAATTGGCTGTTTACTTCTACAAAAAAGCATGCTGGGATTTTGACTAGGGTTGTTTTAAACGTATAGTTCAGTATGGGATCACTGACATCATAACAATATTGAGCCCTCTGACCCATAAGCCAGCTGTATTTTTGTCTTTGGTTTTGCTCAGCAATATTTGTATAGTTTTCATGTACAGGTCTTTCACATGTCTTTTTAGATTTATTCTTAATTTTTTTTTTTTTTTTTTTTTGCGGTACGCGGGCCTCTCACTGTTGTGGCCTCTCCCGTTGCGGAGCACAGGCTCTGGACGCGCAGGCTCAGTGGCCATGGCTCACAGGCCCAGCCGCTCCGCGGCATGTGGGATCTTCCCAGACTGGGGCACAAACCCCTGTCCCCTGCATCGGCAGGCGGACTCTCAACCACTGCGCCACCAGGGAAGCCCAATTCTTAAATTTTTATGCTCTCATAAGTGGTATTTTCTTTTTCAGTTTTAATTAATTCACTTTATTATTCTTGTGTGAAAACACAAGCCTTGTGCAACACAAGATGGTCAATGAATTGCTTATAGGGAGCCTTGGTGAGCACAGTCCCCTTCGAGAGGTCAGGTGTAAGATAGCTGTAGGTCTTAGAGGTGGCATCGAAGGTGGCCTTGGTAAAGTTGCCCAACGAGCCTGTGCAGCCGCTGACCAAGGGGTAACAGTTTTCAGTGCCTGCTGTCAGCAGCAGCTTTGTGGCCACGAAGACCAAGACACTAGCAGTGGATCTGGGTGCAAGGATGAAGCATACCAGCAGAGAGCTGCAGTATCCTGCCACCTTCAAGGAACTGTATGGGGTTTGCCAATCTTGTGTTTCCAGGAGTCCTATTACCCATGACAGCGGAGTGGTTGGCCAGGAGGATGGCCCTGTGGATGGCAGTGGTTACCTCCTTGGAGCACTTAACACCCAGACCCATGTGACTATTACAGTCCCTCATGGCAACAAATACCTCGAACCTGAACTGCTGGCCAGCACCATTCTGCTTTCACTGCTTTCAAAGGCATAAGGGACTCCCCTAGGGAAAAGTAACCTCAGATCGAGAGGAAGAAGAGATAAATTCTCCTTCAGGGACTTAATCTTCATGTCCTTGACCTCGGCAAACACTGATAATAAATTGCTGATTCCAAGAAAGAAAAAAGTTTTTGAAAGTATTTATGTAGAGTTTTTTCAGTTGTTGATTGTTGACTGCCAGTGACTACCCTCTTCAGCCTTCCAGCAGTCTGTCTCAAGCTGCAGGTCGCTGGTGTGATTTTCAGTAAACTGTCCCCTTTGGTGTAACTCTGACAGGTACTGGAGGCACAGAGAAGGCATCAGAAGGAGAAATCTGGCATCATACCTACCTCGCCAACACCCTACACTTATAACAAGGTAGGAGAGGAGACACTAATCTTTACCCCTTGGGTGTAGCCCCTCTTCTCCTATGAGGTGTTTGTGGCCCTCTGGGAAGGTGGCAAATTCCATTCTTATCCCTTAATATTGCTGCCCAAGAGGCTGAAAGCAGCCACATATGCAGAAGAGTGGAATTCAAGTATTTGTCTGATGAAATAAGATTCATACCAGTTTAGGTTTTGCAGCAGGAACCAAAGGCTATGGTCACCTGGAGGTTATTTATTTGGCTAGCTGTACAGTCCACTGATCACATTTAAAGATATGTTTGTCTTGCTTTTTTGAGGTGGAGGCCATTTCAGAGAATATTATTTGTCCATTTATGGTGCCATTCTTTCTAACCCCATAAAATACCCAACTTAGAACAGTGTCTAGTACACATAGCAAGTGCTCCCAAATGTTACCTGGTACTTCACAGTTCTTAATCAGTAGCCTACACATCAATCTTCTCTGTTCTAAAGTATGAGAGGTTTAGGGCCTCTTGAAACAGGTCCTAGAGGTCCTGGAGTCACTGAGTAGATCAGAAAAAAATGATGCTGCTTGGGGACTCCAGGTGATATAGATGGTAGAGAGGGAGCTGAGGATGGTAGAAAGGCAGGCCAGCTCTTCCCGGTCCCACACCTTTAGAGGGCCCCACATATTCCTAATGCATGTGCGTGCACACATGCAGGCATACATATTGAAGAACACACAGGCTTCTGTGGCACTCAGGACCCTCCACTTGCATTGGCACTGGCACTGGCACAGCATGACCAGAACGCTAAACAACTACTTTCATGATTAACACTGTTCAGTCCCCAAGTAAGAACTGCTCCACATCATCTTGATCTACTTGCAAAACTGTAGGCAGCTGTGCCCTTATATAGTGAAGGTTGGAAGTGAGGGCTGTGCTGATTATAGTCAGTCAGAAACTGCTTCCTGCTTCCCAATGCAGACAGGAATTGAGTGGTAGAAGCACTTAGCTAACAGAGATATTAATTTACCTGATACGGTCTTCTCGTCATGAATACAATGGATTCTTGTGTGATACATTATTTCCCAGTACTATTTTTTTCTCCTCTTCCTGTTCCATTTTGTGAATCTAGTGGTGTTTGTGAATTAGCATGGCATTCATAAAATTTACACTCCACAGATGAGTAGTATATTGAAATAAGTTCATATTACTTTTGAATGTGTATATATGTTGGTCTAGTTATAATCTTTATATTGGCAACTAAGTGAACACTGACTGCTACATTTACAAATAATTTTTTAAATAAAAATAATGTAAAAAGATGTAGTTAAAATTTCAAAAGTTAAATAAATACATCAACGTTAATTAAAAAGAAAAAGAGGCAGTAAGCCAGGTGACTTGCTGTGACTCCACCACCATTCAGCTGTATGATGTTGGTTGGTGCACTTAGTTTCACTCTTGACAGATGACCTTAGAGATGACAAGATCTCTGTAGTATCAGTTTCCTCATGTGAACTATTTTTTAAGATTTCTCTCCACCTCTATAATTTTATAAGTATGTTCTACAGCATGGGTCATGTCATCTATAAATGTCTACTAGTATGATGCCAAGACATGGCTGAGAGTACCTGAGACACCTCATTTTCCAGGCTTCACTCAGAGCAGCGCACAGCTGTGGTGTGAGGAGCGTGTGGCCACAGTGGCAGGTTCCCTGGGCTGCCTTTCTCAGGTGGACACTGCTTTTGTCCTGCAATTCAGGAGGACAAGCCTCTGTGTTGAAGCCTCTGAGGACCCAGTTTCCGAGGCAGGTAGAGCTACGTTTAATTAAAATAGGAGTCCTTTATTAATAAGCATGCTGTGACTACAGGCCATGAAATCACCTTAATATCTACAGACATGGTAGTTGGTGGCAGTTTTGTTTCGTTCAGAATATCTTCCCCAAGAATGGTCTTGCAAATGGGCACAGTGAGTCCTTCATGGCCAAAGGATTGCTTTTAGCCTCCTGTTTTTCCCTGCAGTGCCTATCCCTAATCTTTGTCAGACTGCTTTGGGCCTTTATAAAATGACTTGTGCTGTTTTATAGAGTCAGCCCACCTGTGTCCTAGCTGCTTTGTTCCTGCACCCTCAGCCCTGCCCAGGTGGACAGAGTAAATGTTTCACAACCAGCTGGCTTATATCTACCACTTTTCTGGCTGGGGACAAAGTATCCTACATCTGTACCCAATAATCAGGTAGCAGCTTGGGCCTAAGCAGTGAGAATAAGTGACTATTTTACCCCAGACTGGCCTTGTATATATGGTGTGCACATATGTAGTGTTGGTAGCACGTAACAAATAAGGAGAGAATGGTTAATTCTCTTAAGACTTCCTGAAGCTTTTACAGTCTCTGTGAAGTGATTCTCGGAGATATCAGCCTGTGTATATCAGGGGCTGTTTCTGGGTCAGTCCTAGGGACTTTATTTTAGAGCTGTGCCTCTGCTGTGAGTGACCATGTTCTTTTTGCTTTCAGAGCTGTGACTTGTGGTCCCTAGGGGTGATTATCTACGTGATGTTGTGCGGATACCCTCCTTTTTACTCCAGACACCACAGCCGGACTATCCCAAAGGATATGCGGAGAAAGATCATGACAGGCAGTTTTGAGTTCCCAGAGGAAGAGTGGAGCCAGATCTCAGAGATGGCCAAAGATGTTGTGAGGAAGTGAGTCCCCAGGCCACTGCGGGGGGAGGCCAGGGAGGCCTTAAAAGTGGTGGAACACAAAGGAATGTTGGGTAAAGGAAAGTCATTTGTTTCCCAGGCATACTCCTTCTCATTTTAGCATCACAGAAAATTTTCCCTGGAGCCTGAGATGAGAGTTCTCAGTGTCCACACCTTGGTGAAATTGGAGCTTTGCTCCCTCCTGTTGCACTCCTAGAATTTGTCCTTAGGGTTGAATCCAGGTCCCTTGGTAGCCATTGTATCTGTGAGCATTAATTTAGGACCTTAAATGGTAACCCCCCTGGTGTACCCTTCCTGCACGGAGGTTGGTCATTTGGGACAGACATGATTCCAGGAACTGAACTGGGGTGCTAAAATGACCATGATGCTTTTGGCTTTTCATTCCTTAGCTGCTGTGGGAGTGTGTGATTGGTTGTGCAGGGCCTGGACCCCACCTCCTGCCCTTCCTACTGCTAGTTGGTTGCTCTGGTGTATATTAAGATGGAAAGATTTAGAAGAATTAGGGGTAGTGAATGGATGATGGAGACTTGACATTCAGAGTCCTTTGGAGAAATTAGCTAGAGCACTAAGAAAGAAGTCAGACCTAAATATGAGGTGTCTTTGCTTTTTCTACCCACCTGTGTCAGAGGCTTAGCTGACTGGAGCTTGGATGCTGTTCTGGTATCCTACTGCTTGTTCTTCACTGAGTAACTTTTCCTCTTTTGGTTTCAGTTTCTTCATCTGTAATGCGATAAAGATAAGCATTAAAAGGGCAGTACCTGGGAACTGTCTCCTAACAGTACAGCTGTTTCTGTATGGAGATTACTCTCTTTCAGAAGTGAGCTTGTTCTGTTGGTGTTAGGTATTTATGTATTCAAAAAGGGACTAGTTTCTAAAATATACAGGTGAAAGTTTTTTAGGAGGGTGGAGGCAATGTTTAAATCATCATTTGTCTTCCTATGCTCTTTCCCTGCTGTATTCTCAGTTACTTAACCAAAATATCAGTATCCTCTAATTGGTTCTTTGGAGTTCTGTAGAATATATTTCCTCTCCCTAGAGCAACATTGATTATCTTCTTTCAGCATTGAGATTCTTTTCTAAATAATCCTTTCTTTAGAATCTGTGTTTGTTCACAATGATCCAAAAGGTTACAGAGAACATGAAAGAGCAAGTAGGCATGTTGTCCTGACTCTGATGTTTGGAATGGGAGGCTATGTATTTGGAAGAAGGTGCTGTAAGAGGCCCAGGGAATATGCTGGGGTGAGCTAGGAAGTGCATTAGGATAAATGTACAAGATGTAAAGAACTATGGTCAAAAAGCCGATGGTACAGAACAATACATTAGGCTTAGAAGGAAATGCCATCCCCTTCTCAGAGATTAGATTTTTAGCTTTTTGTTGTTGTTTTGTGTGGTTTTTTTTTTTTTTTTTTTTTTTGCGGTACGCAGGCCTCTCACTGTTGTGGCCTCTCCCGTTGCGGAGCAATAGGCTCCGGACGTGCAGGCTCAGCGGCCATGGCTCACAGGCGCAGCCGCTCCGCGGCATGTGGGATCTTCCCGGACCTGGGCACGAACCCGTGGCCCCTGCATTGGCAGGCGGACTCTCAACCACTGTGCCACCAGGGAAGCCCTAGATTTTTAGCTTTTGAATGTCTTTGGAATAAAGGGTTCATGTCCTGCCAAATGGTGACAAGAGTTTTATCACAAGTAGCAACCTGGATTTTCAGAACCGTATGACCCCTCAATTTTACAGTCACTGTTAGCCAAAAGAGCACTTTGAGTCCCTTTTGGAAATTACAGCCCACTGTCCTAGAAACATTAGTCTGGGGATTCAGTGTCTCAGAAACTGTAAGCCATATGTAAGATTACTTTACTGAACCTAGAACTCAGTCTGAGGTATCACTGGACTAAGCCTTTTCCTACCATTCTTATCTCAATTTATTTAGTATAGAAAGAACTGCGTAAGGACAGAGTGCCCTCACAACTAACGGTTAGGGACGAGAGCCCCACCTCTGTCCTGCAAATAGAAAGCCTAGGCTTGTAAGAGTTGGTGGAAAGTCAGAAGCTGGAGCTGGTTAGAGCCAGACCCAGGAACTTCCCGGCCTCTGGAAGCAACTGCATGGCAGCCCTGTTGGCCTTTTCTCCACAGGCTCTTGAAGGTCAAACCAGAGGAAAGACTTACCATCGAGGGAGTGTTGGATCACCCCTGGCTCAACTCAACTGAGGCCCTGGATAATGTGCTACCCTCTGCTCAACTGATGATGGATAAGGTTTTGAATGATGCTTATTTTGTTGGCCGAAAAGGCTGTGTTGGGAAGGAATGCTGAGGCTTGACTCAATGAGGGGTTAAAGGCAAAACAATGCAGAGCACACAGTCTTTCCCAGAGAAATACCTCTGGTCTTCCAAAGATCAGGATTGGAAATAAAGAGGTTATTTCCGTAAAAGACCAGATCAAGGCCTGGTAAATACACTAAGGGAACACTCAAAGGACTATCCTTCATATTTGTGCTATGGGGTTGGGGGCCCAGAGCAGTATCAGACACCGTTCTTTTGCCCAAGGAGTTTAAACAAGACTGGTTGGAAAGACCAATAAACACAAAACAAAGAGGGAACATTTTCAGACATCAGAGCTTTTGCATGCTAAATTTTCTGTGAATGCTATGGAAATTCAGAAAAAGAGAACATCTTTGAAGGGCTGTAATTAGGGAAGGGTTCCCAAAGAGAAGGCAAAAACCATCACAATTATTAACTATTGTGTGGCATTTTTTAACCCCTTTACATGTTTAACCCCTTTACATGTAATGAAGCCTGACTTCATTGATGGGAAGTTGGTAAAATGGGTGTGGCAGACCTGGCTTTGAAAGTAGACAGAGGGGTTTAAGTCTTAGTAGGACATAATTGAGAGGCTATTGTAGATTTTTGAGAAGAAATTTGCCACAGGGAAGGTGTTTAGGGATGGTTAGTCAGACTTGCAGACTTGCCAACCTAATACTTTTACAATAATCTAGAAGCTGAGAAGCTGCTCTAGGAGCAGAGAAGTAGAGATGAATGAATAGGCTCAATATTTTTGAAGACAAATTTCTACAATTTTTGGTGACTGACTAGATATAAGGGGACAGTGGGTGGCATATCTGGTGACACCATTGACAGAGGGAAATCAGGAATGAGGCTGGTTTTGGGTGAAGGGAAGTCTCTTAGGTTTTAGATATTGTTTAAGGTGGTAGATGGATGTGTGGTGTGGAATCAGAATGTGGCTGAGAGGGAAAGGCAGTGACACAGACTTGAGTGTTACTGACTTAGAAGGGATGGAGTTGAAATGTAAGCGAATCAGAAAAAAGAATGCTAAGACCTCCCTTAGTTTAGCTGGAGTATGAGAGAGAAAGGAGAGCTAGAAGGAACAGAGTTTTCTGCTATCTCTGATTTATGTGCAGTTGTCTTCCTGGTTTAAATGTGCCCAGTAGTCCAGAAATGGTTTGTTTGGTCAGTCCAAAATACAAAAGGATTACTTATACCCTCTGGTTGTCAGCAATTGAGTGTTACATTGTGGCTTTCCTCAAGATCTTGAAATGGAGAAATAAGATTGCCTTCTGGAGTTACTTTAAGATTAGTGTATAATGAAGCCAAGTATGGATATGCATAATCTTCTTAATGAGGAGGAGTAGCTCCTGGGCCTATAAGATGGAACTGCAATGTGACAGTGTATTCCTATTTTTAAAGAAATGATGTGGTCAAGATGCAGGCTGGTCAACTTTGGAAGTGTAGAAAAAATGTCCACATATGCAGAAGCTGAATAGTGTCCATCTAAGCTGTGCCTAAGAGATGGAGCCTAAGCTCACAACCTTGAGGTGTTCCCATCTTTTTGGTCGGGCTATCACGGATAAGGAAATAGATTCAAGGGTCTGGGGGTGTGTAGCCAGGGCCAGTTAGTATAGTTCTCTTAAATGAGTTCAAACTCTTCCTGATCTAATTGCACGCTTACCAAGGAACTATTTTTGTAAACTGTCAAATTTTGTTGTTGAAATTCAAACAACACGGAGGTATATAAAATAAAAAGCAAAAGTTCCCTTTCATTACCCTGCCTCAGTCTCACCCCTCAGAGGTGAGGTGACCTATGGCTTGATGTATTCTTCCTGATCTTTTTCTGGGGAGACACACACACACACTCACAGAGTTTGTCTTTTTTTTTAAATACAGAAGTGGGATCGTCTCATTCTTACAAAGCCTTTTCTGATTATTTGCCTTCCCTTATTGGTCTGCCCGTAGTAAGAGAACGCACTGGTCATAAAGACAGACTTGAAGAGTGCTAGACCTTATGACAGTTATTTCTCATTGTAAATTAATTGACTGGCTTATAGATCAGTTTGTGAGGGTCTACTATGCTCACCAGGTGAAATGCTTGGGGTTCTGAGCCATCAGGGCTAAGGTGACTGTCTACACCATGGGGGCAGGGAGTAAATGCCAGTCAGGGAGGCTTCTCAGGTGGCAGCCTGCTAGCTTTTCCCCTGATGTACATGTATGACTCTCTTTACACTTGCCCTTGCCAGTGACTATGAGTATGAGCCTTGTTAGTATTTCTTACTTGCATTTCTGTCAGCCCACAGGAAAGAAGGGCTAGCTGTTGGCCTGGTATTCCCTGGGCCCTGCTGATCCATGGGGAAGAGTCCTCTGCCTTATCAAAATTTGTATACTGCCAGCATAAGAATGAAATTGCCACCTTAGTTCTTTGTGATTCTCCTTCCCACTGTCTTAGATTGGCTTTTTAGGTGCCCAGAATGTGAAAAACTGATGGCAGTGTTTGCATTCAGGCGGTGGTTGCAGGAATCCAACAGGCCCATGCAGAACAGTTGGCCAACATGCGAATCCAGGACCTGAAAGTCAGCCTCAAACCCCTGCACTCTGTGAACAACCCCATTCTAAGGAAGAGGAAATTACTCGGGTAACTGAGCTTATTTCTTCAGTTCTCCCTCATGGCTGGTGTGGTTGAGTACAGGGTTCTGAAAGGTCAGCCAGGGGTCTGCCCTTTTTTGTCTCTTAAGAGGGTGGAAAGGATATGTTCTTTAAATAGCATCAGAAGTTGGAGATACTCTATAGTTACTTATTTATCTGAAAAATCTGTTCCTTATGTTTAGCATTAACATCTGTTAAGAGTTGGGTTTTGGGGTCTCACCTTGTTATTACCTCTCTCCCAAACTTCTAAAGCACCAAGCCAAAGGATGGTGTTTATATCCACGACCGTGAGAATGGAGCCGAGGATTCAAATGTTGCCTTGGAAAAGCTCCGAGATGTGATTGCTCAGTGTATTCTCCCCCAGGCTGGTAAAGGTCACACCATTTATGAATGCTCTGTGCGTGTCTGTGTGTGTGCACGTGCACATGACTAAAGGAGTGGTTTAATTTGAAGTTGTCTGTTTCATCTTTGTGTTATAAGAAAATAAGTACATTATATAGTTTGTGCCCACTGAAAAGAATGGACAGTGGGAACTCAGAAATGTGAGGCTCTGGCCCACCTTTGGTTTCCTGTAAAATTTCTAGTTTCGGTGTAATTGCCAGCGTCAGACACAGCACGTAATTTTGTATTTTCCTAGTTTGTTAATGAGATTACAGGATAGAGGATGGAAAATGGAAAATGTGAACAGGGTCAGGATTAGGTTGGGAAGGTCAGGAGCGTTGGGAAATACCATATCCAGAGCCCTTAGAGTACAAGGCTGTCATTAACTTGTGAATATAAAGAGACGATCTCCCAAGTTCAGAAGTGGCCCTGGCTGCTACTTGTATCATGGGCAGGGTGGGACTTAAACAGAAGTCCTTTCGAGTGAGAGCTCTCTTTCAGTATGTTCTCTTTCCACCTAATGGGGTATGATGGGCTTTTCTCAGCAGATGAATGAGATGCTTCAAGTAGTAGGCCAGGAAACTGTTGAGTTGACCAGTCTTCCTAGATTCCTTGGCTTTTAAGGGAACTTACTAGTGTGCCTCAGGTAGTCTTCCAAAGTAAGAAATGAGCTTAGGAGAAAGAAGGTAGCCCACTCAGCCTTATTCTCCCTCTCGCTCATGGTCTCTTAAGTTAACCAGGTGCTTTTGCTCAGCAATAGTCTGACATCCTATGGGATGCCTATTTCCCATCCCCCAGTGCTAAGACTCTGGGGGCATCAGGGAATTTGTGTGAGGTGGTCAGAGCAGGAAGAGTTGAGAAACCAGAAGCGGTCTACATCAGTGGTCCCCAACCTTTTTGGCATCAGGGACTGGTTTCGTGGAAGACAATTTTTCCATGGACTGGGGGTGGGAGTGGCGGGGGTGGTTTCAGGATGATTCAAGTGCATTACGTTTATTGTGTGCTTTATTTCTATTATTATTACATTGTAATATATAATGAAATAATTATACAACTCACCATAATGCTGACAGGAGGCAGAGCTCAGGTGGTAATGTGAGCGATGGGGAGTGGCTGTAAATACAGATGAAGCTTCCCTCGCTTGTCCACCGCTCACCTCCTGCTGTGTGGCCCAGTGGTTGGGACCCCTGCTCTACATGTAATGTAGGGACTAGAAGTAATGATAGTCTGGTAAAGCTTGCACCTTTAATCATCACTTCTCAATAAGTTGGACATCATGTCCTTCCATCTCTGACACTAAAATCCCATGATGCTGCAGGAAAATGCAACTTCTTCTTCATCTTTATCAACAGGAGAGAATGAAGATGAAAAGCTGAATGAAGTAGTTCAGGAAGCTTGGAAGTATAACCGGGAATGCAAACTCCTAAGAGATACTCTGCAAAGCTTCAGCTGGAATGGTAGGAGTCTTAATTATGCCTTTCCCCAGGAATGCAAAGAAGTAATTGTGTTTAGAATATGTAGGATCTCTGGGGGCTGAGCTGGGACTGTTTTCAGGTAAAGTAGGGCTGGCGAGTGAGTGGAATACTGTGGGACAGGGGGTTAGCCCTACAGTAACTGCCCAGGCGTATCTGGACATCTGGCCCTTTCGCTTGTTTTCCAGAGTTCAGATGAATTATGTGTCGCAGATTCATTGCTGCAGAGCCCCCGTCACATACCACTTGGGCAAAAAAACAGTCAGATCTCAGAACTCCTTCCAGATACCTGAACTGTTCACTGGGTCATTAAGGAGCAGTATACTCTGAAGGGGAGAAAGAGGGCAAAGTACCACAGAGTCCGCCCTGCTGATCTGCTTAGCTTAGAGAAGACCTGTTTCACTGAAGAGTAGAGAGTGCCAAATCTGCTGCTCTTTGAATTTTTTTCCCCACAGGCAAACAAGGTACAGGTGTGTTTTTTGAGCTGCTTTTGTATTGTCTTTCTACTTTAGCAGACTAACTAGACTTAAGGTCTAGGATGCTCAGGGAAGGAAGCAAACTCATTGCCTAGCTTGATTCTTGGACATGAGAAATCCAAGGTGCTAGCCTGGCCATTCCCATACTTGGAGGAGATTAGCTTCCCTAGGATTTTTTTTATTTTTTAAGATTTTGAAATATCAATACAGAAAAGTGATCACATTTGAGGTATGCACGTCCGATGAATTTTCACAAAGTGAACACTCCCATGTAACAAGCACCTAGAACATGTAGTGGAGCATGTGCCCTCTTTTAACTGCTACCTCCCTCCTCACAAGGGTAATTATGATCCCAGTTTCTAGCAGTGTATATTAGTTTTGCCTGGTTTTATATTTTATGTAAGTGGAGTCAGAGAAGTCTGTGTTCTTTTGTGTCTGGCTTCTTTTAGTCAAGATTATATTTGTGAGATTCAACCATATTGTTGTGTGTAGCAGCAATTCATTCTCATATATATGTATGTAAATATATATATATTCTCTCTATATATATTTTTCTCCATATATATATACACATATATTTTTTGTATTTATATTTATTCATTCTGCTGTTGAACGGACATATGGGTTGTTTCCAGGTTTTGGTAATTAAGGAAAGCACTGCTATAAACACTCTTGTGTACATCTTTTATGAATATTTTAATGAACTCATTTCTCTTATGTATCTAGGATTGGAGTTGCTGGTTCATGGGGATATTCATCTGTTTAGCTTCTGTAGGTACTGCCACCAGTTTTCCAAAGTGGTTGTACCACTTTACACTTCCACTAGCAGTGTTTGAGGGTTCTAGTTATTCTATATCCACACCAACCCTTGCTATTGTCTTTTTCATTTTAGTCATTCTGATTAATAAGTACTACTGGTATTGCGTGTCATTTTACTTTGCCTTTCCCTGATGACTATGAGCTTAAGCACGTTTTAATGTTTATTGGCCATTTAGATTTTGTTAAGTGCCTATTCTTTTGCCCATTTTTCTGTTGAGTTGTATCTCTCTTATAGATGTGTAGGAGTTCTTTATATAGTCCGGATATGAGTTCTGTTGTCGACATACATATCACAAAGAACTTCTCCCTCTTTGTGGTTTCTTGCTGTGCTGTTGTACTGAACATTGGATTTTTACGGCCAGGTTAATAAGCTGCTCAGTTCTACTTGAAAAATGGGGGAGTTGAACTGCTTTTGATCAGTGTTGGTGATGGTTCCTCCATGGTGAGGGTGAATTTGACACTGGTGAGATGTACCTTATTGGGTCCCTGTCAAGAATCTTATCACCTCCCAGTTTGGAGACTGACCTTTTTCTTTTTTGGGTTTCAGGTCGTGGATTCACAGATAAAGTAGATCGACTAAAACTGGCAGAAATTGTGAAGCAAGTGATAGAAGAGCAAACCACATCCCACGAATCCCAATAATGACAGCTTCAGACTTTGTTTTTTAACAAGTTGAAAATTTATTCATTAATGTATAAAGTAATTTGTATGTAAATTAATAAATCATAATTTCATTTCCACATTGCTTAAAGATGCTGTATAAATTTAGATACAGGATTTACTAATAGTATAGTTCATTTGTTTTTAAGAAAAGCTCAGTTCCTAATATATTATTACTTTAGGATTGTTTAGTCATATATGGTAAAGCTGACAGATGGTATTGTCAAGCAAGATTGTTTTATTTGTAATAAAGTATACAAAAACCATTTGCCAGTGGTAGGCAAAGGACCAACTATACTGACCTTAGTAAACAGTTGAATCAAGTACTGTGGAATCTGGTTTCAATTGCCCTGTGTATTTTACTTTCTGCACTATCAGTGGATTAGCTCTGGTGCCAAGAAATTTTTGTGGATCCATGTTGCAGACTGCTTGCCTGTTACAGGGTGCCACCTCCCATGATGGAAGAGGCAGGGAGTTGAGCCCTCATTTCTCTTATCCCTAATTCCCTAGAGAAGAGTGGTAATACTCCTTTTTTGTCATATTTTTTTAAAAGGTATTGGTGTATTTCTTAAATCTAATGGGATTCTCTATTGAGTTTATTCTTTTCATGTTTAACCAGAGCTTCAGCCCTCCCACCTCCTTTGAGATCCTACTTTGTCCTCTCCCTTTCCTGCAGCCCTCACCAGCTCCATTGCTTCTTATCTCCTTTCCCTGTTCTTCTGGCCCCTTTTATGGGATGATTTTTCTGAGAAAGTTACATATCATAAAAACTGGACTATTGGGTTAGCATCTAAAGATGGTCCAAGTTTTTTCTCTTAAAGCTACCCTTTTTCTCTAACATTTCTGCCTGGGTTTCATGGTGGCATCCCCTGGGATGCATGTATTTTATTTATCACCCTTCATTTTCAGGAAGCATGGTTCTGGCCCAGAGATCAGATACTGGAATAGAAAACAAGGCTGGGTGCTTTTCTACTTTGCTGTTGTACATATCGGCATCCATAACACACCATTTTTATTTATTTTTTTAGCAGTTCTTGATTGGTGGTTCTGTGTTGGTAAATGGGAGAGCTAATAGGCCAACTCCAATTCACAGAGGAGAAGAAAAGGGTCAGTAGGCTCAGTTATTCAGTTTCATCCCATCAAATTCTCTTCAATCAAAATCAACCCCCCAGAGCTCACTTATTTTCTAACTCTTCCACTTTGCTGAGTATGTCTTCAGGGTGACATTTGCTTAGTATGTCCCATATGTGTGTGAATGACTGTAGGAATATATGATAAAAACATTAAGTATCTCTTAGAAATTACCTTACACATTGGTTCCCTTTTACTTTGGAGAGTTTTAAATTCAAGGCATTTTTTGAGGTAAGGCTCACTAATCTTCGGTGATTGATAACTGCTACAAATGGATAACCTGTAAGGAGAATTCAATACTTTTTTTTTTTTTTTTTTTTTTTGCGGTACGCGGGCCTCTCACTGTTGTGGCCTCTCCCGTTGCCGGAGCACAGGCTCCGGACGTGCAGGCTCAGAGGCCATGGCTCACGGGCCCAGCCGCTCCGCGGCATGTGGGATCTTCCTGGACCGGGGCACGAACCCGCGTCCCCTGCATCGGCAGGCGGACTCTCAATCACTGCACCACAAGGGAAGCCCGAGAATTCAATACTTTTAAACATGGCAAAATCTAACAGGCAGCAGAGAAAAACAAAATGTTTTCTTATTTACTAACCACAAAACTTAGCTGAGAGTTGAATTAAGGGTTGAATAATTCTGTTTTTTCAGTGAAATGCAGTCTTACAAATCAAAATCACTTCTTACAATCAGGAAAAACTCTGCACTTGTTTCTGGAACAACTGAATACCTGTTATTTTTCTTATCTTAGGGTAGAGGTTCAGTGTTCACTTGGGAGAGGAAGGCAGTAATTAACTTTGTTACTCTTTTTCTTCAGAGGAATCTTCTAGCATGCCCAGTCTACCATTAACTTCTCAAATTTGTTATCTGGGTGTCTTCTAGAGGCTCAAGATGATTTCCTTCCCTGTGTGGTGAATTTTAGGCATGATCTAAAAGGGTATCCAAAAGATTCTTCCTTTTACTCTGAGCAGCAGTTGCCCGTGTTTCTTTAGTTTGAATTAAACTGGCCGCGAAAATGAGTGCTGTATCCAGACAGGTCCATGCTGAAAGTTTGTGAATACCCTGGAGGATGCTCTAGCTGTTGTAACTCAAAAGTGGGTCCTATCCTACAGAGAGCTCCTTGACAAAACAACAGCTTCCAAAAGACTCAGCAATGTTTGGTCTTTAAAGTGGAGTTTTGTTTATGGAATTTGTTTGTAGGCCAGTAGCAAATTCTGCTTTAACTTTACCAGTCAGGTTTACTAATAAAACATTCACATGTACTGGAAGTGAAACAAAATCATCCTTGTCTCTTTTGGCCTGTCTGTCTAATGCCTGTACCTGCAGGAAGTTCACACTGTAAGAACAGTTCTCATAGGCAGGAGGTTAGAGTCTTCAGTTTTCCTACATGATTTGCTAACCCTCTGCTTACTATAAAACCATTACTCAAATACCTTTAGACTTTACCATAGTTATTAATCTGCTTGATGCGAAACAACTTTTGTATTTTTCTGGCTAACATATTGTATAAGCTATAGGAGAACACCTGTGAGAAATTTATTGTCTGAAACATATGATAGGAGGAACTGCTTTTTAAAAAGTTTTGTTTTTGTATTCATTTGAGATAGAACAAGTTGAAGGAATTATTGGTTGAAGAAGTCAAATGATTTAAATCAGATCTTGTGTGTGAATGCTTGCGTGCGTGTGTATTTATTGAAGAAAATGTGTCTCAATTTGAGAACTGGAAAATTGGATATTTGATTTTAATTATATTTTTATTTATTTAAAAAAGTAGAAGTGGTCTTTCATTATTGATTTTTTTGTCCCACAGAATGACTTAAATTTTCCCTGCCTGTTTGGTTAAGACACAGGGGAACATCTTAAATCTGTGATAATTTCCAAGTTACATAATTTTAAGAGGCTTTCCTCTTATACAGAACACAAGGAGAAAAGAAATCCAGCTGGAAATCATTTCACCATTTTTGCTGTAAATTTTTTAATATGTTTGTGATATGATAGTATTAATTTTCTTGCTAGATGTGGATGATTAATTTTTTCATCTGTATTAGGAATTAAATATTATTAATTGGGGTTAATGAGTTGATCTACTCTCATGCTTATATCTGAGCTCTTGTAGTACTATTCCATTCTCTTTTGAATTATATAAGGCATTTCTCCATTTTTGTGTGGTACTTATAGCCATAACCCTTATTTTGAAGGTTTTATATTGTAGATATTTGACTTAATATAAAATTATTTTTATGCAAGATAAAAGATGTAGAGTCTTTAGTTCATCTTATGATGCAAAGGAGAATAACTGGGCAAGGAATGTGGTTAAATAGGGCTTTTTTCCTTTTAAATTTATACTGCTAAATACACCAGGAGATCAACATCAAAATCAAATCCAAGGACTTCCATAGACATTACAGTTCAATTTTAGTTACGAAAGCAAAGAAGTCTTTAAAAAGCTCTTATACAGTCCATTTTTATTTTCTTGATGAAATGGTAACTAGATACCTGGTTAATCAGAGTTTAGTTTTATTCCAGACTTTGTTTTTATGTTGGGAGGAACTGAACTTTGATCTTAGTCACTTGTAAGTCTCCGTAGTGAAACTGAACTCCTTTCATTTAACACTTAGTACGTTTGTGCATTAGGAAAACTTATTAGAGGAAAATTATGTTTATATGCAGACACAAAGTGGCTAAACTCATCTGTTATGAACAAAAGTTAATGAGGGAGGATTTGTGCATCCACATACAAGTTTTCTTGAATTAAAGGAGAAAAACCAGACCCTGACAAAGGAGGGCTGGACTGAAAAACAGTACCCTCAATACTACAGAAATGAGGAAAAGAGGTAATGGGCAACAGAGAGCTTCGTCCTGCTCTGAGATCCCGAAGAATCCCCATCCCCTCCCCCCTGACCTCCTGCCAGAATGTTGGGTTTCAAAGAATGCGCAGATTAACGGATATCAGGAGTAGCGTGGCCCTGGGCTGAGGATAAGGATAATTTACCTGAGTAACAGTCCTGGCTGAATCATTACAGGCCTTCTACTTGGTATATCTCTGTGTAAGCGTAAAGGGAACTTAGCCAAGGAGCATTAAAACCATTGCTGTTGGAAGGAAGTCATATAGTAAGGAAACCACTGAAGGCCAAGAGAGAAAAGCAAGAACAGAAACACAGCCCCAAGGTCTGTAAGACTCAGAGTTGGGCAGTGCCCACCCATAAGGGAGCCAGCATAGATCTGAAGTGAATACCTGTGACGGAGGGTCTGCGTGTCAGGGAAAGCTGCTGCTGCTGGACATAGGCCCTGCATCATCAACTGATTTAACATGGCAGCGTCTGTGACACACTCTGCCTCTATACTGCCTTCTCTACGGAAAAACCAAGTGGCCTTGAAGGAGGGTAAGATGAAGTTTCAGACTTGGGCTCAGCAGAAGAGGGATTTGAGGCTGGGGCCAGTGCCAGGATCTTCATGTTTCAGTTTGAGGATTGTGTTGCTGTTGGTGATTTCTCTGCCAAGCTTGTACTGTGACCTGGGATCAGTATATTACTCTTCCTATGAAACAGTCACCCCCAAGAGTCTGACAGTGGAAGGAAGGGAAGACCAAGTGGGAAAGCTCTCCTATGTGCTATTTATGCAGGGCCAGAAACAGCTGATTCACCTGAAGGTGAAGAGAGACTATTTTGTGAATAACTTTCCAGTCTTCAGCTACCACAATGGCATCCTGGGGCAAGAGATGCCTTTGATCTCACATGACTGTCATTATGAAGGCTACATAGAAGGAGTCCCAGGTTCTTTTGTTTCTGTCAACACCTGTTCAGGCCTCAGAGGCGTCCTGATTAAGGAGGCAAAATCCTATGGCATTGAGCCCATTCACTCTTCAAAACGGTTTGAACATGTGTTGTACACCGTGGCCCGTGAAGCTCCAGTCTCCTGTAGTGTCACTTCCAATGACAGCCAAGTGGCATTCACCAGCCGGCAACAAGAGAGCAGCAAGCCTCGCAGTCGGCAGGTGCCATCCTACTTGTGGTCACATACCAAATACGTGGAGATGTTTGTCGTGGTCGACAACCAGCGGTTCCAAATGTGGGGCAATGACATCAATGAGACAGTCCAGAGAGTAATGGACATCATTGCTCTGGCCAACAGCTTCACTAGGGGAATAAACACAGAGGTGGTGCTGGCTGGAATGGAGATTTGGACCGAGGGGGACCTCATACAGGTCCCAGTGGACCTGCAAGTTGCACTCAGGAATTTCAATAGCTGGAGACAAGAGAGGCTCTTCCATCGTGTGAAGCATGATGTTGCCCACATGATCGTTGGACACCATCCTAAAGAGGATACGGGGCAGGCATTTCTCAGTGGTGCCTGTTCAAGTGATTTTGCAGCAGCCATTGAATCCTTCCACCATGAGGATGTCCTCCTGTTTGCAGCGCTCATGGTCCATGAGCTTGGGCACAACTTGGGTATTCCGCATGATCATTCGGCCTGCGTTTGTAAAGATAAACCCTTTGGCCTCATGCGTGAAAATATCACTAAAGAAAGTGGCTTCAGCAACTGCAGCTCTGACTTCTTCTACCAGTTCCTCTGGGAACACAAAGGGGCCTGCCTATTTAACAAGCCTGGGCCCAAAGGCCGCGTACGGAGGGATTCCCGCTGTGGAAATGGTGTTGTAGAAGAGGATGAGCAGTGTGACTGTGGTTCTGACTGTGACAATCACCCATGCTGTGACCAAACATGTAGGCTGAAGGAGAATGCAGAGTGTAGTGATGGACTCTGCTGCGTTAAATGCCAACTGAAATATAAGGGATTCATGTGCCGTCCTGCTTTGGGGGAGTGTGACCTCCCAGAGTATTGTGATGGTTCCTCTGGAGAATGCCCCATAGACAGCTATAAGATAGATGGTACAATGTGTGATAGAATTCACTATTGTGCTGGAGGTCGCTGTAAGAACCCTGATAATCAGTGCATGGATATATATGGGTTCTCTGCAAGGTCTGCCCCAGAAAACTGTTACATTTCAATGAACAGAAGAGGGGACCGGTTTGGAAACTGTGGTATTACCAACTCACCTAGGTTAAGATATTTGAAGTGTGTAGATGATAATATATTTTGTGGGAAACTTATATGTACAAATGTTAGACAGGTACCACAAATCAAACCAAATCATACACTGATCCAGGTCGCTCATGAAGATGACTGGTGCTGGAGCATGGATGCCTATAACACTACTGATATCCCTGATGATGGAGATGTACACACTGGCACTCTTTGTGCTCCAAACAAAGTCTGTGTAAATTACTCTTGTACTGATTATGCTGTGCTCAAGTATGACTGCAAACCAGAAGAAATGTGTAATGGTAACGGAGTTTGCAACAATTTTAGGCACTGCCATTGTGAGGCTGGCTATGCTCCCCCTGACTGCAGAGGTCCAGGAGATGGTGGTAGTGTAGACAGTGGTCCACCTGGCAAACCAACTGAAATTCAAAGTGTAGGTGTAGGTGGCGGTTCTTTTCAACGTAGCATTGAGTTTAGAAATGTTGGCAAGCTAATTTTCATACTCCCTTCATTTCTTTTAATATTGTTGTTAGTTTTAATATTTTACATTACCCTCAGGGCTGTAAATGAGTCAGTAGAGACCCTAGGGCGTACCTTGGAGGAAAGTTCAGAGGAAACCACTAGTGAGGGATTCTTAACGGAGTTTCTACCAGTGGGGCTACAGGAGGAGGAGTCAGAAGAGAAGGACCAAGAAGAGGAGGCCCCCCCACCGGAGGAGGCCCCCTTGCCGCCGCTGGAGGCTCCCTCGCCGCTGGAGGCAATGCTGCTGCTGCTGGAGGCCCCACCACCAGGAGAGCTAGAACCATAAGAGGTAGCAGGTGAAGGAAAAGGATAACCAAAGGCAGAAGTGTATTGGTGGAAGAATCCAAAAATATCGAATATCTCAAGCACTGAGTGGGAAAGAGGGGCTCAGAGAAGCAAAGGTGAAGTGAGAATTGATGGCTCCTGTAGCTCTGAACAGGATATATAGTCTACAGAAACATACTAACATGGGAACAGAGACGTCCCTGCTTTCAGTATTCATTTTAGTAATTTGGTTATATGTTCATATATGAACTCATAAAATATTCTATATTTTTGCTTTTTTCCCATTTCATGAAACAATTTTATTTAAGCTCTTCTCATGAATCATACCTATCAATATCATCATTCATTTGGGCCAATTTCTGATCTGAAATTACTTTTCAGGGCCTACCATCTTCCATCTACATTGTTTGATACATTATCTCTACCTATGACTATCACAGGGTCATTAATCCCACTCATAACACATTATCTTAAAAATGTTATCTGTTGAGTAATCTAATTTGCCCCAAAAGTTGCTGTTCACGAATAAAAGGTAATTTAAAATAAATAAAAAGCTATTTTAAGATGAAGCATCGCTTCAGACTCCATACAGCCTAGTCCTTGAGGCTTCTTTATTTTGGGGCTCTCTTGGAAGGGGCTACATCTGATCCAGGGTTGTCCGATCACCCTGGGTCTGGGTGCATGGGGGAAGGGGAGCAACTTAGGCAAGAGACAACCTTGTCTAGTGCGGAGTTAAATTGAAAGTATTAATTGTTCCTTCTTTTCTGTTTTTCGACTTTACTTATTATATTTATTTCTCATTTCCTTTTTAAGTTAACATATTGTTGACTGACAGTCCAAAGGAACAGAGCTTTGGAGGGTAGTCAATTGTCTGTAAAGAGAGCACAAAGCACATACAATAAAACATGCATTCTGTGCAAGACACTGTGCTACTTTACATTTGTTGTCTTAATTTAATCCTCCCATCCACCCTATGAGACCTCCATCTTGTACACGAAGAAACAGAGACCAAAGACTTTTGCTCTAGAGTTGATAAGGGGTGGAACCTGCATACGGCCCCACGTATGACTGAATCTACATTCGCCACTGCCTCGTGAGCCTGTTCCTTTAGTAAAAAAAAAGTGAGCAGGAAGACAACTGTCCTTAATTGCCCAGGTGATTAGTGATGTTGAACACCTTTTCATGGACCTGCTGGCCATCTTTATGTCTTCTTTGGAAAAATGCCTATTCAGATTCTCTGTCCATTTTTAAATTGGACTTTTTTCTTTTTGATAGAGTTGTATAAGTTCTTTTTATATTTGGATATTAACCCCATATCAGATATATGATTTGCAAATATTTTTTCCCATTCGATAGGTTGACTTCATTTTGTTGATGATTTCCTTTGCTGTGCAGAAAGAAGCCTTTTAGTTTGATGTAGTTCCACTGTTTTTTCTTTCCTTTTTTAATATTTATTTATTTATTTGGCTGCTCCGTGTCTTAGTTGCAGCATGCAGGATGTTCATTGCTACGTGAGGGATCTTCCTTGAGGCATGCAGGATCTTTAGTTGCAGCACACAGGCTTTTAGTTGCGGCATGTAGGATCTAGTTCCCTGACCAGGGATTGAACCTAGGCCCCCTGCATTAGGAGCATGGAGTCTTAACCACTGGATCACCAGGGAAGTCCCTAGTTCCACTTGTTTTTGCATTTGTTGCCTTGGCTTTTGGTGTCAAATCCAAAAAGCCATTGTCAAGGCCAGTGTCAAGGAGCTTACTGCCTATGTTTTTTTCCTAGGAGTTTTATGGTTTCAGATCTTATTTTCACATCTTTAACCCATTTTGAGTTAATTTTTGTATATGGTATAAGATAGTGATGCACTTTCATTTTATGCATATGGTTGTTCAGTTTTCCCCCTTATTGAAGAGACTGTTCTTTCCTCATTGTATATTCTTGGCTTCTTTGTTGTAAATTAATTGACTATATATGTATGAGTTTATTTCTGAGCTTTCTATTCTGTTCCATTGATCTATGTGTCTGTTTTTATGCCAATACCATAGTGTTTTGATTACTATAGCTTTGTAATATAGTTTGAAATCAGGAAGCATTATGCTTCCAGCTTTGTTCTTTTTTATCAAGACTGCTTTGGCTATCTGGGGTCTTTCATAGTTCCAAAAAATTTTTAGGATTATTTGTTCTATTTATGTGGTAAATGTCATTGGAATTTTGATAGTGATTGCACTGAGCCTACAGATTGCTTTGGGTATTATGGAAATTTTTTTTTTTTTTTTTTTTGCGGTACGTGGGCCTTTCACCATTGTGGCCTCTCCCGCTGTGGAGCACAGGCTCCAGACACGCAGGCCCAGCGGCCATAGCTCACGGGCCCAGCCGCTCCACGGCATGTGGGATCCTCACGGACCGGGGCACAAACCCGTGTCCCCTGCATCGGCAGGCGGACTCTCAACCACTGCGCCACCAGGGAAGCCCTATTATGGACATTTTAACAATAATAATTCTTCCAACTCATAAACACAGAATATTTTTCTATTATTTGCATCTTCTTCCATTTCCTTCATCAATGTCTTATAGTTTTCAGTGTATAGGTCATTCACCTCCTTGGTTAAGTTCATTCCAAGTATTTTATTCTTTTTGATGCAATTATAAATGGGATTGTTTTCTTAATTTCTCCTATGATAGTTTGTTATTAGTGTATAGAAACACAACTAATTTTTGTATATTGATTTTGCATCCTACAACTTTACTGAATTCATTTATTAGTTCTAACAGTATTTTGATTGAGTCCTTAGGGCTTTTTATATATAACATGTCATCTGCAAGTAGTGACAGTTTTACTTCTTCCTTATTTATTTATTTATTTTTTTCCGTACGTGGGCCTCCCACTGCTGTGGCCCCTCCTGTTGCGGAGCACGGGCTCCGGACGTGCAGGCTCAGCAGCCATGGCTCACAGGCCCAGCCGCCCCGCGGCATGAGGGATCCCTCCAGACCGGGGCACAAACCCACATCCCCCGCATCAGCAGGCAGACTCCCAACCACTGCGCCACCAGGGAAGCCCACTTCTTCCTTTTTGATTTGGATGCTTTTATTCCTTTTTCTTGCCTAACTGCTCTGCCTATGACTTTTAATACTATGTTGAATAAAAGTGGTGAAAGTGGGCATCCTTGTGCTGTTACTGATCTTAGAGGAAAAGCTTTCAGCTTTTTCACCACTGAGCATAATGTTAGCAAGGGGCTCAAATTTCATTCTTTTTTTTTTTTTGTATGCGGGCCTCTCACTGTTGTGGCCTCTCCCGCTGCGGAGCACAGGCTCCGAACGCGCAGGCCCAGCGGCCATGGCTCACAGGCCCAGCCGCTCCGCGGCATGTGGGATCTTCCCGGACCGGGGCACGAACCCTTGTCTCCTGCATCGGCAGGCGGACTCTCAACCACTGCGCCACCAGGGAAGCCCAAATTTCATTCTTGAGTAGAATTCATCATTTGGGGTGGGTGTGGACCAAAATCTCACTGAAGTGTTCTCTTAAAAAAAACAAAACAAAAAACAAAGGCAATCTTTCTCCACCAATGAAAATGCTGAGCAACTTTAAAATAATTTTTCACCTGCTTCTATACATAAAGCTGTCAAAATATTTAAGCTCCATTATTACACAACCTAAATGTACAACGTTAGATGAATGGATAAAGAAGATGTGGTACATATATACAATGGAATATTACTCAGCTGTAAAAAGGAACGAAATTGGGTCATTTGCAGAGATGTGGATGGACCTAGAGTCTGTCATACAGAGTGAAGTTAGGCAGAAAGAGAAAAACAAATATTGTAAATTAATGCATATATGTGGAATCTCGAAAAATGGTACAGATGAACCTATCTGTAGGTCAGGAATAGAGTTGCAGATGTAGACAATGGACGTGTGGACACAGGGGGTAAGGCGAGGGTGGGACGAATCAGGAAATTAGGTTTTACATAAATACACTACCATGTGTAAAATAGATAGCTAGTGGGAACATGCTGTATAGCACAGGGAGCTCAGCTTGGTGAGCTGTGACGACCTAGATGGGTGGGATGGCAGAGTGGGAGGGAGGTGCAAGAGGGAAGGGATATAGGTATACATATAGCTGATTCACTTCACTGTACAGCAGAAACTAACACAACATTGTAAAGCAATTTTACTCCAATTAAAAAAAAAAGGCTATCTTCCTCCAGCAACAAAAATGATGAACAACTTTAAAATAATTTTTCACCTGCTTCTATACATAAAGCTGTCAAAATATTTAAGCTCCGTTATCACACTCCATAATACATGTCATGGCTCCAGGTGATTACTCGGGAATGAGGAGATGAATCTTTCGTAACCCTCCCCCCAGAAATATGCACACTCCACCACCTTATGTTCTGTTATGGAAAATTCTTCTAATTCCAGATGCTGATTGGTGGGGGGAGCTAAATACTTTGACTATGACCTTACCTATGAGATAGATTTTGTGTCTTTGAAACCTGTAGCATAATGAACTATAATTACACACATTTCAAATTCTCAGTAGTTTTTGCTTAATCAGAGTCAAAGGCAAAATCTGCATTTACTTGTGGGAGAACCTTTCGGTGAAATTTTAAGATAAAACTCAAGGCCTATTCCTCACTAGAGTGGTTGAGACATGATTTATATACAGCTCGACTAAACTTAAAGATGAGCTGTCTTCAGTGTAGGCAAAATTACATCCTTATGGAGCTCATTGTAATGTTGATCACTGAGAAGGAAGGATTTTGTTGAGAGAAAAGTTGGAAGTTGGGGACCTAGGGTTTGTTTAAGAGGGTCCAGGTAAAGGACCGAGGCACAAGAGGCTGGAAGGTACTGCCCTCTGGAAGACTGCTGCCTCTTGAGTTTTGATGCATTGATGTCACACATCCATTATCTCCTGTTTTCTGAATTGTAATCCCTGTTATTTTCAGAAAGCCCAGACCCAAATACTTTTTAAAAATGGGATCCTATCCTACATGATCCATTTATTTTGGACTCCCTCCCTTTAAGAAGATGCTATCTTAATTTATTTCATGATCATCTCCTTTTACCCCCTTCACTGGCTGCAGCTCTCCTCACTTTGTTCTTGAAAGTCACTGCTAACTTAGTGTACAACTTTCCATATCCTTTTCCATAGTCATGTAAGTATACATATATAGAGTATATATATATATATATATAGTGTGTTTTAGGGGTAATCTTTTAAAACTGAGTTCACTTTTTTTTTTTTTTTTTTTTTTTGGCAGTACGCGGGCCTCTCACTTCTGTGGCCTCTCCCGTTGCGGAGCACAGGCTCCGGACGCGCAGGCTCAGCGGCCATGGCTCACGGGCACAGCCGCTCCGCGGTACGTGGGATCCTCCCGGACCGGGGCACGAACCCGTGTCCCCTGCACTGGCAGGCGGACTCTCAACCACTGCGCCACCAGGGAAGCCCCACATTATTTATATTCCTTTGAATCTTGCTTTTCTCTGCATAGTGGCAAGCTCAGCAAGTCATCCTATATTTCGAAATCATTTCTTTTCACGACTGCATAGTATTCCATGGTATTTTGTTAAGTATCTTCTACAGTTAATTCAACCATTTTCAATAGTTGGCCATGAATTTTGTTTCCATGGTTTTGTTTTTAGCCTCTACAAATAATACTGCCAACAAAATACTTCTAAATACACAAATCTGAATATAGTACATCTAGGATTTTCTTCTGGGCCCTATTCTCCAACTGTGCTATCTTCCTGTTATTCCTTTCTCTTCTCCACCACTCCTCTTGGCAGAATTCTACTCTCAGGATGACTGACAGACATGTTCAGGAAACTCAGACCAGGTGAGAAGCACCTCCCAGTATCATGCTTCAAGCAATCCTGTTACCTTGAGTTAACTCAAGCTTTGGCTGCTTGTGTTGTGCTGGTTCTGAGAGGCAGTAACTCCACAGCTAGAATTCATTATTGTTAGCAGGGGATAAGGCCGAGGTGATTTATGGGAGCCTGCCCCTCTCCTTTAAGGCCTTGCAGAGGTAGTTTCAGAGGACATCTCTCTATGAAAAAAAAATTAACAAATTTTCCCAGACACCTCATTAAGGGTTTAGGAATAGTACGTTGGGCTTTGGGGCCTTCTGCTCCTTCAATGCACTCACTAAAATGGAATCTAAACTTCTAATCCAGGCATACCACTTCCTATACCACTGGCCAACTCTAGGGCTATTTTGAGAGGTTGGCTAAATCATTTGGGTTTTGAAGTCATAGTGATTTAGGTTTGAATCTCTACTCATCTTTCTTAGCAGTGAGTTTGGATAACTTAATTTTACCCTATGAACATCAGTTTTTTTCAACCATAAAACTGGATAAATCATAAATACCCTGCAGTGTTATCGTGTGGATTACTAATATGTAAAACTTTTAGACTTCTGCTCAGAACAAAATAAAGTCAATAAATATTTGTCCAGGTTACTATTGTTTTCCTTTGTTGCATATCATATTAACAAATTAGGTCTTTATAGGGTATTTCCTGCCCATCCTACATCCTCTTAATTCTCCGCAAGTTGTAACAAGTTATAAATCCCAGAAATTTCTAACTAGGGTCTACCCTGAAATGAGGACTCAGTTTATGCTTTCCAAAAATTCCACCTACATTTAACTAGATCAAACTGTCTTCTTTTTTGTAATACTTATCTTCTTAAATGAATATTTATGGGAAAAAAACCTGTCAGGAACTTATAGAAGAAGAGGGAACTGGTAGAGTGGGCAGAAGGATCTTCAGAGAAGGAAAGTAAGGAGCTGAGTTAGCCTCAGCGTATGTGGTTTTGCCTAGAGTTTAGTGGTCAACAAGTATTGACTAATAAGTCTCTTATCGGGACCCAGCTCCACGGTTGAGCTATTCACATTCATACCTGACCATCCATTAGATGTCCCAAACTGGTACTTTCTCATGTCTTTTCTTTTTTTTTTCAATTGAAGTATAGTTTATGTACAATGCTATATGTTACAGTAGACAGTATAGTGATTCACAATTTTTAAAGGTTATACTCCATTTACAGTTATTATAAAATATTGGCTATATTCCTTGTGTTGTACAATATTGTCTTTTCTTATTAATAACACAAATGTCTTTGAGGTTAATAGAAATAGCTCAATTTTATATATGAGGCTCAGAAAGGAGAACTGTTTGGCAATGTCACATAGTTAATTAGTAGCAGAGTCAGGACTGGAATTTTAGGTCATTTGATTTCATCGTCAGTTTTCTTTTTGGTATTAGTGATGTGCTGGAGCAAGTTAATATTGCTGGTGAGAGCTCACTGTAGCATATCTTACCAATTCTGTGTTCAGTGACATCATACTGGTAGCTTGAAATTGGCCATGGTGGTGGGAGTATTTACAGCACAGAAATAGGTAAATCATACAAATTTGAGTACCAATTGTCAAACACTTACGAGCATATCACCACAATTATTTCTAGTAATACAAAGAAATTATAAACCATGTTCCCTGAATCCAAGGAATTTATAATCTACCTGTCTTTGTAGACAAAACAATATTATATGAACCCAACTGGTTGTGATATGTATAGGACTAACTGTAAGTTCATTAATAGAATAATGTAAGTTCGTAACACCAAATAATGGTCAATTGATCAAATGTAGGCGATAAATCCATGGACCTTGACTTACCCTAGAATTATGAACCAGGATTAAAATTGAGGGACTTCCCTGGCGGTGCAGTGATTAAGAATCTGCCTGCCAATGCATGGGACACGGGTTCAATCCCTGGTCTGGGAAGATCCCACATGCTGCGGAGCAACTAAGCTCGTGCGGCACAACTACTGAGCCTGCGCTCTAGAGCCCACAAGCCACAACTACTGAGTCTGTGCCCCTAGAGCCTGTGCTCTGCAACAAGAGAAGCCACCGCAAAGAGAAGCCCGTGCACCGCAACGAAGAGTAGCCCCCGCTCGCTGCAACTAGAGAAAGCCCACGTGCAGCACCGAAGACTCAACACAGACAAAAATAAAATAAATTAAAAAATAAAAAAATAATTAAAAAAAGATTAAAATTGAGAAACTAATGGTCAATATCTTTACTGTGAATTGCTATTAAATATGAAATCTGACCTCAACACATTTGTTCACTTTTTCATTGATTCATTCAAGCTTTCACATTCAAGAAACATTTATATGCCAGGAACTGCACTAGATGCTGAAGATAAAAACACAGATTCTGGATGTGGAAAAACTGGAACTTCTACATATCATTGGTGGGAATTTAAAAATGGTGCAACCACGTTGGAACAAAGTTTGGCAGTTCCACAAAATGCTAAACATAGAGTTACCATATGACCTAGCAACTCCACTCCTATAAATACATATATCCAAAAAATATGAAAACATACACCCATACAAAAATTTGTACACAAACGTTCAGAGCATCACTATTCATCCCCAAAGTGGAAACTATGTAAATGTCTATCAGCTGAAGAATGGATAAATAAAATGTTGTATAGCTATACAACAGACCATTATTCAGCAATAAAAAGGAAAGTAGTATTGATACATGCTACAGTATGGATGAATCTTGAAAACATTATGCTAAGTGAAAAAAGCTAGTCACATAAGGTCACATATTATATCATTCTATCTATGTTAAATGTCCAGAATAGGCAAATCCACAGAAACAGAAAGCTGGGGTGGAAGAAGCTGAGGGGGAAAGTGAGGAGGGACTGCTAACCAGAACAAGTTTCTTTCTGGAGCGATAAAAATGTTCTAAAATTAAATTGTAGTGATAGTTGCACAATATTTATTCTAAAAACTTTTGAATTGTGAGCTTTAAAAGGGTGAATTTTGTAGTAGCTTAATTATACATCAATAAAGGTATTTGTTTTTTATTTTTATTTTTTTTTATTTTTTATTTTTTTTTAAACATCTTTATTGGAGTATAATTGCTTTACAATGGTATGTTAGTTTCAGCTTCACAACAAAATGAATCAGTTATATATACACATATGTTCCCATATCTCTTCCCGCTTGCGTCTCCCTCCCTCCCACCCTCCCTATCCCACCCCTCTAGGTGGTCACAAAGCACCGAGCTGATCTCCCTGTGCTATGCGGCTGCTTCCCACTAGCTATCTACCTTACGTTTAGTAGTGTATATATGTCCATGCCTCTTTATCGCTTTGTCACCGTTTACCCTTCCCCCTCCCCATAGCCTCAAGTCCATTCTCTAGTAAGTCTGTGTCTTTATTCCTGTTTCACCCCTAGGTTTTTCATGACATTTTTTTTTTCTTAAATTCCATATATATGTGTTAGCATACGGTATTTGTCTCTCTCTTTCTGACTTACTTCACTCTGTATGACAGACTCTAGGTCTATCCACCTCATTACAAATAGCTCAATTTCATCTCTTTTTATGGCTGAGTAATATTCCATTGTATATATGTGCCACATCTTCTTTATCCATTCATCCGATGATGATTTTTTACTTTTAAAAGTAAAAAAATTAGGGAATTCCCTGGTGGTCCAGTGGTTAGTACTCCACACTTCCACTGCAAGGGGCACGTGTTCGATCCCTGGTTGGGGAACTAAGATCCCGCAAGCTGCGTGGTGTGTACCAAAAAAAAAAAAAATTATAAAAGTAAAAATATTAAATATAAGGCTAAAGTTCCCTTTTATCAGTAGTCCTAATCACTTCCTAATCCTCCTCATTGGGAACCATTATTATCAGTTTAGTGTATTTGTTTCTAGACCTTCTCTTAAGGTAGAAAGAAAATATATAGTATTGTTTCATGTATGTAAGTATAACATAAATAGTACCATGCTTTTTTTTTAACTCATTATGTCTTGAAGATGGATCCATTTATATATAAGCTCCTCAAAGAAAGTGCTCTGGTGGGATCTTGGGCATTATAAATGTATGTAAGTATAACATGTATGTAAGTATATAAGTATGTATGTAAGTATAACATGTATGTAAGTATAACATAAATAGTACCATGCTTTTTTTTTAACTCATTATGTCTTGAAGATGGGTCCATTTATATATAAGCTCCTCAAAGAAAGTGCTCTGGTGGGATCTTGGGCATTATAAATGCTTACTGTATTTGATGTAATTCAAATAAATAGCATCAAGATATTTGGGGAAAGGCATTGTCATTTCTGCAAAGGATTTCATGCCTGGCTAATTCCCTGGACCTCCATGGTGGGTTAAATATTCCTGATGATATAGTAAGAACTTTGCTACAATCTTCTTCAATTAAAAAAAAACTTTGCTCCAGCAAAGGGTTGAGAGTACAAGCCCTGGGACTTTGTATGGAGGAGCCATACTGGAGGTAAAATAAGAAACAGGAGAGGGTCACGTCTGGAAAGCCAAGTGCAAAAGTGTTTCAAGGAGTGATCAACAGTATTTATGTAGGTGATTAACCAAAAAGCTTAACTAAATGGGATTCTAAAAATTAATATGAACATACTTTAAACAACTTGAATATTCGTCTATTGGACTATTGTTTGATGTGGTAGGTAAGAACCTTTATTTCTCTTTGGTTCATTAATGGAAGTAAAATGTAAATAGAGAATGATTCGTGATTTTTTTTAAAAGAGCCTCTCTGCCATTTACAGTTGTCGTGTTCACATCTAATGCTATAACATATATTTTCAAGTAGCTTTTCCAAATCATTTGACTCAGTGCAAAAACGTTTTCTCTTTACAGTCACATCTTAACACTTTATGTAATATTTAATTGGGTACTATAGTCATAGGTACCATAGTCATAAGTATAACTGGCACAAATAGGTTTGGAAATAAACATATCTTGGTACTTGGTGGAAGCAGATATGTAAGGAAAGTAGATATTAAAGTATAGCCTACTAAATGTCCAGTGAGTTGTGACTGTCACTTTGTTTTAGAGAAAGAATGGAGAACATCAGTTAATGAAATGAGTAGGTCACTTTGTTTTACAGAAAGAATGTAGAACATCAGTTAATGAAATGAGTAGGTAAGTGAAGGGTAAGAGAACTTCCAGTACATACCAAAATATTAATGTTAAATGAGTATGTTGGGCATTATAGGATACTTTAAAACAATTACAGTCATCGCCCCAAACTTGTAAGGTCAATTAGGCTGCAGTTTAAAAATGTGTCCTGAAAAGACAGACTCTTCAGCAAGTGCTGTTGGGAAAGCTGGACAGCGCATGTAAATCAATGAAGTTAGAACATACCCAAAAATAGACTCAAAATGGCTTAAAGATGTAAATATCAGACATGACACCATAAAACTCCTAGAAGAGAACATAGACAAAACATTCTCTGACATAAATCATAGCAATGTTTTCTTAGGCCAGTCTCCCAAGGCAAAAGAAATAAAAGCAAAAATAAACAAATGGAACCTAATCAAACTTAAAAGCTTTTGCACAACAAAGGACACGATCAACAAAACAAAAAGACAACCTACGGACTGGGAGAAAATATTAGCAAATGATGCAACTGACTAGGGCTTAATTTCTAAAACACATAAACAGCTCATACAATTCAATAACAAAAAACCAAACAACCCAATCAAAAAATGGGCAGAAAAGCTAAATAGACATTTCTCCAAATAAGACATACAGATAGCCAACAGGCACATGAAAAGATGCTCAACATCGCTAATTATTAGAGTAATGCAAATCAAAACTACAATGAAGTACGACCTCACAGTGGTCAGAATGGCCATCATTAAAAATTCTACAAATAATAAATACCAGAGAGGGTGTGGAGAAAAGGGAACCCTCCTACACTGTTGGTGGGAATGTACATTGGTGCAGCCACTATGGAAAACAGTATGGTGATTCCTTAAAAAACTAAAAATAGAGTTGCCATATGATCAGCAATCCCACTCCCAGGCATATATCTGGACAAAACTCTAATTCAAAAATATACATGCACCTGAATGTTCACAGCAACAATAGCCAAGACATGGAAGCAACCTAAATGTCCAGCAACATGAACATAAATGGATGTTCATGAATGGATAAAGAAGATGTGGTATAGATATACAATGGAATACTACACTCAGTCATAAAAAAGAATAAAATAATGCCATTGGCAGCAACATGGGTGGGCCTAGAGGTTATCATACTAAGTGAAGTAAGCCAGAAAGAGAAAAACAAATACCATAGGATATCACTTATATGCGGAATCTAAAATATGACACAAAATGAACTTATTTATGAAACAGAAATGGACTGACACACATAGAAAACAAACTTATGGTAACCAAAGGGGAAAGTGGGTAGGAGAGGGATTAGGAGTTTGGATTAGCAGATACAAACCACTATATACAAAATAGATAAACACAAGGTCCTAATGTATAGCACAGTAAACTACATCCAATATCCTGTAATAAACCATAATGGAAATGAATAAGGTGTATATATGCATATAGGTATATATATGTATAATTGAAGAATAGGTATATATATGTATAACTGAAGAACAGGTATATATATATGTATAACTGAATCACTATGCTGTACACCAGAAACTAACACATTGTAAATAAAGTATACTTCAATAAAAATAAATAAATAAGCAAATAAATAAATAAAACTGGGAAAAAATTCATGGGAAAGGGGAAATCCTAGGAAAGTTCTCAGTCAAAAGGGAATATGTGAAGGAAGTTGATAATAATATCCTGTGCCTGTGTAGCACTTTTTATTTTACAAAGCATTTTTACAAATATTATTGAATCATCAGAAAAGCTCATATAGATATTATTTCCACTTTACAAACGAAGAAGCTGATGCCCAAAGAGAGTAAATGACAAAAATAAAAAAATTTGCAAATAAACAAACTGAGTCTTGAATTCGGGTTTCTATGTTAAAAAAAAAAAAAAAAAAAAAAAAAAAACCTTGTAGTAAGGCTCCATATCACAGTCCATGAAAAAAATTGATTTACCATAGGATGTAGCATTCAATTTCTTAAAGGCTACAAAACAAATTTAAATATAGGAAGAGAGATTTTCAGAAGGTGGCAGCAGCAGTGCAATTTTTAAAACTCTCCTCAAGTCACCCCATAAAAACAGACAAAGCACTATGATGGTAAAAAATCAAACCCTACAAGCAACAACAAAAAAAGGTGATAAGTCATCTTACAAACCCCAAGGTATGGTGTATAAGGACAAACTACCAATAACTCCAAGACCCAAGTGGTAAATAGTACCTGTCATGGAGAAAGCAGAGAGAAGTAATGGGATGCCTATTGGACCTGAGAACAGGATAAAACCGAATATCCAACAGATACTCGCTGGAAAGCATAGTGAGCCAATTTGAAAAAAAGCACCTGAAACTGAAGTTTCCGACACTTCAATTTTGGGGAGAATGCAAGGGGTCGATTGTAAGGGGTGAAGGGGCCAGAGAAGTCTGAGGCCTACAACTTTAAAAATTAAAGGACAAGGGCTTCCCTGGTGGCGCAGTGGTTGAGAGTCCGCCTGCCGATGCAGGGGACACGGGTTCGTGCCCCGGTCCCGGAAGATCCCACATGCCGCGGAGCGGCTGGGCCCGTGAGCCATGGCCGCTGAGCCTGCGCGTCCGGAGCCTGTGCTCCGCAACGGGAGAGGCCACAAAAGTGAGAGGCCCGCATACCGCAAAAAAAAAAAAAAAAAAAAAAAATTAAAGGACAAAGTCTTCTAGGACAAAGTCTTATGCTGGGGAGAATCTGCTGTTAGTAGAATTCAAATTGTCCAGGACGAAAAGGCAAAGGAAAGAGATTTTAACTGGAAACACTTCCATTGTTTCACTAATTAATATGTTATTTGGCATTACATTTTGGTAAGTGGTCTTTACCATGTTTATGTAGTATCTTTGTTTTCCCATTAAAGTTTTAAAATAGGAATAGCCAGTGAATTTTAACAACTTTTTGGCATGCATTCATATGTTTATATTTATTTCTCCTTTAACTTTTTTGTGTGATGAATTATGATGATACATTTCTTAATGCTAAACTCATGCTTATGTTTCTGGCATAAATTCTTTTTGAGCATGGTGTTTTCCTTGAATATACTACAAGGTTCTATTTCTAATATATCTTTTAAAATTATTTTAATCTACATTCAGAAAAAGTGAAATTTATTTTGGAGTTTTAAAAAATGCCATCTTTATCAAGTTAGGGAATTAAGATTATATTACCTCCAGGCTTCCCTGGTGGCACAGTGGTTAAGAATTCGCCTGCCAATGCAGGGGACACGGGTTTGAGCCCTGGTCCGGGAAGATCCCACATGTCGCGGAGCAACTAAGCCTATGAGCCACAACTACTGAGCCTGCGCTCTAGAGCCCACAAGCCACAACTACTGAAGCCTGTGTGCCTAGAGCCCATGCTCCACAACAAGAAAAGCCATCACAATGAGAAGCCCGCACACCGCAATGAAGAGTAGCCCCCGCTCGCCACAACTAGAGAAAGCCCACGTGCAGCAACGAAGACCCAACGCAGCCAAAAATAAATAAATAAATACATTTAAAAAAATTATATTACCTCCATAAAGAATTTTTCATATTTTCCTTTGAATTTTAAAATTTAGCGATGATAGAGTTGCATAAATAGTTTTGTATAATTTAAAATCCTCTGTACCCATATTATACATTTCTAACATTCATTTTTGTACTGTGGTAAGAACGCAACAATTTTTAACAAAAATTTAAGTGTACAACACAGTATTTTTTTTTAATTGGGGTATAGTTGTTTTGCAATGTTGTGTTAGTTTCTACTATACAGCGAAGTGGAGTTCTCTGTGCTATACAGCAGGGTCTCATTAGTTATCTATTTTATACATATTAGTATATATATGTCAATTCTAATCTCCCAATTCATTCCCACCCACAACACAGTATTGTTGACTCTAGGTACAATGTTGTACAGCAGAGACCTAGAAATTATTCATCTTGCTTAACTGAGACTTGATGTTATTGATTGGTAAATCCCCATTTCCCCATACCCCAGCCTGTGGCAACCATCATTCAACTCTTTGATTCTATGAATTTGACTAATTTAGATACCTCATATAAGTAGAATAATGAGGTATTTGTATTTCTGTGACTGGTCTATTTTACTCAGCATAATGTCCTCAAGGTTCATCCATGTCATCACATGTTGCAAGATATCCTTATTTCTTAAGGCTGAATAGTATCATATGTATATCACATTTTTTGTATCTGTTGATGAACATTTAGGCTGTTTCCACATCTTAACATCTGGTTATTGTGAATCTTGGCTGCAATGAACAAGGGAATGCTAATATCTCTTTGATATCATGCCACTCCTTTCTGGCCTGCAAGGTTTCTGCTGGAAAAAACACTGAGTCTTTTGGATGTTTCTTTGTATGTTACAAGTCACTTTTCTCTAGCCTCTTTCAAAATTCTCTGTCTTTGACTTTTGACAATTTGATTATATGCACCTCAGTGTGGATTATCTTTAGATTCATCTTGCTTGGTGATCTCTAGAGTTTGTGGATCTGTATGTCCACTTGCTTCTCTATATCTGGGAAGTTTTCAGTCAATTTTTTGAATATGCTTTCTGGTCTTTTTTTCTCTCTTCCGACTGGGACTCCTATAATGGTTGGCTTGATGATATCCTGAAAGTCCCTTAAGCTTTCTTCACTGTTTTTCATTCTTTCTTTCTGTTTTCTCCTCTGACTGCATTATTTCCAAAGTTCACTGATCCTTTCTTCTGGTTGATCTAGTCTAATGTTGAACCCTTCTAGTGAATTGTTTTTCAGTTCAATTATTGTGTTCTTCAGCTCCATGACTTCTGTCTGGTAGTTTTTAAGATCTTCTGTCTCTGTGTTGAAATTCTCACCTTGTTCATGCATTGTTCTCTTGACTTCAGTGAACATTTTTAAAACAGTATTTTTGGATTCTCTATCAGGTAAATAATACACGTTCATTTCACTAGGGTCAGTTTCTGGAGATTTATCTTGTTCCTTTAATGTGGAACATCTTTGCCTAATTCTTCATACCTTTGACTTTCTGTGTTGGAGTCTGTGTATCAGACAAACCAGGCACCTCTTTCAATCTTCATAGACTGGCCTCATACAGGAGAAGACCTCAACCAATAACTCTGGCCAGAGATTCTAGGGGCCTCTACCAACTCTTTCTCTCCCCAGGAAGCAGCAGGCATCTGTGTTTTTTATATGCTTGCTTTGTGCTAAGCCAAGGGGAGGAGCTGTCTTTAATTTTTGCCAATTTGATTACTGTGTATCTTGGCATGTTCTTCCTTGGGTTTATCCTGCCTGGGACTCTGTGTACTTCCTGGGCTTGGGTGACTGTTTCTCTTCTCATGTTAGGGAAGTTTTCAGCTATTATCTCTTCCAATATTTCCTCAGGTCCTTTCTCTCTCTCTGTTCTCCTTCTGGGACTCCTAGAATGTGAATGTTGGTGCATCTGACGTTGTCCCAGAGGTCTCTTAGACTGTCTTCATTTCGAGTCATTCTTTTTTCTTTATTTTGTTCTGCAGCAATGATTTCCGCCATTTTGTCGTCCAGCTCACTTATCCATTCTTCTGCCTCACTTATTCTGTTATTGATTCCTTCTAGTGTATTTTTCATTTCAGTTATTGTATTCTTCATCTCTTTGTTCTTTAGTTCTACCAGGTCTTTATTAAACATTTCTTGTATCTTCTCGGTCTGTGCCTCCATTCTGTTTTCCAAGATCTTGGATCATCTTTACTATCATTATTCTGAATTCTTTTTTGGGCAGATTGCCTACCTCCACTTCATTTAGTTGTTCTTCTTTGGGGGTTTTATCTTCTTCCTTCATCTGGTACATAATCCTCTGCCGTCTCATTCTGTCTTACTTTCTGCAATTGTGGTTTCATTCTACAGGCTGCAGGGTTGTAGTTCTTCTTGCTTCTGCTGTCTGCCTCCTGGTGGATGAGGCTGTCTAAGAGGCTTGCACAGGCTTCCTGGTAGAAGGGACTGGTTCCTGCCCACTAATGGGTGGAGCTGGGTCTTGTCCCTCTGATGGGTAGAGCTGTGCCAAGGGTTGTGTCTAGAGGGCTATGGACTCAGGAAGACTTTAAGCAGCCTGTCGGCTGATGGGTGAGGCTGTTTCCACCCTGTTGGTTGTTTGGCCTGAGATGTCCCAGCACTGGAGTCTGCAGGCTGTGGGGGTGGGGCCAGGTCTTAAGAAAATAGTGGCCTCCAGGAGGGCTCATGCTAATGAGTACTTCCCAGATCTGCTGCCACCAGTGTCTCTGTTCCTGCAATGAGCCACAGCTCCCCACTGCCTCCACAGGAGACCCTCCAATACTAGCCCAGTCTAGTAGGCCTGGCCCAGTCTCTTACGAGGTCCCTGCTTTTTCCCTGGGTCCTGGTGCACATGAGACCTTGTGTGCATGCTCCAAGAGCAGAGTTTCTGTTTCCCCCAGTCCTGTGGAATTCCAGTGATCAAGCCCTGCTGGCCTTCAAAGCCAGATTCTCTGGGACCTCCTCCTCCCATTGCCAGACCCCTAGGCTGGGAAGCCAGACGTGGGGCTCAGTACTTTCACTCCTGTGGGAGAACTTCTGTGGTATAATTATTTTCCAGTTTGTGGGTTGCCCACCTGGCAGGTATGGGATATGATTTTATCATGATTGCATCCTCTCCTACCATCTCACTGTGGCTTCTTCTTTGTCTTTGGGTGTAGGGGATCTTTTTTGTTAGGTTCCAGCACTTTTTTTTTTTTTTTTGTCAGTAGTTGTTCAGCAGTTAGTTGTGATTTTGGTGTTTTCATAAGAAACAGTGAGCTCACATCCTTCTACTCTGCCATCTTGTCTCTGTCTCAAGCTAAGGTTCTTGACAAGAGCTTTTACTTTTGATGAGGTCCAATTTATGGATTTTTTTTAATGGATCATGCTTTTTGGTACCATGTTTAAGAATTCTTCACCAAGTCTTAGATCCTGAAGATATTCTATGTTTTCTTCTAAAAAGTTTTATATTTTACATTTATATCTATGATCCATTTGAGGTGATTTTTTTTTTTTTTGGTAGTACGTGGGCTTCTCACTGTTGTGGCCTCTCCCGTTGCGGAGCACAGGCTCCAGACGCGCAGGCTCAGCGGCCATGGCTCACGGGCCTAGCCACTCCATGGCATCTGGATCTTCCCGGACCGGGACACGAACCCGTGTCCCCTGCATCGGCAGGCAGACTCTCAATCACTGCGCCACCAGGGAAGCCCCTGAGGTGATTTTTGTATGAAGTGTTAGGTTTAGGTTGAGGTTCCTCTTTTTTGTCTATGTATATCCAATTTTCCAGCACAATTTGTTGAAAAGATGCTCCTTCCTCCACAGAATTGCTTTTCCCCTTTTGTCAAAAATCAGATGAACATACATGTGTGGGTTCTCTATTTCTGAATTCTCTATTCTGTTCCATTGATCTATGTGTCTATCCCATCACCAATACTACACAGTCTTGAAACTCAGTAGAGTGGTCCCTCCCATGTTACTCATTCCCAAAATTATTTTAACTATTCTAGTTTTTTTGCCTTTTAGAAAACATATATTCACAATAAATAAATATTTCACACTGTGTACATATATATCAAATCATCATATTGTACACTTTAAATATATAAAATTTTATTTGTGAATTATACCACAGTAAAGCTAGGGGGAGAAAGTTGAGAAGAAAAAAATGCCAAGAGCTTGATAGAAAAAGGGGAAAAGACATTAACCGACAATTGTTAAAAGATATAAAAATGGCCTTTAAACATATTAAAACATTTCAAATTCACTCAAAATCAGAAAAATACAAATTAAACAATATCGACCTGCTACTTATCACCTATCAGTCTGGTGAAAATTAAAACGTATGGCATGGCAATATACTCTGTTGCTTAGACTTTGGGGAAACAGGCACTCTGATACACTGCCAGTGGAAATGAAAACTGGCAAAAACCTTCTGAAGGGGAATTTGGCAATATCAAACAAAGCTACATATGCAATTAGCATGAACACTACCTTCTCATTTCTAGGAATTTTCCTCCACAAAAATATATATGTGCAATATTATTTGCTGATGATAGTGTATAATTTCAAAATAATATAAACAATGCAAAAACCCATACATAGGAGAGTGATTGAATAAATTATGGTACATCTATAAAACTACTATGTAGCTATAAAAAAGAGAATGAGGAATATTTCTATAAACTGATATGGAGTGATTTACAGGATGTATCTTTAAGTTTAGAAAGGAAAGTGGAAAATATTATGCTACATTTACATAAGAAAAAAGGGGATACAAGGAAATGTATCTGCTTATTTGTGCAGAAAGAAATACAGGAAAAATAAACCAAGTACTATTGAGACTGATGAATGAGAAGTGGGTGGAAAGAATAAGGACATGGGAACAGGTTAAAGGCTTTGAATACACGTTTTTGTATAGTACTGACTTTTAGAATCATGGAAACATTTCACATACATTTCCCTCCAAATCATCAGCAACATCCCAAATGTGGGGGCAAACCAGAATGAAATACAAACAGTAACATATGACCCTAACTGAATTAAAAATGAATAACATGACCATACTGAATAGGTCTGGATAGAAAAGTACCAATCTAAATAATTTTGGGAAACATTATTGCAACCTCATACTGTAAGGCTAAAGATAAAAAGAACTGAACATATTGGGTTGACCAAAAAGTTCCTTTGGTTTTTAAGTAAAAATAAAAGACACATTTTTCCTTTTCACCAAGAACTTTATTGAACAACGTATTCACCATTTTGTTCCACTACCTTCTGCCATTTTTCAGGCAACTTCATAATTCCATCTTCCCCAAACTTTTTAATCTTTTTGAGCAACGAACTGTTCCAGGTGCCTTTTACAGTCTTCCAGGGAATTGAAATTTTTTCCATTAAGAGAATTTTGTAAAGACCGAAATAAATGGAAATCCGAAGGTGCAATGTCTGGTGAGTATGGCAGATGAATGAGAACTTCCCAGCCAAGCTGCAACAGTTTTTGTCTGGTCATCAAAGAAACATGCAGTCTTGCATTATCCTAATGGAAGATTGTGCGTTTTTCTGTTGACTAATTCCAGATGTTTTCCATCAGGTGCTGCTTTCAGCTGGTCTAATTGGGAGCAGTACTTGTTGGAATTAAACGTTTGGTTTTCTGGAAGGAGCTCATAATAGAGAACTCCCTTCCAATCCCACCATATACACATCATCACCTTCTTTGGATGAAGCCTGGCCTTTGGTGTGGTTGGTGGTGGTTCATTTCACTTGCCCCACGATCTCTTCAACTCCACATTATTGTACGGTATGCACTTTTCATCACCCGTCACAATTTGTTTTAAAAACAGAACATTTTCATTATGTTTAAGTAAAGAATTGCATGCAAAATACGGTCAAGAAGATTTTCTTCACTTAACTTCTGTGGAACCCAAACCTCAACGTGAATAACATAACCAAGCTGGTGCAGATGATTTTCAACGCTTGATTTGGATATTAGGAGTATGTCGGCTATCTCCCATGGTATAACTTTGATTGTTCTCAATTAACGCCTCGATTTTTAAAAAATATTTTAATTAATTAATTTATTTGGCTGTGTTGGGTCTTAGTTGCAGCACGCAGGATCTTCATTGCAGCATGCGGGATCTTTAGTTGAGGCATGCAAACTTTTAGTTGCAGCATGTGGGATCTAGTTCCCTGACCAGGGATCGGACCCAGGCCCCCAGCATTGGGAGCACGGAGTGTTAGCCACTGTACCACCAGGGAAGTCCCTAATATCTCAATTTGATCACTAACAACTTCAACTAGTCTACCCGACCATGGAGCATCGTCCAGCAAAAAATCTCCAGCACGAAACTTTGCAAACCACTTCTAACACATTCAATCAGTCACAGCACCTTCTACATACACTGCACAAATCTTTTTTTGCATTTCAGTTGTGTTTTTACCTTTCTTGAAATAATAAAGCATAATATGCCGAAAATGTTGGTTTTTTTCTTACATCTTCAATATTAAAATGGCTACGCAAAAATTCACCAATTTTGATAAGATTTTTTAAAATGCATGCTGATATGACAGCTATCACGATACAATCTACCAAAATTGTTTCAAATGAAGTTAGAGACAACTAAGCACTACTAGAGCCATCTTACAGAAAAATCTGAACGAACCTTTTGGCCAACCCAATAAACACTGTTCTCCAGTTCATATATTTGCTTTTCACAGAGGCATGGGTTAGTTACTCTAAAAATACTTTACATGTATCCTAGGATTGAGCAACTAAACAAACATATTGTGAATAATTTTTTTTTAAAAAAGGAAAAGGATTGGATGTTTGAAATGGGCTGTATGGTACAGAGTAGGGAATGGTGCAAAAGGCATTAAACAGCAGACCTACCCAGAAATCCACAAACCTCTGCTCTGGAAGTTAAGTTTCAATGACTCAAAAGAGTACTGGATGACAGGAAGGGAAGGCTGTTCCATGGGAACTGGGACTAAGGGAAGAGGTTATATATTTTCTTTTCTTGGGGCCTGATCCTGGATCGTTGTACTGACTGGACCTCTGAAAGTTTCCTCTCCTTGGTATACTCCTCTATGAAGACAGCAGGAGCTCAGCTAAGGAGCACTAAAACTGTTGTTCTTTGAGGGTGGTTGCAAAGTAAGGACACTCCAGAAGAGAGAGAGCTCAAGAGGAGTAGGAAGAGACATAGTCAAAAGGTAGGTGTCATCATGTAATACTCTGAGGGTGGGAGCAGCTATCCTTCTGGCAGGCAGCATAGCTTTGATCTTTGGCCAAACAACTGTGTCACTGACAAAGACTTGGGTCCAAGGGAAGTCAACTCACAGAGGTCTGGGATCATTTGCTGTTTCACTTGGGCCATGACAATGACAACCCCAGTTAGTTACTTTGCCTGCCCCCTGTCTTGTCTTCTATGAAATCAAGTGGTCATGGATAAGGTTTGGAGTGATGTTTCTTCAAGGAATGCCGCTTAGGGCATTTGAGAAAGGGCCCTTCCCATATTAAGCTGCATGTCACTTTATTGGTAATTGTGACTATTCTTCCAGGGATGCACTGTAGTGGGAATCTCTTTATTATGAAATAGTCTTCCCTAGGAACCTGATGATGTTCAGAGAACTAGAAGAAAAAGCAGAAAAGGTGTCCAATGTCCTGCTCAAACAAGAAAAATGGCATACTATTAAGTTGAAGCAAAAGAAAGAATTATTTGTCAAGAAGTTCCCTGTTTATACACATCAAAATGGGAAACTAAAAAAAAAAAAAAAAAAAAAAGGGAAACTAGTCTTGCTTTTATTCAGGATGACTGAGTATTCAGAGGACGACCTGGATTCTTTTGTGAAAATCAGCACTTGCTCAGGGCAAAAGGGAATCCTGACCTTAGATGGCACTGTCTTTGGTATCAAGCCTATATATATTGAGCATATATGGTTTACAGCATATCTTTAAAATCAGGTGAGTCTTGTGTAATCCGTGGAGATAAGCAAGAGGAGCTCTTAAGCACTTCACAATTTCAGAGCAAAATAGAACCTTCCTCAGTTCCTATGTCCTATATGTGGCCACTTCCCAAGTATGTACAAGTTGATTGTGGTTGACAATAAGTGATTCCAAATGTGGAATAATAATGTTACCAAGACCACAAAGATGTTAATAGATGTCCATGCTCTGGTCAATAGGTACACGAAGGATATAACATGAAAGCGGTGCTTACTGGGTTAGGGATATGGATAGAGAAAACCCTTGTGCAAATCTTCCTGAATTTGCAGGAAACACTTCAAAATTTTATACACTGGAAAGGCCGGAATCTCTTGAGAGGGGTGAAACATGATGCTGCTCATGTGATTATTGGCCAAATTCTTGGGAAGTATGAGGGCCGTGCATTTCTCAGTGGTTACCTGCATTGCCAAGAATGAAACCATTGCTGAATCTTTCTTTCATGAAGATACACCACATTTCACAGCTTTCATAGCTCATGAGGTTGGCCATGACTTGGGAATGAAGCATGACCACGTGGCCTGCAAGTTCCATGGCCAGCACCTCTGTACTACGCATGAATTTATTACTGTAGATATGGGCTTCAGCAACTGCAGCTTCCACTATTTCCACCAGCTGTTGCATAAGCACAGAGAGGGCTGCCTATTTAATAGAACTGAGCTCCAAAGCTCTTTTTGAAAGCCATATTGTGGGAATAAGATATTAGACAAAGGAGAAGAATTTGACTACGGCAGTGTTCTTGACTGTCAAAAGGATCACTGTTGTCTGCCCTCATGCCAGCTGAGGAAGGGTTTAAATTATGCATTTGGATCTTGCAGCAAAAACCGCAAATCTCTAAAAGCAACCACAACTTGCCACCTCAGCGTGGATAAGTGTGACCTCCCAGAATACTGTAATGGCACCCCCAAGTGCTGCCACACGGACACCTACAAGCAAGATGGCACTCCTTGCAAGGAACAAGGTTATTGTTGCCAAGGCCGGGGTTGAAGCCTGGAGAATCTGTGTGTTAAAATCTTTGAAAGGGGCACAAAGGTTGCCCAGGAAAGTTGCTAACATTAATGAATACCAAGGGAGACAGGTTTGGAAACTGTGGCAGTGAATCTAAAGGGATATTTAAAGTCTTCAGCAAGTGCAAGGCCAGAGATGTAAAAAGTGGGAGGCTGCTATGAGAAAACATCCAAAGGCTCCCATGCATTGAAAAACATCAAACACCCAGTTCCCCATGCAGAACACATGGTATTGGGGTGCAGAGATTTTTTGAAGCTACAGACTGGGCTGATGAGGAGGAGGTGAAGGATGATACAACATATGGTTCAAGGAAGATCTGTATTAATCAAAGCTGCATAGATACAACTGTACTCCACTATGACCGTAAACTGGACAAGTCATGAAGTCATGGGAGGGGTATTTGCAGAAATTTTAAGAACTGCCACTGTATCTATGTCTATGCCCCTCCTACATGTGAATTCAAGGGTTACATAGTTTGAATAGTGGCCCTCCTACTCTCAGCATGACGAAGAGTTGATAATCCCAATCTTGCCTACCATTTTATTATTTTCCATTCCTACTATCTTTTTATTTGCCTACATCTATAGAATATCTAAGACCAGTGTCAATGCAAAAAATTCATCAGAGAAGCAAGATGAACAAACCTGACATATATTTGATAATTATCTTCTTTCTGGTAATAAAGTCAAATATGAAGTGATACCAATAGGACATTTTAAGAATTGGACTCCTAAATTCTGGTGTCCCTCAAGGTCTACGGAAATGAGAATCTTGCTTCCATCTGTCTTTCTATATGCTGAATTCTTATTAGTTTTTAAATTAAAAGAAGTTAAAGCAGCTCTCTAGGTAAGGCAATCTTTCTTGTTCTGTGCTACCCAGTAATCTGTGTTATACGTCTTAGGAGGCCTCAAGATGTGTTCTTGACATAATGAAGTCAGGTTACCATCCATAGTAAGGCTGAAGCTCATGGCCTAAAACCTAAAGAACTATTATTGAGCTCCCTAACATTTCTACTGAGAACTCCTTTGGAAAGATCTCTGGAACTTACTTTTCAGAGTATACTGTCTAATGCACCATTATAATCTACTCTGTCAATTTCCTCTAATCTTAAGGATTTTGCCTTGCACTGATGAAGGGAATTTACCAGGTGAAAAGTATCTGATTATTAGTTCCAGATGTTTTAGTTGATTGTCATTCCAGTTTTTGTCCATTTGGCTTTCCCCTTTGTTTTGGCATCATAGTATCTGATGCCCTGGCCTCAGTTTGGCCTTGTTAATGACTTAACTGGAGAGACCAAACATCACTTGTTATGTGACTAAAGAGGAAGAAACATTAAACATCCCTACCCATGAATGAGGCTCTTCAGTGTGGGAATCTTTTATTTCCCCAAAGGTTAAATTCTACTTGTTAGTCATTCATTCATCTGTTCATTCATTTATTCAATACACATATATTTAGCACTTACAGCCAGATTGAACCATGTAAAATTGATATTAGACCATTTTCACCTACAAAAATGGCAAGTTCATATGGTTCAACCTAATTCTACGTCCAAGCACTATGAAACCTACCTTGGGTTTTTGCTTATAAATGAGAGTTGAGAAGTTTTTGATTCAGAGTTTTAGTCCTGATTTCTCTTAAATCTTATTATCCACTGTAACTTCAAAAGACTGGCCTTAATTTTATGGAGCAGGAAGGTTCCTATTGCTAAGGCCTAGAACGGCATGGAATATGTAAGAGAGTAGGATGTGGTGTGTATGAGGATCCCACTATCACTTTTTTTTAAATTAATTAATTTATTTTGGCTGCGTTGGGTCTTCATTGCTGCACGCGGGCTTTCTCTAGTTGCGGCGAGTGGGGGCTACTCTTCTTGCGGTGCACAGGCTTCTCATTGAGGTGGCTTCTCTTGTTGCGGAGCACGGGCTCTAGGTAGTGCGGGCTTCAGCAGTTGTGGTTCGCGGGCTCTAGAGCGCAGGTTCAGTAGTTGTGGCGCACACACTTAGGTGCTCCACGGCATGTGGGATCTTCCCCGACCAGGGCTCGAACCCGTGTCCCCTGCATTGGCAGGCAGATTCTTAACCACTGCGCCCCCTACTATCACTTTTTTTGGCAGCTTCTGTCCTTGCTTCTTCTGAGTTTCCAAAACTCTTCAAAAAATGTAAACCCAGGACTTTGTACAACCAAAAGGAGAGTAATAGCAATGTGAAGATCTGAGAAAGTTGTTGCATGCCACACTACTTCCCCCACAACCATGGAGTAGAGAGCCTGGAAATACTTTATATAAATAATAACTAGGAATTTATTTTTTGTAGAAGAGACTTAGACAAATCTAATATCTATTGAAATAATGAGTCTATCTCTTAGGTGGAAAGTGGCTTCATCTCCCTGAATAGTGACTTTACTTGTGTATCAGAGAATAATGATTAGATCCCACCCACTTCACCTAGAGTAGCTACTAACCATGGCACTACACTCCCTTTCACTTCCGTAGTTTAAGGCATGGTTAGAAAAGACTTAAGATGTTCTTCCCAAACATTCCTCCCAAACCATTAGTGTAGAATCATTCCAGTTCTGGATGTTCCAGTTTTACAGTTTCAAAGAATGGTGGAGGTGCTAGTAGCAAAAGCAATGGTAGACTCCAGTGGATCTGGGCCTCTGCTATAGAATCTCTTCTGTGAGCATAATAATGGTGTCTGGGTGTCTGCATCATGCCGAGCTTCTTGCTTTAGTTGGTAGAACTTGTACTGTGTCCAGCTGTATACTCCACAGTTGAGCAGACCCTGAGATGATGCTGTTAGAGCCTGGAGGAGATGAAGGGGTGATGGAGCCCATCCTTCAGATTTTCAGAGATTTGGGGAATGGTTTCCATTCCTCTTATTTATAAATCACTGTTATATTTATTCTATCTCAAAAATCAAAATTTGGTGTCAGTTTTTAAAAAATATTTTTCTAGCTCTTCCTGAACTCACTCTTCACACCATACCTTGTTATGGATGACTGAGAGTTAGTCATATTTCTTAGTATATACATAAGGATAATGAAGTCGTTTCAATGGCCCTCCTTATTGCCCCATTTCCCAGGTTAGGCTTGAAGAAACTGCCCTGTCACCATAGTCGGATAGCCCAAAAAACCCTTCTTAAATCTGATAAAGGATGAAAAGAGAGAACCATTTTTTCTTTACTTCTCTCTCTCCATTCACCTAGAATAGCTAATTTATCCCATTCATTTCACTCTGGGTGAGAGAGAATCATGTCACTATCAGAGTTTCATAAGAACATTATCTGGTAGATCTTTTCTTTTGTTACCCATCCCTTAAAAAAAAAACACATCAATGAAATGAAGTTGGCCTGAGATATACATGCTCTGGAATGCATGGCAGCACTTCACAAAGGTATCTACCTCATCTGTGAGGAAATTTCCACATTCTTCATGACTGAATATAAATAATATATTTCTCTCTTGCAATGCAGAAAGAAATACCCTAAGGGGAAAAATTGTGCTTACTGAATAATGGCAATGTAAGAGAACAGGATAAGAGAGTATAAGAACAGAAATGCTGGATGTTCAAGGTGTTACCTGGAGAACATAGAGGGCCATGTGAAGTTTGGTGTCCTGTGGCTTAGTCATCTTTATGATCATCAGAATGACAGCTGTGAAAACACAAAGTATAAATCTTGCTGCCAGCCCTGGCTGCCTGAGCATAATTTTTTTCATTATACACGCCTAAGCATTGTGAGAATTATAGGCATAATGAAGACTAGCAGTGAGATTAACCAGTTATATAAACCACTGGCCTCAGATCTCCAACCGCTATTCCTCATTGATTAAACTTTGCAGATTATTAGAGTAGCAATGGTGGCAAGACATACTACAGGAACATCATAAGTTACAATTCTTAACTTCTTATGTTTACCAAGCCCTTTCATAAACATTATCCTATCTGATCCTTACACTTTAACTTTATGTAGTAGAAAGGGCAGGTGTTAATGTCTCTGAGTTCTGTCAGTACATTTCCTCTCATATCATCTCACATCTAATTCTCTTAATTTCTAAAACATAAGAAGATACGGGTGGAATGAAGGTAAATTTTACATGCTGGACAGAAATTTGTAGTCATCCTTCTTGGTGAGACTACTTTGCTTGACCACAATCTAATGGTTACCCTTTTCATTGCCCAAATCTTTCCATTAAGATACCCACCTGGGCCCCAGCAGCAAAAGAAGGCCACGGGGTAGAAGCGTACTCGCTGCTCCACAATGTGAATCACTGCCCACTGTTCACTCCCCAGAAAGCCAGTCGATTTCAGAAACTTCTTGTAAAGTGTCTGGGCTTGAATGAGTAAGACCTAAACATGAGTATAGCGGTGAGTAGTCTGCCTAAGGCTTACTAAAACTTCCCAGGTCTAGCCTATCATTTTGGAGAGATCCTTCTCTTAGGATCTGACAGCAGGAAAGACCATCCTCCTGTCTTTACCCTCTGAGACCAGGCTTTTTTTGAGAGAAAATTATCTCTAGAGTGATCTTTTGCTTGGCCAGGTAAATTGACAGATATTAGTCAAACTATATATGTTCAATACATAAACCTTACATCAACCCTCAGGCTTTCATTTTTCTCAATGAAGTTAATCACAATATGCATGGGAAGTTAAAACTAAGATCTAACCAGATTCTCTTTTAAAACACTTTATTAAAGGCTGTGTTGCAGGGAGATCAGCTCGGTGCTTTGTGACCACCTAGAGGGGTGGGATAGGGAGGGTGGGAGGGAGACACAAGAGGGAGGAGATATGCGGATATATGAATATGGTGAATTACATGTACAGTACAGCTGATTCACTTTGTTGTAAAGCAGAAACTAACATACCATTGTAAAGCAATTATACTCCAAAAAAGATGTTTAAACTAAATAAATAAAGGTTGTGTTATTAAGTGTTCTGTGCTTAATACCCCTAAAATAAATACTTTAGCACTGTGACAGAGCTTAAATTCTCAACTCCCAGAAAAAAAGTTTTAGGAATTCTCTTCTTGCACTTAGATGGAAAACAGATTGTTTTTCCCTTCCATTTGGGAGCAATTTGAATACGGTTTAGTTAATGAAATAAATATAAATCAGTTCAATGTCCTTTTTGTGGGGAGTAAATTAGGTAATAAAATCTGTCCAAATCTGAAACTTTTTCTAATAATCCAGATCCACTCTGTAAGTTAATAACCCAATTACTTAAGGTTAGCCATGTGGTTTCCTTTCCCCACAGACATAGGAATCATAAAGAGGCTTGAACTTATTTGAGAATATTTACATCTAGTAGAATCAGTTCACCGTTTGCTGATTACAAAAGAATCAGAATGCCAGTCCTGAATGCCCACTGAAGCCTGGGTTATTCTGAAGGAGCAAACAGGAATCCCTAGGGTGCCAGGTTTTGGGACACATGTCTCTCCTGTCAATCAGTTCTAAATGAAAACCATCAAGGCCATTTTAATATAAACTAGTCATTGTGCATTCTTTACAAAGTTGCTGATTTGATCTAAGCTATCTCCATAACTTATTTTTGAATTGTAAAAGAAAATTTTCCACAATTGTATTTCATTCACAGATGTTAGTTGTGTTAGCAAAAGGAAAAAAACTGTGGGATAAAGTTGGTCTGCAACCAGATAGTTTATAATTCCTGAACTAGCATATGAAAAGTGGAGAAAATGATACTGGAAAGTAGATATGACAAATAAAAAGGCATGTTCACTTGCTTACTGATTTCGTACTGGGCAGTTATATATAAATAATGTATTGTCCCATGGATGATTACTTGTCCATCAGTCTGATGATGTCAAATGAGTATTTAATAACTGTCTGAGTCACTCAGCACTTTAAACCCAGTTAGACATAGCATAAATGCAAATTTATAGTCAATAAAGAATTGAGAAAAGAAAACTCTTTAATTATTTGGAAAATTAAAACAGAGAAGATGTCCTGTGTTCCAGAGTATCATACTTTATAAAGAATATACCCGACACATACTACTTTTCTGGTCTGGTCCTCCATGAGGATCCACAGGAACACATTATTTCTAGAGTGAGCATAATTCTCGCATAATGAATATAGGCTCTTTTCCCCACTCATCATTTGATCTTGGGAAGTCCAAAAGACTGAGGTAGTAATTAAATTATCAATATCTGCTAGACACTTTCTTAGTTCTAGGACTATGAGAAGTGGTTCTCCGCCCCATCTTTCCCAGGCCTGGGTATACTGCCCCATCCCACCCAACCGCCCCCTCTCTTTCCATAAAGGCAAGTAGGGTGGCACCATACCACAATGGTGAGGAGGCTGAGTAGAAAGCTGGCCAGGAAAATGATAAGCCCATAAAAATAAAGTGTGCTACAGACTGATATGTTGGCAGAAGGCAGGACTTTAGCCATGGATGTTGGTGTTGAGTACATCAGGATACACCTAGGAAGAGAATCAATGGTCAGGAATGTTGCTACAGGTATAAGACCAGAGAGATACCTATTTGGTGCAACAAAAGTTAATGAGTATGTAATTTAACTTATCATTTAGCTAAGCCTTGCCCATAATACCTTATTCCTTCTCACTGACACATAATCATCTAGTCATTTTGTGTTGTATTTCTGCTTATATATTTTTGGCCTTGACTGTACAACTTGTCCAAAGCCCATTTCAAATACAAGCACCTTGGCCAGAATGTATGTACAAAGTCTTCCTCCATCTTTGTTTGTAGAAAAGAATAGGTGTAGTCTATTATAAAAATGATAGGTTTGGTCCTTACTTACCTGTGGCTCTGGCTGAAGTTGCGGAAACATTCACTGGCATTGCCCAAACAGAATACAGGTATCATCAATAGTAGAGGTATCAGGCTGGGAGGAAAAAAACTTATCACCCTAATATTCAAACTTTTTTATGCCATTTTCCCTTTGCAAAATATTCTCCTGTCCTTCTTCCAACTCCATCACCCCACCAGCTCTCCGCAAATACATATATTTAATTCCTTCAAGAAAAGTACCTCAAAAACTTTAAGTATACCTTCTTTTCAAGTTCTGGGGGAAGTGGAGTGGGAAATGTATTTTATACCTAGGTTAATAAACCCTAACAGAGTTTCACAGAGAGTCTCTGGGAGCTGTATGATCAGATTAAAAATCCAAGTGGGTAATCGTGAAATGAAAAAGCTACCAAGGAGCTCTGTGATCAGTCTGTTTCACTTTTCATGGTGACCAGTAATAACTTCATTCTCATCAGCTCCTTCCTGAGAGCTTTTCCAAAGCACAGCTTTAAGCAACCAGTTATTTATGCAGCTAAATATATCCAGATCCCTATAAGAGGAAAAGATCTAGGAGTAAAAGTTATAAAGTCTAAAACCAACTCAATGTGACTACCACTTTAGGTGAGATCCAGATCCTTTCTGAGCTTAATAATTTTAAGAGTCTCACCCAATGTTATAAAGGTGAATAAGATCTTGAAAACCACCTACTACAACTTTTCATGATATATGAAAAGGAATTAGAAGTCAAAAGACTTAAAGGGAACTATTTATTGAAGGTCACACAGAGTTAATGGCAGAATTGGGACTAAAACCTAATCTGAAACTTCAAATTGCTTGCCTATTTTACCTGGGAAAATGGAATCAATGATCACACATTTGTTGTTTCTTACTTAGTAAAGCTCTGTGAGGACTCAGGAGTGACAGAATCAATGGAAATAAGGGCATTGTCCTCCTATTTGTTCCTACCTAGACCCAAGACTAACAAGAATCTACGCCTTGCTAGGAAGGAAAGCAAAAATCTTACCTTGACAAAATGATGGCTATTTGACTAACTCGACAGGTATAACCTATAACCTATGAAAAGAATAAATGTGAGTAATGTCTTAGGATATTGCCAATCATATTACAATAAATACCAGATCATCACTTACCATTTGATAGTACAAAAATTCCCAACAGCAGGTTTACTTCAGTTAAGCAATATTTGATATAAAATTCAATGAAATAGGGGGCTTCCCTGGTGGTGCAGTGGTTAAGAATCCGCCTGCCAATGCAGGGGACATGAATTCGAGCCCTGGTCCAGGAAGATCCCACATGTCACGGAGCAACTAAGCCCGTGCACTACAACTACTGAGTCTGCGCTCTAGAGCCCGCGAGCCACAACTACTGAAGCCCGTGTGCCTAGAGCCCGTGCTCCGCAACAAGAGAAGACACCGCAATGAGAAGCCTGAGCGCTGCAGCGAAGAGTAGACCGCGTGCAACCAAGACCCAATGCAGCCAAAAATAAATAAATTTATTTTTTAAAATTCAATGAAGTAGATAGTTCCTTAGCACTGAAGATAACAGAATTTTATCTGTATTACTATATTCTAAAAAGTACACCAAAAGCCACAAAGAGGGCCTGTAGAAAGTAGCTTAATATAAGATTTGGATACCACAACAAATTCTCTTAAGAAGAAAGGCAAATATGAAATCACACCATAATCCTTCATCTTCTAATAAAGTTCAATCCTCTCCTCTTTTAGATCAAGGGAGGTGTAGACTTTTCAGACCATATGGGTGGAGTAAAAGTCTATGTATAAGACGACCAGCAGAAACCATTATAGGCCAGTTTCAGTATAATAGGGCAGAGTCAGAAAAGCCCTTTGAATATAAGACCTATCTAGAAGAAAGAACATTTCAAAAATTCCCAGTTGCATTAGACACTGTAAAACAACTTACAGAAGAATGGCCCATATCCACTAGGAGTCTATGGAGAGAGATTTTGAAGAGAACGTCTTAATATAATAGAAAACAAAATTTTTTCTATTGGGTTGGCCAAAAAGCTCCTTTGGTTTTTAAGTAAAAATAAAGACACATTTTTCATTTTCACCAGGAACTTTATTCAACAACGTATTCACCATTTTGTTCCACTACCTTCTGCCATTTTTCAGGCAACTTCATAATTCCATCTTCCCCAAACTGTTTAATCTCTTTGAGCAAAGAACTGTTCCAGGTGCCTTTTACAGTCTTCCAGGGAATTGAAATTTTTTCCATTAAGAGAATTTTGTAAAGACCAAAACAAATGGAAATCCAAAGGTGCAATGTCTGGTGAATACGGCAGATGAATCAGAACTTCCCAGCCAAGCTGCAACAGTTTTTGCCTTGTCATCAAGGAAACATGCAGTCTTGCGTTACCATGATGGAAATTTATGCGTTTTCTGTTGACTAATTCCAGATGATTTTCCTCAAGCGCTGCTTTCAGTTGTTCTAATTGGGAGCAGTACTTGTTAATCGTTTGGTTTTCTGGAAGGAGCTCATAAAAGAGGACCCTTCCAATCCCACCATATACACAACATCACCTTCTTTGGATGAAGACTGGCCGTTGGTGTGGTTGGTGGTGGTTCATTTTGCTTGCCCCACAATCTCTTCCATTCCACATTATTGTACAGTATCCACTTTTCATCGCCTGTCACAATTTGTTTTAAAAACAAAATGTTTTCGTTACATTTAAGTAGAGAATCGCATGCAGAAATACAGTCAAGAAGGTTTTTTTCACTTAACTTCTGTGGAACCCAAACCTCAACGCGATTAACATAACCAAGCTGGTGCAGATGATTTTCAACACTTGATTTGGATATTTTGAGTATGTTGGCTATCTCCTACGTGGTATAATGTTGATTGTTCTCAATTAATGTCTCAATTTGATCGTTATCAACTTCAACTGGTCTATCCAACCATGGAGCATTGTCCACCGAGAAATCTCCAGCACGAACTTCGCAAACCACTTTCGACACGTTCGATCAGTCACAGCACCTTCTCTATACACTGCACAAATATTTTTTTGCACTGCGTTTTTACCTTTCTTGAAATAATAAAGCATAGTATGCCGAAAATGTTGCGTTTTTTCTTCCATCTTCAATATTAAAATGGCTACACAAAAACTCACCAATTTTGATCAATTATTTTAAAATGCATGCCGATATGACAGCTGTCACAATATGATCTAACAAAATTGTTTCAAATGAACTTAAAGACAACTAAGCACTATTAGAGCCATCTTACGGAAAAAGCCAAATAACCTTTTTGGCCAATCCAATATTTTAAGGCAGAGATCATATTATATTCTGGAATGCCATTGCTAGGGATCAATAAGGATTAAGTGAGCAATTAATCAATAATCAGAGCTGGGGGCTTCCGTGGTGGCGCAGTGGTTGAGGGTTCGCCTGCCGATGCAGGGAATACGGCCCCGGTCCGGGAGGATCCCACATGCCGCAGAGTGGCTGGGCCCGTGAGCCATGGCCGCTGAACCTGCGCGTCCGGAGCCTGTGCTCTGCAATGGGAGAGGCCGCGGCAGTGAGAGGCCCGTGTACCGCAAAAAAAAAAAAAAAAAAAAAAAAAAAAATCAGAGGTGGGTAACTGATTTTCCCTAAGAACTTTGGATCAGGAATAGCAAATGATTTAAAGTAGAACAGCCAGTGTCGACTTCAGGTAAAATGGGAAATAAGTAAAATTAGTCTTTGGTGACCTCTCCCACTCACGTTTCTTCTTCTTTTTTTATTCTATCTTCTATCCATCATCACGTGGCTACCCTGTGTTTAACTGCTGTTCTTATCCACTGTCAATGAATCTCTGGTAAAAAGCTTACTAGTAATAGTTTAGGGCCGAAGTCTTCCTGGGGTATTTAAAAGAGAACTCAAAAATGAAAAACAAATCTTCAAGGCTCCTGATATAAAGCTATAATGACAGAGTAATAGGCAGTGGGGGCAAATTTGGAGATAGAGTTTGTTTTCTTGGAATTAGTGTCATAGCATGGGTTATAAAGAGAAGTATCAATACTGCATTTGTATGCATAGAAAGCAACAGAATATTATATATGAGAGTTAATCTTACATCTCTCCTTCTATTTTCCTTCAAAAATTAAATTGCTCTGTAAGAAACAAGGATATATTATATGGCACAGGGAAATATAGCCATTATCTTGTAATAACTTTATTTTTTTTATTATTATTATATTTTGCGGTACGTGGGCCTCTCACTGTTGTGGCCTCTCCCGTTGCAGAGCACAGGCTCCAGACATGCAGGCTCAGTGGCCACGGCTCACGGGCCTAGCCGCTCCGTGGCATGTGGGATCCTCCTGGACCGGGGCACGAACCCGTGTCCCCTGCATCGGCAGGCAGACTCTCAACCACTGCACCACCAGGGAAGCCCCTGTAATAATTTTAAATGGAGTATAATCTATATAAATATTGAATCAATATGTTGTACACCTGAAACTAATATAATATTGTAAATCAACTATACTTCAATTTAAAAAAAAGGTTAATTTGTTCTACTACCAGGAGCCCAAGACTCAGGATAATATTCCCCCATGTTGTCCCCATCCTTGGCTTCTGGTCTCATGACTACTTCTTTAGAGAATAACTCTGTGCCTGAAGAACTTCTCTCAAATTCCAGTTAGTCTCTTAGCTTATGAGTGAATGAATGAATAAAAACTTTAAATACTATATCTATACATTTCTTGAACTTTTTTGACATTAATCTGCTTGAAGGGAGGGAACTGAACTAATTGTTTCTTTGTAGTATCTTCTAGCTCCAGGATTGTAGGATTATGTAAACAAACATGTAAAATGGATATATAGCCGTGGGTCATTACTAAATTGCAGGGAGTTAAGAAATTATACAAGTTGAAAATATAAAAGAATAATTATAAGGGTTGAATCCTCAGAGGTAAACAAGAGATAAAGGGATCAGAATATAGTCCTGGGCTGTACAATACAGTAGCCACTAGCTTCATGCGGTTAAATTAAAATTAAGATTAAATAAAATAGAGATTAAAAAAAATTAAATGAAATAAAAAATTCAGTTCCTCAGTCGCATCAGCCACATTTCAAGTGCTCAGTAGCCACATATGACTAGCGGCTATAGAACTGAACAGTACATAAAATATTTTAATCATTGCAAAGAGTTCTATTGACAGTACTTGTACAGACTGTAATATCCTGTCTGGGATGCTGATAAGGGGGTCTCGTCATATTAATTTTTCAAGGATTTCCTTACCGCACTTTGTCCTTACAACAAAAAAGAAAAAAAAGAGAGAAAAAAATTTAAAAGCATTCTATACTCCTGCCCTTTTCCAGCAGTATGTATCTAGAGCAAAGCTACAAAAAGCAAGAAGAGTATCTTCTTAAGAAGTCAGTCAAGTGAGAATTTAAGAGTATTGTAGCATTTTAGAGCTGGAAGAAGACATTAAAAATCACAAAGACCAGCACTTCATTTTTATGATGAAAAGTTGAGGCCCAAGAAAGGGAGATGACATGTCCAAGGACATACAGGAGATAAATGACAGAACTAGGTTTATAAGACAGATCTCCTGATTCACTTTCAAATGCTCTTTTCACAGTGCTATAATACCATTTATTCATTCAACAAACATTTGCTGAGTTTCCCCATATACATGACAGTATACCACTTTCATTTGTTCTAGAACTGATGTGTAGGCTCTGGAAGAAGTATGTTGGGAGGATTTCCAGATTCACTTACTCCATGGTGCTCTTGAACAAAAATTCCCCTTCAAAAAGCCACAACAGAATGGATACTACAGAAATAAAAGGGCTAGAATATTTGTAAGATATGTATAGTAAGATTAAAATACATAAAGACATTTAAAGAAATGAAAATTGCTAACATCAGAAAAATGTCTTCTGTTAAATCACTTAGTGATTTACTGAAAGAATCAGAAATAAGAAACTAAGTGTACTATACAATAGAATACTACTGAGCAATAAAAAGGAATGAATTACTTAGACACACTACAATGAATGAACTTCAAAAGCATTATGCTGAATAAAATAAACCAGACACAGAGACTACATTTTGTATGATATATGAAATGTCTATATGAAATGTCCAGAAAAGGAAAATCTATAGAGACAGAAAGTATATTAGTGGTTGCCTAGCGTAGGGTATGGAAAATGGATTAACAGTAAATGTGCATGAAGGATCTTATTGGGGCAAATAAAATATTCTGAAACTGATCTATGATGATAATTTTACAACCTGGTAAGTTTACTTTTAAAACCACTGAATTGTACACATGAAATAGGTGAACTATGTGACACGTAAGATATGTATACACAAAAAAGAATCCAGATGTACTGACTCACTGACTTTGTGTTCTCCTCTCTTTTTGTAATGCTAGACAGTGCCCCAAACTCTTTGTGAACCAAAGAAGGAAAGACAGTTGCTCCCTGGATCCATCTTGTTTTCTGATTACCACACATGAATTCCTCTGCCCTTCTTCACACCAATACCTGTTACCCACACATACCAAAGAAATACATCAGAGAAGAACAAACACCCTCCCTTTCCAATACCTGTAACCCAAATCCCATGTTAGCTGGCTGAGCACTTTCCCTAACTGCTCTCCAAGATCTTTTTCTTTACTCTAAAAATAATGACGGATTGGCATAGAGCCAAGAAGGATTTCCCTTACTGAAAGGAACCAGGCAGGAATGGCAATACTATAAATAATATTTCCTATAATCAAATCCTGTTGGTGGTGGCGGTGACGGCAAGAGAGAAGAGGAAGTCATGTCAACAGACTGGAAACTACGCCAGTGTTGTTTGAGTGCTGTTTGTCAAGGATGTATGGGTTTGTCTTAGCATATTGTTCATAACTATTAGCTCTGAATAAAACTTACCAGTGGAACTGTGCTCTGTCCACTCTGGTGGGGTTTCATCCTCAGCTCTTTGTACAGGTACCAGATGTAATTGACAGTGTAGAAAAATGAGGAAATGTAGAGTATCTAGGTGAAAATCAAAACAGCCCATCATAACTGTCCCACTATGGCTTCCTTCAATTTTCTACATTATTTTCTGCTGTAAGAATCCTACCTACTGGTCTATTAGTAACTTACCATCTACTATCCATACCATGCAAAACAGGGCCAAGTCTGGGAAACCTACCCAAGGCCTAAAATATGTCCCAGGTTTCTTATTTTATCCTTTTGAATATTCAGAGGAACCACAGCATTATCTACCTCCTCTCACCCAACTGTTCTAATTTTATGAGGATATCATAGGATCTTCTTCTATTTTATTTTTTAATTGCAAAGGACATAAGAAGGGTACAAATGACCTTGTTTACAAAACAGAAGTAGAGTCACAGATATAGAAAACAAACTTATGGTTACCAGGGGATAAGGGGTGGGGGGAGGGATAAACTGGGAGATTGGGATTGACATATACACACTACTATATATAAAATAGATAACCAATAAGGACCTACTGAATAGCACAGGGAACTCTACTCAATACTCTGTAATGGCCTATATGGGAAAAGAATCTTAAAAAAGAGTGGCTATATGTATATGTATAACTGATTCACTTATTCACCTGAAACTAATACAACATTGTAAATCAACTATACTCTAATAAAAATTTTCAAAAAAGAAAAGGCCATAAGAATTTCCATTTCTAATAATGATAGCCTAGGCTGTCTTAACCAAACTTTCCAATCAAAAGAACAAAATATGTTGAATAAAATGTTTTTTAAATCTTTAAAAGCATCAAAGAGCTGACAAGATCACAATGAACCAGCAGCACAAAATCCAAGAGAAGGAATTTCTGCTTCCACCTTTGATGAAATAACATGAATAGAATTTGTCTTTCAGCCTTAAAAACTAAAAATTGGACAAAATATATGAAAACACCCTGTTTTCAAACACTGGATAACATCATTACAGAACAGTAATCCCTGAAAGAAGAAAAACGAACAAATTGAGTTCATCAAGTTCCCCAGCTACCTGGCTAGGAAAAGTGAGTACAGTGATGGGGAATCCAAACAGAGACAAGCTGTCCTGGTGAGTTGAGGAGACATTTCAGTGTTTGGGGAGGCCAAGGCAGCTAAAATGTGTGAAGCAAATTATCAGAGAAGAGGCAGACACACAGAGACATAGTGCTCTGGAGATGTGCAGAGGTACCTTCAAGTCTTTGATTAAGTATTGATCTACACACATGGGAGAGAAAACCATGAAGAGAAGAGAAAGAAGCACCAGAAAGGAATAGGTGGAACAATCTCCAAAGGAATCCCTGAAGGAGTAGTTTGTGTTCCCATCAGCCAGTGTGGCATGACTTCCTAATCCATAGGCTGGAAGGGCAGTACTGTAGAATAATAAGGTAGAATCATAAGAAGAGTATTGCCTTACTATTGGGACCAAATTAGCTGTACATGAAATACTTTCCTAACTAAAGCTTGAAAGCAAGCCTTCAAAAAATAAAGGATCAAACAGACTCAGAGTTAACTATATATAAGACAAAATCCCCAAATTTAAATGGGATTTATATATGTATATAAAATTTATGCATGTATATAAAACCTAATACCCAACAATGTTAAATCTAGAATGTCTGGTGTCTACTAAAATATTGTAAGTCATGTAGATAAGCAGGAAATTATGGCCCATAACTAAGAGGAAAATTAATCAACAGAAATGAACCCAGATACAACATAGATTATGAAAATTAGGAGACAAAAATGTTAAAGGAACTATTGTAAATATACTCAATATGTCCAAGAAGGTAGAGGAAAGCATGAGCACAACATTGAGAAATGGAAGATATAAAAAAGATCCAAGTTGAAATTCTAGAGATTTTAGAAAAATTCTAGAAAAATATAATATATGGAATTTAAAATATGGAAAATTAAAAACCACAAAAAATTAGTAAACTTGAAGACACAGAAATAGAAACTAAAATGAAACATCTAGAGAAAAAAGACTGAAAAAAAATGAACAAAACTTCAGTGAGCTGTGGAATACAAGTGGGCTAACACACCTGGGATTGGAATTCCAGAAGGAGTAGAGAGGAAGGGAGAAACAAAGAAAATATGTTTGAGGAAATAATAACCAAAAATTTTCCAAATATGATGAAAATATTAACCACCATGTCCAAGAAGCTTAACAAAACCAAACATAAGAAACATGAAGAAACCACACCAAGGCACAAGGTAATCATGAATATAGATGCAAAAATCCTCAACAAAATATTAGCAAACCAAATTCAACAACACATAAAAAGAATCATACACCATGATCAAGCTGGATTTATTCCAGGGTCACAAAGATGGTTCAGCATATGCAAATCAATCAATGTGATACACCACATCCACAAAAGGAAAGGCTAAAACCACATGATCATCTCAATAGATGCAGAAAAGAGCATTTGACAAAATTCAACAATTCATAATAAAAATTCTCATCAAAGTGGGTATGGAGGGAAGACATCTCAACATAATAAAAGCTACTTACGACAAACCCATAACCAACATAATACTCAATGATGAAAAGCTGAAAGCCTTCTCACTAAATTCAGAACAAGACAAGGATGCCTACTCTCACCACTTCTATTCAGCACAGTATCGGAAGCCCTAGCCACAGAAATGAGACAAGAAAAAGAGATAAAACGTATACAAATTGGAGAGGAAGAGATAAAACTGCCACTATCTGCACATGACATGATACTCTATAGAGAGAACCCTGAAGTCCCCCACAAAAACTGTTAGAACTAATAAATGAATCCAGCAAGGTAGCGGAACACAAGAATATATAGAAATCTGTTGCATTTCTTTGCACTAACAATGAAATATCAGAAAGAGAAGGTGAAAAAACAATCCCATTCTAAATTGTATCCAAAAAAAAAAAATACCTAGGAGATGAAAGACCAAGGAGATGAAAGGTGTATATACTGAAAACTACAAAACATTGAAAAAGGAAATAGACGATGATTCAAAGAAATGGAAAAATATCCCATGTGCTTGGACTGGAAGGCTTAATATTGTTAAAATGGCCATACTACCCAAAGCAATCTACAGATTTAATGCAATCCCTACTAAAATAACCATGACATTTTTCACAGAACTAGAACAAATAATCCTTAAATTTATATGGAACCACAAAAGACCCAGAATTGCCAAAGCAATTCTGAGGAAAAAGAACAAAGCTGGAGGCATAATGCTTCCAGATTTCAGACTATACTACAAAGCTACAATAATCAAAACAGTGTAGTATTGGCACAAAAACAGATATATAGTACAACGGAACAGAACAGAGAGCCCAGAAATAAACCCACGCACCTAGAGCAAAAAGACACATAACATACATAGGTCAACTAACCTATAACAAAAGAGGCAAGAATATACAATGGAGAAAAGACAGTCTCTTTAACAAGTGGTGATGGGAAAGCTGGACAGCCGCATGTAAATCAATGAAGTTAGAACACTCACTCACACCATATACAAAAACAAACTCAAAATGGTTTAAAGCCTACATATAAGACATGACACCATAAAAGTCCTAGAAGAGAACATAGGCAAAACATTCTCTGACATAAATCGTAACAATATTTTCTTAGCTCAGTCTCCCAAGGCAATAGAAATAAAAACAAAAATAAACACATGGGTCCTAATCAAACTTAAAAGCTTTTGTACAGCAAAGGAAACCATCAACAAAATGAAAAGACAACCTATGGAATAGGAGAAAATATTTGCAAATGATGCAATGAACAAGGGGTTAATATCCAAAATATACAAACAATTCATACAAATCAATATCAAAAAAAAAAATCAAACAACCCAATCAAAACATGGGTAGAAGACCTGAATAGACATTTCTTTAAAGAGGACATGCAGATGGCCAACAGGCACATGAAAACATGCTCAACATCACTAATTATTAGAGAAATGCAAATCAAAACCACAGTGAGGTAACACTTCACACCAATCATAATGATTACCATCAAAAAGTCTACAAATGAAAATGCTGGACAGGGTGTGGAGAAAAGGGAACCATCCTACATTGTTGATGGGAATATAAATTGGTACAGCTACTATGGAGAACAGTATGGAGGTTCCTTAAAAAACTAAAATTAGAGTTACCATATGATCCAGCAATCCTACTCCTGGGCATACACCCAGAGAAAACTCTAACTTAAAAAGATACATGCACCCCAATGTTCACAGTAGCACTATTTACAATAGCCAAGACATGGAAGCAAACTAAGTGTCCATCGACAGATGAATGGATAAAGAAGATGTGGTTATACATACACAATGCAATATTACTCAGCCATAAAAAAGAATGAAATAATGCCATTTGCAGCAACACAGATGGACCTGGAGATTATCATACTAAGTGAAGTAAGTCAGGGAATTCCTTGGTGGTCCAGTGGTTAGGACTTGGTGCTTTCACTGTTGTGGCTTGGGTTCAAACCCTGGTCGGGGAACTAAGATCCTGCAAGCTGTTCTGCGTGGCCAAAAATGAATAAATAAATAAGTGAAGTAAGTTAGACAATGAAAGATGAAACATTTATATACGGAATCTAAAAAAATGATACAAATGAACTTATTTATAAAACAGAAACAGACTCATAGACATAGAAAACAAACTTATGGTTACCAAAGGGGAAAGGTGGGAGGGGGATGGATAAATTGGGAGTTTGGGATTGACGTATACACACTACTGTATTTAAAACAGACAACCAACAAGGACCTACTGTATAGCACAGGGAACTCTGCTCAATATTCTGTAATAACCTAAATGGGAAAAGAATTTGAAAAAGAATAGATATATGTATATGTATAACTGAATCACTTTGCTGTACACCTGAAACTAACACAACACTAAATCAAAATAGTCCAATATAAAATGAAAACTTTTAAATAAAAATAAATTAAAAAAATAAAAATTAGGGCTTCCCTGGTGGCGCAGTGGTTGAGAGTCCACTGCCAATGCAGGGGACATGGGTTCGTGCCCCGGTCTGGAAAGATCCCACATGCCGCGGAGCGGCTGGGTCCGTGAACCATGGCCACTGAGGCTGCGCGTCCGGAGCCTGTGCTCCACAAAGGGAGAGGCCACAACAGTGAGAGGCCCACGTACCAAAAAAAAAAAAAAGATGGAAAAAAAAAATTTTTTTTAAAGTTTTTAATTTTAAAAAGTTTTAAAAAAAGATGTGGTATATATACAATGTAGTATTACTCAGCCATAAAAAAGAATGAAATATTGCCATTTGCAGCAACATAGATGAACCTAGAGAATATTATCCTTAGTGAAGTAAGTCAGAGAAAGACAAATATATATGATATCACTTATATGTGCAATCTAAAAATAATACAAATGAATCTGTACACAAAACATAAACAGACTCAGATATATGAAACAAACTTATGGTTACCAAAGAGAAGAGGGAACGGGGAGGGACAAATTAGGAGTATGGGGTTAACAAATACAAACTACTGTACATAAAATAGATAAGCAACGAGGATTTCCCATATAGCACAGGGAATTATAGTCAATACCTTGTAATAATCTATAATGGAAAATCTGAAAAAACATATATATAGAACTGAATCACATTGCTGTACACCTAAAATTAACACAATATTGTAACTCAACTACACTTCAATTTAGGAACTTCCCTGGCAGTCCACTGGTTAAGACTCTGCACTCCCAGTGCAGGAGGCACAGGTTCACTCCCTGGTTGGGGAACTAAGACCCCGCATGCCTCATGGCACGGCCAAATAAATTAATGAATTAAAAAAAACTATACTTCTAATTAAAAAAGCGGACATCATAATCAAATCACTGAAAGTCATGGGAAAACAGAAAATACCAAAAGCATCTAAAGCAAAAAGACACATTACATACATAGGAACAAAGATGAGAATGATAGCAGACACAATGCAGAAACAATCAGAAACAATGCAATCCAGAAAACATTAGGAGCAACATCTTTAAAATACTGAAAGGGAAAAAAAAATCTGTCAACCCAGAATTTTATACACAGTGAAAATACCTTCCAAACAAAGGAAAAAAATAAGGACTTTTTCAGACAAACAAAAGCTGAGAGATTACACCGAAGCACACCATTACTATAAGAAATGTTAAAGGAAGTACTTCAGGGAAAAAATGTAGTAACAGATAGAAATTTGGATCTACACAAAGGAATTAAGAGCATCAAAAATGTGAATCATTTGGTGCTTCCTCAAATAATTAAACATAAAATTACTGTATGATTCAACAATTCCACTCTTAGGTATATACCCAAAATAATTGGAAATAAGTATTCAATCACATGCACGTGCATGTATATAAAGGTGAAAAGGTAGAAGCAGTGCAAATGTCCATAATCAGAAGAATAAATAAGCAAATCATGATGTATACACACAGTGGAATATTATTCAGCCATAAAAAGGAATGAAGTACTGATACATGCTACAATGTAGACGATCCTTCAAGACATTATGCTAGGGCTTCCCTGGCGGTGCAGTGGTTAAGAAGCCGCCTGCCAATGCAGGGGACATGGGTTCAAGCCCTGGTCCAGGAAGACCCCACATGCTGCAAAGCGACTAAGCAACAACTACTGAGCCTGCACTCTAGAGCCCACGAGCCACAACTACTGAAGCCAATGCACCACAACTGCTGAAGCTCGTGTGCCTAGAGCCTGTGCTCCACAACAAGAGAAGCCACCGCAATAAGAAGCCTGCGCACTGCAATGAAGATTAGCCCCCACTTGCCACAACTAAAGAAAGCCCACACACAGCAACGAGGACACAATGCAGCCAAAAATAAATTTATTAAAAAAAAAATCTTCCCTGTGTAAAAAATAAAAAAAGACATTATGCTAAGTGAACAAAGCCAGACACAAAAGGTCACATTTTGAATGATTTTATTACTACATCAAATAATATAGAATAGATATAGCCATAGATACTAAATTCAGACTGGTGGTTCCCAAGTGTTGGAGGTAGGAAAGACGGGGAGAAACTGTTTAATGAGTAAGCTGTTTTACTTTGGAAGGACAGAAATGTTTTGGAACTAGATAGAGATGGTGGTTGCACAACACTGTGAATGTACTAAATACCACTAAACTGTTATTCACTTTAAAATGGTTAATTTCATGTTATGTGAATTTCACCTCAATAAATTATTTTTTAAAACCTTCGTGCATGAAAGGACATTATTAAGAAAGTGAAAAGACAACCTAAAGAATGGGAGAAAATATTTGCAAATGATATATCTGATATGGATCTATTATTCAGAATATATTTTAGGGCTTCCCTGGTGGCACAGTGGTTGAGAGTCTGCCTGCCGATGCAGGGGACGTGGGTACGTGCCCCGGTCTGGGAAGATCCCACATGCCGCAGAGCGGCTGGGCCTGTGAGCCATGGCCACTGGGCCTGCGCGTCTGGAGCCTGTGTTCTGCAATGGGAGAGGCCACAACAGTGAGAGGCCCGCGTACCGCAAAAAAAACAAAAACAAAAAACCAGAATATATTTTAAAAACTCTTACAACTCAACAACCAAAAGACAAAGCTGTGGTGTCACTCTACACAGCTCACCTCCCAATACACACCGAGAGTCCACACAGGCCTCCACCAGCTCTATGGAGCAAAGAGGGCCAAGAGCAGTGGAGGCTGGGAAAGTGATTGGCTGTGAGGGACAAAGGACACCTGCATCCGAGGTTGCATCTGAGTAGAGTCGCAGGCACTTACACAGGCAGCACATCAGACCTGTATCTGCACATGGGCCCCCCCCTTGCTTTGGCACTCCCCTCCTCAGGGGCAAGAGACCTGGTGTGGGGAGAGCGAAAAACACACACTTAAAGGGAACAGAGCCAGCCTGAGTCCAACCCTCAGGGGTTCTGCTCCAGTAACTTGGGATCAGACCCTGCCCCACGTAGGGTCATGATGGCCACTGAGCAGAGGGAAAGCCCTGCCTCACACAGTGCCAGTTCGCGCCCCTCCATCTCCAGCCCCACTCCCTACTGGGGTGATAGCTGCCAGCACACCCTGTGGAAATATGTGACTGGCATACAAGTCAAATCCAGCTCTCCCACCAAAGGCATCGGACACATGCAGTCCGTATAGGGACACTCCCTCATAAGAGCACCCCTTCAAAACTGCAATAGGTAACTATTTCACCTAAATTCATAGAGGCAGAGAAAGTTACACAAATGAAAAAAGCAGAAGAACTACTCTCAGTTGAAAGAGAAAATCCCTGAAAAAATGAAATAATGAAATGGAAAGAAACAATTTACCAGATAAAGAATTCAAAACATTGGTAATGAAATTACCAATGTTAACTGAATTAGGGAAAAGAATTGATGCAAACAGCGAACATTTTAACAAGCAACTAGAAGATATAAAAAAAGACCCAATCAGAAATGAATAATTCAATAGCTGAAATGAGAAACAACACACTAGACGGGATGAATAGCAGACTAAGTGATACAGAAGAATGCATAAGTGATCTGGATGACAGAATAATGGAAACAATCCAATCGTAACAGCAGAAAGAAAAACAACTTTTTAAAAAATTAAAGCAATTCAAGAGATCTCTGGGATAACATTAAGCATACCAACATTCACATTATAAGGGATCCCAGAAGGAGAAGAGAGAGTGAAGGGGATCTAAAATGTAATTAAGGAAATTATGGCTAAAAACTTCCCAAACCTGAAGAAGGAAACAGATATCCAGGTACAGGAAGCACAGAGGGTCCCAAACAAGATCAACTCAAACAGACTCACAATAAGACATATCATAATTAAAATGGCAAAAGTTAAAGAGAATACTAAAGGCAACAAGAGAAAAACAAAAAGTCATATACAAGCGAATCCCCATAAGGCTAAGAGCTGATTTCTCTGCAGCAACTTTACAGGCCAGAAGGGAGTGGCATGATTATTCAAAGTGCTGAAAGGGAAAAACCTGCAACCGAGGATACTCTACCCAGCAAGACTACCATTTAGAATAGAAGGAGAGACAAAGAATCTCTCAGATAAGCTAAAACTAAAACAGTTCATCAATATTAAACCTACCCTAAAAGAAATGTTGAAGGGTCTTCTCTAAGTGGAAAAGAAATAAGAATCTACAGGAAAGGGGAAATCCCACTAGGAAAGGCAAATATATATATGGTAAGGACTGGGGATCAACCATTAAATAAGCCAGTATGTAGAATAAAAGATAAAAAATTGTAAAAGTGACTATGACTACAATAAATAGATAAGGGATAAGCACAAAGATGTAAAATATGGCATCAAAAACATAAAATGTTGGGGAGGTGAGTAAAAAATGTAAATATTTTAGAATGTGTTTGAACTTAAAAATTACCAGTTTAAAACAAGTTGATATAATTATAGGTCAACATATATGAGTCCCATGGTAACCACAAATCAAAAACCTACAATAGATACACAAAAACTAAGAAGAAAGAAACACAAGTATACTTCTAAAGAAAATCATCAAACATAGGGGAAGAAACTAAAAGAAGAAATGAACAGAGAAGAACTATAAAAACAATGAGAAAACAAGCAATAAAATAGCAATAAGTACATATCTATTAAAAATTACTTTAAATGTCAAGAGACTAAATACTCCAATCAAAAGACAGAGTGTGGCTGACTGGATGAAAAAAACAAGACCCTTCAATATGCTGCCTACAAGAGACTTCACTTCAGGGCTAAAGACACATACAGACTGAAAGTGACAGAATGGAAAAAGATATTTCAAGCAAATGGAAATGACAAGAAAGCAGGGGTAGCAATACTCATATCAGACTAAATAGACTGTAAAACATAGGCTATAATAAAAGACAAAGAAGGGAATTATAATAAAGGGATCAACACAGAGGAGGCTACTACACTCATTAACATATATGCACCCAATACAGAAGCATCTAAATATATAAAGCAAATACTAACAGACATAAAGGGAGAAACTGACAATAATAAGTAGGGGACTTTAACACCCCATTTACATCAATGGACAGATCATCTAGATGGAAAATCAGTAAGGCAACAATAGACTAGTTGGACTTAGATATCAACAGGCCGTTACACCCCAAAACAGCAGAATAGACATTCTTTTCAAGGGCACATGGAATGTTCTACAGTATAGATCACATGCTACACCACAAAACAAGACTCAACAAATTTAAGAGGATAAAAATTATATCAAGCATTTTTTCTGACCACAAAAGTATGCTAAATACATTAAAGGGATCATACACCATGATCAAGTGGGATTTATCCCAAAATGCAAAGATGGTTCAATATCGGCAAATCAATCAGTGTGATACATCACATTAACAAATTGAAGAACAAAAATCATGTGAGAGGGGCTTCCCTGGTGGCACAGTGGTTAAGAATCTGCCTGCCAATGCAGGGGACATGGGTTCGAGCCCTGGTCCTGGAAGATCCCACATACCATGGAGCAACTAAGCCCGTGGTCACAATTACTGAGCCTGTGCTCTGGAGCCTGTGAGCCACAACTACTGAGCCTGCATGCCACAACTACTGAAGCCTGCACACCTACAGCCCGTGCTCTGCAACAAGAGAAGCCACTGCAATGAGAAGCCCGCACACCACAATGAAGAGTAGCCCCCGACTGCCACAACTACAGAAAGCCCGCACACAGCAGTGAAGACCCAATGCAGCCAAAAATAAATAAATAAAATAATAAATTTATAAAAGAAAAAAGATCATGTGACAATCTCAACATATGCAGAAAAAGCTTCTGACAAAATTCAACATTCATTTATGATAAAAACTCTTAACAAAGTGAGTATAGAAGGAACATATCTCAACATTATAAAGACCATTTATGACAAGCCAACAGCAGCATCATACTCAACAGTGAAAAGCTGAACGCATTTCCTCTGAGATCAACAAGACAAGAATGCCCACTCTTGTCACTTCTATTCAACATAGTATTGGAAGTCCTAGCCACAGCAATCAGACACGAAAAAGAAATGAAAGATAAAAGGAATGCAAATTGGAAAGGAAGAAGTAAAACTGCCACTGTTTGCAGATGACATGACACTATGCATAGAAATCCTATAGACACCAAAAGACTATTAGAACTCATAAATCAACTCCATAAATTTTCAGGATACATAATTAATATGCAGAAATCTGTTGCGTTTCTATACACTAACAATGAACTACTAGAAAGAGAAATTAAGAAAACAATCCCACATACAATAGCATCAAAAAGAATAAAATACCTGGTAATAACTCTAACCATGGAGGTAAAAGACCAGTATTTGGAAAACTTTAAGACACTGATGAAGGAAACTAAAGATGACACAAACAGATGGAAAAATATCCCATGTTCATGGATTGGAAGAATTAATACTGTTAAAAAGAACATAGTACCCAAGGCACTCTACAGATTCAATGCAACCCCTATCAAAATACCAATGGTATTTTTCACAGAACTAGAATAAATAATTTAAAACTTTGTATGGAAACACAAAATACCTTTAATAGAGAGAACAATCTTGAGAAAGAAGAACAAAGCAGGAAGAATCATGATCCCTAACTTCATATTACACTACAAAGCTACAGTCACCAAAACAGTATAGTACTGGCATTAAAAACAGATACACAGATCAATGGAACAGGACAGAAAGCCCAGAAATAAACCCATGCACTTATGGTCAATTAATCTACAACAAAGAAGGCAAGAATATACAATGGAGAAAAGACAGTCTCTTCAATAAGTGGTGCTGAGAAAACCAGACAGCTACATGTAAATCAAATTAGAACATTCCCTAATGCCATATAAAAGAATACATTCAAAATGCATTAAAGACCTAAATGTAAGACCGGATAATATAAAACTAGAGGAAAACATAGGCAGAACATCCCTTGACATAAACACAGCAATATTTTTTTGGATCCTTTTCCTAAATAAAGGAAATAAAAGCAAAATAAACAAATGGAACCTAATTAAACTTAAAAACTTTTGCAAAGCAAAGGAAACCATCACCGAAACAAAAAGACAACCTACAGAATGGGAGAAAACATTTGCGAATGATATGACTGATAAGGGATTAATATCCAACATACATAAACAGCTCACACAATTCAACATCAAAAAGCAAATAACCTGATTAAAAATGGGCAGAAGAACTGAATAGACATTTTTCCAAAGAGGAAATGCAGATGGCCAACAGAAACATGAAAAGGTGTTCAACATTGCTAATCATCAGGGAAATGCAAATCAAAACCACCATTAGAGAGGAGCTTCAAGATGGCGGAAGAGTAAGACGCAGAGATCACTTTTCTCCCCACAAATACATCAGAAATACATCTACATGTGGAACAACTCCTACAGAACACCTACTGAACGCTAGCAGAAGGCCTCAGACCTCCCAAAAGGCAAGAAACTCCCTACCAGGGTAGGGCAAAAGAAAAAAGGAAAAACAGAGACAAGAATAGGGACGGGACCTGCACCAGTGGGAGGCAGCTGTGAAGGACGTAAGGTTTCCACACACTAGGAAGCCCCTTCGCAGGCGGAGACTGCAGGTGGTGGAGGGGGGAAGCTTTGGAGCCACGGAGGAGAGTGCAGCAACAGGGGTGTAGAGGGCAAAGCGGAGAGATTCCCACACAGAGGACAGGTGCTGACCAGCACTCACCAGCCTGAAAGGCTTGTCTGCTCACCCGCCGGGACGGGTGGGGGCTGGGAGCTGAGACTCGGGCTTCAGTCGGATCCCAGGGAAAGGACTGGGGTTGGCTGCGTGAACACAGCCTGAAGGGGGCTAGTGTACCACAGCTAGCCGGGAGGGAGTCAGGGAAAAAGTCTGGAGCTGCTGAAGAGACAGGAGACTTTTTCTTGCCTCTTTGTTTCCTGGTGCGCGAGGAGAGGGGATTCTGAGCACCGCTTAAAGGAGCTCCAGAGACGGGCACGAGCCGCGGCTATCAGCGCGGACCTCAGAGACGGGCATGGGACGCTAGGGCGGCTGCTGCAGTCACCAAGAAGCCTGTGTACAAACACAGGTCACTCTCCACACCTCCCCTCCCGGGAGCCTGTGCAGCCCGCCACTGCCAGAGTCCCATGATCCAGGGACAACTTCCCCGGGAGAATGCACCGCGCGCCTCAGGCTGCTGCAATGTCATGCTGGCCTCTGCCACTGCAGGCTCGCCCCGCATCCGTACCCCTCCCTCCCCCCGGCCTGAGTGAGCCAGAGACCCCAAAGCAGCTGCTCCTTTAACCCCATCCTGTCTGAGCGAAGAACAGACGCTCTCAGGCGACCTACATGCTGAGGCGGGTCCAAATCCAAAGCTGAACCCCAGGAGCTGAGCAAACAAAGAAGAGAAAGGGAAACTTCTCCCAGCAGCCTCAGGAGCAGCGGATTAAATCTCCACAATCAACTTGATGTACCCTGCATCTGTGGAATACCTGAATAGACAATGAATCATCCCAAAGTGAGGAGGTGGACTTCAGGAGCAACGATATATATATATATTTTTTCCCTTTTTCTCTTTTTGTGAGTGTGTATGTGTATGTTTCTGTGTGTGATTTTGTCTGTATAGCTTTGCTTTTACCATTTGGCCTAGGGTTCTGTCTGTCCAGTTTGTTTTGGTTTTTTTTTACTTAAAAATATTTTTTTCTTAATAATTATTTTTTAAATAACTTTATTTTATCTTCTTTCTCTCTTTCTTTCTTTTTTTTCTCCCTTTTATTCTGAGCCGTGTGGAGGACAGGCTCTTGGTGCTCCAGCCAGGCGTCAGGGCTGTGCCACTGAAGTGGGAGAGCCAAGTTCAGGACACTGGTCCACAAGAGACCTCCCAGCTATACGTAATATCAAACTGCGAAAATATCCCAGAGATCTCCATCTCAATGCTAAGACCCAGCTCCACTCAACGACCAGCAAGCTACGGTGCTGGACACCCTATGCCAAACAACTAGCAAGACAGGAACACAACCCCATCCATTAGCACAGAGGCTGCCTAAATCATAATAAGGCAGTAACACACCACCAGATGTGGACCTGCCCAACAGAAAGACAAGATCCAGCCTCATCCACCAGAACACAGGCACTAGTGCCCTCCACCAGGAAGCCTACACAACCCACTGAACCAACCTTAGCCACTGGGGACAGGCACCAAAAACAACAGGAACTATGAACCTGCAGCCTGCAAAAAGGAGACCGCAAACAGTAAGTTAAGCAAAATGAGAAGACAGAGAAACACACAGCAGATGAAGGAGCAAGGCAAAAACCCACCAGACCTAACAAATGAAGAGGAAATAGGCAGTCTACCTGAAAAAGAATTCAGAATAATAATAGTAAAGATGATCCAAAATCTTGGAAATAGAATGGAGAAAATTTTTTAAATGAAGAAACATTTAACAAGGACCTAGAAGAACTAAAGAGCAAACAAACAGTGATGAACAACACAATAAGTGAAATTAAATATTCTCTAGAAGGGATCAATAGCAGAATAACTGAGGCAGAAGAATGGATAAGTGACCTGGAAGATAAAATAGTGGAAATAACTACTACAGAAGAGAATAAAGAAAAAAGAATGAAAAGAATTGAGGACAGTCTCAGAGACCTCTAGGACTACATTAAATGCACCAACATTCAAATTATAGGGGTCCCAGAAGAAGAAGAGAAAAAGAAAGGGACTGAGAAAATATTTGAAGAGATTATAGTTGAAAACTTCCCTAATATGGGAAAGGAAATAGTTAATCAAGTCCAGGAAGTACAGAGAGTCCCAACAGGATAAATCCAAGGAGAAACACGCCAAGACACATATTAATCAAACTATCAAAAATTAAATACAAAGAACAAATATTAAAAGCAGCAAGGGAAAAAAACCAAGTAACACATAAGGGAATCCCCATAAGGTTAACAGCTGATCTTTCAGCAGAAACTCTGCAACCCAGAAGGGAGTGGCAGGACATATTTAAAGTGATGAAAGAGAAAAACCTACAACCAAGATTACTCTACCCAGCAAGGATCTCATTCAGATTTGATGGAGAAATTAAAAGCTTTACAGACAAGCAAAAGCTAAGAGAATTCAGCACCACCAAACCAGCTTTACAACAAGTGCTAAAGGAACTTCTCTAGGCAGGAAACACAAGAGAAGGAAAACACCTACAATAATAAACCCAAAACAATTAAGAAAATGGGAATAGGAACATACATATTGATAATTACCTTAAATGTAAATGGATTAAATGCTCCAACAAAAAGACACAGACTGGCTGAATGGATACAAAAACAAGACCCGTATATATGCTGTCTACAAGAGACCCACTTCAGACCTAGGGACACATACAGACTGAAAGTGAGGGGATGGAAAAAGATACTCCATGCAAATGGAAATCAAAAGAAAGCTGGAGTAGCAATTCTCATATCAGACAAAATAGACTTTAAAACAAAGACTATTACAAGAGACAAAGAAGGACACTACATAATGATCAAGGGATCAATCCAAGAAAAAGATATAACAGTTGTAAATATTTATGCACCCAACATAGGAGCACCTCAATAAATAAGGCAAATACTAACAGCCATAAAAGGGGAAATTGATAGTAACACAATCATAGTAGGGGACTTTTAACACCCCACTTTCACCAATGGACAGCTGATCCAGAAAGAAAATAAATAAAGAAACACAAGCTTTAAAGGATACATTAAACAAGATGGACTTAATTGATATTTATAGGACATTCCATCCAAAAACAACAGAATACATATTCTTCTCAAGTGCTCATGGAACATTCTCCAGGATAGATCGTATCTTGGGCCACAAATTAAGCCTTGGTAAATTTAAGAAAATTGAAGTCATATCAAGTATCCTTTCCGACCACAACGCTATGAGACTAGATATCAATTACAAGAAAAAAATCTGTAAGAAATACAAACACATGGAGGCTAAACAATACACTACTTAATAACCAAGAGATCACTGAAGAAATCAAAGAGGAAATCAAAAAATACCTAGAAACAAATGACAATGAAAACACAATGACCCAAAACCTATGGGATGCAGCAAAAGCAGTTCTAAGAGGGAAGTTTATAGCAATACAATCCTGCCTTAAGAAGCAAGAAACATCTCAAATAAACAACCTAACCTTACACCTAAAGCAACCAGAGAAAGAAGAACAAAAACCCCCCAGTTAGCAGAAGGAAAGAAATCATAAAGATCAGATCAGAAAAAAAATGAAAAAGAAATGAAGGAAACGATAGCAAAGATCAATAAAACTAAAAGCTGGTTCTTTAAGAAGATAAACAAAATTGATAAATCATTAGCCAGACTTGTCAAGAAAAGAGGGAGAAGACTCAAATCAATAGAATTAGAAATGAAAAAGGAGAAGTAACAACTGACACTGAAGAAATACAAAGGATCATGAGAGATCCTTTGTACAAGAGAGATCATTTGAGATCCTAGATACAAGCAATTATATGCCCATAATATGGACAATATGGAAGAAATGGACAAATTCTTAGAAATGCACAACCTTCCGAGACTGAACCAGGAAGAAATAGAAAACATAAACAGACCAATCACAAGCACTGAAATTGAAACTGTGATTTAAAATCTTGCAACAAACAAAAGCCCAGAACCAGATGGCTTCACAGGTGAATTCTATCAAACATTTAGAGAAGAGCTAATACCTATCCTTCTCAAACTCTTCCAAAATATAGCAGAGGGAGGAACACTCCAAAACTCATTCTACGAGGCCACCATCACCCTGATACCAAAACCAGACAAAGATGTCACAAAGAAAAAAAACCACAGGCCAATATCACTGATGAATATAGATGCAAAAATCCTCAACAAAATACTAGCAAACAGAATCCAACAGCACATTAAAAGGATCATACACTATGATCAAGTGGGGTTTATCCCAGGAATGCAAGGATTCTTCAATATATGCAAATCAATCAATGTGATACACCATATTAACAAACTGAAGGAGAAAAACCATATGATCATCACAATAGATGCAGAGAAAGCTTTTGACAAAATCCAACACCCATTTATGATAAAAACCCTCCAGAACGTAGGCATAGAGGGAACTTACCTCAACATAATAAAGGCCATATATGACAAACCCACAGCCAACATCGTCCTCAGTGGTGAAAAACTGAAAGCATTTCCACTAAGATCAGGAACAAGACAAGGTTGCCCACTCCCACCACTATTATTTAACATAGTTTTGGAAGTTTTAGCCACAGCAATCAGAGAAGAAAAAGAAATAAAAGGAATCCAAATTGGAAAAGAAGTAAAGCTGTCACTGTTTGCAGATGACATGATACTATACGTAGAGAATCCTAAAGATGCTACCTGAAGACTACTAGAGCTAATCAATGAATTTGGTAAAGTAGTAGGATACAAAATTAATGCACAGAAATCTCTTGCATTCCTATATACTAATGATGAAAAATCTGAAAGTGAAATTAAGAAAACACTCCCATTTACCACTGCAACAAAAAGAATAAAATATCTAGGAATAAACCTACCTAAGGAGACAAAAGACCTGTATGCAGAAAATTATAAGACACTGATGAAAGAAATTAAAGATGATATAAATAGATGGAGAGATATACCATGTTCTTGGATTGGAAGAATCAACATTGTGAAAACGACTCTACTACCCTAAGCAATCTACAGATTCAATGCAATCCCTATCAAACTACCAGTGGCATTTTTCACAGAACTAGAACAAAATTTTTCACAATTTGTATGGAAATACAAAAGACCCCGAATAGCTAAAGCAATCTTGAGAAAGAAAAACGGAGCTGGAGGAATCAGGCTCCCTGACTTCAGACAACACTACAAAGCTTCAGTAATCGAGACAGTATGGTACTGGTTCAGAAACAGAAATGTAGATCAATGGAACAGGATAGAAAGCCCAAAGATAAACCCACACACATATGGTCACCTTATCTTTGATAAAGGAGGCAAGAATATAAAATGGAGAAAAGACAGTCTCTTCAATAAGTGGTGCTGGGAAAACTGGAGAGCTACATGTAAAAGAATGAAATTAGAACACTCCCTAACACCATACACAAAAATAAACTCAAAATGGATTAAAGACCTAAATATGAGGCCAGACACCATCAAACTCTTAGAGGAAAACATAGGCAGGACACTCTATGACATAAATCACAGCAAGATCCTTTTTGACCCACCTCCTAGAGAAATGGAAATAAAAACAAAAATAAACAAATGGGACCTAATGAAACGTCAAAGCTTTTGCACAGCAAAGGAAACCATAAACAAGACAAAAGGACAACCCTCAGAATGGGAGAAAATATTTGCAAATGAAGCAACTGACAAAGGAGTAATCTCCAAAATTTACAAGCAGCTCATGCAGCTTAATATCAAAAAAACGAACAACCCAGTCCAAAAATGGGCAGAAGACCTAAATAGACATTTCTCCAAAGAAGATATACAGATTGCCAACAAACACATGAAAGTATGCTCAACATCATTAATCATTAGAGAAATGCAAATCAAAACTACAATGAGGTATCATCTCACACCGGTCAGAATGGCCATCATCAAAAAATCTACAAAGAATAAATGCTGGAGAGGGTGTGGAGAAAAGGGAACCCTCTTGCACTGTTGGTGGGAATGTAAATTGATACAGCCACTATGGAGAACAGTATGGAGGTTCCTTAAAAAACTAAAAACAGAACTACCATATGACCCAGCAATCCCACTACTGGGCATATACCCTGAGGAAACCATAATTCAAAAAGGGTCATGTACCAAAATGTTCACTGCAGCTCTATTTACAATAGCCAGGACATGTAAGCAACCTAAGTGTCCATCAACAGATGAATGGATAAAGAAGATGCGGCACACATATAAAATGCAATATCACTCAGCCCTGAAAAGAAACGAAATTGAATTATTTGTAGTGAGGTGGATGGACCTAGAGTCTGTCATACAGAGTGAAGTAAGTCAGAAAGAGAAAAACAAATACCGTATGCTAACACATATATATGGAATCTAAAAGAGAAAAAATGGTCATGAAGAACCTAGGGGCAAGATGGGAATAAAGATGCAGACCTAGTAGAGAATGGACGTGAGGATACGGGGAGGGGGAAGGGTAAGCTGTGACAAAGTGAGAGAGTGGCATGGACATATATACACTACCAAACGTACAATAGATAGCTAGTAGGAAGCAGCTGAATAGCACAGGGAGATCAGCTCGGTGCTTTGTGACGACATAGAGGGTTGGGATAGGGAGGGTGGGAGGGAGGGAGATGCAAGAGGGAAGAGATATGGGGACATGTGTGTATGTATAACTGATTCACTTTGTTATAAAGCAGAAATTAACACACCACTGTAAAGCAATTATACTTCAATAAAGATGTTAAAAAAACACCATTAGATTTCACCTCACACCTGTCAGAATGGCTATTAAGAAAAAGTCAACAAATAACAAATGTTGGCGAAGATGTGGAGAACAGGGTACACTTGTACACTGTTGGTGGGAATGTAAATTGATGCAGCCGCTATGGAGAACAGTAGGGAGGTTTCTCAAAAAACTAAAAATGGAACTGCCATACAACCCAACAATTCCATTCCTGGGTACATATCTGAAAAAAAAACAAAAACACTAATTTGAAAAGATATATGCAACGCAATGTTCATATCAGCATTATTTACAATTGCCAAGACATAGAAACAACCTCAAAGCCCATCAGCAGATGAATGGATAAAGAAGAAATAGTATCTATATACAATGGAATACTGCTCAGCCATAAAAAAGAATAAAATTTTGCCATTTGCAGCAACATGGATGGACTTGGACAGCATTATGCTAAGTGAAATAAGTCAGACAGAGAAAGACAAATACTGTAAGATATGTGAATTCTAAAAATACAACAAACTAGTGAATATAACAAAAAAGAAGCAGACTCACAGATATAGAGAACAAACTAGTGTTTACTAGTGGGTGGGGGCAATATAGGGATGAAGGAGTCAGAGGTACAACTATTGGGTATAAGATAGGCTCAAGGATGTATTGTACAACACAGGGAATATAGCCAATATTTTATAATAACTGTGAATGGTAACCTTTAAAAATTGTATAAAAAATAAAATAAGTAAATTAACTGCAAAGAAAAAAAAGAAAGATTCTGAACATCACTGAGATCACTCAGCATCACTGAACATCATCTGAGAAATACAAAATCAAACCACCATGATGTATCACCTCCCACCCATCAGAATGACTATTATAAAAATGACAACAAATAACAAGCGTTGTAGAGGATGTGGAGAAAATGAACTCTAGTGCACTGTTGGTGGGAATGTAAACTGGTGTAGCCACTATGGAAAACAGTAAGAAGGTTCCTCAAAAAAACTAAAATTTGGGCTTCCCTGGTGGCGCAGTGGTTGAGAGTCCGCCTGCCGATGCAGGGGACACGGGTTCGTGCCCCAGTCCGGGAATATCCCACATGCCGCGGAATGGATAGGCCCATGAGCCATAGCCGCTAGGTCTGCGAGTCCGGAGCCTGTGCTCCGCAACGGGAGAGGCCACATCAGTGAGAGGCCCACGTACCGCAAAAGAAAAATAATAATAAAATAAAACTAAAAATTGAACTACCTTATGATCCAGCAATTCCACTTCTGGGTAGTTTTTGAATACAACAAAAACACTCAAAAAGATATATACACACATATGTTCACTGCAGCATTACTTACAATAGGCAAGATATGGAAGCAACCTACATGCCTATGGATAAAGAAAACATAGTGTCTGTGCATGTGTGTGTGTGTGCGTGTGTGCATGTGTGTGTGTGAGAGAGAGAGAGAGATGGAATATTACTTGGCCATAAAAAAGAATGAAATCTTACCATTTGCTACAACATGGATGGACCTAGAGGGTATTATGGTAGGTGAAATAAGTCAGACAGACAAGGACAAGTACTGAATGACTTCACTTATATGTGGATTCTAAAAAACCAAACAATGAACAAACATAACAAAACAGAAACAGAGTCACAGATACAGAGAACAAACTGGTGGTTGACAGAGTGGAGAGATGTTGGGGGATGAGTGAAATAGGTGAGGGAGATTAAGTGGTACAAACTTCCAGTTGCAAAATAAATGAATCTCGGGGTGAAGTGTACAGCATGGGGAATATAGTCAATAATAATGTACTATCTTTGTATGGTGACAAATGGTAACTAGACTTATCATGGTGATCATTTTGTAAAGTATAGAAATGTAGAATCACTATCTTCTGCATCAGGAACTAACATAGTGTTTGTAGGTAAATAATGCTTCAAAAAACAAAGTCATAGAAAAAGAGATCAGATTTGTGGTTACCAGAGGTGGGGGTGGGAGGAGGGGGAACTGATGAAGGTGGTCAAAAGGTACAAACTTCCAGTTATAAGATAAATAAGTACTAGAAATGTAAAGTACAACATGATAAATATAATTAAAACTGCTGTATGGGGCTTCCCTGGTGGCACAGTGGTTAAGAATCCGCCTGCCAATGCAGGGGACACGGGTTCGAGTCCTGGTCCGGGAAGATCCCACATGCTGCAGCGCAACTAAGCCCGTGCACCACAACTACTGAACCTGAGCACTAGAGCCCACAAGCCACAACTACTGAGTCCGTGCCTCACAACTACTGAAGCCCGTGTGCCTAGAGCCCGTGCTCTGCAACGAGAAGCCACCACAATAAGAAGCCTGCACACTGCAACGAAGAGTAGCCCCTGCTTGCCGCAAGTAGAGAAAGCCCGTGTGCAGCAACAAAGACCTAACGCAGCCAAAAATAAATAAATTAAAACAAACAAACAAAAAAACTACTGTATGTTATACATAAAAGTTGGTAAGAGTAAATCCTAAGTGTTCTCATCTCAAGGAAAACTTTTTTCCTTTTCTTTTATTTTTATCTACATGTGATGATGGATGTTCACTAAACTTATTACGGTAATAAATTCCTGATTTATTTAAGTCAAATCATTATTCTGTACACCTTAAACTTACACAGTGCTATATGTCAATTATATCTCAATAAAACTGGAAGAAAAAAGTTTATCTCCTATTGACAGCAAATAGTTGGATCTCTGCCTCGATTCAATTGTTTAATCCGTTCACATTTAATATTATTATTGATATAGCTGTATTTTATCTGATATTTGCCATTTATCTTCTATTTATCTCATGTCTACGTTCTCCTTTGTTTCTCCTTTATTACCTCGTTTTTGCTTAAGTGAATATTTTCTAGTGAGCCATTTGAATTCTTTAATTTTTTTTTTTTTTTTGTGGTATGCAGGCCTCTCACTGTTGTGTCCTCTCCCATTGTGGAGCACAGGCTCCCGACGTGCAGGCTCAGCGGCCCTGGCTCACGGGCCCTGCCGCTCCGTGGCATGTGGGATCTTCCCAGATTGGGGCACGAACCCACGTCCCCTGCATCGGCAGGCGGACTCTCAACCGCTGTGCCACCAGGGAAGCCTAATTATTTTTTTTTAAACATCTTCATTGGAGTATATTTGCTTTACAATGGTGTGTTAGTTCCTGCTTTATAACAAAGTGAGTCAGCTATACATATACATATATCCCCATATCTCCTCCTCTTGCGTCTCCCTCCCACCCTCCCTATCCCACCACTCTAGTTGATCACAAAGCAACGAGCTGATCTCCCTGTGCTATGCGGCTGCTTCCCACTAGCTATCTATTTTACATTTGGTAGTATATATTAGTCCATGCCGCCAGTCTCTCACTTTAATTATTTTAAACTATACTTTTGGAGCTAATTTCTTGGCGGTTGCCCTAGGTTTTAAAATGTACATTTTAATTTATCAAAACTGACCTCATGGGCTTCCCTGGTGGCGCAGTGGTTGAGAGTCCGCCTGCCGATGCAGGGGACACGGGTTCGTGCCCCGGTCTGGGAAGATCCCACATGTCGCAGAGCGGCTGGGCCCGTGAGCCATGGCTGCTGAGCCTGCGTGTCCGGAGCCTGTGCTCCACAACGGGAGAGGCCACAACAGTGAGAGGCCCGCGTACCACAAAATAAAATAAAATAAAGGTGTGATTCCTAAATGCCCCAAAATGTCGGAAAATTAAAATGTTATGTTTTAAAAAAAAAAAAAAACTGACCTCATATTTATACTAACTTAATTCCAATAGGATATACTCCTATATAATCTTTAGATACATACTTATACTAATTTAATTCCAGTAAGATTACTCCTATATAGCTCCATCTACTCTCCTTTTTATTTCTATTTTTTATTCGTATTACATCTGTATATGTTAACTATACATTGTTACAATTATTGCTTTCTATAATGTCTTTTAATGAACCTAAGAGAAGAAAGGGGAGGACAAATCTATAAAGTTATATTAACCTTCTTATTTATCACTTTTGGTTCCCTTTATTTATTCATATGATTTATCATCTAATAAAATGTTCTTACTGCAAATATAGCCTTATTCCCACCCTAACTTTTGTGTTGTTATTGTTAAATATATTACATTTATGTATGTTATAGGCCCAACAATATAATACAATTTTATAGTTTTATGTGATTGCTTTTTAAATGTAAGCTGGGACAAAGTGAGAGAGTGGCATGGACATATATACACTACCAAATGTGAAATAGATAGCTAGTGGGAAGCAGCCACATAGCACAGGGAGATCAGCTCGGTGCTTTGTGTCCACCTAGAGGGGTGGGATAGGGAGGGTGGGAGGGAGACGCAAGAGGGAGGGGATATGGGGATATATGTATATGTATAGCTGATTCACTTTGTTATAAAGCAGAAACTAACACACCATTGTAAAGCAATTATACTCCAATAAAGATGTTAAAAAAAAAAGAATTGAGGGCTTCCCTGCTGGCGCAGTGGTTGACAGTCCGCCTGCCAATGCAGGGGACACGGGTTCGTGCCCTGGTCCAGGAAGATCCCACATGCTGCAGAGCAGCTAGGCCCGTGAGCCATGGCCGCTGAGCCTGGACGTCTGGAGCCTGCGCTCCGCAATGGGAGAGACCACAACAGTGAGAGGACCGCGTACAGCAAAAAAAAAAAAAAAAAAAAAAAAGAATTGAGAAGAAAGAAGCAGAAATATGTAATCACACTGTCTTTCACCATTACCTACATAATTATTTTTATTGGAAATCTTTATTTTTTCATGTGGATTCACATTATTGTATTGTATCACTTCCTTTCAGCCTAAGTAACTTCTTTTAATATTTGTTGTTTTTTTTTTGGCCACACCACGCAGCTTGTGGAATCTTAGTTCCCTGACCAGGGATCAAACCCAGGCCCTTCAGAAATTGAGACACAGATGTAGAGAACAAACGTATGGACACCAAGGGGGGTAAGCGGCAGGGGGGGCAGGGTGGTGGTATGATGAATTGGGTGATTGGGATTGACATGTATACACTGATGGGTATAAAATTGATGACTAATAAGAACCTGCTGTATAAAAAAAAATTAAATTTAAAAATTAAAAAGAAACGAATATATATATAGGAATACAAAAATATCCAGCACCCAATTAAAAATTACCAGGCATGCAAAGAAGTAGGACATTAAGGCCCATAATGAGGAAAAATATCAATCAACTGAACCTGACCCAGAAACGACACATATGATAGAATTAGCACACAAAAATAGTTATAAAAACAAAAACCCGGGCCCTTGGCAGTGAGAGCACGGAGTCCTAACCACTGGACCACCAGGGAATTCTGTTTTAATATTTCTTGTCTGCTAGCAACCAATTCTCTCCATTTTTATTCATTTGGGAGTGCCTTTATTTAATCATCATTTGTAAGAAATAGTTTTGCTGGGTATAGGACTCTCTTGGTTAGCAGAATTCTTCCTTCAGCACTTTGAATAAATATTCCTCCACTTGTTACATGTCTTTAGGAAAATTCCCAGGGGCTTTAAATAGTTGTTCTTTGTTTTGTGTTGTTTATAATTTTGACAGTTAAATAGCTGCTTCACTGGGGATAGTGTCTGCCAGGCTCTTCATAGCATCTTTCCAGAAATCCGGCCTCTGTGATATTCAGATTTTTAAAAATATCTTTTAATCACCAGGTTCCCCTTCCATTTTTTGGTCTTTTTTAAATAGAAGAAACAAGATTTTTTTTTCCTATAGTTCCCCACAGTCTGGATTTTTCTAATTGCATCCCTATTGAGACAGGCTGGGATCTGGGACCCAGGTCTCTTTGCTGCAGTGCTTGCACCTGGGTCTCCTCAAGCAACAAAATACAAAGAAACTACACAGGACTAAAAATAACTGTGTACACGTGCAGTTGGGGCAAATTATGAACAAGATACAAAAAGACCAAAACCCCACATAGCACCACCAAGGGGATAGGCAGACCACCTAAGCCACCCCTCTGCCCCAACCCCTGGACCACCCTTACCCTCACTACCCTCAGGGAGTGAGGAAGGGAACCTGTTACTTGTTTTTGCTCCCCCTGCTGCAGCAGGGGCCCCAATAAAGCCTTGCCTGAATTTTTTGTCTGGTTTCTTATCAATTTCTATTGATTAGGCCAAGAACCCTGGTTGATAACACTATGGTATAGTTTATCATATTTTTCTGTCTCTGTATTTCCCATATATTAGATATATACCACCGTCCCAATAGGTCAATTTCAGATTTGATAATTTTTTGCCAGTAATACTTCATAGTTTGTGTTGTGTTCTTCCATCGGAGACACATAAATCAGATACTCTCTCTTTTTGTAATATAAGCAGTTGTCAGTGTTCAATACTTCCATCTTCTAGTTTATTGGGGGAACATTACTTTTAAAGGATGGATACTGTTCACTACGTGCATGTACCATTATTTAGTAAATCATTCCGTAAGAGGGATATCTGGGTTCCAACTTTTTGCTATTATAAAATATTATGTATGAATATCCTTGCAATTCTTTGCCCAGTTGTGCATACATTTCCTAGATTCCTAGAAGTAAAATTGCTGTAAGATATGAAAAATTATTATTTTGAGAGATGTCACCAAATTGCCTACCAAAAATTTTTTTACCAATTTATATTTCCATCAAATATGCCTGTTTTCTCACATTCTTACCAGCTGGCGTTACCTGTCTTTTAAATTTTTGCCATCTCATTATCACCTTAATTTATACTTTAATTATTAGTGGGGTTGAACATATTTTCATTTATTTGCCTTTGTACTTCTTCTGGGAGTTGCTCATTTACACATTTTGTGGGTCAAATTCCTTCACCTCTTGCAAAGTCCACCAGACTCAGCCAAACAATCAAACTCACATGACTACCATTAGCCACATTTTATACTCAGAAAGATACGGGCCAGGAGACACAGTGTAGGAGCAGGGCAGCATCAGGCATTTCTCTTCATTGAAGACTTTGTGGCACTCCAGGAACTAGTCACTGCCCCCATCCACACCAAGTGAAAGCTTAAGTATTAGGGGACACAATCACATTGTCATTATCAGGGTGTGAAAACCATCTTGGTTTATGTCTCAAATAGGAACCAATATCTCTTTTACTGTCCATGAACTTAGCTTCCAGGTTCTCTGTAAGGAACATGCATAATTCCAAGATTCACTGTATTCAGAGAAGCCTAAAGATATCACTTCCTAACAGATATTTATATTTTATCTACAATCTTCCTGGTCTAGGTGTATTTTATCTAGCAGAGGTCATTTTTACCATAATCAATATTGCCTGGTAACAGAACTGATGTTCCATCTTATCAGGTATCCAGGAGAAGAGAGTAGAAAATTAATTCAAGGTCACATTTGTCCACAGAGACAGAGAAAGGAGTTTTTCTTAATACTTTTCCCACACCTTTCTAAGCCTCAGTTTCAGTACAAGAATAAAAGTATCTACCTTTGTAGGGTTGCTGTAAAAATAGCATGAAATAATATATATAAAGTACTTTTTGTAGTCCATGGCACATAGTTTAAGCATTCAAAAACTAGTATGTGTCATTATTTACAGGGATTTTGCAAAGTTATATTGTGATATTTAAATAAAACTAACAGGGAAGTTGTTATTAAAAATAACAGAGAAAATAATGGATGTCAGTTGAGTCACAAAAAGATATGGGGTGTAGCAGTCTCAGTGTCAGAAAGGAAATCAGTGGCAAGAATTTGGGTGAACTACATGAGCTCGTGTACAAACAGCCTGAATGAGATCACTGGGTAAAATGCCAGGTCTCCATTTTTCAGTGGCTAACCATAAAGTCATGTACTACCTATATCTGCACTGCCCAATAAATTAGTTACTAGACACATGTTGTTATTTAAAATTAAACTAATAAAGTTGAAATATAACTTAAAATACAGTTCCTCACTCATTCTAGCCATATTTCAAGTACTCAATAGCCCAGTGTGATTACCGGTTACCATACTGGACAGCGCAGACAAAGAACATTCCTATCACCACTTATCTTGAGGCCTGACGTTACATCCTTCCTTACATTGCTTGGCTTCAGACCATTTTACTGTTCAAGTTGCTCAGGAAAATAATGAAAGAGAGGAACCTCAGATAAATACATTTTGTTCCTAAGATGTACAGTAAGAAGAGGCTGAAACTTTTGGTTAAGTGAAACTTTTGGTTTTGTTACCCTTTCTGTGATATTTTTCTCAATTTCTCCAGTTAGAATCAATCACTTCTTTCATATTCCTAGTTTTTATTAAAGAACTGAATTTGCTTTGTGCTGTAATGATTTATATAAAGTATATATGTCCATCCTCCCATTAGGTTTTAAGCTCCTTGAGGTGAGGAACCATATTTGTATCTATATTTATACCACCATACACAGAGCCAATCTCACCTTCTAGAAGCTTAGCACAGAGCTTTACATACAGCAGGCACTCAACAACATGAGGTGAATTATTACTAGAACTGTAAACTCCATGAAGGTAGGAAATTTATCTTTTTCATCAATGTGTGCTCCAGAGTGTAGTATAGTGACTGGCACATTGTAAACACTCAAAATATTTATCTAATAATTTTGAGTTCCTTTATCCAAGGCCACAGGCAGGTACAAATTTAGCTTTCTGAGAAGATGTGTAGAGAAAGATCCCCCAAACCTAACCATCATTACTAAGGTAGACATGTGAGAGAAGTGATGGTCTATAATAGGAAATAATGTCCTCTAAATTACATGGCTCTCCAACACTGGCAGTAAAATTTTAAATGTGATCTGATTCCCTTGTCTTCCCCTCTCCTATTGCTTCCATGCTGAGGCTGAAGTCTTATGAAGCAGTAGGTAATTTCATTTAAGCCCAGTAGAGGGAATCAGGATGTCATTATATCCGATACATTCCTCCACCCTCACACTAGACACATAAACATTCTAAATTTGACCTTTCTTGCAATTTTCAGATTTAAAAGTTTGTTAAAGCCTGAGAGGTATTCTTGTCAATAACCTTGACCATTGTGATTAATGTTAACATTCTACAATGTCAAACAGAATTGACTAATCGTAAATTTATCATCTTAACTACTTTGTATTCTTTTGAGAAACTTAAGACTCATCAAATCCATCATCTTTATTTTCCTAAAATCCCAGTAAGGCAAATAGTTATTGAATGGTTACCATGTACAAAGGAGAATCTATAATAGGGAAGACAAACAAGAACACTCCACTCAATCTTATATTTGTATGATGCTTTATAACTGAAAAGTACTGTAACATATATGCTGGCATTTATTTACCCAATTTTTGTGATGAGAAAACCAAGACTATAAGTGATTTAGTTTTTTAAAGTGACTGAAGGTCTGTTAGGTGGCGGAAAGTATTTTGCTTCTATTACTAAATTAATAAAAAACTAATGTAAAAAGTTATTTGCCCAAAATCTCTCCTACACCAGCTGGAGGCAGATCCAAGAAGGTAACTCCAGAGCCCTGGTTTTCAACCAGACTTTTTAATTGCCTGTGTCTAAATGAGACCTCAATAGCTTATTTAGTGCACTCTTTTACAAGATGAACATATCTAAAACTATCTCAAACATGTAGTTTTCTACTTCTTTGTAAAATTGTCTTGAAAAGATGGCAGCCCAACCTTGTCACAGAAAATAGAGACAGAGTACAATTAAGTACAAAAATACTCTCAGATGAGGTTTTCCGAACAATTTAATTCTGCCTCTATGCAGTCAGAAGCCATTTTCTGAGGAACAGAATAAAAGATGGGAGAGTTCCACTCTAATGTAGACTCTAGACATCCCAAAACACTTAGGATGATAGGTAAAGCTATTTCTATTACATGGACCTAGGGTACAACGGATTTTTGTTGCTGTTTTTCAGTGCTTACTCCTAACAAAGGGAATTGGTCATGATACAAATCTGTTCTGCTACAGATCAGACATGGTGCCACGGCATTAATCAGATGTTGGCTAAAAGAGGTAAAAGCTAGCTCAAGGGGGCTAGGATCAGAAATATACCCATATAGAATGGCCTAGTGCCTCTCAGCATAGCATTAATCCAGGGAGGTGAGCTATGAAATAGCAAAAATCATTTGAACTCTTTTGATATTTAATCCATTAGAAGACCCTAAAAATCACAGTAAGAATGCTATGTAAACCCCCAGCCACTCTAAAATTTAAGCCTTGAAGTTAGGCAGGTTAAGTCCAAGAGGTCAGAGGGGCAGTGAGAATACATTAACTAGCAAAGATCATGAAATCTAATCCTAGATGAAAGAATCTTTTATTAGACCCAGATTTCTATTGCCAGACAGATTCAGAAAGTAACAGATAAGTAGCTACGTGGAGGAAAAGAAAGGCCTGACGGTCAATTCTGTTCTTAAGGAGGTAAGCAGAGATTCTATTTTACCTCCAGAAATAATTATAATTTTAAAAACAACAATAGTTTACACTAAGGGCAAGCACTTTGCATTTGTTATCTATTTAATCTAATAAAGAATCCTACCATTATTCCTATTTTACATGGGGAAACTAAGACTTAGAGAAATTAACCTGCTTAAAAATCACACAGATAATCAGAGATGGGATTTGAACAAAGGTCTGTTTGACTCCAAATCCTTTGCCTTAACTCTAAGCTACAAACTTCAAGTCATTTGCAATCTAAACTGGTATCTCTAAATTACCTGACTAGCACATTCTTTCAGGAAATGAAACGGTTCATTCAGAAAAGATGACTGTTGACATTTCAACTTGTGCCAAAATAAACACTAGAATAGCCAAGAGTAAATAAGAGAGGCTGGACAGTGTCTGGCGCTGTCATTTCCCCCCCATCTTGTTTCTCCATAGCAGTTATTTTTGATAAACAAAAATATTAGCACAGTAATACTTCCAGACCCTTTTGGGAAAAGCATGGAATTTTTTCCTGACCCCAAGACTGATCTGGGGGACAATCATACACAACCAAATTAATCCTCTCAGTGAAGAGCTAGTCATCTAACAGAATTTTTTAAATCTCAGTATTTTAGACTATGGATCAGATTCCATCTTTCTGAGCCTGATGCTGGAGTCTAGACAAAGTATTCTGATCCAAATACTATTCCAGTACTGTAACATCTACTTAGCTGGTTGCCTGAGCTCACAAAGAAACAGCACTTGGAAAACCCCACATCTCAAGTTATTAATCAAAGACTAAAATTACTTCTGATGGTTTGGTTCTCAAACTTACTTTGCTCCTCAGGTAAGTTCCAGAACAAAAGACTGAGATCAGCTGGGACCTGGGACCCTTTACCAGAGTGCTTGTACTTGCACCTGAAAAAACATCTCCTCCAGCAACAGAATACAAAGAAACTATAAGGGACTAAAAATAACTGTATGCATATGCAGTTGGGGCAATTATGAACCAATAAGATACAAAAAGGCCACGAATCAACTGCCATTTCTGAGGTGCTGGGAGCAAAGGCAGGTACTGCGCATGATCCCTGCACACAGCATCACCAAGGGGGTGGGTAGACCACCTAAGCTGGCCTCCTGCCCAACCCACGGATCCACCCCTACCCTCACCAGCTTGCCACCCATCCCACGAGCAAGGGCACCTGTTACTTGCTTTTGCTCCTCATGCTACAGCACGAGTCCCAATAAAGTCTTGACTGAATTTCTTGTCTGGCCTCTTATCAATTTCCATTGATTAAAGAGTCCAATGATCCCAGTCTGTAACAATAATAGCTCTTGGTAAATGGTTGATTTCTTCTGTTTCAGTTCAGTGAAGTGGCATAAGAGTGACCCAGCTATATTGAGCCAGTTCTCTCCCCAGTCAGCTCTGGGTTTCCTACAAAACTCTTTTCATTATCTGAATCAGGCAGGAACCCAATAACTGTAGGCACATAATAAAGTTATAAGAAGTGAATAAGCCTGGTTCTAATTTGCACCCCACATCCACCCCAGTAGAGGAGAAAAAGCTCAAAACAGAAAAATATTCATGCGTCCTGAAGCTTTAGCATCCTAAACCTGGAAAAAACTTTGAAAGGAGATTTAGTACAATAATTTCCAAATGCTGGTTTACAAATTAGTGCTGATCCCTGACAAAACAGTCATTAGTCTAAGAAATACTGAGAAAAATATAGGCTATGTTGTAAGTTTTGCATACGGCTAAATTTACTGATTTAAAGAAACGATCCTTTATTCTGAGATTATATTTTGCCCAGTTTTTAAGTATCAATTATTATTCCCACAACTAGGGTGCCTGTAGGCTGCTGGTGGGGGACTCTGACGCCCAAGGAGATGGGAAGAACCCCAGAGTGAACCGGTAGGATGTAGGGGGACTGAGGGGGGGAGGAGGAGTGGAGGCCAGACAGGATTGGCGACCCTGAGATGAGGGAGATCAGGAGAGGCAGGTGGGAGGGACTCTCCGGGAGGAGCTAAGGGTGATGGCCTGGCCCACTCGGGGCGGGGAGCCTGCTGAGCTCCCAGGCTGGTCCCCTGCCATCCAAGGCACTCCCTTACCCACCCGGCCACATTGGTCCTGGGGCCATAGGAGGGAGGCCAGGAAGATCAGGAGAGTCAGGCAGGAGGGGCCCTCGCAGACCCCAGACCAGAGGAGCAGGAGAGGAGAAGAAGGCATTTGCCCTGCCCACTCGAACCCAGGAAGACTGCTGGGCTCCCAGGTGAGGTCTGCTGCCCTCTGAAAACAGGGGTTGGGGGCATGCCTGGGCCCCTTCTGTTCCTTGAGCCTAAGCCCCACTGCCCACAGCCCACAGGGGTCCTAAGCATTGGCCCTGCCCACCACCCAAACCTCGCCCTTTTTTTTTTTCTTTTTTTTTCCTCCTCCTCTTTTTTACTATTGTGGTACTGATGTACCTTCCGGTTGTGATTCACCTATATTTTTATTTTTACATTCTTTCTATCATGTCTGTTAATCTTACTTTTTGACTTTGGTATTGTTTTTTTTGCCACCCCACGTGGCTTGTGGGATCTTGGTTCGTGAGCCTGGGGTCGGGGGTAAGCTCCTGCGCTGGGAGCTCTGAGTCCGAACCACTGGACTAACAGAGAACCTCAGAACCCAGGGAATATTCATCGGAGTGAGGTCTCACAGAGGTTCTCATCTCAGCACCAAGACCCAGCTCTACCCAACAGCCTACAAACCCCAGTGTTGGAAGTCTCAGGCCAAACAACCAATAAAACACGAACATAATGCCACTCATAAAAAAAAAATGAGATGGCAAAAAAATATGTCACAGATGAAGGAGCAAAGTTAAAACCTACAAGACCAAATAAATGAAGAGAAAATAGGCAATCTACCTGAAAAAGAATGTAGAATAATGATAGTAAAGATGATCCAGAATCTCAGAAACAGAATGGAAGCAAGGATTGAGAAAATACAAGAAAAATTTAACAAACATCTAGGAGAACTAAAGAACAAACAAACAGACATGAACAACACAATAACTGAAATGAAAAATACACTAGAAGGAATCAATAACAGGATAACTGAGGCAGAAGAACGAATAACTGAGCTGGAAGACACAATGGTGGAAATAACTGCTGAGGGGCAGAATAAAGAAAAAAGAATGAAAAGAATTGAAGACAATCTCAGAGACCTCTGGGACAACACTAAATGCACCAACATTAGAATTATAGGGGTCCCAGAAGAAGAAGAGAAAAAGAAAGGGTCTGAGAAAATATTTGAAGAGATTATAGTCGAAAACTTCCCTAACATGGGAAAGGAAATAGTCACCCAAGTCCAGGAAGCACAGAGAGTCCCATGCAAGATAAACCCTAGGAAAAACACACCAAGACACATATTAATCAGACTAACAAAGATTAAATTCAAAGAAAAAATATTAAAAGCAGCAAGGGAGGGCTTCCCTGGTGGCGCCGTGGTTGGGAGTCCGCCTGCCGATGCAGGGGACACGGGTTCGTGCCCCGGTCTGGGAAGATCCCACATGCCGCGGAGCAGCAAGGCCCGTGAGCCATGGCCGCTGGGCCTGCGCGTCCAGAACCTGTGCTCCGCAACAGGAGAGGCCACAACAATGGGAGGCCCGCGTACCGCAAAAAAAAAAAAAAAAAAAAAAAGCAGCACGGGAAAAACAGAAAATAACATACAAAGGAATCCCCATATGGTTATCAGACAATTTTTCAGTGGAAACTCTGCAAGCCAGAAGGGAGTGGCAAGATATACTTAAAGTGATGAAAGAGAAAAACCTATAACCAAGATTACTCTACACAGTAAAGATTTCATTCAGATTCGATGGAGATGTCAAAAGCTTTTTGACAAGCAAAAGCTAAGAGAATTCAGCACCACCAAACCAGCTTTACAACAAATGCTAAAGAAACTTCTCTAGGCAGGAACCACAGGAGAAGAAAAAGACCCTCAAAAACAAACCCAAAACAATTAAGAAAATGGTAATAGGAACATACATATCAATAATAACCTTGAATAAATGGATTAAATGCCCCAACCAAAAGACACAGACTGGCTGAACGGATACAAAAACAAGACCCATATATATGCTGTCTACAAGAGACCCACTTCACACCTAGGGATGCATACAGAATGAAAGTGAAGGGATGGAAAAAGATATTCCATGCAAATGTAAATCAAAAGGAAGCTGGAGCAGCAATACTCATATCACATAAAATACACTTTAAAAAAAGACTGTTACAAGAGATAAGGAGGGACACTGCATAATGATCAAAGGATCAATCCAAGAAGAAGCTATAACGATTATAAATGTTTATGCACCCAACATTGGAGCACCTCAATATATAAGGCAAATGCTAACAACCATGAAAGGAGAAATCGACAGTAACACAATAATAGTAGGGGACTTTAATACCCCACTTAACAGCAGTGGACAGATCATCCAAACAGAAAATAAATAAGGAAACACAAACTTTAAATGACACAATAGATCAGATAGTTCTAACTGATATTTATAGAACATTCCACCCAAAAGTTGCAGATACACTTCCTTCCCAAGTGCACACAGAACATTCTCCAGGACAGATCACATCTTGGGTCACAAATCAAGCCTCAGAAAATTTAAGAGAATTGAAATAGTATCAAGCATCTTTTCTGACCACAACGCTATGAGACTGGAAATCAATTACAGGAAAAAAACTGTAAAAAACAAAAATACATGGAGGATAAACAGTGTGATACTAAATAACTAAGAGATCACTGAAGAAATCAAAGAAGAAATTAAAAACTACATAGAAACAAATGACAACAAAAACACAACGACCCAAAACCTATGGGATGCAGCAAAAGCAGTTCAAAGAGGGAAATTTATAACAATTCAATCTCACCTCAAGAAACAAGAAACATCTCAAATAAACAATCTAACCTTACACTTAAAACAACTAGAGAGGGCTGCCCTGGTGGCGCAGTGGTTAAGAATCCGCCTGCCAATGCGGGAGACACGGGTTTGAGCCCTGGTCCAGGAAGATCCCACATGCCGTGGAGCAACTAAGCCTGTGCGCCACAACTACTGAGCCTGTGCCCTAGAACCTTCGAGCCACAGCTACTGAAGCCCACGCGTCTAAAGCCCATGCTCCCCAACAACAGAAGCCACCGCAATGAGAAGCCCGTGCACAGCAACGAAGACACAATGTGGCCATAAATAAATAAATTTTTAAAAAAAACTAGAGAAAGAAGAAAAAAGAAAACCCAAAGACAGTAGAAGGACAGAAGTCATAAAGATCAGAGCAGAAATAAATGAAATAAAAATGAAGAAAATAGCAAAGATCAATAAAACTAAAAGCTGGTTTTTTGAGAAGGTAAAGAAAACTGATAAAGCCTTAGCCAGACTCATCAAGAAAAAAAGGAGAGGACACAAATCAATAAAATTAGAAATGAAAAAGGAGAAATCACAACTGACACTGCAGAAATAAAAAGGATTATAAGAGACTACTACAAACAACAATATGCCAATAAAATGGACAACCACAAAGAAATGGACAAATTTTTGGAAAGGTACAATTTTACAAGACTGAACGAGGAAGAATTAGAAAATATAAACAGACCTATCACAAGTAATAAAATTGAAACCGTAATTAAAAATCTTCCAAAAAACAAAAGTCCAGGACCAGATGGCTTCACAGGTGAATTCTATCACACATTTAGAGAGCAGCTAACACCAATCCTTCTCAAACTCTTCCAAAAAATTGCAAAGGGAGAAACACTCCAAAGTTCATTTGACAAAGCCACCATCACCCTGATACCAAAACCAGAAAAAGATATCACAAAAAAGAAAATTATGGACCAATATCACTGATGAACATAGATGCAAAAATCCTGGACAAAATACTAGCAAACAGAATCCAACAGCACTTTCAAAGCATCATACACCATGATCAAGTGGGATTACCCCAGGGATGCAAGAATTCTTCAATATATGCTAATCAATCAATGTGATACACCACATTAACAAATTAAGGAATAAAACCATATGATCATATCAATAGATGCAGAAAAAGCTTTTGACAAAATTCAGTACCCATTTATGATAAAAATCTCTCCAGAAAATGGGCATAAGAGGGAAACTACCTCAACATAATAAAGTCCATATATGACAAACCCACAGCAAGCATCACACTCAATGGTGAAAAACTGAAAGCATTTCCACTAAGATCAGGAACAAGACAAGGATGTCCACTCTCGCCACTCTTATTCAACATAGTTTTGGAAGTCCTAGCCATGGCAATCAGAGAAGAAAAAGAAATAAAACGTATACAAATTGGAAAAGAAGAAGTAAAACTGTCACTGCTTGCTGATGACATGATACTATACATAGGTAATCCTAAAGATGCCACCAGAAAACTACCAGAACTAATCAATGAATTTGGTAACGTTGCAGGATACAAAATTAATGCACAGAAATCTCTGGAATTCCTATACACCGACAAATGAAAAATCAGAAAGAGAAATTAAGGAAACACTCCCATTTACCACTGCAACAAAAGGAATAAAATATTTAGGAATAAACCTGCCTAAGGAGGCGGAAGACTTGTACTCAGAAAACTATAAAACACTGATGAAAGAAATCGAAGATGACATAAACAGATGGAGGATTATACCATGTTCTTGGATTGGAAGAATCAATATTGTGAAAATGACTATACTACCCAAAGCAACTTACAGATTCAATGCACTCCCTATCAAACTACGAATGGCATTCTTCACAGAATTAGAACAAAAAATTTTACAATTCATATGGAAACACAAAAGACCCCGAGTAGCCAAAGCAATCTTGAGAAAGAAAAATGGAGTTGCAGGAATCAGGCTCCCCGACTTCAAACTATACCACAAACCTACAGTAATCAAGACAGTATGGTACTGGCACAAAAACAGAAATGTAGATCAGTGGTACAGGATAGAATGCCCAGAGATAAACCCATGCACAGATGGTCACCTAATTTACGACAAGGGAGGCAACAACATACAATGGAGAAAGGACAGCCTCTTCAATAAGTGGTGCTGGGAAAACTGGACAGCTACATGTAAAAGAATGAAATTAGAACACTACCTAACACCATACACAAAAGTAAACTCCAAATGGATTAAAGACCTAAATGTAAGACCAGACAATATAAAACTCTTAGAGGAAAACATAGGGAAAACACTCTTTGACATAAACCACAGCAAGATCTTTTTTGACCCACCTCCCTGAGTAAGAGAAATAAAAATTAAAATAAACAAATGGGACTTAATTAAACTTAAAAGCTTTTTCACAGCAAAGGAGACCATAAACAAGACAAAAAGACAGCCCTCAGAATGGGAGAAATTATTTGCAAATGCAACAACAGACAAAGGATTAATCTCAAAACATACAAACAGCTCACGGAGCTCAATAACAAAAAAAACAAACAATCCAGTTAAAAAATGGGCAGAAGACCTAAATAGATATTTCACCAAGGAAGACACTCAGATGGCCAACAGGCACACGCAAAGATGCTCAATATCACTAATTATTAGAGAAATGCAAATCAAAACTACAATGAGGTATCACCTCACACCAGTCAGAATGGCCATTATCAAAAAATCTAGAAACAATAAATGCTGGAAAGGGTGTGGTGAAAAGGGAACCCTCCTGCACTGTTGGTGAGAATGTAAATTGATAGAACCACAGTGGAAAACAGTATGGAGGTTCCTTAAACAACTAAAAATAGAAGTACCATATGACCCAGCAATCCCACTACTGGGCATATACCCTGAGAAAACCATAATTCAAAAAGGGACATGTACCACAATGTTCATCACAGCACTATTTACAACAGCCAGGACATGGAACTAACTTAAATGTCCATCAACAGATGAATGGATAAATAAGATGTGGCACATATATAAAATGCAATATCACTCAGCCATGAAAAGAAACGAAATTGAATTATTTGTAGTGGGGTGGATGGACCTAGAGTCTGTCATACAGAGTGAAGTAAGTCAGAAAGAGAAAAACAAATACTGTATTCTAATGCATATATATGGAATCTAAAAAAAAAAAATGGTACTGATGAACCTAGTTGCAGGGCAGGAATAAAGAAACAGACACAGAGAATGGACTTGAGGACACGGGGTGGCAGGGGGAAACGGGCAAAGTGAGAGTAGCATCGACATATATACACTACTGAATGTAAAATAGTTAGCTAGTGGGAAGCAGGTGTTAGCACAGGGAGATCAGCTCAGTGCTTTGTGACGACCTAGAGGGGTAGGATAGGGAGGATGGGAGGGAGGCTCAAGAGCGAGGGGATATGGGGACATGTGTATGCCTATGGCTGATTCACTTTGTTGTACAACAGAAACTAACACAGTATTGTGAAGCAATTATACTCCAATAAATATCTATTAAAAAGAAAAACCTAAATGATGAAAATATTCCTTTTTTAGGGAAGTAAGTATTTCTGTCTTGATATCCAGGTTTCTAAAGAGTATTAAATTAGGTACCAGGATGCTCCAATAACATGGAAAAAGAAAAAAGAGTCAAATTTGGGTTTGCTTTTGTGACATAATAAGAAATATAAGAGTAAGCTGGGACAAAGTGAGAGAGCGGCATGGACATATATAGAGTGGCATGGACATATATACACTACCAAATGTAAAACCGATAGCTAGTGGGAAGCAGCCACATAGCACAGGGAGATCAGCTCGGTGCTTTGTGACCACCTAGAGGGGTGGGGTAGGGAGGGTGGGAGGGAGAGAGACACAAGAGGGAAGAGATATGGGGATATATGTATATGTATAGCTGATTCACTTTGTTATAAAGCAGAAACTAACACACCATTGTAAAGCAATTATACTCCAATAAAGATGTTAAAAAAAAGATTAAAAAAAAGAAAGAAATATATATTTGGTCTCTGTCCCTGGTTGCTGACACAGAGCTCAAAAACCCTTGGAATTTCCTGGGTGACAGGAGTGTCTTTTGTTCTAATGAGGCAATTCGTGGTAGGCTCCTGGCTAGCTTCAGGATTGGGGCTGGTCACCAAACAGATCAAGCCATAATTAGAGGCTTGGAACTTTCAGCCCTATGCCCAATCCTCCGGGGAGGGGAGAGAGATTGGAAATTGAGTTAATAATTGATCATGCCCACATGATGAAGACTCAATAAAAATCTCTATAACAGTGGAATTCGGAAAGCTTCCGGGTTGGTGAACACATCTGTGTGCCAGGAGGGTGGCCCACCTCAGCTCCATGGGGACAGAAGCTCCTGTGCTAAGGACCCTTTTGGACCTTGCCCTCTCTCTCTTTTTTAAAAAAAATATTTATTTATTAATTTATTATTATTGGCTGCACTGGGTCTTCGTTGCTGCGCACAGGCTTTCTCTAGTTACGGTGAGCAGGGGCTACCATTTGTTGCAGTGGGCAGACTTCTCATTGCTGTGGTTTCTCTTGTTGCAGAACACAGGCTCTAGGTGCATGGGCTTCAGTGGTTGCGGCAAGCGGGCTCAGTAGTTGTGGCTCATGGGCTCTAGAGCGCAGGCTCAGTAGTTGTGGTACACAGGCTTAGTTGCTCTGCAGCATGTGGGATGTTCCTGGACCAGGGCTCAAATCCATGTTTCCTGCATTGGCAGGTGGATTCTTAACCACTGCACCACCAGGGAAGTTCCCGTATCTCTCTCTTCATCTGGCTATTCATCTGTGTCCTTCATTATATTCTTTATAATAAACTGGTAAATGTTAAGTATTTCCCTGAGTTCTGTGAGCCATTATAATTGTATTATTAATAGCAAATTACCAAACCTTAGGATGGGGTCATGGGAACCGTGATTTGTAGCCAAGTTGGACAGAAGAGAGGGTAACTTGGGCACCCACTTCTTGCAATTGGTGTCTGAAGTGGAGACCAGTCTTGTGGGACTAAGCCCTTAACCTGTGGGATCTGTGCTAACTCCAGGTAGTTAGTGTCAGACCTGAACTGTAGGATACTCACTTGGTGTCTGGAGAATTGAGGAACTGGTTGGTTGGGAACAACACATTTGGTGTCAGAAATGTTGTGAGTAGAGAAAGTTTTCCTTTAGCTTTTTAATGTAATAATAGAACAATCAATTATATCATCTAATTCCCAGCTCAAAAGTGGAGAAAATAGAAAGTATTCTTAAACAATTCTTACTGAGTAGTGGTAAAGGTGAAGGTTAGGTCCTAAAGACCTACTTAAAATATTTTCATCTGAATTTGTCTAAGGAGAAATTTAGCTATGGTACCAGACTCAAGGTGATCTCTTAACTAACTAGTTATGATCTCATAAGTAGTGCTAGGAAACTCTGATTCTGTAAAACTGATGCCTGGGTGTGCTCTCAAGTTAAACAGGTAAACAGTAATGGATTATCAGAAGATCCAGACTGGCTATATAAAAAAAAATGACTCTGAATGGAAATTTCCACTCTATAGACAGGTGAAAAGGGAAGAAACAAGGGTCTCTCAATCCACCCTTTTCCACTGGATTCCAATCAGGAGAGGGAAGAAAAAGGCAGTTCTCCTTTCAGGGGTGGCTGTGGCTCACTATGGGGACAAGGACACAGGTGGTAATGGGGAATATTCATTGGTATGAGCTCTCCTGAAGGCTGCCATTTTGACACCAAGACCTGGCCCCACCCAACAGCCTATAGGCTCCAGTGCTGGGACATCTCAGACCAAACAACCAACAGGGTGGGAATGCAGCCCCACCCATCAGCAGACAGGCTGCCTAAGTCTTCCTGAACCCACAGCCACGTCTAAACACACCCCTTGAAATGGCCGTGTCCACCAAAGAGACAAGATCCAGCTCCACCCACCAGTGGGCAAGCACCAGTCCCTCCCACCAGGAAGCCTGCACAAGCCTCTTAGACCAGCTTCACCCACCAGAGGGCAGACACCAAAAGCAAGAGGAACTACAATCTTGCAACCTGCAGAACAGAGGCAGCAAACACAGAAAGTCAGACAAAATGAGACAGCAGAGGAATATGTTCCAGACAAAGAAACAAGATAAAACCCCAGAAGAAAAACTAAGTGAAGTGGAGAGACAGGAAATCTACCTGAAAAAGAATTCAGAGTAATGACAGTAAAGATGATCCAAGATATCGGAAAAAGAATGGAGGCACAGATGGAGAAGATAGAAGAAATGTTTAACAAAGAGCTACAAGATATACTGAACAAACACAGTTGAACAATACAATAACTGAAATGAAAAATACAGTAGAAGGAATCAATAGCAGAATAAATGAGTCAAAAGAACAGGTAAGTGAGTTGGAAGACAGAATGGTGGAAACACTGACATGGAACAGACTAAAGAAAAAAGAATGAAAAGAAATGAGGACAGTTTGAGAGACCAACATTAAACACACCAACATCTGCAGTATAGGGGCCCCAGAGAAGATAGAGAGAAAGGGCCTGAGAAAATATTGTAAGAGATAATAGCTGAAAACTTCCCTAACGTGGGAAACGAAACACTCACTCAAGTCCAGGAAGCACAGAGAGTCCCATACAGGATAAACCCAAGGAGGAACATGCTGAGACACACAGTAATCAAACTAACCAAAAATTAAAGAAAAAGAGCAAATATTAAAAGCAACAAGGGAAAAGCAACAAATAACATACAAGGGGATCCCCATAAGGTTATAAGTTGATTTTTCAGCAGAAACTCTGCAGGCCAGAAGGGAGTGGCATGATATATTTAAAGTGATGAAAAGGAAAAACCTACAACCAAGAATACTCTACCCAGCAAGGCTCTCATTCAGATTCAAGGGAGAAGTCAAAAGCTTTACAGACAAGCAAAAGCTAAGAGAATTCAGCACCACCAAAACAGCTTTACAACAAATGCTAAAGGAACTTACCTAGGTGGAAAAGAAAAAGCCACAACTAGAAATAAGAAAACTACAAATGGGAAATCTCACCAGTAAATGGAAACATAAAGTTAGGAAATCATCCATAAACAAAGCCAGCAATTGTGAGAAGAGGAGAGTACAAATGCAGGATATTGGAAATTTATTTGAAATAAAGAGACCAAAAACTTAGAACAATCTTTTATATACATAGACTACTATATCAAAAGCTCCTACTAAGCTCAAACCAAAAATCTACAATAGATGTACACACTAAAAAGAAAGAGGAATCCAAATACAACATTAAAGATAGTCATCAAGTCACAAGAGAAGAGAACAATAGAGGAAGGGAAAGAAAAAGACCTACAAAAACAAGTCCAAAACAGTTAATGAAATGGCAATAAGAACATACATATTGGTAATTATCTTAAATGTAAGTGGATTAAATGCTCCAACCAAAAGATACAGACTGGCTGAATGGATACAAAAAACAAGACCTGTATACATGTTGTCTACAAGAGGCCCACTTCAGATCCAGGGACACATAGAGACAGAAAGTGAGGGGATAGAAAAAGGTATTCCATGCAAATGGAAAGCAAAAGAAAGGTGGAGTAGCAATATTCATATCAGACAAAATAGACTTTAAAATAAAGACTGTTACAAGAGACAAAGAAGGACACTACATAATGATCAAGGGATCAATCCAAGAAGAAGATATAACAATTGTAAATATATATGCACCCACCAAATGAGCCAAAAAAGGAGAAATTGACACTAACACAATAATAGTGAGGGACTGAAATACCCCACTTACATCAAAGAACATATCATCCACACAGAAAATAAATAAGCTAACACAGGCCTTTAATGACACACTAGACCAGACAGACTTAAATGATATTAATAGAGCATTCCATCCAAAAGCAGCAGAATACACATTCTTTTCAACTGCACATGGAACATTCTCCGGGACAGATCACATGCTAGGCCATAAAGCAAGCCTCAGTAAATTTAAGAAAACTGAAATCATATCAAGCATCTTTTCCAACCACAATGCTATGAGATTAGAAATCAACTAGAAGAAAAAAAAAAACTGTAGAAAACACAAACATGTAGAGGCTAAAAATATGCTACTAAACAATCAATAGATCACTGAAAAAATCAAAGAGGAAATAAAAAAAATACCTAGAGGGCTTCCCTGGTGGCGCAGTGGTTGAGAGTCCGCCTGCCGATGCAGGGGATACGGGTTCATGCCCCGGTCCGGGAAGATCCCACATGCCGCGGAGCGGCTGGGCCCGTGAGCCATGGCTGCTGAGCCTGCGCGTCCGGAGCCTGTGCTCCGCAACGGGAGAGGCCACAACAGTGAGAAGCCTGCGTACCGCAAAACAAAAACAAAAACAAAAAAAAACCCTAGAGATAAATGAAAATGAAAGCATGATGATCCAAAACCTATGCGATGGAGCCAGCCCTTCTCTGGCTGGAAGCAGCATTTCTCTGGGCGCCAAGGTGAGAGTGGAAGTGGTGTTGTGCAGGGAGTGGGGGGCAAGGCACCACGGGTCGGCAGGCAAGGCGCGAGGTTCACGGTGCTGGGCTGGATGTCAAGGATGCATTCCAAGACAGTTCTAAAAATATGTCACCAGCTCCAACCTTATAGTTGATCTAGCCATGGAAAACCTCATTGGAACCTCACGAGATCAGACCATACTGAAACTCTTAAAAACCCTTCCCATCAAAAAGTATCGGGGGGCTTCCCTGGTGACACAGTGTTTGAGAGTCCATCTGCTGATGCAGGGGACACGGGTTCGTGCCCCGGTCCGGGAGGATCCCCTGGGCCCGTGAGCCATGGCTGCTGGGCCTGCGCGTCCGGAGCCTGTGCTCCGCAGTGGGAGGGGCCACATCAGTGAGAGGCCCGCATACCGCAAAAAAAAAAAAAAAAAAAAAAAAAAAGTATCAGGAAAGAAAATCAGGAATGATATATACCTACGACTTCAAGAAAGTTCCTGTATAAGCTAACAGTTTAGCAGATCAGCTAGCTTCTTTGATCATCAAGCAGACGTAGTCAACCCAGTAACACAAAAGAGGAAAACGTCTCTATATCAGTGTTTTTCACATTATGCATGTGACCCATTTAGTAGGTCATGAAATCAATTTTGTGAGTCACAATGAACATTTTTAAAAACAAAATAAAAAATATCAGAGTGCTTTGCATGAATCCTTTGCCAGAATTTTACACCTTGCAAGGAATACTAAGGTCAGTTTCAATATGTGGAAAGATATTTGATGGAGGGGATATGAGGAATAGAATGTACATTGATTGCCTAAGAAATGGTTTTTCAATCATTTGTCTGCTGATGTCTTATTTGGTTTTCATAATAACAGGTTGATGTGCAATCTAGTTTATATATTACCATGACTTGCAACTGGATATAAAGTCTGAGATGTTCCACTGAGATGCAGCTGCAAACTGCATTTTTTGGAAAGATGTTATCTAGGCTATAAAAAATATATATATATATATATATACATGAATGGCAATTATAGTTAATGGCAAATATTATAACTGCCTCTTTTCAAAATTGCTTTTAAAATGGATCATTTCTTTTTTAAAAGAAAGAGGAATAATGACGTGAAATATGCAGAAACATGTTCAAGTTCTACAGCTGGATCTCCAAGTATGAATAGTGACAATATTGAGAAAAATGTTGACTCTAATCTGCAAACATCAACTTCGTTTGAGCCACATTTCAAAAAGAAAAACGTAACTGCAAGACATTATAATGAAGATTATTTAAAATATGGTTTTATCAAAAGTGAAAAACCCTTTGAAAATGACAGTCTTCAGTGTGTTATTTGTAATAATATTCTTGCAAATGAAAGCTTAAAACCTTCAAAATTAAAAAGGTACTTAGAAACACAGCATGCTGAACTTATTGATAAGCCTCTTGAATACTTTCAAAGAAAGAAAATAGATGTAAAGTCATCAACACAATTTCTTAGTTGCTCTACTACTGTTAGTGAGAAAACATTATTATCATCATATTTAGTTGCATATCATGTGGCAAAAGAGAACATGGCTCACACAGATGCTGAAAAAATTATTCTTCCAGCATGTTTGGATATGGTGCATACAATTTTTTACGATAAATCTGCTGATAAATTAAAAACTATTCCTAGTGATAACACAGTATCTCTTCAAATTTGTACGGTTGCCGAACATTTAGAGGCAATGCTTATTACTCAGTTACAGTCGGCAATAAACTTTGCAATCCAGCTTGATGAAATCACAGATACTGGAAGCTGCACAGCACTTTTAGTCTATGTCAGATATGCGTGGCAAGGCGATTTTATGGAGGATTTTTTGTGTTGTTTAAACTTAACCTCACACCTAAATGGATTATATATTTTCACAGAATTAGAAAGGTGCATTGTTGGTCAGTATAAATTAAACTGGAAAAACTTCAAAGGAATTACAAGTGATGGAACAGCAAACATAACTGGAAAACAGAGCAGAGTAATTAAAAAATTGCTACAAGTTACTAGTGCTGCGTGGAGTCACTGTTTTATACATCGTGAAGCGTTAGCGTCCAGAGAGATTCCACAGAAGCTCATGGAAGTACTGAAAAATGCAGTGAAAGTTGTTAACTTTATTAAAGGAAGCTCACTAAATAGCCGAATGCTTGAAACATTTTATTCGGAGATTGGAGCTAATTATACCCACTTACTGTATCATACCAAAGTTCGTTGGTTGTCACAAGGGAAAATACTAAGCAGCGTTTACGAACTCAGGAATGAGATCCATGGTTTTCGCATTGAAAAGAAATCTCATTTGGCAACTATTTTTGAGGATGATATTTGGGTAACGAAACTGCCATATTTAACTGATATTTTTGGAATCTTTAATGAACTACGTTTAAAGCTACAGGGGAAAAACAGTGATATATTCCAACATGCCGAACGTATCCAAGGACTCCAGAAGGCATTGTTGTTGTGGCAAGTGAGGCTTAAAAGCAACCGTCCTAGCTACTACATGTTTCCAAGGTTTTTGCAGCACATTGAAGAGAATGTTGTTAATGAAAACATTTTGGAAGAAATAAAACTAGAGATATTGTTGCATCTCACTTCTCTATGTCAAACTTTTAACCATTTATTCCCAGAAGAGAAATTTGAAACATTAAGACAGAATTGTTGCATAAAAGATCCGTTTGCTTTTTGAAACCCAGAATCAATAATTGAGTTAAACTTGGTGCCTGAAGAAGAAAATGAATTATTGCAGCTCAGTTCTTCATATACATTGAAGAATGATTATAAAACACTAAGTTTATCAGCATTTTGGATTAAGATAAAGGAAGACTTCCCTTTGATAAGTCGAAAGAGTATCCTGCTATTATTACCATTCACAACAACTAGTTTGTGTGAACTAGGATTTTCAGTCTTAACCCAGTTAAAAATAAAGGAAAGGAATGGATTAAATGATGCAGCAGATATGCTAGTAGCATTATTCTCCTGTGTTCCAGACTGGAATGAACTTACGAACAGGCAAGCACGCCTACCACGTTAAATAAATCTTTTTTTTAAATTGGAGTATAGTTGCTTTACAGTATTGTGTAAATAAATCTTACCTGGGTTTTTTGTTTTTGCAAAAAAAAAAAAAACCTACGTGACACATCAAAAGCAGTTCTAAGATGGAAGTTTATAGCAATACGATCTTACCTCAGTAAACAAGAAAAATCTCAAATAAACAAGCTAACTTACACCTAAAGCAACTAGAGGAAGAAGAACAAAGAAAACCCAAAGTTAGTAGAAGGAAAAAATCCTAAAGAGCAGAGCAGAAATAAATGAAATAGAGATGAAGAAAACAATACAAACGATCAATGAAACTGAAAGCTTGTTCTTTGAAAAGATAAATAAAATTGATAAACTGTTAGCCAGACTCATTAAGAAAAAAAGGGAGAGGGCTCAAATCTATAAAATTAGACATGAGAAAGGAGAAGTTACAATGGACACCACAGAAATGATCCTTTGATCATAAAAGACTACTACAAGCAACTCTATGCCAATAAAATAGACAACCTAGAAGAAATGGACAAATTCTTAGAAAGGTACAATCTCCCAAGACTCAACAGGAAGGTACAGAAAATATGAACAGACCAATCACAAGTACTGAAATTAAAACTGTGATTTAAATACTCCCAACAAACAAAAGTCCAGGACCAGATGGTCTCACAGGCGAATTCTATGAAACATTTAGAGAACAGTTAACACGTATCCTTCTGAAACTATTTTTTAAAATTGCAGAGGAAGGAACACCCCAAACTCATTCTATGAGGCCACCATCACCCTGATACCAAAACCATACTAAGATACCACAAAAAAAGAAAATCGTAGACCAATATCACTGATGAACATAGATGTAAAAATCGTCAACTAAGTACTAGCAATCCGAATCCAACAATACAATAAAAGGATCATACACCATGATCAAGTGGGATTTATCCCAGGGATGCAAGGAGTTTTCAGTATTCTCAAATCAATCAATGTGATACACCACATTAACAAGTTGAAGAATAAAAAACATATGATCATCTCAATAGATGCAGGAAAAGCTTTTGACAAAATTCAACATCAATTTACGTTAAAAACTCTCCAGAAAGTGGGCATAGAGGGAGCATAACTCAACATAACAAAGGCCATATGTGAAAAACCCAGAGCTAACATCATACACAACAGTGAAAAGCTGAAAGCATTTCCTCTAAGATCAGGAACAAGACAAGGATGTCCACTCTCGCCACTTCTTTCAACATAGTTTTGGAAGTCCTAGTCATGGCAATCAGAGAAGGAAAAGAAAGAAAAGGAATCCAAGTTGGAAAAGAAGAAGTAAAACTGTCACTATTTGCAGATGACATGATACTATACATAGAAAATCCTAAAGATGCTATGAGAAAACTACTAGAGCTCATCAATGAATTCAATAAAGTTGCAGGATACAAAATTAATACACAGAAATCTGTTGCATTTCTATACACTAACAGTGAAAGGTCAGAAAGATAAATTAAGGAAACAATCCCATTTACCATCAAATCAAAAAGAATAAAACACCTAGGAATAAACCTACTAAGGAGGCAAAAGACCTGTCTCTGAAAACTATAAGATGCTGATGAAAGAAATCAATGATGACACAAACAGATAGAAAGATATACCATGCTCTTGGACTGGAGGAATCAATATTGTGAAAATGACTATACTACCCATATCAATCTACAGATTCAATGCAATCCCTGTCAAATTACCAATGGCATGTTTTGCAGATCTAGAACAAAAAAATCTTAAAATTTATATGGAAACACAAAAGACCCTAAGGAGCCAAAGCAATCTTGAGAAAGAAAAACGGGGCTGGAGGAATCAGGTTCCCTGACTTCAGACTATACTATAAAGCTACAGTAACCAAAATAGTATGGTATTGCACAAAGACAGACTTATAGATCAATGGAACAGAATAGAAAGCCTGGAAATAAACCCACACGCCTATGGTCAATTAATCTATGACAAAGGAGGCAAGAATATACAATGGAGGAAAGATAGTCTCTTCAATAAGTGGTGCTGGGAAAACTGGACAGCTACTGTAAGGGAATGAAATTAGAACATTTTCTAACACCATACACAAAAATAAACTCAAAATGGTTTAAAGACCTAAAGGTAAGACCAGATACTATAAAACTCCTAGAGGAAAACATAGGCAGCACACTTTTTGACATAAATTGCAGCAAAATCTTTTTCAATTCGTCTCCTAGAGTAATGGAAATAAAAACAAAAATAAACAAATGGTGCCTAATTAAACTTAAAATCCTTTCCACAGCAAAGGAAATCATAAAACGAAAAGGCGACACAAAGAATGGGAGAAAATATTTGCAAATGAAGTGACTGACAAGAGATTAACCTCCAAAAGATGTATGCATCTCTATGTTCACTGCAGCACTATTGACAGTAGCCAAGACATGGAAGCAACCTAAATGTCCATTGACAGAGGAATGGATAAAGAAGATGTGGTACATATATACAATGGAATATTACTCAGCCATAAAAAGAATGAAATAATGCCATTTGCAGCAACATGGATGGACCTAGAGATTATCACACTAAGTGAAATAAGCCAGACAGAGAAAGACAAATATATGATATCAGTTATATGTGAAATGTAAAAAAAAAAAATGATACAAATGAACTTATTTGCAAAACAGAAACAGACTCAGAGACTTAGAAAATAAACTTATGATTACCAAAGGGGAAAGATGGGGGGAGAGAAAAATTAGGAGGTTAGGATTAACATATACACACTACTATATATAAAGGGAACTCTACTCAATACTCCGTAATAACCTATATGGGAAAATATTTTTTAATTGGGGTATAGTTGTTTTACAATGTTGTCTTAGTTTCTGCTGTACAATGAAGTAAATCAGCTATATGTATACATATATCCCCTCCCACTTGGACCTCCCTCTCACCCACCCCTATGCCACCCATCTAGGTCTCCACAAGGCACCAAGCTGAGCTCCCTGTGTTATAGAGCAGGTTCCCACTAGCTATCTATTTTACACATGGTAGTGTATAAACATCAATCCCAATCTCCCAATTCATCCCACCCCCATTCCCACCTGCCGTGTCCACACATCCACTCTCTACATCCGTCTCTATTCCTGCCCTGCAAATAGGTTCATCTGTACCATTCTTCTAGATTCCACATATATGCATTAACATATGATATTTGTTTTTCTCTTTCTGACTTCACTCTGTATGACAGACAGGAAAAGAATTTGAAAAAGAATAGATATGTGTATATGTATAACTGAATCACTTTGCTGTATACCTGAAACTAACATGACATTGTAAATCACTTATACTCCAATATAAAATTAAAATTTAAAAAAAAGAAAGAAAATGGCTCTGCCTGTTTACCTAGGGCTGGTGGAAAACTATACTTAAGCCAGACTTGGAAAGTTTCAGGCTTCAGTGCTATTCAGTTTAAAAAGAGACTTCAGAGACAAGAGAGGTCTCACTGGGTGGTTAGAACCTTAACTCTTAAAAGAGGTGTTGAGGGAGTTCTCTGGTGTCCTAGTGGTTAGGATTCCTGGCTTTCACTGCTGTGGCCCGGATTCAATCCCTGGTCAGGGAACTGAGATCCCGCAAGCCGTGTGGCACGGCAAAAAAAAAAAAAAAAAAAAGAGGTGTTGAACTATATACAATGCAGTTCTGGTTTGATATTGACCAAGATTTCCTAATCTCTGATTCAGTGTACTTTCTACTATTTCTTTTCTAATGGACTGTACAGCTGGAGCATATTTTATCTTCTCATCGGCTCTCCTGGGCCTGTTAGCTTTTGGTAAATGATTGATTTCTTCTGTTCCAGTTCAGTGAAGTGGCATAAGGGTGCTGTGGCTGTATTGAGTTAATTCTCTCTGACCAGCTCTGGCTTTCCTATAACTAGCCAAACATCTGGAACAGAACATCTAGGCAATTTCTGACCAATTTTGGGAGGAGGCACTAATGCCTCGACAGATCAGCACAGTCAACCTATCTTGTCAAGGGAAGTTTCTGCCTTATCAAACATATTTCTCCATAGGAAAGTATCAAAAATGAGGTTCTGAAACCTTGCCAAGTGGAGAGATAAACTGAATCCACTTTCAGGACTAGGAAGAAGCAACTCTTGGTATAGGATACAAGATTAACATACAGAAATCTGTTGCATTTCTTTACACTAACAATGAAGTATCGGGAATTCCCTGGCAGTCCAGTGGTTAGGACTCTGCACTTTCACTGCTGAGGGCCTGTGTTCAATCCCTGGTTGGGGAACTAAGATGCCAGAAGCAACACGTGGACATAAATAAATAAATAAATAAGTAAATAAAGTGTTCATCTGTTTTAAAAAAAAGCAATGACGTATCAGAAAGAGAAAGTAAGAAAACAATCCCGTTTAAAGTCACATCAAAAAAAATAATAAAATACTTAGGAATAAACCTGACCAAGGAGGTGAAAGACCTATATACTGAGAATTATAAAACACTGATAAAGGAAATTGAAGATGATTCACAGAAATAGAAAGATATCCCATGTGCTTCGATTGGAAGAACTAATATTGTTCAAATGGCCATACTACCCAAAGCAATCTACAGATTTAATGCAATCCCTATCAAATTACCCATGACATTTTTGACAGAACTACAACAAATAATCCTAAAATTTCTATAGAACCACAGGAGACCCAGAATTGCCAAAGGAATCCTGAGGAAAAAGAACAAAGCTGGAGGCATAACCCTTCCAGACTTCAGAAAATACTACAAAGCTATAGCAAACAAACAGTGTGGTAGTGGCACAAAAACAGATGTATGGATCAATGGAACAGAATAGAGAGCCCAGAAATAAACCAACACACCTACAGTCAATTAATCTTCAACAAAGGAGGCAAGAATATACAATGCAGTGTATAATTCAGCCCGTGGTGTTGGGAAAGCTAGACAGCCCACATGTAAATCAGTGAAGTCAGAACACTCCCTTACCCCCTACACAAAAATAAACTCAAAATGTCTTAAAGACTGAAATATCAGATATGACACTTTAAAACTCCTAGAAGAGAACATAGGCAAAACATTCTCTGACATAAATTGTAACAATGTTTTCTTAGGTCAGTCTCCCAAGGCAAAAAAAATAAAAACAAAAAAATAAACAAATGGGACCTAATCAAACTGAAAACCTTTTGCACAGCAAAGGAAACCATAAACATAATGAAAATACAACCCACAGAATGGGAGAAAATATTTGCAAATGATGCGACTGACAAGGGATTAATCCAAAATATACAAACAGCTCATAGAACTCAAAAGCAAAATACCAAATAACTCATTCAAAAAATGGGCAGAAGACCTAAATAGACATTTCTCCAAAGAAGACACACAGATGGCCAACAGGCACATGGAAATGTGCTCAACACTGCTAATTATTAGAGAAAAGCAAATCAAAACTACAATGAGGTACCACCTCACACAGATCAGAATGGCCATCATTAAAAAGTCAACAAATAACAAATACTGGAGAGGGTATGGAGAAAAGTGAACCCTCCTACACTGTTGGTGAGAATATACACTGGTGCAGCCACTATGGAAAACAGTATGGTGGTTCCTTAAAAAACTAAAAACAGAGTTGCCATATCATCCAGCAATCCCACTCCTGGGCATATATCTGGACAAAACTCTAATTTAAAAATATACATGCAGGGCTTCCCTGGTGGCACAGTGGTTGAGAGTCTGCCTGCCAATGCAGGGGACACGAGTTCGTGCCCCGGTCCAGGAAGATCCCACATGCCACAGAGTGGCTGGGCCCGTGAGCCATGGGCGCTAAGCCTGCACGTCTGGAGCCTGTGCTCCACAACAGGAGAGGCCATAACAGTGAGAGGCCCACGTACCGCAAAAAAAAAAAAAAAAATATATATATATATATATATATATACATGCACCCAAATGTTCACAGCAACACTATTTACAATAGCCAAGACATGGAAGCAACCTAAATATCCATTGACAGATGAATGGATAAAGAAGATGTGGTATATATACACAATGGAATACTACTCAGTCATAAAAAAGAATAAAATAATGCCATTGGCAGCAACGTGGATAGACGTAGAGATTATCTTACTAAATGAAGTAAGTCAGAAGGAGAAAAACAAATACCATATGATACCAAATTTGTGTGGAATCTAAAATGACACAAATGAACTTATTTATGAAAGAGAAATAGACTCACACACATAGAAAACAAACTTATGGCTACCAAAGGGGAAAGGGGGTGGGGGAGGGATAAATTAGGAGTTTGGGAATAGAAGATACAAACTACTGTATATAAAATAGATAAACAACAAGGTCCTACTATATAGCACAGGGAAGTATATTCAATATCCTGTAATAAACCATAATGGAAAAGAATATGAAAAAGAATAGGTATATACATGTATAACTGAATCACTTTGCTGTACAGCAGAAATTAACACAACACTGTCAATCAACTATACTTCAATTTTTAAAAAAGAGAGAACATTGGACAACAACAACAAAAAAGAAAAAAGCCACATAAAATAGTATTTTTTTTCCCTCCAAACTGGCAGAATTAATCAGGAGGAAATGCAACGGGGAATATTAAAAGTTTTACTTTAATCTGGAAGAAACTGGACATTTTTTTCTTTTCTAAAGAATAATTTAGACATTCATTAAGAATTATTTATATAGTATATTCTCCTGAATCTGCCAAGTTAACCCTGAATATCAAAAGGCTGAAGTTTTTTAGCATAATCTCAGTCCCTGAGCTTTATTTATGACATCTGTACCAAGCACCTGTGATTTAAAAAACACTTGATATTACAATAATAACACAATGAATCCTGGCCTAATAAACATCACATAGGTGGTTAAAAAATACACTTTATAGGGTTTCCCTGGTGGCGCAGTGGTTGAGAGTCCGCCTGCTGATGCAGGGGACACAGGTTCGTGCCCTGGTCTGGGAAGATCCCACATGCCGCAGAGCGGCTGGGCCCGTGAGCCATGGCCACTGAGCCTGCACATCCAGAGCCTGTGCTCTGCAACAGGAGAGGCCACAACAGTGAGAGGCCCGCGTACCACGAAAAAAAAAAAAAGAATCTGCCTGCCAATGCAGGGGACACGGGTTTGAGCCCTGGTCCGGGAAGATCCCACATGCCACGGAGCAACTAAGCCCGTGTGCCACAACTACTGAGCCTGCATACCACAACTACTGAAGCCCGTGCGCCTAGAGCCTGTCTCCGCAACAAGAGAAGCCATAGCAATGAGAAGCCTGCACACCGCAACGAAGAGTAGCCCCCACTCGACACAGCTAGAGAAATCTTGCGCGCAGCAACGAAGACCCAATGCCAAAATAAATAAATAAATAATTAAAAAAACCCCACACACGGGGGCTTCCCTGGTGGCGCACTGGTTGAGAATCTGCCTGCCAATGCAGGAGAAACGGGTTTGAGCCCTGGTCTGGGAAGATCCCACATGCCGCGGAGCAACTAGGCCCGTGAGCCACAACTACTGAGCCTGCGCGTCTGGAGCTTGTGCTCCGCAACAAGAAAGGCCATGACAGTGAGAGGCCCGCACACCACAATGAAGAGTGGCCCCCGCTCGTTGCAACTAGAGAAAACCCACGCACAGAAGCAAAGACCCAACACAGTCAAAAATAAGTAAATAAATTAATTAAAAAACAAAACCCACACACGTGTTTAAAAAAATAAATAAATTTATATAAGATAGGTAACATATTAGTACATGGATTTCATACCACTAACTACATATTAGTATTTTCCTACTACATTGAAACAAATTTCTCCTCTAGTAACAAATCCCAGAGGAAGCATCCAGCAGTGAGTACAGACTGCATATTAACCTCTACTTTTTTCACATCCCAAGTCTCAGAAACATTATATACTGATGGTACTATGTGGGTGAATCCATTGATAAAATCTATGAAAGATATATAACTCATATATAATCATATGTAGTATTTCCAAAAGTTAATGTTTATTAATGTAATAAAAAACATGCAATAATCTCAAAAGATGTAGAAATATATTCCATTACATGGAAATATGGTCACACTATGTTGAATAATAAAAGCAGATTACCAAAAGTATTAATGTGTTATTTGTTCTAAAATGCATATACCTAAAGAGAAGAAGACTGGAAATATATAATATACATAAAATATTAAAGAATGATTATATCTGGGTGATTTTAATTATCTTTCTGCTTCTCTGAATTTCCCAAATTTTCTGTAATAAATAAGTAGTTTTTTAATGGGGAAAAACAATAAAAGCTATGTTTCAAAGTGTAACAATAAACAAAAGGGTCCTGCTTCCCAGGATGGATTATCTTTGCTTCTTATTTAAATAAGCGTGTGCCTTTCGTACAAGGTACTATGACAATCTAGTAGCACTCACCTGTCCAACTGCTTGCAAGTTATAGCAGACGATGTCCTTATTGGCTGCTGAAGTTCCATAGAGAAGTGCCTCAATGAGCCAGTATATCCCCAGGAGGAGGTCAGAGAAGCTCAGATAAACGAGTGGCCTTATCTGTAAAGGAATAAAATTCATAATTTCAAAAATGATATAGACAGGAGAATGTAACAATTAATTACTTTTATGTTTTACCCTTCTAGTAGAAATCTGGGCATAATTTTTCTGGGGCCTCTGCTATTGGTTGACTGGGGAATATAAAGGAATACTCCAAGTAGGAAGTAATCTGTAATCACAACTATCCCAACTGTTCTAGAACCAGACTATTCATGGAAGTATTAGCATTGGAAATTCTTCCTCAAGGAAAGAGTGAAAAGATGAGAAATTCTGTGATGGAGACATACCACAAATGGGAAATTTTAAGTGCTCTAGCTGCACAGTCAACATCTTCTAACAATAAGAAATGAGGGGCTTCCCTGGTGGCGCAGTGGTTGAGAGTCCACCTGCCGATGCAGGGGACACGGGTTCGTGCCCCAGTCTGGGAAGATCCCACATGCCGCGGAGCAGCTAGGCCTGTGAGCCATGGCCGCTGAGCCTGCGCATCCGGAGCCTGTGCTCTGCAGTGGGAGAGGCCACAACAGTGAGAGGCCCGCATACCGCAAAAAAAAAAAAAGAAAAGAAAAGAAATGAGATTATCACCTGAGTGTTTTAGGATATGGTTGAGAACTCAAAGAAAATGAAAACAGGTTTTTTTTTAATCTTCATAGAGTTTAATTTGATCTAAAAGAAATAGTTGAAAAATTTGCCCACATTCAAATGAAAAATGTCTGTGTCAAAAGACACCATAAAGAAAGTGAAAAGACATGCCACAAAGTGGGAGAAGATATTTGTTAACACATATGACTAACAAAGGACCAGTATCCAAACAATATTAAAAACAAAGCACGGACTTCCCTGGTGGTCCAGTGGTTAAGAATCCGCCTGTCAATGCAGGGGACATGGGTTTGAACCCTGTTCTGGGAAGATCCCACATGCCGCAGAGCAACTAAGCCCGTGTGCCACAACTACTGAGCCTGTGCTCTAGAGTCCATGAGCCACAACTACTGAGCCCACGTGCCACAACTACTGAAACCCGCACACCTAGAGCTTACGCTCCGCAACAAGAGAAGCCACTGCAATGAGAAGCACGTGCACCACAGTGAAGAGTAGCCCCCGCTCGCCGCAACTAGAGAAAGCCCGCGGGCAGCAACAAAGACCCAGCGTAGCCAAAAATAAATAAATAAATAAAATTTACTTTTTTTTTTTAATTTACTTTTAAAAAACAAAGCAAACAAAAGCTCTTCAAAGCAATAAGAAAAACCAATAGAAAAAAAATGGACAAAAGATTTGAACAGGTACTTAAGAAATCCAAATGGCTGTAAAAATGTGAAAATATGCCTGACCCCATTAGTAATCAAGGAAATTAAAAAATTAAAACTATAAGGAGAACAAAAGTCAATAAATCAATCAATCTACAATGGGATGAAAATTACACACCCATGGCAAAAATTTTTAAAGTCTGACAATATCAAATATTAACAGGAACATGAAGCAATAGGACATTTCATACACTGCTGGCACAACTATTTGGAAAAAGTCTGGCACTATCTAGGGTATATGAATATCCTATATTCTGTTATTAGGTAAAATCACTAGAGAAATTTTTGCATGTGTGCATCAGAAGACATGTACAAGATTGTTTATAGCAGCACAGATAGATATACTGTGGTATGTTCATAATATAGAATGCTAAGCATCAGTGAAAAAGAAATGAACCAGAGCTGTACACAACGCCATGGACAAATCTCAGAAGTGATACTGAGGGAAAAAAGCAAATCACAAAGCAATACATACCAAAAAATAGTATTATCCCATTTATGTCAAGTTCAAAAATGCAAAACTAAATTGTTTAGGGATATATACATTACTGGTAAAACTATACATAAAAGCCAAGAAATGATTAAGCAAAAATCTGGATAGTGGTTACTGCTAGAGGTGAGGTTGTGATTGGGAAGGAGTACAGTAGGAATGTTTGGGGATATGAGCGATTCCTATTTCTTGTCCCAGGTTTGGTTTATAGTCATCCATTATATAGCACACATGAGTTTTATGCCTTCTAAACCATGGCTGGTATATCTCACAGTAAAAAAGTAAAGTTAAAAATTTTTGGTGCCCCCACCACTGGGCCCACAGGCTGGCCCGGTCCCTGGGATGTACCCCCCGTGCAAAAAAATTACTAAGTTATCAACAGATACTACCTAATATAAGAACTAATCTCCTCAACTGTACAAAAGGGAATTTTTCTCATACTTTTCTTCCAAATGAGAGGAAAGTTAAGATGCTAATACCTTGCTAATAGGGGTAAATGGTCAAGCTGCTTTGGCTAACACAAACAAAAACAAGTGAAATAATATTTTAAACTGTATTTACTAAATATCAGATACAATTATTTTAACAACATATATCCTTTGCTACAAGGAAGCCTGTTAAGGTTCCAGCCAGGTGGCATATTCCTAGATTTTACTGGTCTATGACCTATCACAAGTTTATAACTGTTAATGGGTGAAAAATTAAAACTGAATACAAAATAAACTCTGGAGCAGAAAGGTGGCCAAGCAGCTTTTGTGAGCAAGAACATAATTATGGTCATTGAGTCAATAAATAGCCTTATATATAGGGAACTGTTGGCCATTAAAACACACCTAAGGTCTTTGGCACAGAAATAAAGGATAAAAAGAGGTTTATATACTTTCACTCATGGTTGGAAAATCATGAGTTCTAGTAACAGGAGATAAAATCAATCAATTAAACAACAAAACTTAACTGAGCACCTAGTATTGAAATTAAAAAAGATTTCACCCCTTCTATGTTTAACAAGATACTGTGTCAAAGGTAATACAGAGAAATGTATGATACAGGTCACGCTTTAAGAAAAATACAAACAATAAAAAATTTTTAAAAAGGGACTTCCCTGGCAGTCTAGTGGTTAAGACTCCGTGCTTCCACTGCAGTGGGCACAGGTTTGATCCCTGGCTGAGGAACTAAGATCCCACATGCTGTGCAGCGCAGCCAAAAATATTTTTTTTAATAAAAAAATTAGGGCTTCCCTGGTGGCACAGTGGTTGAGAGTCCGCCTGCCGATGCAGGGGATGCGGGTTCGTGCCCTGGTCCGGGAAGATCCCACGTGCCGTGGAGTGGCTGGGCCCGTGAGCCATGGCCGCTGAGCCTGCGCATCCGGAGCCTGTGCTCCGCAACGGGAGAGGCCACAACAGTGAGAGGCCCGCATACCGCAAAAAAAATAAATAAATAAAATTTTAAAAATTAAAAAAAAAAATTAAATTAAAATAAATAAAAATACAATCAGCATAGTGCATGGTAATAAGAAGAAAAACCTTAAGACATGATCCTAAATATGAAAGCAAAAACTTTAAATATATTTGTACTTGTCTCATTTAAATCAAGAGCAAAGTAAGGTGCAGGGACGGAATGCATTGTGTGAAAGGCTTTCCCTAAGGAGGTTCTGGGTCCAGGTCTAACCTGGTAAGGTGAAACACCTAAAGCAACTCATATTTATACTCTTCCAAAACCCTGCTTCCTGATATTTCTAGTGAAATCAAGTTACAAAGAATATCGAAAGTGACCTTCACAAGGAAATGAAGTGCACTTCACACAAGTGCAGTAAAGTATATCTGCCTCGTGTTTTTTTTTTTTTTTAACACTGGCTGGCCTGGGTTACTTTCTTCTCTCTTAAGGTTGCCTCTCTGAGTTACTCTGAGTTACTGTCTAATCAGCTAGTCCCCTCAAAGATTTCCCATGGATTTCTCCAATTTACTATAATCATTAATTTAATAATTTTTGTCTTTTTCAGATTATGCCTCCCATGTGTTTATGCTGTTAAAAATGTTATTTGATGAAGAAATAAAGGAAAACGGTGGAGCATGGCTGACATTTTTAAGCTGGAAAAATTGGAATCTTCCCTATGCCAAAAAAGCAGAATGTGTAGGAACCACTGAATTAATGATTACTAAGGTCCTTCAGGCTCTGGTTGTGTGAAAGGTATGAGAACCGAAGCCAGAGAAATTAAAGGTCACATCCCAGGCCAAACCAGACCCTACATCTTTATAAAGCTCTAACCCACTGTTATGGCAGAGGTCACCCTAGAGCAGTGGTTTTCAACCAGGAGTGACTGCCTCTCTCAGAAGACATTTGGCAGTATTTGAAGATATTTTTGGTTCTCACAACTGGGTGAGGAAGGTTGCTGCTACATCTATTGGGTAAAGTCTGCTAAATATCCTAAGATGCAGGACAGCCACCCATAACAAATAACCATCTAGCCCAAAAGGTCAGTAGTACTGAGAATCTCTGCTTACCTCTCTCCACAACATAACTTATACTTTATTAACTTAACCACATCTGAACTCAAATTTCAACAAACATTCAGGAAAGAAACATTAGGGAACTCCACATCACAGGAAGATGTGTGGCCTAAGATTACTTTGGCAGGCAATTGACAATACAGTATCAAGACTTCTACTTTCTAGTTTTACTTACATAGTCACATTCTACCTCTGAAATTCAAAATTCTCTTTTCATTAGACATTATATTTCAGTGGTTTAAAAGTGTATGTGAGGGACTTCCCTGGTGGCGCAGTGGTTAGGAGTCTGCCTGCCACTGCGGGGGACGCGGGTTCGAGCCCTGGCCCCGGAGGATCCCACATGCTGCGGAGCAGCTGAGCCCCTGTGCCACAACTGCTGAGCAGCCCCTGCTCGCCATAACTAGAGAAAGCCCGCACATAGCAACGAAGACCCAATGCAGCCAAGGATAAATAAATAAAAATAAATCAAAAAAAAAAAAGTGTATGTGAGAAGCAGCTTTGGAACAAGACAAGTCTGCCTCAACTTCTAGCTCTAACACTTACTAGCTATGAGACCTTAGCCATAGCTAAGCTAAATGTATCATTTTCCACTTTACAAAAGCTCTCTCATACATGTCCTAAACCACGTTTTGCTTAATTTTGTGCCACTTGGCCTGATTAGAAAAACAGTTTTGTTACATTTTTCTTAAAATCTTTTTTTTTGGGGGGGAGCACACCATGCAGCTTGTGGGACCAGGGATTGAACCTGGGCCCAGCAGTGAAAGCCCAGAATCCTAACCACTAGGTCACCAGAGAACTCCCTGATTGATTTTTTTTTTTAATACCTTAAGTATATACTATTTTTATTTGTCAATTATACCTCAATAAAAGGAAGCGTTTTTTTTTTTTTTTTTGCTGTACACAGGCCTCTCACTGTTGTGGCCTCTCCCATTGCGGAGCACAGGCTCCGGACACGCAGGCTCAGCGGCCATGGCTCACGGGCCCAGCCACTCCGCGGCATGTGGGATCCTCCCGGACCAGGGCTACGAACCCGCGTCCCCTGCATCGGCAGGCAGACTCTCAACCACTGCGCCACGAGGGAGGCCCAAGGAAGCTTTCTGACTTGACTTTTTTGGTATGAATAGTTTTACATAGGATGTATTTTTGTTCTATTTTCACTATTAAATTGTAATTGCCTAGAAAGCCAGAACAGCAAAATAAATACCTTTTGTATAGCAGTGTTTGAACTATTTCCAGCCCCACCAGCAATTTTACCAAGATATGAACATCAGAAAACTCACCTCTAGGCAGGACCCTACCATGCTTAGAATGAATATAGGCTTCAAACAATACTCTGTTTCTTTGACTTTAATAATTAATGCATACCCCCCAAAAATCTACATTTATCCACTAATCCACATTTAGTCAATTCCTCAGTATTCAAAATTATAATTAAAATAACTACCTAAAAGAAAAGGGAGACCTTTGGGGCAATGTCTAAAATATCTCAATGTATTATATCAAAACGACAAATTTACAAGCAATTCATAGCATTATTCCATCATTTATAGGGGACACCTTTCTTTTTTATTTCAAAGGCTAAGTCACAAAAAATTCAAATCCAACACAGAAAGAGACTGCTCACCTCTGGAGATTTCTGTATGTTCTGGAATACAGCATAGGCAATAAGTGAACTTGAACCTATAACACTGGCAGAGATAAAAGACTATCATTAAACAGGACAATTGGGGCTCCTTTGTTTTTGCTACTTTTTTTTACAGCTTTATTGACATATAATTGATGTAAAATAAACTGCACAAATGTTTTAAAAATATGGAATGCTTCACGAATTTGTGTGTCATCCTTAAGCAGAGGCTATGCTAATCTTCTCTGTATCATTACAATTTTTAGTATATGTGCTACTAAAGTGAGCACTTCACAACTGATTTTGCAAATCAATCCTGTTGACCAAATTGTCCTTTGATTTTCAGATGTTACCCTTCAATCTGTTTTTTTGTTATTATTGTTGTTGATGTTATTACATTTTATTAATCAGATAATGTCAACATGGTAAAGAACAGCATTTCTAACTAATGAGTAAAAGCAAATCCCCAGGGAAAAAATATATATAGAGACACTTCAGAATTCTCCAGTTTTGCTTGTCTCCAGTTTTGCTAGTTGTACTAGTTCAAACAGTCACATTACATGAGGTTAAATAAACTTACCTCAGAGTAGCCATAACAAACTGTATCCACTGTATTGCAGGAAATAACTAAATAAAAGAGAAAGTAAGAATAAAATTAAGCCTTTTAAATTTAATATTCAACCTTTCTCTAATTTCACTGTTTGTTAACTATCTGTGCAAAGCACAAACTCTTCAGTGCCTAATCAAAACACACTACAAGTCTGAGAATGAGTAAAAAGGGTGAATAGGCCCCTGGAAAGCCAGGGTGGCTCCTTTCTTCCTCCCTTATTGCTACATTGCTGGGAAACAGTAAGATAAAAAGAACTGACAGGTGGATAGAAAATGACTGAAGGAAAAAAAGACAGTTGTATGAGAAAATTAATAAAGGGAAGAATAAAATGGAAAAGAGGTAGAAAAAGTTAAATTTTAAGAGAGAACAGACAGATATGTGGAAAGAATGGGTAACAGTAAAGGCAAACAAATACTAAATAAAGTTAACTGACAGAGAGCTAGACAGACAGAAAAAACAGAATAGTAAGCAACAGGGGAAAAGGAAGAAGAAAAGTTAGTATGGAAAGAGATGCTGTGAGTGAAAAATACAGAACAGGGAGGAAGGAAGGGGGATCGAAAAACGAAGAGAGGGGCTGCTTCTAGTCTCACCAAGTTCCAATTATCCTCCAAAATGCTAGCCTCCAGTAGGCAGGCCATACGGACTTCAGCCTCAGCTAAATTCAAGCAGCCTGATCCTTCCTGGTCAGGTTCTGAATCCCAAGCAGTAAACAGGTAGCTCCACCCTTAACCCAGCTGGGCTCCTCCCTACCCAATCCTGCCCCGAATCTTGAGGGCAAGGAGAGAAAGTAGCGACAAGTGGAGGAGAAAGCCAAGCAGAAAGAACAAAAATAGAAAGAGCAGGTGACAAGGAAACAAAGTTCTAAAAAGCATTAGGAATTGTAAAAAGGGGCAAGATGTAGGACTAATAAAAAGTACAGAGAATGAGTTACCATGAAAAGGTAAATAGAGCTGCAAGAGAGAAATAGAATAGAAAAAAGGGAGAGAAAAATAGGGAAGAAGGGAGGTCTGTTTGAAACCTGTCCTGTTTAGGGACAGAAGCCTGTGTTGGGGAAGACAGACTATATATTTACTCAATCAGTAAGTTTTTAGTAATATCTGGAAAAGGTGTGAAGAGAAAGTGTTATTAATGTCTCATAATACGAATGTTTTCTTAAATATTCTGTACCAAAATTCCCACCATAAATATAATAAATGTAATATTATATATTTGTAATATTATATTTGTAGTAATATTACATTTATAAATGTAAATATATTACTAAATTATATAATTCATTTAATATGCTTATGTTTATATATCAACTTTGTGTAAAATGCTGTGTTATGTTAAATATAAAGACAAAAAAGATCAGACCCAGACTTCCAGGAGCTTATAATATAGTAGGAAAAACAGCTTGAATACCAAATCTCAAATAATCTGTACACAAAAATAATATACACTGATTGGCATTTGAACATTATTTGGAAGAACTGATAAAATTTGGACAAAAACTGGGGGAAGGAGAAAGCAGAAGGAAGAAGGTTTCATTTACATAACCATTTATCTTTCATCTAACCATACACTCATACATTTTACAAATATTTATTGATAACATAAATTAGATCATTTGCATGGCTTGAGTAATTTAAATATATTATTCATTTATTCATATGAAATTAAGAATATCATGTGCAGTGGAATACAGGACATTGTTAAGTAGAGGTAGGCTCTAATCACTTTGCTTACATTATTAGATAAACAAATTAAAATACCAGTATATTTCTGCATCAGAAATCCCTACCATAAAATCTTAGGGAGTCTTTTGAGGCCTCTAATCATGTGTCTATCTAATAAGGGTGAGGGGACTAATGACAGTCTCACCAAGTGATAAGAGAATGCTTTTGGACAAAGGACTCTTGTGTCAGTCAAGAACAAATCTCAGATTGTTCAGAGAACAACCATAGCAAATCAGTCTGCTGCTCTTGACAAGAGAACTTTTCTCTTTTGGCATCTATTCTAAAATGTCTTATGCCACCAACCAACATTTGGGGGTTTACTTTTCTATTTTTCTCTCTAAATTAAGCCCCTCCCTTCTGTATATTTAGCACTGTTCCCCTTTGAAGTGTCTTTGGAATCATAATTCTCCCATTTCCTTTTCTACAAGGGCTAATCCAAGCCCAAATGATGAACTGGGTGAAATTTATTTTCAGTTTTGTCTTTTCTTTTTACTTAGCTCCTTAGCAAGCTCAAACACATCTCAGTTCTCAATGTAATGGGCTACTACTATATATTACATATCAATTTCAGTTAACAGATATTCATTAAACTTCTACCATGAGCAAGTTACTGCAGTGGATACAAAGTCAAGAAAAACACCTAAGTAGTAAAGTATTTTAATTTAAGTAAAAATAGTACTTAAAGAAAATTTCTAGTAATAATAGCTACCAATTATCAAGTGCTTTCTCTGTAAGCATTTTAATCCTCAACACAACCTTTGAGGTAAGAAGTATTATTCTTATTTAACAGATGAAGAAACTGAGGCTTAAAAAAGTTGTGTCATTTTCCCTCTGGTTACAGAATTATCAAGTGGTAACACCAACATTCAAACTCAGTCAGTCTGATCATAGTTCTCACTCTTAACACATACAGTACTCTTAACAGGAAACTGGTCAATGGGAAAACAGGGAAAGGTAATTTAAAAAATTAATGGGACATCAAAAGAATTATTAGGCAATTGCTTCTTAGATATGACAACAAAAGCACAAACAACAAAAGAAAAAAATAGATAAATTGGTCTTCTTCAAAATTAGAAACTTTACTGCTTCAAAGGATACCATCAAGAAAGTAAAAAAGACAACCCGCAGAATAGGAGAAAGTATTTGTAAACCATATATCTAATAAGGGGCTTTTATGTAGAATATATAAAGAATTCCTACAACTCAATAACACAACCCAATTTAAAAATGGGCAAAGGTTTGTTTTTTCGTTTTTTGTTTTTTTGGCTGCACCTCACGGCTTGTGGGATCTTAGCTCCCCAACCAGGGATCGAACCCGGGCCCTGGCAGTGAAAGCATCAAACCCTAACCACTGGACTGCAAGGGAATTCTCGGGCAAAGGTTTTAAATTAGAGATTTCTCCCCAAAATAATACGAATAATTAATACACATGAAAAGATGATCAACATCATAAGCCACCAGGGAAATACAAATTAAAATCACGAGATGACATTTCACACCTACTAGGATGGCTATAATAAGAAGACAATAGCAAGTGAATGTTGAGAAATAGGAAACCTCATACACTGCTGTGGAAATATAACATATTGCAGCCACTGGTCAGGGAACTAAGATCCCACATGCTGCGGGGCAACTAAGTCCATGCGCCACAACTACTGAGCTTGTGCGCCTCAACTACAGAGCCCACGTGCTCTGGAGCCTGCGCCACAACTAGAGAAGAGAAAACCCGCACACCACAACTCGAGAGAAGCCAGCGTGCCGCAACAAACAGCTCACATGTCGCAATGAGCGCCACAACGAAAGATCCCACATGCTGCAAGGAAGATCCCACGTACCGCAACAAAGATCCAACGCAGCCAAATAAATTAATTAATTAATTAATTTTTAAAAATGTCCCAAACAGGCAGTTTACAGTGACAGAAAGTAGATTAGTGTTGCCTAGAGCTAGAAAGGTAGTTTGGGAGGGAATGGGGAGTGACTGCTAATGGGCACAGGCTTTCTTTTTAGGATAATAAAAATATTCTAAAATTAGATAATGGTGCTGGTTGTACAATTCTACGAATATACTGGAAACCACTGAATTGTACACTTTAAAAGGATGAATTGTACGGTACGTAAATTATATCTTAATAAAGCTGTTATCCAAAAAAATGACGTTTGGGACAAAAGCAAGGAAGGATATATCCCATTGCTGAAACTCATGGTATAGTGATTAATGGATAACATGTTTCTGTCTCTCCTACTGAAAAGAATAATATTTAGAATAAAAAGTGTAAAACATTGTAAGAAGGAACTGAAGATAAAGATTGTAAGAGAGCATCTGACTGCTCTAAATGAATACAGTACTCCTGGCCTGGACAAATTACACTCCAGGGCTTTGGTAAAACTTGCAGGTTAACCCAATAAACCATTGAATGAAATCTGAGAGTTCATGTAAAACTGGAAAAATTGCTAGAAATTGTAGAAATTGCTAGAAGTTGTAGAAATTGTAGAAAGCTGTTGATAACTAAAAATTTTTTATAAGGAGAAAGGATAGTAGAATCTGCAAAGATCTTAGTATTTATCTCAGACAAGATTCTAGAATGAACTATCCAAAAGATGTGTTTTTATCAATTTATTTATCATTGGCTACATTGGGCCTTTGTTGTTGGGTCTTACTTGCTGCACACGGGCTTTCTCTAGTTGTGGCAAGAGGGGGCTACTCTTCGATGCAGTGCACAGGTTTCTCATTGCAGTGGCTTCTCTTGTTGCAGAGCTTGGGCTCTAGGCGTGCGGGCTTCAGAAGTTGTGGCACATGGGCTCTGTAGTTGTGGCTTGCGGGCTCTAGAGCACAGGCTCAACAGTTGTGGCACACGGGCTTAGTTGCTCCACAGCATTTCGGATCTTCCTGGACCAGGGCTCAAACCCGTGTCCCCTGCATTGGCAGGCAGATTCTTAACCACTGTGCCACCAGGGAAGTCCCAAGATGTGTTTTTAAAGAATTAGAAAAAAGTAACCATTAATTCAACATGGATTTATAAAAAAAATCATGCCAGACTAACCCCATTCTCTTTTTGGACAGAATTACTAGACACAGTGTATACGGTATTTTGACAAAACATTTTGTGAGAAATTTCATGATATAAAAATACGAAAATATATTGGGAATTCCCTGGTGGTCCAGTGGTTGGGACTCAGCACTTTCACTACTGGGGCCCAGATTCGATTCCTGGTCGGGGAACTAGGATCCCGTAGGCCGAGCAGTGTGGCCAAAAGAAAAAAAGAAAGAAAGAAAAGAAAAGAAAATGTAGACCAAGTAGAAGCACAATTAAGGGCATTTCTAAATAAACCTAAGGTAGTGCTAACTAATTGATAAATATCAACTTAAAAATGGCTTCTAAAAAAAAAATGGCTTTTAGTGGAGTGAACCAGAATTCTGACTTGACACTGTTCTGTAAAACATTTTCATCAATAACTTGAAAGAAAATACAGTGAGCATATTTATCAAATATGTGTGTTACTTATCTATTGCATCATAACAAATGTCCACAAATTTAGCAGCTTAAAACACACGTATTATCTCACAGCATCTGTGAGTTAGGAGTTCAAGAATAGCTTAGTTGGGTCTTCTGCTTCAGTGTCTCTCACAAGGTTATGACCAAGATGTTGACCAGGGCTGGGTCTCGTCTGAAGGCTCAAATGGAGAAGGATCTGCTTCCAAGTTCATACAGTTGTTGGCCTAATTCAGTTCCTTGAGGGTTGTGGGCCTGAGGGCCTCAGTTCCTAACTAACTCTTGGTGCAAGGCTACACTCAGGTCTTTGCCATGTGGACTTCTGCAAGATGACCTCCTAGCGACATGGAAGTCTCAATCTTATGTAAGCAAATGACTGAAGTGACATCCCATCACCTTTCCTGTATTCTATTCATCATAGATCTTGCCAACACTCAAGGGGAGAGGATTACACAACAGTGTGAATACCAAGAGGCAGGCATCATTGGGGGCTATCTTAGTGTCTGCCCACCACTGTGTGTTTATCCAACATGTCAAATACTTTTCCAATTCAGATAATTTGCAATAGCTCTTCCCTCTCTGGAATGCTCTTCCCCCAGATAATCACATGACTAGCTCCTTCTCATCCTTCAAGCATCAGGTCAAATGTCGTCACCTCAGAGATGGAACATTTATTTAAATTCCAAAATAACTTGTTTGTTTGTGTGCCTATTTCTCCTTACTAGACTGTAACTTCCTTGGGGCCAGGCAACTTATCTGTCTCATTAACCTCAATATCTCTAGTGCCTAAAAGTGACTAAAATAGGCATTCAGTATTTATTGAATGAATGTACCAAAGTTGTGAGGGATAGATCTTATACTTTAGAATAATGAGTTTTATTTAATAATGTAATAATATAAAAGTTAATAGAAATAAATGCAACTATACTGCACTTGGGTCTAAAATATCAACTGGACAGAGATTAGGATGAAATGGTAACCCAATCCCATTTACCATCACATCAAAAAGAATAAAATACCTAGGAATAAACCTATCTAAGGAGGCAAATGACTTGTACTCTGAAAACTAAGACACTGATGAAAGATATCGAAGATGATACAAACAGATGGAAAGTTGTACCATGTTCTTGGATTGCAGGAATCAATACTGTTAAAATAAGCATACTACCCAAGGCAATCTACAGATTCAATGCAATCCCTATCAAATTACCAATGGCATTTTTCACAGAACTAGAACAAATTTTTTTTAATTTGTATGGAAATACAAAAGACCCCAAATAGCCAAAACAATCTTGAGAAAGAAAAACTAAGCTGGAGGAATCATGCTCCCTGACTTCAGACTATATTACAAAGCTACCATCATCAAAACAATATGGAACAAAAAAGACACACTGATCAATGGAACGGGACACAAAGACCAGAAATAAACGCATGCACTTATGGGCAATTAATCTATGACAAAGGAGGCAAGAATATACAATGGAGAAAAGACAGTTTCTTCAATAAGTGGTGTTGGGAAAACTGGACAGCTACATGTAAATCAATGAAATTAGAATATTCTCTAACACCATACACAACAGTAAATTCAAAATGGATTAAAGACCTAAATGTAAGACTAGATACTACAAATGCTGGAGACAGTGTGGAGGAAAAGGAATCTTCCTACACTGTTGGTGGGAATGTAAATTGGTGCAGCCACTATGGGGAACAGTATGGAGGTTCCTTAAAAAACTAAAAATAGAGTTACCATATGATCTAGGAATTCCACTCCTGGGCACATATCCAGAGAAAACTCTAATTCGAAAAGATACATGTACCACAATGTTCATAGCAGTGCTGTTTACAATAGTCAAGACATGGAAGCAACCTAAATGTTCATCAAGGGATGAATGGATAAAGAAGATGTGGTATATGTATACAATGGAGTATTAGCCATAAAAAAGAATGAAATAATGCCATTTGCAGCAACATAGATGGATCTAGAGACTATCACACTAAGTGAAGTCAGACAAAGACAAATATATGATACCACTTATATATGAAATCTCAAAAAATGATACAGGGACTTCCCTGGCGGTCCAGTGGTTAAGACTCCATGCATCCACTGCAGGGGGCATGGGTTTAATCCCTGGTTGGGGACTAAGATCCCACATGACGTGACGTGCAGCCAAAAAAAAAAAAAAAAAATACAAATGAATTTATTTACGAAACAGAATTACACAGACATAGAAAACAAATTTATGGTTACCAAAGTAGAGAGAGGGGAGAGGGATAAATTAGGAGTTTGGGATTAACATATACACACTACTATATATAAAATAGGTAAACAACAATGTCCTACTGTATAGCACAGGGAACTATATTTAATATCCTGTAATAATCTATAATGGGAAAGAATCTGAAAAAGAATCACTTTGTTGTATACCTGAAACTAACACAACATTGTAAATCAACTATACTTCAATAAGAAGAGAGCAAAATTTTTTTAGAAAAGAAAAAGTTAGCAACATTTTACTTTAAAAATCTAGAGTCATTCTATCCAATAAATATGTAATGTGAGCCATATATGTAACTTAAAAGTTTCTAAAAAACTTTTAAAAAAGTAAACAGAAACAGGTAAAATTAATTTTAATAATATATTTTATTAACCCAAATATTTAAAATTTTGTCATTTCAACATATAATCAATATAAAAATCACTGCAATATTTCACTTTCTTAATTTTGTACTTTGTAATTCAGGGTGTATTTTACACTTATGTCTCAATTCCTGTTAGCCACATTTCAAGAGCTCAGTAGCTACATGTAAATTTATTTATTTATTTATTTATTTCTGCACTGGGTCTTCATTTCTGTGCACAGGCCTCCTCTAGTTGTGGCGAGCGGGGGCTACTCTTTGTTGCGGTGCGCAGGCTTCTCATTGTGGTGGCTCCTTTTGTGGCAGACCACAGGCTCTAGGCCCGTGGGCTTCAGTATTTGTGGCATGTGGGCTCAGTAGTTGTGGCTCACAGGCTCTAGAGCGCAGGCTCAGTAGTGGCACATGGGCTTAGCTGCTCCGCGGCAGCTAAGATCCTGGGAAGATCCTGGGATCTTCCTGGACCACGGCTTGACCCATGTCCACTGCATTGGCAGGCAGGTTCTTAACCACTGTGCCACCAGGAAAGTCCTACATGTAATATTATAAGTGGCATTTTTATTTACAACTAGGTTGTAGAGGCTCTTGCATTTGAATTTTATCCTGCAGAGGTGCCGTTATAAACTTTTGAGCAAATAAATGACATGACATAATTACCATATAACTCGTCCTTAGTGAGTATGTAGTATATGCCAGGCCCTATTCTAAATGCTTCCTATACATTAATTTAATCCATTCACAATCCTATGAAGCAAGTATTATTATTATCCTTTTACATGATACTATCATGAGTAACATGTTGGCAGTGTGCAGGATAGATTAAAAAGGGAAGAGACTGGCAAGAATTAGGTTATTTTTATTTACTTATTTACATCCCACTTTGACCTAGATAGTATTTCAGGTGGCTTATGACAGTGTATAAGATAAGACAAAACAACATGAATTGAACATGGGACAAAAGGAGAAAGAAAAACATCTCTGCTGAAATGATCTGATCCCTGGATGTTAAAATCTCTATGCATTTTTTTAATGTTACTTTATTGAAAAAACAATATTGAAATAAGAGAAATCTAAAGTAAAAAGTTTGCTGCAATCTCATCTAGTCAAAATGAGTTTTACTTTTGTTACTTTAAGTCTTTGTCCTTATGCATATTCAATTTTTACATGTTTGTAGCAATTCTATAGCTAGTATTTTATATTCTACATTTTTGCTCAACATTATTCCATAATAACCTTTTTTCCTTTTATTAGAGTCTTATTTTCTTTCTCTCCACTCCCCTGAACTGTAACCAATGCAAAAAGCCTGGTATATTTCTCTACATCATTCTCTGTTCTTATTAAAACACACCCAAATATATATATATACATATATATATATATATATATATATATATATACTTCTATACACACACACACACACATATACAGAGGTTGTTGCAGTGGTATGGTAGGTTTTTTAAAATGGGATCATATATTTCTGTATACATTGCTGTTCTCACCTGTTATTTCAAGGATATCTCTCCACTTTAATATAAATAGTTCTAATCAATTTTGATAGCTGTATAGTATTCCACATAAGAAAATTTATCCAACAATTCCTCTCGTGATGGACATGTAGCCTTTTTTCAGGTTTTGTTTTTAATTTCCTTTATTTATTTTTCATTCTGCAAACAATTCTGTGGTAAACATCCCTACATCCCCGCATATATAATCTCCTTCTTTGCTGATGTTTTTATTACTAAAAGACAGATTCCAGAATGGAACTCTTTTTGTTCCTCAAGTATTTCAAGCTCTTTTTCATTCTGTATTATTTTATTGGTCACACCATGCAGCTTGGGGGATCTTAGTTCCCCCACTACAGATCGAATCCAGGCCCCCAGCAGTGGAACCACAGAGTCCTAACCACTGGACCGCCAGGGAATTCCCTCTTTCTCATTCTAGAACCTTTGCACATACTAGGTTTTTTTCCTAAAATGCTTCCTAACATAGTAATGTGTAATTTAAATTTATTTATATAATTATTTAATGTTTGTTTCATCAATCAAGGGTAAGTTCCTTGAGAGCTGAATCCCATTCATGCTTTAGGTCTTATATCAGCTCAAATATAATTGTTTGTAGAGGTTTTCCATGCACCTCAATGCAAATTTATTCCCCCTATCATATTCTTTCATAAGCCCTCAACTTTTCTTTCTTAGAAATCATCACAATTTGTAATTATATATTTATTTGTATACTTATTTAATGTTGGTCTCTCCTCTAGGACTGCAGGGAGCACATCTATTTTGTTCACCAGTGTAACCCTTGCCTCCAGAAGTGTATGTGGTGTGTAAAAGATGTTCAGTAAATAGTTATTAAACATTGAAAGCTTCTTGGGACTTCCCTGGTGGTCCAGTGGTTAAGAATCTGCCTTCCAATGCAGGGGACACAAGTTCGATCTGTGCTTGGGGAACTAAGATCCCACACGCCATGGGGCAACTAAGCCCGCTCACCGCAACTACTGAGCCCGCATGCTCTAGAGCCCGCACGCCACAACCAGAGAGCCTGAGCGCTCTGAAGCCCACACGCCGGAACTAGAGAGAAGCCCACAGGCGGCGATGAAGAGCCCGCATGCTGCAACAAAAGACCCCACGTGCCGCAACTGAGACCCAATACAGCCAAATAAATAAATAAAATATATTTTTAATTGGTATGATGTGAATAATTCTGCTATTAAAAAATATTGAAAGCTTCTTAAAGGAGGATGGGCTTGGAGAAAATCATACTGTGGAGTAAATTTTCCTTCTATAACAATTTTTTAATGTGAAATCTGCTTTAAGTGTTCATTAAGACATCTATGTCAAAGAAACTAGTGTTAATATCACCAAAACCTTGCAGGGGAAAAGCAATTAGCTCTAAGGGATGGGATAGCTCCAAAGTACAATATGTGATCTAAGAAGGGAATGCAGCAAGGACCAGTGGAATTTTGAGAGACAGCTATGGAATAGTTCCTCTTTCATTGACTTGATTCATTTATTCACAGCACAAGAATGTACTGAGCATCTACCATGTGCCAGACACTGTTCTAGGTGCTGGGGATATAACAGTGAACCAAAAAGACAAAACAAAAATAAAAACAAAAACAAACCCATCCCTCACGGGAAACAGATACTTAGAAAAATAAGCAGGGACTTCCTTAAGTGGTCCAGTGGTTAAGAATCCGCCTTCCAACGCAGGGGACGCAGGTTCAATCCCTGGTCGGGGAACTAAGATCCCACATGCCGTGGGACAACTAAGCCCATGCGCTCTGGAGCCCGTGCACCACAACTAGAGAGCCCATGCGCCAAAACTACTGACCCGCATGCCCTGGAGCCCACAGCCCACAACTAGACAGAAGCCCACACGCCGCAACGAAGAACCCACGTACCGCCACGAAAGATCCCGTGTGCCACAACTAAGACCCAATGCAACCAAATTAATTAATTTTAAAAAAGAAAATAAGCAAATTATACAGTATGTTAAGCTGAAGAGTGCTATGGAGAAAATAATAACAGAGAGAAGGGAGATGGAAAGCAGGACGGTATCAGGGAGGAGCAATTTTTTTTTAAGTATGGTCAGGGTAGATCTTAGGAAGCTGACACTGGGTCAAAGACTTGAAGGAAATGAAGGAGCCGGCCATATGAATATCTTGAAGAAAAGTGTTCTAGAGGGAGAAAGCCAGCACAAAGGCTCTGAGGCAGGAACATGCCTTGTGTATATGAGAAATAAAAGATGTCAGTGCGACTGGGGGCTCACCAGCTTGATGATGTTAGAAAAAAAGATGGGAGAATTTATGTATTAGTTGTCTTAGCAGACCATGCCATTTTCCTTCTCCCTTACTCCAGCTGCTACATTGAGTCATATGCACACTCAAGTAACATACCTTGTCATCTCCTCCTTCCTACCTCACCCAGGTGAGCCTTTTGATTTTCCACAACAGAGTCAAGTGTGGGATTTTATGACTTCCTAAATATGGAGAGTTTTACTTGGCTTATTTGTGTAGATTGTTGTTGTCAAGGTCCTGAAGCCAAGAATCTAATTATACCATGAGGTAACTGACTGGGACCAGGGCACTATTAAAAGGCAGCATTAAGATAATTACTGCACTTTTGCAATTCATAACAAAAGTACCAATATTTCCCTTCCCTCTCCAACCAATCCACCTCTTGCACTTTTCTCAAAACCTACTTCTAAACTAATCATGACTAAAAAGTCACTCCTGATCAATCATAGTAACTACTGTAGATGTACTCAATGCATTTATATACTCAGAAGTGGATACTAGCTCCTTATTGACTACAGGACAAAATAGCAATTTCCTAATTTGATTTTCAAGATTCTCCCCTACCTGGGCTTAAAACTGTCTTACTATCTACTGTTTTGAGAACTCCCTCAAGCAAGCCGGTCATTCCCCAAAACATCATGCTCATTTCCACTTCTGCTCTTTTTTCACTTGTTCTCCACCTAAAATGTTCTCCGTTTCCACCTCCTACATGAAGCTTTCTTTAACCACCTTAGCTCACAGTAATTATCCCTTCTTCTAACTTCTATTCATTTGTCTATGTGGTGCATTTTCTTTAATAATTTATTAGGGCAAACTCAAAATAAATTTTTCTGAACCTTCCCAACACACACACACACTGGACTCTCTCAAAATTTCTATCTAAACTGGCTGCCCAGGATTGGCGATTATCTTTGATGACTACTTTATACATACATACATACCTACACACACATTTATTGGACACATGCAATGGTTAACTTGGTGCTAAGCCCCTTATAATGCATTATATAATTTATTCTCTTACAAGCATATCCATTTGTTCAAGTCTTGTGAATTCTACCCTATAAAAGTTTCTCAATTCCAACCTCACCTTTTCATCTTTCTATTAGGTCCTATTACAGGACCTTAATCTCTCCCACCAAGACTATTGCAGTGAACCTCCCTGACCTCAGCTTTCTCCATTCCAATGCATCCCTTTTATTCCCGAGTGACAGCAAATCTAACGTCACTCTCCTAGCTACAGCCTCTGGTGGCTCCAAACCCTTTAGCTTGATAAGACCCTTTACAACGTGCCCATTTAACTTTACAGATTCATCATGCTTTCCCCCTTGCTAGAAATATCCTTTGGTGTTTGCCCTGCAAACACCTCCTCTTCTCTCAAGATCCAGTTCAAAAGTCATCTCCCGTCTATAACTTTCCCTGACATTCCTGAGCAGGGCTGACTGAATCTCCATTTGTGCTTTCACGAGACTGTAATATAGTCTTATTTTCTACCGATTACACTATAATGGTTATATTGCTCTTCCCACGTCTCCTTCCACCACTGAGTTTGTTCAGTACACTGCTATCTCTTTCCTCTTGACTCTGTATTACCGCAGGCAAAAACCAGGATCTGGTGTAAACTATCCTGAACAAACACCTGTTGAAGAGAATTACTAGGATTTAAAAAAAATATATCTTCAGGGCTTCCCTGGCGGCGCAGTGGTTGGGAGTCTGCCTTTCGATGCAGGGGATGCGGGTTCGTGCCCCCCGGACCCCACATGCCGCGGGGCGGCTGGGCCCGTGAGCCATGGCCGCTGGGCCTGCGCGTCCGGAGCCTGTGCTCCGCGGCGGGAGAGGCCGCAGCGGTGAGAGGCCCGCGTACTGCAAAAAAAAAAAAAAATTCTTCAGAGAGCCCAGGACACAGCTCGACGGGTACTCAGCTTTCAGGGAAGCCTGTTTTTATAGGAGCCTGGAGCCTCCCTGGTGAGGCACTCACCACAGAGTAGGTCTCATATCGGACTGGGAAGCGGCAGGAGTGGCCCTGACTGCCATACTGACGAATAGCTGAGTCTCACTTACCACCTCGGGTCGTGGCTAAGGGAGGGAGAGGAGTATGACTGAGGGGTAGTAGCACAGTCAGACTGACAGACTAACCGAAGGTAGCAACAGGTCCCAACCGACTGCCTGACGGACCAAAGGCAGGAAGAAATGACGGCTGGCCTCGTCATCTTCGAAAAAGAGGATAGCCATCGAAGAGCTGCAAGGACGCCAAGCACGCGCTTCACGCCGCGGCTCACGCGGAGAAGGACGGGAAAAGAGCAGGCTGGTAGCAAGCCTCGCTGAGTGCGCGTGCGCGGCAGTCTCTCCTTCCTCCTCTTCTTCCTCCCCTCCCCCAGCCTCCCCGGCACTGCCGTCCAACCCCCACACTGCCACGCGGCCAGGCCCGCTCTCCCTAGGCCTGCTGGGGCTTCGCCGAGTGCGCACGCGCGGCAGCTCCATTTCCCCGCCCCTCACGTGGCTCCTCCCTCTCACCACGCCGGCCTGGCTGTACACGTGAGCGCACCCGTGCCCGCCTTCCTAGCCACGTGACTCCCGGCTCCGCGCTTGCTCCACTACAGCCTTCCTATCCCTTACTGCCAGAATCCGGCGTTATGGCTGCCGCCGTTCCCCGCGCCGCTTCTCTCTCCCAATTGTTTCCCCTTCTCCTGTTCCTCCTGCTCCTCTCTGCTCCGCAAGGAGGCAGCGGCCTGCACACCAAGGGCGCCCTTCCCCTGGATACAATCACTTTCTACAAGGTAACGGGGCGGGGGACATCGCGCACAGGTGCAGCCAGACTGCCCAGGGGAGCGCGCATCCGTGGGGGACACAGGGGACAGAGAGCTGGCAGGAGGTGGTCTGTAGCGACAATCCCGTGACTTCCCACCGTCCTGTAGGACTGGTGGAATCTGGGCCGAGGCCGTATCATGACCATGGAGCATACGTGTTCCAGGGTCCTCGCGCACCTTTGCAGTATTTGCACTTGCTTCCTCTTTTGCAAGAGAACTGCAGAGGTGCAGCCGAGGGAGCCGGGTGCCTCTTCCCGTCGCATATGGGAAGAGGGCGGTGCCGGGCGAGATCCAATCCTCAAATCCCAAGTAGGAGACTCGGAGGGCGGTACTAGGCGGACGCCACCCGTCTGTGGTGGGGCAAGGTTGGAAACGGGGCTCGTTAGCCTGCGTTTCAGCGCCCCTCTCCCTTTGGCTTGGCTTGGATTGCAGCCACTGTCCAGATATTCTGCGTCTCCTTAAAAAGTGCTAGGGTTAAGAATAAGCTTCGGTTCAACCACCCTACAGTGAGTGTCTTGGGCCTGGTGACAAATCAAATCGGGTCGAGACATGGAAGGAAGGATTCGCCTCTACCCCCGCCTTCATATTTACAGAATTGGGGTCTTGGCCTCGGTAAATGGACGTTGGAAATATTGAAGGCTGAATGCAGTCCCAATCCCTTAATTTTACACCCACTGGCACCTTTTTAACTTCGCCCATGAGATGGGCAATCTAAGTGTTGAGATTTATTAATTTATTTTCTTAATTTGTACCCACTGCTGGGAAGTGAACCAAGAAGTGAAACCAAGAAGTGGAGCTCTAAATCTCTAAATCTATCTCAAGTGGTTTAACTACTCTTCGTATTTTCAAAAGGGTTCCTTGTGAGTTGGCACCTGTGGCTCATTGAATGCAAAGTTTCAAGAATTTAAAACTTTGCTGGTTGTCAGGCACACACCCCACAGCACCCTTTGCTTTAGGGGGCTTTCCTGGCAAAGTGACACCCCTGCCACCCAACATGGATATGGGGTAACATCACAGACCACATGTGACTTAGAGGGAAACTGCACTGTAACAGTAGTAGTATTTCCTAATCAATTGGTGTGCTTCCATCTTTACAGCTACCACCCTAGTCTAGGCTATGGTTATGTAGCCTCCTCACTAGCCTCCCTGTTTTCACTCTGGAGCCTCTCAGTCCAGTAGCCTAAGTCCTACATGATCTGACCCTTGCTTCCCTCTCCTCTCATCTCCTAATCATTCTCCTCTTTGTGCCCTCTGCTCCAACCACATATGCCGTGCCCTCTGTCCTTTGGCTGTTCCTAGCTCAGTACTGCCTTAGGCCCTTTGTACTGGCAGTTCTTTGTGACTAGAACATTCTTTGCCCAATCTTTGAAAGGCTGGTTGCTCCTCGTTGTTCAGGCTTGGGTTAAATGTTACCTTCTCAGATTTCCCCCTCCCCCAGTCTAAAGTGCCAGTCACATTACCCTGTTTGATTTCTCTGTAGAGCACTCATCACTGATTTTTTTTTCTTGTCTAGTGTATTGTGTCCCACACTAGGATATTATATGCTTGTGAAGAACTACCTTGTGTATCTTGTTCACTGATCATCTGCACAACCTAGGAGGTTACCTGTTACATAGAAGATGCTCAATAATAATTTGTCGAATGAATGAACAAATGTTTTCTCCAGTCCCTTTCTAAATCTCACTCTCTTCCTTCACTATTGAACAAAAGGGGAGCTTCCTAGGGTTACCATATCCAGGAGACTTGTTCCGTGCTTTGCCTTTCAGAGATTTCCAGTGTCTTTTTTTGTTTCTTGCCCTTTACCATCACTAAAAATGAGAAACCCTGTCTGTTTTCTTTACTGCTGTGTTCAATTAGAACAGTGCCTGGCACATGTTAGGTCCTCACTACCTTTTTATTGAATGAATGAATGAATAATGAATTCATCTATACATTGAAGAAGCAAGTCAACTAAATGTAGTTTATGGTGGAGCTGATTCCTCAAGGATGAAGAAAGGAGAGACTTCTATTTCTTTCTCTTTTTTTTGGCCGCGCTGTGCCACATGTGGGATCTTAGTTCCCTGACCAGGGATCGAACCCGTGCCTGCTACATTGGAAGCACGGAGTCTTAACCACTGGATCACCAGGAAAGTCCCGAGAGAGATTTCTAAAGCAGTTAAGAGGTACAGGTTGAGTAAAAGAACAAGAAAAAATTAGCTGTGCAAATGTTTGCCATTCAAAACCATTCTGCTGATGGCTAAGAATGGTGAAAATAAAAGATGAAGGCCTCTCAATTCTATTTCAGTGTTACACCACTGTATGATTATTAATATTATTTCATAATATAAATGTAGGCCCCTTGAAGTTAGGTTTTCATGTGTTCTTTTATAAAATTTTCCTGGACATGTAGCATCTGCTATCAAAGCCTGCCCTGGTTTTGTTCATTTATCAGATATTTTCAGAGCATCTGCCACATGTCAGGGCACTGTTGGGCACTAGGGATAATACAGCAGAAAACAGGTCAGAGACGGTCCTTATTCTCATAAATTATATTTTAGTGGAGAGGACCGACAATAAGCAGATAAGGATTTCAGAGAGTGATTAATGCAGTGAAGAAAGTCGAGGGCAGTAGCCTGCTAGAGTATGATGGAAATGAAGCAGAATTAGATGGTATGAGTGGGGAAGGCCTCTCCGTTAGGAGATGACATTTGAACTGAGCTTTGACAACCATGGAAAGAACCAGGGAAAGGGCACTCTAGCCAGCAGAGACAGCAAATGAAAAGGCCCTGAGTGGGAATGTTTGGTGCGTTGAACTGAAATAAGGCCAAATGGGCCAGAGGGATGTGATCTGATTTATATTTTTAAGTCTTCCCTGCTCTTAGACTCCAGAACTCAGAATTTTTGGGGTCAGTGACCACTTAAGGATTACCTGTTCTGGTCCCTTCTCCCTCTTCCCTTGTGTCCTCTGGTACTGTTAAATATTTTTTAAAACCTAAAACGAAATGGACAGCAACCCACAGTAAGAAACAAGGACTAACAAAAACTGGACTGATGTCAGCTTGACTTAATTATGGCAGGGATTGCCTGTGATGAAAAATTAACCCGTAGTGATGAGTTTGATTAGAAAAAATAAAAGTTGTAGGAGGAGGGGAGGCAGTACTACCAACCAGAGGCAGCTTATTAGGTAAAATCTATGCATTAGGGGCTTCCCTGGTGGTGCAGTGGTTGAGAGTCCGCCTGCCGATGCAGGGGACACGGGTTCATGCCCTGGTCCGGGAATATCCCACATGCCGCAGAGCGGCTGGGCCCGTGAGCCATGGTCGCTGAGCCTGCGCGTCCGGAGCCTGTGCTCCGCATCGGGAGAAACCACGACAGTGAGAGGCCCGCGTACCGCAAAAAAAAAAAAAAGAGTAGAGCAACTGAAAATCTATGCATTGGGTGAAACCATCAAAATGAAGTTTTAGAATTCCTCAATAAGTTAAATACAGAATTGCTATATGACCCTGCAGTTCCACTCCTAGATATATTCCCAAAAGAGATGAAAACAGGTGTTCAAACAAAAACTTGTACACAAATGTTTATAACAGCACTATTCACAAATAACCAAAAGGTGGAAACAACCCAAATGTCCACCTACTGGTGAATGGGTAAACAAAGTATGATATTTCCATACAATGGAATATTTGGCCATAAAAAGGAATGAAATACTGATGCATGCTACAACATGAATGAATCTTGAAAACATTATGCTAAGTGAAAGAAACTAGACACAAAAGGTCACTTATTGTATGAGTCCATCAGAATAGACAAATCCATACAGACAGAAAGCAGATTAGTGGTTGCCGGGGGCTGGGGGAAGGAGGATTGGGGATTGACTGCTTAAATGGATACGTGGTTCCTTTTCGGGTGATGAAAATGTTCTGGAACTAGATGTTAGTGATGGTTGTGCAACACAGTTAATGTAATAAATCCCTGTGATGTAAATTTTACCATAATTGAAATAGAAGTCTGGATCCTGGCAGTTTAGGTCTTAGAGATCTAACTTCAAGGAAACTAGTTTAGGGAGGGGACATTGTCCCAAGCCTGGCCTCTCAGCAACTTCCTATGAGCCCTGAAATTGCAGAGTGCAAACTCTGGACTCCCTAGCCAGAGCATCCTCCGTGGTGCCAACTCCTTTATAGACGGTTGTTTGGTTTGGCTCAGATTTCTGGTTCATTGCCAGAGAAAGGCCCCTGGGATGATGGGCACGACAGGGGCCAACGTAAAGTGGCTAAGGATGCGTTTCCTTAGCCTTACCAAAAGGGCCACTGGAGGAGAAGGCCTTAGTACATCTATAGCATTGTTTGTTCCAGACAGTTTGATTAGTGTGAGCAACTACTTAATGGGGTACTCAGTAGTAGACACTGTCAAATTGTTAAGTGAATCAATGGGTGAATGAATGAATGAAGGTTAGTATATGAGAGCTTGTCTCCCTTGTGGGCTTGTTTTCCACTCTGTTTCTTAAACAGGGGTCCCTTGGGAAAGGGAATTAGCCCCAGAGGCCCTTGGGAACCCCCACTTGCTCAGCTCTGTATGCCCTCAGGTCATTCCCAAAAGCAAGTTCGTCTTGGTGAAGTTTGACACCCAGTACCCGTACGGTGAGAAGCAGGATGAGTTCAAGCGTCTGGCTGAAAACTCGGCTTCCAGCGATGATCTCTTGGTGGCAGAGGTGGGGATCTCAGGTATGGATAAGTCTGGGATGACTGAGGAGGGCAGAGAGGGAGGAAACTAGGAATTATTTCCCTACTTATAGGGGGAATACCCAGTGCCTTTCTGTCTGAGCCACACATGAGGAGTATAAATGGGGTCATGTCCTCAAGGAGTCTGGTACCCACAGTAAGCTTAGCTTGAGCAGATTCTGCGACCACAGAACCTCAGCTCAGCCTTGCAGGTGCCTGAGGGGAGGGAATTCACCATCCTTCACCCTTCACCCACACTGACATCAAACTTATTGTGAGAGCTTGGAGCTTTCCTTGCAGGGGACTGTAGTCAGAGGGGGGTGCCTTGCCTCCCAGGGGACAGCGTAGTCAGTTTTTCCATCTTCATGTCAGCTCTTTTGTACCAAAACTATTGGGTTTGGGCTTTAGCTCAAATCCACTAGAGCTGCCACTAAACCAAGGGTAGCTCTCAATGATAGGGACAACTTTAATACATAGTTGCCAACATTTAGTGGTTTTTCAGTCTGTAAAGATGTACACAGACATTGCATTTTTAATCTTCACTTGAACCTCGCCTGAGAAGCGAGATGCATTATCTCCTTTTTATACTTGAGGAAAACTGAAGCTCAAGGAGCTTAAATGATTTGTCTCAGGCTGTGGGGTAGCAAGGGGCTCATGCAGAACTCCTCCTAAGTGTGTATTCTTAGGAGGAAAGCAGTAGGTTCTTCCCTCTCTGCTTCCTCCCAGCTGAGATGCCACAGTTCCCTAGTGAGCTCTTGAGTCTGGTCTTGGATAGAGGTAGCTGTCACACTTCTTCAGGGCAGTTGATCAAGTCTAACTCAACTGTGAGTCCACTCCTTTGGGGCTTTAATAATATTAACAATAGCTGACATTTCTGAAATGTTTATTATGTGCCAGGCCACTGTGCTAAGTGTTTTACATGTATGTCATCCTGTGGCAACTCTGTGAAGAAAGTTTTATGACTCCCCAAATGAAGAAACAGATGCTTAGAGTAACTTGCTCAAGATTATAAAGTGCCAGAACTAGGATTGGAACCCCACACTTCCTTTACTACTACCCAGTAATAGGTGGTCTTGGCCATTTCTTCTTGGCCAGGTGTAAGAAACCAGTTATAGCCCTTGGGGCTGCTGCTGCCTTTTGGGAAAGACATAGCAAATACTAACAGCTACCACATATTAAACACTTAACTCTGCCGGGTTAAGTGCACATATCCCCTCATTGGGTCCTCCCAACAGCCCTCAAGTGGTAGGGACTGAGTTCGTTACCTACCACATATTCACTAAGCTCCAGCCAGACTACGCTTTGTAATCCTTAAATATACCCAGCTCTTTCCTGCCTCAGAGCTTTTGCACTTGCAGTCCTTTCTGCCTGAGACACTCTTCCCACAAATTGACGTATCTGCTGTTGATGTCTCTGATATGTCTCCTACATATTCAGGTCCCTCAGTTCATGTCATCTTCACAGGGAGGCCTTCCATGACCGACCGAAGTGGGCCGTCTCACCCAGTCACTGTGTCATATCACCATTTTATTTTCGTCATAGCACTAATCACTTTGGTTCATTTGTTTATTATCTCTCTTCTCACTTTTTGAAGAGTGTGAGCTCTTTGAGGTCAGCAAGCTTGATACTCTTAATCACTCTAAATCACAACTAAGTCCCCAGCACTTAGAACAGTCCCTGGCACATAGTGGGCATATAATAAATATGCAGAATTCCCCTTTTTCAGATGAGGAAAATGAAGTTCAGAGAGATTAAAGGATTTGACTAATGTCACATGGCTAGGAAGTAGCAGAGGAGGAATTCAAACAGCCGAGATCCTTCTTCCCCTCAGCTCAGATAGGCTTCACAGCAACCTCCTGCCATACCTTCCTCATGTTTTATTCCTCATTTCTGGTTTCTACTCACAGATTATGGTGACAAGCTGAATATGGAGCTGAGTGAGAAATACAAGCTGGACAAGGAGAACTACCCAGTCTTCTACCTCTTCCGGGATGGGGACTTTGAGAACCCAGTCCTATATAGTGGGGCAGTTAAGGTTGGAGCCATTCAGCGCTGGCTAAAGGGACATGGGGTTTACCTAGGTATGCCTGGTTGCCTGCCTGCATATGACACCCTTGCTGGAGAGTTCATCAGGGCCTCTGGTATGGAGGCCCGCCAGGCCCTCTTGAAGCAGGGGCAGGACAACCTTGCAAGTGTGAAGGAGGCTGAGAAGAAGTGGGCTGAGCAATACCTTAAGATCATGGGAAAGATCTTAGACCAAGGTGAGGACTTCCCAGCCTCAGAGATGACCCGGATCACCAAGCTGATTGAGAAGAACAAGATGAGTGATGGGAAGAAGGAAGAGCTCCAGAAGAGCCTAAACATTTTGACTGCCTTCCAGAAGAAGGGGGCCGAGAAGCAGGAGCTATGAAGAGGCACTCCAGGGTTTTCAAGGGTTTGGTGGGGTGGGGAGGGGTAAGCTACCTGCTGGCTGTGAGACCCTCCTGGGATATAAGGGAGTGGTAGGAAAAGTGGCACTAAACCAGAAATCTGAGTATGCCCAGATATTGATGCTGGTGTGACTATGCTTGGAACATCGCTGTAACCAGTCTGGTATAGCTGGTACGTTTACTCAGATGGCTTGTGAAATTCCCCCTCAGAAGGAACTGGTGCTATAAAGAAGAGTGTACTGCCCAGGTTTTTGATAGATATAATTCTGATTCAATTAAAGTTTCTGTGTTTTGGTTAAAAGGACCTGAAGCCATTCAGTTTTCTTTTACAAATTATACTTTGGCCTATGACCTGCTTTCTCCTTTGAATTTATTTTTTAATCTAAGGTGGTGTGGACTCTGCTCTACCAGGGTAACAGACTACCAATAACTGCTTTTCTCATACGGAAAATAGTACATTACCTGGGACCCACTTTTACTAAGATATATGGAAGCGGAGGTTGCAAAACTCTGTTCCCCAAGCATAAACTACTATAGGTACCCCACAAATAATTTTTATAAGCATTTGGCTCATGGTTGCTTAGCCTCCACTTGTTACTATGAAACACATGTCTGCATTGAGGCAGTGACAGCATCTCAAAAATAGGGAACATGAAAAAGTATAAACCTGAGCCCACCTTTTGGGGAAAGTCAAAAATGGCAGTGAGGTAGGAAAAAGAGAATGTTGGGGTGCAGTTAATTCATAACTGAAGAAGCAGGCAAGAACTTTTTCAGGGCTCAAATAAGGGCATTTAGTATCATAGGACAGAAAGGAAACAACTAGGAGGAAAAACAAACAGCTCCTCTTTCTACTGTGTGTGTCTGAATAAATGATCTCAGCCTATGGGTTCATATACCCTTGGATAAATCATGTCATCCGCCTGCCTGAAATCCTCCAGTAACTTCCCACTAAATTTAGAAATCTCATTTCTTCCCCTGGCTACAAAATCCTGATTGCTCTAATCCCCACTCCACCTTCTATCTCAATCTGTACCCCTTTTCCGCTCCTTTCATTAAGTCCCAGGCACTTGAGCCTTTTTTTTACAGTCTCTGGAACATGCTCAGCAGTTTCCTGCCTTGGGGCCTTTGACTTGTATTTGCTTTTCAATAGCTGACTCTTCATCATTCAGGTCAGATGGCACCACTCAAGAGGTCCTCTTGTGACCCCACGTATCACATACCCTGACATATTTTATTAATCAGGACTTAATTACAAACTAATATTTATTTTTATTGTCTCTTCCCCCACTTCAGCCACTAACTAGGATATAGAGTTCATTTACCATTATATCAGCAGAGCCTAACACGGAATCTGGCACGTAGTAAATAAGTGCTCAACACATAAATGTTGAATTAATGAATGCGAGCACGCAAGGTACTTTAAACAAAATAACTAGTGGCCTTGGAATAATTTTAAATTCACAAATATTACCATCTTGCTGAGGAATATAACAATACAAAATTGAGATGACTTACACCATTTAAAAGGTTGTGGCTTCTAGGAATCTGAACAAAAATGAACCAGGCAGAAATGCCAACTTAAGATGAAAGTGTTTAAATAAATTAACCCATCCATTTTAAATAGATTTGCTATGCTTCACTTAATTCTGAAGAAGGAAGAATATATACTTCCCATATTAATAAATCACAGCAAAAAAGTAGGAAGAGTTTCAATAACAAGGCTGTAGATACATTGAAACCCCTTTTTATATTAAAAGTTAGAATGAAAGACAAATCCAGATTGAACATAGTGATTGCAAAATATAATGCAATTTTGAACAATTAAAATTATGAAAATATACAAAATTGATGGGCAACACAGCTAGGCATTTGTACATTTTCCATTATGTGGAGAACACTAAAAAGTTCTCTACCTTTTATCCACATCAGATAAATGATTTAAACCAAATGTTTGCTTTGGAGAGTCTTAGGATCTCAGTAGTATAAAAAGCAGTAATTTTTCAGTCTGTAAACAGTAGTCGTGTTTTTTCTCCTTTTCTTTTTTTTAAATATCAGTTTTCCACACAAAAACAAAATAAAACAAAAAACCCACACAAACTAAAAACAGCAGCAGCAGCAATGAGTTATTTGGGAATTCTCTTCAAATACCAATTACATACAATTGCTGGAGAGGGTGCTTTTTACTCATGTAAGAATATATGTGTATATATATATATATTTTTTTAACTGTACACAATTTATAGTGCATGACAATTTCCAAAAGAACAGATCAATAAAAGATATTGGCCATTTCTGCATAATTTCATTCTTTTTACAATTATCTCAAAATGTAAGAGGTTGGATGTAATTGAAATGCTACATTTAGTAGGGAAATCAACATGTAACAAAGGAAGCATAACCCCAATGTAACATTATCTGTCACTAAAACCAGTAGAGGACCCAGATGCCCCTAGGCAAGAGACTAGGTAGGTAGACCACTGGAGTCACACACTGTCCCTGAGGACCAAGGCCAGCCCACTGAGCACACATATGCTAGAATGATCACTGTCAGTTAATAGACTTGTTTCAAAGAACATTTCTATTTCTACGTATAGTATTTTTGGATATTCAAAGAAACATCATTTCAAGAACACATGCCATACACACATACCCCCAACCCCATACACAAAGTTCCATCTAAATAGACCATAGTTTTATGAAATTATGATGTTATTAAGTTAGATTCAGAATCAATCAGAATTTTTAATTCATCTTGTTCAAGGCAGTTCTTTTCTTTTGGGGTGGGGTATAACAGTTGTGGCTACCAATTAACATCAAAACTGGTTTTTTTTAATTACTGGATAGACTAGGATTTCCAACAAGTCTTATTTTGACCATGTAATTCAGTAATTTTCAAAAAAGTTTCCCTACAAGTTGAGACAGTTATTAATCACCCTACCAAATTGTGAATCTAAGAAAGTCAAAATGATAGGGACAAAATGCAATTGCTTTGCATACAGATTTTCCAAGCTCTTTTTTGGTTGCTTTTAAAAGAAAAAAGTATCACATTTCACTGGAGAAGTGAGTTGGAAAGGACCTTGAAGGTCTTCAAGACCAATCCTCCATCAGATATTTGAATCTCCTCATCAAATTCATTTCTTTGCTTTTCAGAATTATTAACTTTAACGGTATTTGGGTAACAAAGACCAAAAACAGAGGCACAGATTCAAACACAAAAAAGTTACCAAAGCAGTTGTATAAAATGTGTAACATTTTCAAGAGCAATGTTTATCTTTTCTGTCAAACCAACCTCTGAAGCCATAGTCTTGGGGAGCTCCAGATGAACAAAGTAAACACCATCCTGGTAATAATTCTCAAGTTTGAAAAAGGTAAACTGAACCTCAAGCCCAACTGATAACATTTCTTTTGCCAGCCTAAATCTTAAAATCTAGGTTAAATCCATATTAATATACATTCCTTCCTTTCTTCCTTCTCAAACCTCCCACTTAAAAAACACTAAAGTATTAAATCTTTACTTTCAAGCATATATACATGTATATACATTTACATATACATGTATATACGGTTGAAAATATACGTATATATGTAAAAGCATATACATATATATATATAGCTCACAAAACCAATGACACTGGTATTAGACTTGCCTGCATAAATTATGTACACCTCTCTTCTTTAAAACAGTGATTCCCATCTTTCCCAAGTAGACAAAAGACAGCAAGCTAGTCCTCAGCAGGCTTATCAGTGGTCTGCACTACTTTCCCCTCCAAACAGCTGTAAGGTAACAGAAGGCTACTTCTGATTTAACTCTCACAGGAGCTAGGATGGGGATGTCTCGGCCATTGGGATTATTAAGCTGAAAACCGACAGCCTGTGGGCATCGGAGTGATGTCCTTCAGTGGCAGGTGCTTATGCCAAATTTCATCTGAGGTCCTTTGGGTACCTGCCTTGGGTTCTGTGGGAGCCAAGCATTTGAGGAAGCCTCAAAACTAAACTGCTAATGTGGAAAGAGGGCCTGCTCCCAATCATGGTCCCCCTCTTCTTCTGCTTTCTGCTTCCTAAGGCTCAAGGACCAGACCAAAACACGCACTGCTATAATGGTAGGGCCATTCAGCTGCTCTGAGGTCAATGCTTTATGCTTAATTTCTATTGCTGCTTTCCCCCCACCCCACCAGATGTTTCTGGTGATAGAAGGGAAGAAGAGTGGGGTTCTCTTGTGGCTGCCATATGCATATGAACATGTATAAAAAGTGGTCAAACCCAGATGAGGGTCCTGCTTCTGGTTTATATACAATAATTTAATCAGTTGTACACATTTAATACCTAAAAAATTAATTCACGATCAAAGTCCTTCATGCATTTTATGAGGAAGTTCTGGATTAAAATGATGGTCAATCAGATGTAGCTTTTGCCTGGGAAGATGATGTCATTTTCTGTTGTAGAGTCATCAGTGCTTGTGGTTCACACTAACTTAAATTTTTAGTTTCTTTGTAGTCTCAAGTCTTTTTTTCAGCAGCTCCCCAATTTCCAGAAGTGAGTGCAGGTAACTGCTCTGCACCTTCCCTTGTACAGTCTTTGAAAATTTTCTCTCTTCCTACAAAGGAAACAAGAATTAGTGGTCTTGCTCAGAAAGCATTCCCCCAGATTAGAGATCCTCAGGTATTAATTAAAATTACCACTACCTCTGGTCTCACTGCAAGCTCCATCAGAATAGAGTGGGTCATTTTCAATTTCATTAAATGCAAAGATGGCTAAACTCATCACAGATGTATATTTTTCCATGTGACTTTTCACTGAGACCCCTGTTGCTTTAGCATTACCAATCTTTCAAGTAACCTTTGTTATAAATTATATCAAGTCGGAAAAGCGAGATTTCTGATTTCTAGTTTTCATCAAGAGAAAAAGTTAGGGGCTTCCCTGGTGGCGCAGTGGTTGAGAATCTGCCTGCCAATGAAGGGGACACGGGTTTGAGCCCTGGTCTGGGAAGATCCCACATGCCGTGGAGCAACTGGGCCCGTGAGCCACAACCACTGAGCCTGCGCGTCTGGAGCCTGTGCTCCGCAACAAGAGAGGCCACGATAGTGAGAGGCCCGTGCACCGCGATGAAGAGTGGCTCCCGCTTGCCGCTTCTAGAGAAAGCCCTCACACAGAAACGAAGACCCAACACAGCCATAAATAAATAAATAAATAAATAAATAAATAAATACTTTTTTTAAAAAAAGAAAAAAAGTTAGAAAATTATTACTAAGTACTTTAGCCATAAAATTACTACTATTTTGTTATGAGCTGTACAAAGTGGAAAAATTGAGATTTCTTATTATTAGTTTCATCGGAAAAAAAGTAGAAATTTATTATTCATTTAGACTTATCACAGCCACTTTTTAAAGGCATCAAATTTACCAGTATCATCTTTTCTAGTTACAATATTGACAGGCCTCCCTCCATGTTGACAAAGTCCACGATCATGTTCCAGAGGCCAAACAACTAAAAAAGACCAGTTTTCCTAAGGCTGCTCAAATATGTGAGTTAAATATTTGCTGCACGTTTGACCTGTGGTAGAAAGCACAAAAAATAAAGGGGATGGAGTGTTCAAACACAGAAAGAAGGTTGGCTGAAAACTGGTTAGCTTTACATGAAGTTGGCAGTACTTTAAAGCCCAAAAGAAACCAACAAGTTTCTGACCCAACAAGTGGGTCATTTTATGACCCAACAAGTGCATAAAAAGGTATGTACACAAATACATTTCATTCAGTACTATATGTAAAAGCAAATGTATAGAAACAACCTAAAATATGTCCAATGGATGTGGTACATTCATATTTTGAACACTATACAGTTGTTTAAAAGAACAAGATTGATCTAGATGCAGTAGCCTGAACAGAACTCTTGAATATTGGTTGAGTGAAGAACTCATTGGTTGAATTTATGCTTCTGAATAAAATAAAGTGTATATAATTTACTTAAAAAAAACCTAACAGATGTTAGAGTACATTATAAAGTTACATTAAGACCAGATGGATTTTTAAAAAAGGGTGGGGAGGAGGACACTTCCCTGGTGGTCCAGTGGCTAAGACTCCACGCTCCCAATGCAGGTGGCCCAGGTTCAATCCCTAGTTGGGAACTAGATCCCACATGCATGCCACAACTAAGAGTTCGAATGCCACAACTATGAGCCCACATGCTGCAACTAAAAGATCCCACATGCTGCAACAAAGACCTGGTGCAACCAAAATAAATAAATATTTTAATAAGGAGGGGAGGGTGTCTTGGCATACAACCAGTTTCAGTGGATACCGCTAGGGAAGAGGAAAGGGGACCAGGACTAGAGGTAGTACTCCAGAGGCCTTGTTCATAGTGTTTCAAGTTTAGAAAGAAAGGAAGGAAAGAAAAAAGTGAACCTAATGTAAATGGAACTGAAGTTGTTTTTTTTTCTTTTTTTTTTTTTAACCCAAAAGAAAGTACTAAGCACTACATGGATCCAATATTTGGTGGCCCGTGCTGCTCAGTATGTTATATGTATCATGACTTTAACAAAATAAGGCAATATACAGCCATTATTGTTTTGTTTAATCTTCACTATAACCCTATGAAGTAGGTATTATTTTATCTGAGCAGGACACTATGGGGCCTTCCTGGGACAAGCCTTCCCCCATATCCTCTGCTTTAGCTCTTCTCTGAAGTACCTAGATAATAGTATTTGATGCAAATTTCCTGAGTTGTTTTGCAGATGTGAAATCAATCCCCCCACCAAATGGAAGATGTTAACTACTTGATGACCATGAGCACATAAGCCCCAGGCCTCCTGGAGCCTAAGGACTGATAAAGTTAACCCCTGTGACACCACCCTGTTCCCCCATTATCAGCCAATCAGAGAACTGTGCACGATCTGATCACACACCCTGCGACCCTCCTCCCTCACCTGGCTTTTAAAAATGCTTTGCTGAAACCCTTCAGGGAGTTCTGGGCTTTTAGGGCATGAGCCACCCGTCTCCTTGCATGGTCTTGCAATAAACCTTTCTCTGCTCCAAACTCCAATGTTTCAGTTTGTTTCGGCTCACTGTGCACTGGGCATGCGAGCTTGCATTAACATTATTATGATTTCCATTTTCCAAATAAAGAAATTGAGGCCCAAAGAGGTTAAGCGACTTTCCCAAGGTCAAAAGATGAAGACAGAACCAGGGCTTGGAAAATCTAGCAAGTAGCCCAGAGTTAAGGATAACCTCTAGAATAATCAAAATGAGAAATCTTATTCCTCATTTCAGGAGGCAGATAGATCTTTCAACAAGAACAACCACTCAATCCTCTTGACAACAGCAGGGCTACTATGCCTGTCACCTTTGTATCCAACAGTCCTTCCCACATACCACTGAGGCAGGAGATAGATGGGCTCCAGGCTAGGCATTTACAACTGGCCTCCTGTTCACACCTCATGGGATGAGGAGAAGATGAGCTCCAGGCTGGACATTCATTATCAGTCCCTATTTACATTTCCTGAAGCAAGAGACAAACGGGCTCCAGGACTACATGTTTATGACTAGACTCCTGTCTATATTTCGAGATGTGCACCTCAATATAAAAACCAGCAACAGGGGCTTCCCTGGTGGCGCAGTGGTTGAGAGTCCACCTGCGGATGCAGGGGATACGGGTTCGTGCCTCGGTCCGGGAAGATCCCACATGCCGTGGAGCGGCTGGGCCCGTGAGCCATGGCCGCTGAGCCTGCGTGTCCGGAGCCTGTGCTCCGCAACGGGAGGGGTTACAGCAGTGAGAGGCCCGCGTACCGCAAAAAAAAACAAAAAAACAAAAAAAACCAAAGAAACAGGAACAGGGTAAATAACCGGACACTGGGCATTTTTATGGCAGGGACAGACTGGGACTAAACCCTATTAAATGATCCAGAGGTCACACACCTCCCATCCTTGGGGCAAGGGAAACACTACGCATGTGCAAAAGCCTACACAGCGTCAAAAAGGCAGGAGATGCCAGACCATAGTAAGTCCTGCCATCTCCTCCCAGAGGCCTTTGCAGTGGGATCCATCTTAACTTAGAGGTGCGTGCGCACCCAGGGGAGGGTCCAGAAACAAATTAGCCCTGGGGTCAAAACAATACAACTGGCCAAAAAGAAGACAAAGACCCGGAAGACTGACACCTTATAAAGGATTTAAACTTCCCAAAGGCGCTACTCTCTGAGTTCGCCTGTGCATCTTTCCGCATGTACTTTGCTTTTCCAATAAACTTTTTACTTTTCTTTACCTTCTGCCTCCTTGCCTGAATTCTTTCTTGCCAAGGCATGTAAGGACTAGGGACCCAGGCCCTAGCTGCTGGCCCCTGTGGTCCAGTGGTTAGGACTCCCAGTCTGGGAACTAAGATCTTGCTTCCTACTACTGCTCACTGCTGCTTGATGCAAGCTGCCGCTTACTACTGCCTGCGTCCGAAATCACCATGGGCTCTGGCTCTGCCAAATGACTCATGGTGCACCACACAATTCACTTTCCTGCCTCTGTGCTGTTGTCTGTGCCTCCTCCTGCTTGGGATTCCTTTCCTCCATTCCTGTCTGCCTGGTGAAAATTTATTAATCCTCAGATGTCCCCTTTCCAGTGAGACTCTTTTTGACTCACTCAGATTTCTGTGCCTATATCGTATCTCCAATTTAGTAATTTGTATGCATCGCTCTACAGCCAGACTCTCTACAGTAGGTCTTTGATCATTATATTTCTACAAGCTTTAAGCCCAACAATAGTGAGCTCAATAAATTTATATCTACTTATTGAAAATCTCAAAGATGTCCGGCAAAGCCCAACCACATGAAGCAATGTGACATCTGTCCAAGTGTGCAATCCTTAAGATTTTAAAAAATAGGTACTATAATTTCGAGTTCTTACTTTTCTATACTATTCACAAAAGGGGATGGGAGTTTAGAGCACAGAATGAGTTTGCATTTAATCTAAAAAGTCAAAAGTTAAACAGCTCCAAATCTACTACTATGAATTACCAGATCTCTTTATAGGTAAAAGGGGTCCAAAAGGACTAGCAAAGACCTTTTGGCATGCATGTGGGGGCGGAAGGCAGATTCCTGCCTGGGATGTACCTGTTTCACAAGGATTTAATTACTAGGCCTTTACTGGGTAACCAAGTACCTGGAAGTCATAAAGGCTAATGGCAGACACAAATGTGTTTAAAGGTGATAGAGAAGAGGGAGAGGTGGAGGTGGTTCTGGATGGTGGGACTGGGAGGTGCTACTCTCTTATTTTCTAATTCTCTTGTAACAAGCATACATTTTTGTCTGTAGAGAAACAGTGAAACACTACAGAGCAGTTAAAAGGAACAAGGTAGATAAGTTACTTATATGTAACGATCTCCTAGAGACTAAACAGAAAAACAAGAGACTAAACAATATGTATAATACGCTATCATTTGTGTTTAAAGGCAAGATGTGGGGGGGAGGGGCACGGTCATAACGTACTTGCAAATGGGTTCTCTAACTCAGGAAGATTACACAAGAAATCATTGATAACAGCAGTTCCTTCTAAAAAGGGAACTAGGGAATGGGTTAGAATGGAAAGGAGGCAATTCACTGGATTTTCTTTCTTTACTCTGAATTTTTTTTTTACCATGTACATATTTTACTTTTTAAAACAATGTAAGGCTTAAAAAAAGGAAGACAAAAATACTAAAGAATTAATAATCCATCAATCAGTACCTCTAATTACCACTGAAGTCTATATTCATTCTAGTGCACATAAGAAAGCAGTTGAATATATAGCTTAACTGGCTAAAACCAAACTTCTAGCCAACACTTGTCTGCTTTCTTTAATCAGTCTTTGGAAATGTTAAATGCTCTGAGCCCTTTCCCACAGTAAGCCCTTTTTTCAAAGCTCTAACATGTTGACATTTTACAAAAGAGGGGCTTACAACCTTTTAAAGCTGGTGTGCCAAGCAAGATTCCATTCACTCCCTTCCCTAGAAGGGCCTGGGTGGAGGTCTTAGGCTAGGATGATGCCTGCCCTCAGATTGCTGGATGAGCTTCCTCATCAGCAGAGGCTTAGGTCAAACTACTCAAGGAAAGCATTTCCTCATGATCGGAGTTTCATCACTGGAACAACTAGCCAGAATCAGGTGGCTCCACCATTGCTCTTCTGGCTCCTATCAAAATCCTAAACCTACTCCAAGCTGGTGCATGTTAACTCACCTGACACCATTTGTTTGTTTTATTTAATTAACTTTTTTAAAAGAATCCCCTTTTTTTTCTTTTCTTGGTACGCGGGCCTCTCACTGTTGTGGCCTCTCCGGTTGAGGAGCACAGGCTCCGGACGCGCAGGCTCGGCGGCCATGGCTCACGGGCCTAGTCACTCCGCGGCATGTGGGATCCTCCCAGACCGGGGCACGAACCCGCGTCCCCTGCATCGGCAGGCGGACCCTCAACCACTGCGCCACCAGGGAAGCCCAAGAATCCACATTTTTAAAAGTGAGACTTTATCAGGGATTTTGCTAGCAGAATTTTAAGAAACCAGCCTAAAATAATGATCAGGAGAAAACTGACTAGTACCTTTGATTCCATACTTGTTTCATTCCTTTTTGGCTGGCTTGCTCTGGCCTCATTATTACTGACATAATTAGTTCTGATGTCCAGCATCTTTCCTTTTCCATGTGATAACTGCTGGGCTGGCAAAGAAACCAGCCAATCCAACAGCAGGTAAGTTCTCAGTCAAGGAGATTGTCCCTGAATCTCAAAAGTATGGCTGGTTTCCTATGGTGCTCAAAACAGGGACAATACTAATTCTACTCTTCAACAATTCATCAGTTGTTTTCATAGTAAAAGAACACCCCCAAAAATGTATTCAAAGGTGGAAAGCGGGAGGGGGGATGAAGGGAGAGGAGACACCACCACCACCAAGACCACAGCAAAAAACCAGTGCCAGGCACCTTCTAATCACAATTCCCATAAGGAGAGAATAATGAATTAAAAATTAACTTGTCCCTGTGATAACAATAAGAACACTTGAATGTCTATATATAACTTATTGCTGATCAACTATAGTCTCTTACCATACAGTCTCTTACCAGTGAGAGGGAAGTGTCTTCTAAAATAAGTTCTTCAAGTTTAAGTGCAATTAGATGTGTTTCAAGTCCTTTAATATGATCCACAACATTCGAAATTAAAGTCTGAAGCCCAGTAACATAGTCTTGGAAACTGGTAAAGACAGGTGGCTGGAAAAAAAGATTTTTAAAAAGTTGAAAGATTATCAAACGTATTTCTCCCATGCTATATCACATAAGATATACTAATTTCATGCTATAGCATTACTTAATTCTATTAATAGTAACAGGATGGGACTTCCCTGGAGATCCAGTGGTTAAGATTCTGCACTTCCACAGCAGGGGGCACGGGTTCAATCCCTGGTTGGGGAAATAAGATCCCACATGGTGTGTGGTGTAGTCCCCGCAAAAAAAAATAGTAACAAGGATAGATATAGTTTTGGATATTAAGAGAGTCTCTCAAACCAAGGTAAATTTAATAGCCACCAAATGCTAACTCAGTAATGATGACTTTTTTTCAGTGTGGTTTTATTTCACTCTGGGGAAGTAGAGGTGAAAAAACAAATAAAAAACCTTAGTTGGTCATTATTCAACTTCAGGTTGGGAATCTCCTAGAACACTAAAGGAGATGAGAAGAACCAAGTCTTCATTTCTTCTCTTTATGTCTTTGAGATTTCCTCTAATGTTAATAACAGAAACAGAAATTCTAAATTCTAATGGAAAAAATGATGGGTGACAACAATCAAGAAAATTCTGAAAAAGAGCCGTTAAGGGGAACTTGCCCTAATAGATATTAGGGTATATTATAAAGTTACATCAAATCCCGATGGGACTGGCATATAAGTAAATTGACAAAGACTGAAAGAACACAAATCCCAAGATAGAGCAAAGAATATAAAGGAATTTAAATGGTTACCTTTCAAAACAGTGGTTTTCAAGTGGATGAATGGTACTGAATAGCTAGCTAGACATATTGTGAAATATAAAATAAATAAAATAATAAATAACAAAATAAATTCCAGACAGATTTAAATACTTAAATTTTTTAAAAAAATCCATCGACGCACCAGAAGAGGATTTAGGTAGTGGCTTTTGCGATCATAAATTGAAAAGGTCTTTCTAAACATAATACTAACCTAAGAACTGTTAAAAAAAAATCTTGGGGGAGGGGCAATAGGTGGGTGGGGGAGTGGGAGGTACAAACTACTGGGTTAAGATAGGCTCAATGACGTATTGTACAACATGGGGCATATAGCCAATATTTTGTAATATCTGTAAATGGAAAGTAACCTTTAAAAATTATACAAGAACTAAAAAAAATTTTTTAATCACCATACATTTGGAAATTATTGAATAGCACCTAAACAAAACAATGGTCAAAGAATAAATCACAAGAAGTATTAGAAAAAAATGTTTGCTATGTCAGATGAAGATATGAAGTACCAAATTTGTGGGATAAACATAAAGTGGTGATTAGCAGCAAATTTGGAGTCCAAATCCCATTAGAAAAAGGATAAAACCATAAAACCAATGATCTAAGCATTAATTCAAAGGAGTTAGGCATGACAAAAAATCTTATTTTTTAAAAACTACTATACTGACAAAAAAATCACTCAAGTTAAAAGACATGTCAAACTGAAAAAAACTGCATCATATATGAAAAAGGATTGTGTTAACACTACTATGTTAAGAGTCTAATAGCTCAAAACATATCAATGGAAAAAATACTACCACCACAATAGGAAACTTGGGCAAAGACAGAAACAATATCAAAGAAATCCCAGCAGTGATACAATTTAAAAAACAGATAAACACAAGAAACCTAGCCAATCAACTAGTTAAGGCCAGCTTTTCACTCAAGAAGTCTTCTTTGAAGGTGCAACATCAATAGAATTTTTTTAACGCAAATTGGAAAAAGGAGAGTACCAATGTTTGCCTATCAAATGGGTAAGGATACAGACACACCACACCACTGGGGAATGTAAAAACAGGTAACTCCAGCTTTTTGAAAGTTCGCTTCACGCCACTTAGCTTTCACGAAAGACCTACATTAGTACCTGTTTTGGCTAACCAAAAGAAATCCAAGGAGGATTTTTGCTTTCACAGGAAAAAGGCGGCGAAAAGCGTTTGCAGCAAGCTGTTACAGAAGCAGCGCACACCCTTAGCAGCAAGAGTGGCACCGGAAGTGCCACTCAACATCAAGCCGCCACAGCGGTGAACTATGTCTGTAAGCATCTGTGCTTTATCTCAATTTACTTTGTGCATCCATTGTCCTAAGGTAATTGCTTCTTCCCTTTATGCCACCTGGGCTTACGAAAGGTTTCAAAGGAATGCTATACTTCTGGATAGCAGGGAAACCTGTATACATAGTAATGTCAGATCTAAGAGATAGCCTAAGGAAATCATATTATAAATTCATCTTGTGTTTGTCCTTTTTTTTTTTTTTTTTTTTTTTGCGGTACGCGGGCCTCTCACTGCTGTGGCCTCTCCCGCTGCAGAGCACAGGCTCTGGACGCGCAGGCTCAGCAGCCATGGCTCACAGGCCCAGCCGCTCCGCGGCACGTGGGATCCCCCCGGACTGGGGCACAAACCCGCCCCCCTGCATCGGCAGGCGGACTCTCAACCACTGCGCCACCAGGGAAGCCCTGTCCATATTTTAATAGCAGCACTATTTATAATATTAAAAGAAAATCAGAACTAAACATTCAACAATGGGAATAAGTTATGATATATTAATATAACAGGATAGTACATAACCATTAAAAGTAATGAGATACATCTATATTTGCTGAAATGAAGAGATGTCTAAGATACCCTATTAAGTGAAAACAAAAACAAATAGCAAAGTTGCAGAACTTTCTACAGAGCATGATTCTGGTTTGTATGCAGTGGCTATCTCTGTTTGCTGGGAAAACGGGTGATCTTCACTTTATTCATATATTTAGGTTACACTGACAATCAGAAAAATAGGCGGCTATTCTCATTTTTGGAAATTAGAAAAGCAATAACTACAAAAACTCTCACAAAATTCAAATACCAAAAGCTATTGACAAGTACTAGGAGTGTAGGTTTTCATTAGAAGAGAAAGTAATCACACAACTCTGATCAATTCTTTCAAACTGCACTCATGGTCTGTTAAATTATCTTGAACAAAGTGAAGGAGAGAAATGAATGAATGGCAACACTCAGGACAAGTGTCAAATCTAAAATTGTTACTGAATTGTGCAGGAAGTTAATATTACTAATAAATCCATCAACATTTTCAAACGACAATGTTACTATATTCCTACAGTGAACAAAAATCTTCCATTAATAATAAGATAAATTCGAACATTAACAAAACAGCATGCCATTAGAGAATAAATCCTAAACATCTTTCCTTATGAAAAGGATATAAATTATGTTAATGTTTTACACATGCAAAAATTAAATCAATTAAGATGGGAGGAAACTCCAAAATTGAATACAAACAGAAATAGATGAATCTTATTTACATCACACTAATATAATCTGAGTTTTTAATTCCAGTGCTTTTACAGAGTACCTCAACTGTCTACATTCACTGGAACATATTCTAAGGACAAAAAAGAAATGCAAAAATTTGAACTTTATTTAGTGGGTTTGTTATTGGAACTGGTAGTGGAACCAATGTACTAATTCCAAAACTATTTAGTATTTATTGTAAAACAGCAAATGAATAAATATATTGATGCTGTTGGGAACCATGGTTCTTACTCTGAAAAGAAAACTACAAATATGGAATGAGGGAAGGAATGGAAGGAAGAACACTGATATTGGACTAAAACTGGAGGTATCAGTAAGAATTAATTATTTAAAACTCTGTGTGTGTGTGTGTGTGTGTGTGTGTGTGTGTGTGTGTGTGTGTGTAAATAAATTTCCTGTCTCTCTTCATGGCCATTAACTAGAAACAGTAAAACTCTAATAGCAATTAGTATACCTAACAACTAGATCTTGGTATTTTGCATACCATTCCCCATAAAGGAACCAGGGTTCATTGAAAAAAATGACTGATTTCAGTTCAGTGGGTGAGTACAAAGTGCTTGGAGCATTTTTGTTGTTTCAGACAGTAAGGGCTCAAAGACCAATGTTCAAGGACGGGAACCAGCTTAAAGTGGCTCCCATTAGCCAAATCTGTGCATCCAAAAGAAAATGATGATAATGGTTTACAAGGTAAATTTAAAAAAGAATGAGTCCACAGTGATACTAAAATAGTGATATTAAAAATATACAGCTCTATTTTTACAGAATGCCAGTTAATAAATGATAAATGATTGGTAGAATTTTTTTAAATCACCACTGTGGAACCACCAAAGAAATAAATGATTCATGCAAGTTAGACTAACAATGGATGTTAAAACCAGTGGGTGAAAGGCTGGTGGGGAACAGCATATTCAGAGTCTCAAAGCATCATCTCACAGATTAATTACACGGGAGGAAAGACACTCTTACAATAAAGAAATCTGGCAGACACTTCCTTTATCAAATAATTAAACCTGAAATTATCAATAATGGGACATAACAACATTAGTGCCTCCTAATTTAACTGCTAAAAAGGACACAGCATCTATGTTTAACCTAAATCTATGGAAACAATTAGCCAAATCCAGACTGTGGGATAGTCTACCAAAAACCTTGCTAGACTTTTCAATAATAAAGACAAACAAAAGCTAAGGAAGTACGCTTGATGAAAGAAAGGTACAGAGAGGGCGAGGGCGAGGGCGAGGGCGAGGGCGAGGGCGAGGGCGAGGGCGAGGGCGAGGGCGAGGGCAAGCCAATGTGGCAAATTGTTAACAAGTGGTGAATCTAGGTAAGGATGTCTGGGTGTCATTATACTAGTCTTCCAGCTTTTCTGCAGGTGTATATTTTTTTTTAAAAGCTGGGGAGAGAAAAGGAATGCATATTGGGTCCTATGATCTCTTACAAAATGCAGGAAAACAGTGAAAAGAAAAGGCAGCATGCAGCCAGATTGTTACTTGTGTTTTCTCTGTTATTACCATGATGATGCTGGTTTCTTTTTTCTTCTTCTTCTTTTTCTGTAAATTTAATTTGTATGGTCGCAGGACACTCTCACAGTAACTGGACACCCAAAGGATAATAGAAATAGTCTGAAAGAGGAAAAATTGCAAATTCATCAATAAGGATTACACTCAAGATATCTATCAATAACAAAGATTATGAACTATACAAATTCTATGCAAACAGCTCTTCTATGCAAATCTCTTCAAGTTCTCTTGTAACTCTCCACTCTCTAATTTCTACAATCACCACACTGATCCAGGTCTTCTTCATCTCCCACTCAGAATACTGTCTTTATTCTTTCTTCTGGCTCTCCCAGCTCTAAACTCATCCTCTACTCCAGTGGTCCCCAACCTTTTTGGCACCAGGGACTGGTTTCGTGGAAGACAATTTTTCCATGGACGGGGGGATGGTTTGGCGATGATTCAGGCTCATTACGTTTATTGTGCACTTTATTTCTATTATAATAACACTGTAATATATAATGAAATAATTATACAACTCACCATAATGCAGAATCAGTGGGAGCCCTGAGCTTGTTTGTTCACTTGCCACTCACTGATAGGGTTTTGATATGAGTCTGCAAGCAACTGATTTATTATGGTCTCTGTGCAGTCAAACCTCTCTGCTCAAGATAATCTGTATTTGCAGCCACTCCCCAGTGCTAGTATCACTGCCTCAGCTCCACCTCAGATCATCAGGCATTTAGATTCTCATGCGGAGCACGCAACCTAGATCCTACAGTTCACAGTAGGGTTCGCGCTCCTATGAGAATCTAATGCCGCTGCTGATCTGACAGGAGGCAGAGCTCAGGCGGTAATGCAAGTGATGGGGAGCAGTTGTAAACACAGACGAAGCTTCGCTCACCTGCTGCTCACCTCCTGCTGTACGGCCCAGTTCCTAACAGTCTGTTAACAGACTGGTTAACAGTCCGTGGCCCGGGGGTTCAGGACATCTGCTCTACTCAGCCCAATTTTCTTTCACTTCCTTGCAGGAGATGGGGATCCATTAACATCCTTTTCACTGAAGTGAAAAGTCCAAATTCCTAGGTATGGAATCCAAAGGTTCTGTAAAATATGCCTCTCCCCACCCACCTCTCCATCCAGGTAAGATACTGCCTCACCTACAAACCTTAAATTGTGTATGAAGAAATCTCCCCAGTTGGTCAGCACATATTCTCCTTTGAATTAAGTTAGGTGTTTACACGTCTTCACCTATGCTACAGCGTATTCATGTACATATATACACGCAATTATTTCTCATTCACTCATTAAGTATCTCTTAGGCACTTAAAATGTCACCAAAACAGAGAATATTGCCTTCAGGAAGCTTACAGACTAGTAGAAAAAGAAAGTAAATAAACATGTGACAAAATAAACGGAAAAAAGATAATGGATTATGAGTGTTTGTGATCCTTCTTTCTCTCTCTGGCTAAAAGAAAAAAAGTGTTTTGCTACATCAGCTCCTGGATTCTCTTTCATAATGCAGAATCTCAGCAATTAGTGAACAGCAGCAACAAATTTAGAAAGCTGGCAGAATTAACTTAAACTACGTGATAGTTGAGTCAAAAAGGAAAATGAACAGAAGAGAGCTAGATTTGCAGTGAATCTGAGGAATCTTTAAAGATTTGTAAAGCAAATTTCAAGAAGTTTTACCCTAACATTATGAATGAAATTCTCCTGATACCCTTGGAAGGAATTAGTTCAGAAAACTGAAATTGCTTTTCAATTAACAAAAGGTGGGAGTGAAGGGTTAAATTACAGGCATAAGGTGCCTATTACCTGTTCATTTTTGAAAAATTAATCCTGCATACAATTAAGGAAAACTGAGTTTTTCACAAAGAGAACAAAAACATACCTCAACCAAGAAGACTAGATTTTCTAAAAGAGTAGGATGTGTTTTCAAGTTACCATCTTTAACTTCTAAGAGATCACCTTTACATTTACTAAAGACATCTGAAAACAGAAAAATAGTTTATGGTTTTATTCAGCTTTTATTTCAATGTTATTTTTAGGAACACAATGCACAATCTAATAAAGAATAAGCAAATATAAAGACTTAACCCAGAAAGCTCCCCCACCCCAATGAAACAAACACCAAAGAATATCTGTTTTAAGCTCTTTATTTTATTTTATTTTATTTATTTATTGTTTTTGGCTGCATTGGGTCTTTGTTGCTGCCCTCAGGCTTTCTCTAGTTGTGGCGAGCGGGGACTACTCTTCGTTGCAGTGCGCAGGCTTCTCATTGCAGTGGCTTCTCTTGTAGTGGAGCACAGGCTCTAGGCGCGCGGGTTTCAGTAGTTGTGGCACGTGGGCTCAGTAGTTGTGGCTCGTGGGCCCTAGAGCGCAGGCTCAGCAGTTGTGGCTCATGGACTTAGCTGCTCCGCAGCATGTGGGATCTTCCTGGACCAGGGCTTGAACCTGTGTCCCCTGCATTGGGAGGCAGACTCCCAACCACTGTGCCACCAGGGAAGCCCTATTTTAAGCTCTTTAAAAAGCCACACAACTACTGCTCTATTGTCTTCAAAACATAAAAGGCAGACTTATAAATTATATATTCTAGGGTCTAAACACCAGCTACGGGGACTTCCCTGGTGGTCCAGTGGTTAAGACTCCACACTTCCAGTGCAGGTGGCCTGGGTTAATCCATGGTCAGGGAACTAGATCCCACATGCACGCCGCAATTAAGAGTTCACATGCCACAACTAAGGAAGTCCACGTGCTGCAACTAAGGAGCCTGTGAGCTGCAACTAAGGAGGCTGCCTGCCGCAACTAAGACCCAGCGCAACCAAATAAATAAATAAATAATTTTTAAAAAATAAATAAAATAAAATATGGGATAACTGTTTAAAAAATAAATAAACACCAGCTACGCCTTTCCAGAGATAGGCCATTGGCACAATAAAAATAAGACTTCAAGTGGATGGTTTAAAAGAACTTGTGCCATTATAGACTAAAAGACCAATGTGCATGGTAGAAATGCACCTTCATAACAAGTACCAGGTTTTATTCTCATAATCCTGATCATCTTTTAATTCTCAGTCTTCATTTGAGCAACAAAATAAAAAGACTTTTTAGGCTCCTAAAAAGAAAGACCCTTATAGATTTAAAATGCACAATAATCTATAATGGAAAAGAATCTGAAGCTGTACACCTGAAACTAACACAGTATTGTAAATCAACTATAGTTAAATAAAATAATAATAATTTTTTTAAGTATTTGAGAGAGTTAAAAGAAAATGCATATGTATATTCTTTACCAAATAATTTCATTGCTAGGAATTTAACCCCAAGGAAATACTCAAATAAGTACCCAAACAATTGTGTCCCAAGATATTTATGTCATCATTGTTATACATAATATATTATGTACTCAGAGCATATAAATAAATCTGGTACACTGATACAATACTGTGGAATATTATGCAGCCCTTAAAACAAATGGGGTGTGTATATAACTGACATGGTAAAATGTCCAAGATAACAAATAATTAAAGCCAGAAAAGCATGTATTATACGTTTTCATATATTTTTTTTAAAAATCACTACTATGTATTTCCATACACACACATATGACTGTTTAGGTGGTATGTAGAAATACAGACTGCAAAGTGCCAACAGCACGTACCTACTTACTTCTGCAGGAATGGGGCTGGGAAAGGGGAAAAGACCATACCCACTTGTGTACTGTTTTACAATAGGTGTCTACTACTTTTGTAATCAAAACTTTTTAAAGTTAGAAACAAAGTCTTTAAAAATACCAAAAATGTGTGTATTATTATTTTTCAAAACCTCTTGCAAGTTTCTATGAAAAAATGAGCTATTGTCAGACAATCAGATACAATATGGGAATCCACAGTAAGACCACTTACCTTTTAACTGTTCTAGTAAAGACTTAAGACTATTCTCTACTCGCTCCTGGATCTCCATTGTATCCTCTAAAATTGAAACACAATGAAAAACTTTCAATTCAATTTTTAGTAAGATAAAGAAGCAAGACCAATACCTGGAAGCATAGGCAAGGACATTTTGTTTTCTCTTAAGACCCACAGGCCTCTAAATTCCATTATTGAGAGAAAGATGAAGGACAGGAAAAGGAGAAAAGGAAAGAGAAAGGGAAAGAAAAAAGGCAAAGAAAGGTATTAATTACTGTTCTGCCAAAAGCACTACCTAAGATTCTCTAGGAGGACCAGAAATCTATGTGTTTCAAATACTCTAAATGACAGGATCCACAAGCCTTATGACTTGTGAAAAACAAAACACAAACAAAAAAACATGACCTATATGGTATTTGTGACTCTCGCTGGGTTGACAGCTTAGAAAAAAATCTTTTCTCTATAAAGTTTAGGCCTTCTTCTTTCTTTTTTTAAATATTTATTTATTTATTTTGGCCGCACCAGGTCTTTGTTGTGGCATGCGGGATCTTTAGTTGCAGCATGCAGACTTCTTAGTTGTGGCATGCAAACTCTTAGTTGCGGCATGCATGCAGGATCTAGTTCCCCAACCAGGGATCAAACCCCGGCCCCCTGCATTGGGAGCACAGAGCCTTACCCACTGGACCACCAGGGAAGTCCCTAGGCCTTCATTTTTAGGTAAAGAATTTAATCTGATACAAATGAAGTTATTTATAAAACAGAAACAGACTCACAGACATAGAAAACAAATTTATGGTTATCAAAGGGGAATGAGGGAGGGATAAATTAGGAGTTTGGGATTAGCAGATACAAACTACTAGACATAAAACAGATAAACAACAAGGTCCTACTGCATAGCACAGGGAACTATATTCAGTATCCTATCATAAACCAGAATGGAAAAGAATATGAAAATACATGTATATATATACAGGTATAACTGAATCACTTTGCTGTACACCAGAAACTAACATAACATTGTAAATCAACTATACTTCAATTTAAAAAAAATTTTTAAATGAATGAATGAAAAGAATTCAACTTGAAATCCAACAATATTTCAACAAATCAAGGATTTCTTCAACTTTTGGCCCTAAAAAATGATTTTAAATATGGAACAGACTTAAAACAAAAGTGGGAAAATGAGGGAAAGGGAGTGAGCAGCATTTAGAGGTGCGGGGGTGGGGTGTGGGGGGCGCAGCAGGGCGGATTAAAAAAAAATATGGAATGGACTTAAGCTTCTAAACATTATTTTGTAAACTGTTTAATGGACTTTCTTGTATAGCAAACCAGAGATTCCAGAACAGCTTCCACCTCCCATCTCCTCCAAATTTTTCCAAATATGTGAGGTTATAGATATTTTGTTGCATTTACTAAGTTTTCAGTGACAAAGACGCTGTAAACATACTCATGCAAGTATACACTTACCTAAACCATTGATGTCCAGCTCATAAATATCACTAACAAGATAAAAAGAGCTGGTCTGACACTGAGAACAGCCAGAATTAAAGAATCCAGCCATTCTGGTAGGTACAGGACCAAGGAAAGGATACTGGAAAGGAAAAAAAGTTCTTTAAATGTTCTTTAAATCCACTGAAATTTAAATTCATAAAATACAAAATGAGAAAACAAGGAACTGGATAAAAATCTATCTCCATGATTAAGTTACAAAGCACTGATCAGCAAGCTAATAATAACCAAATCATTATGGTGAAAACAGAAACGCTGTATTAATTTGTTGACAGGTATTAAAAAGTTTACCATCACAAAAAAGCTATTTTGCTTTTCCTCACTATCCAATTTGGATACTGAGGAAGCATCTGCAATTCCCCAAGTTTAAAAAGTTTGTCTTTTTCCTGTAGATGCCATAAAGTGGGACAAAATACTGTTCTTTACTACTCACCCATCCCCAATTCCTATTTTCAAAAAGACAGTCACATATTATTGCAGCTTTGATTGTAAATACGCACTGATGATACCTGAATGTCCTTCTCAATAAATCGCTTTCCCGTCTCCAGGGCCACCTCCAGCTGTTGAAGGAGCAAACGGAAAATATCAATCCGGGAGGATACTCCATTCTCAGTGGTCTTCTCTGAGTTCTCTGGCCCAACAGAATGGTTAAGACTTGGAAGTCCACTGATCAGCCTCAAGGTTAAGGAACGGATTCTTAACCACATTGTCTCCTCCTCCAAGGAAAGTTTCTTATGTTCTTCAGAAACATCCCTTAAAAAGAAACATCCACAAACCATCCATTTTATTCATGTTAACTTTAAAGCTTTCAAAGTTCACTTTCATCAGTCAAGACGCCTTTGAATGGTCTCAGCTGTCATTTAATAGCTGAATGATCTTGGACAAACCAAAACAGTCCAAGTCCCCATTTCGGTATCCATAAAATGGGAAAGATAACCTACCTAACAGGTCGTTTTCCCCTTACATGAGATTCATTTTTCTGATGATAAAATACATAATATAAAAAATTCAAATGACAGAAAAGTAAAAAAAGTAAAAGGAAAATGGGACCTGATAACCAAGAACCCACAATATATATATATTTTTTAACCACCAAAATGGTTTTATTTTTGACTGCCAACATGCACAACAATGCATTACTTTGGTTTCCTTAAACATTACTTAAGTACGCATTAGAAATATATGTTTACATTTAAGAAATGTAACACATTAAAAAACTCCTCCATAAACAAATTCTTTCTCAATATATTTTCCTGCTTTGTTTCACACATAAATAACATAATCTACAAAGTAATAAATAAAACTATTAACTCTTATGACCTAAAAGTATATACAAATTTTGGAACCTGACAAGAATGTCCTTTATCTGATTTTATATAAATAACAACATGCAGTATTTGCAATGTTTTTTAATTAAATGAATGACTTACAATCAAAACTTTTATTTTCTCCCAACCAGTTCTCCCTATAATAGACCTTCAGTGTACTTGGTAAAGATGTCATGTATTTAAAAAGTCAAAGTGGTCAAAAGACTAGATTTTTAAAATAGAACAGAAGCTTGCCATTAAATATTATTAAGCCTTATTAAAATCACTTCTGTTTGTCTGAAGAAAAATGCTCCCAAAGAGTATATGCTTGTAGTATCTTTTTTTTCCTTTTTTTTAAAATTTTTGGCTGCGCCCCGCAGCATGTGCACCCCTCACCAGGGATCAAACCCGCACCCCCTGCATTGGAAGGTGGAGTCTTAACCATTGGACCTGATTTCCAGGTAAGTCCCTATACTATCATTTAAATGGAAGCTAACAAAGTCTTAAAAAAATCAGATTAAATTTGTATTAGTCTTGGGAAAAATATTCCACTGAGATTCTGTTATAGGAACAGAATCCATGCTATCCTAAGTTTTCTAAAATTTATTTTGAACCATCACTTCAATTAGTTAAAACTTTCAGGGTAAAAATGACACATAAAAACGATCTTAGAAAGGCATATTTAGAATTCCTGATACAGAACACTTGATTATTTAGTTTTTGTTTAATGACTGGAAATCTTTATTCCTTCAGAAAATAATAACATTATTTGTTGAGTGATACCATCTATTTAGTGATTTACTAGATAACCACTCAAGGTATATTAAGTAAGCACTCAAATTATTTTTATGTAACAAAAGTAAAAAACACTTTTCATGTTGGAATTGTTTCGTTATGCATTATTATTTTTAAGGCCGTGATTTACAGAGTATAAAAATTAGAAAGAAAAACATTCTCAATTAATATTCTCACTAAATTTAGATGATTCAAATGATAAATAATAGTAAGCTAAGCACTGTCACTAGATTTTAAATTAGATTTTAAAACCTAAGTTTCTAAGTTTCATTTTCAATCAATACAAATATGATCTGCTTCACACTATTAACTGCCAGTCAAACTTTATGTTTAAAAAAACTAAATATTCTTTGTTAAAGAGCAGTTTACAACAAATGTTTTTCCATGCTCTTATAAAAAAAGATTCTGATATGCATAATGAATCTAAGTCAAAATCCACAAATGGTAGCCAAAATTGTCAACTTTCAGCCTAACACAACATAAATCCAGTTATTCTGCATAAACAATTCAAAACTAAAGTTTATAACGGAGGGCTTCCCTAGTGGCGCAGTGGTTGAGAGTCCGCCTGCCGATGCAGGGGACACGGGTTCGTGCCCCGGTCCGGGAAGATCCCACATGCCGCGGAGCGGCTGGGCCCGTAAGCCATGGCCGCTGAGCCTGCTCGTCCGGAGCTTGTGCTCCGCAACGGGAGAGGCCACAACAGTGAGAGGCCCGCGTACCGCAAAAAAAAAAAAAAAGTTTATAAGGGAAATGTCAACAAGTCATAACTACAATATTACTACTGATGGAGAACCCACAATATTAACATGCTTGGTATAGATCCTTTCAGACTTTTGCAATACGATGTACGAAAATGAACTACAAATATTTATGTAATATACTTTAAACAGATAAAATGGGTTCACAGTGTTTATACTATTTTGCAAACTGCATCTTTTTATGACAGTGTGTACAGAAAACAGTTAACACAGGGCTTGCCTTGTGGTGCAGTGGTTAAGAATCTGCCTGCCAATGCAGGGGACATGGGTTTGAGCCCTGTTCTGGGAAGATCCCACATGCCACGGAGCAACTAAGCCTGTGCACCACAACTACTGAACCTGTGCTCTAGAGTCCATGAGCCACAACTACTGAGCCTACGTGCCGCAACTACTAAAGCCTGCGTGCCTAAAGCCCGTGCTCCACAACAAGAGAAGCCATGACAGTGAGAAGCCTACTCACTGCAACCAAGAGTAGCCCCCACTCACCACAACTAGAGAAAGCCCACACACAGCAACGAAGACCCAACACAGTCAAAAATAAAACAAATAAATAAATAAATAAATAATCCCCCCACCAAATATTCTTTAAAAAAAAAAAGTTAACATAGCAACCGTGAGGCTATTATCTTCAGAAGGGCCTACTTGCAAGGTTGGCCCTTGTCTGATGTCTGGGAACCTAGCAGGCCAACCATTCCCTAAATGACAAGAGTGGCTCACCTGCCTAGATTGTTCATACAAATTATGTGGTTAAGGGTGAACAGTGCTTTCCTTCTGGGAGTCTGAAATATTGGTACATGCTAGATAGACTGAGGGTGCCTACATCACCAGCTGATGAAAACCTTGGGCACCAAATCTTTAATGGGCTTCTCTGGGCAGAAATATTGCACAGAAATACCGCATTTTTTGCTGCTGGAAAAAGGAGCACACGCTCAGTATATTCCTTCATAGGAGGGAGAGAACACTGCAAGTTTGTGCATGGAGTTTTCTGAACTCCACCTGTATGTCTTTCCCTTTGCTGATCCTGTCATGTATCCTTTTGTTATAAAACAACTTAGTTGTGAGTCCAACTACATGTAGAATCCCATGAGTCCTGGCAAATCACTGAATGTAGTCTTGGCAGCCCCCAAATTACAGCATATTCAGAACTACCTTCTATACATGTCTCTGCATACTTGTGCACTTATTCCTTAGTTTCCACTTTCCTAGAAGTGGTTCTCCTGAATTAAATGGTACACAGCCTTTTCAATCTTGATACATATAACTAAAATTCCCTATAGAAAGGTTATATAAAGTTTTACTGCCATATAAACTCACAACAACCACTTTCCCATAACCTAGCTGAGAACAAGGATTAATCTTTTTTTATGGGATAGGTTACATCTTCGTCTGATAGATTAAAATACAAATCTTTATTGCTGTAAAGTACATTTCTTTAATTTCCTATTAAACCCTTTGCCCCATTTGTTTTTCATTTATCTACTTCTTATTGATTTATTGAGTTCTCTGTATATGTGAAGGATATTAATATATATGAAGAAATTTACCAATTTACCAGCTACCTCTAGAACTTGTTAACAAATTTACTTCTATATAGAAGACTAATATTTACAGGTCAAATCCTTTGTTTCCAGATCTGATGTAATGCTGAGAAAGACTGTCCCAACCATTTAAAAATATTTTTTATATTTTCTTCTAAGTTTTAACATATAATCTTTAATCCATCTGGAATCTGTTTTCATGTATGCTGTGAAGGAGGAATTAACTTTTAGATTAACCAGTAATCTCAACATAGGGGTGAGGTTTTCTTTTCTTCCTTTGGCTTACCTATATTTTCTGATCCCTACAATAAAAATGTTATTATATATACATAATATATAATATAATATATAAAACTCTTAAATTCATCTTGATTCTTTAAAAATAAATTGCTTGGGGTTAAATTCAAGTTACCTGTCTTTTGGATCCCAGCTAAAGAAAACATTTAAGTCTCTGTTGTCTCGCAAGGCTTCCCATGGAATGTCATCTTCTTCTGGCCGAAGATTCATTGACTTTATACTTTCTGCTAAGCTGGTTGATCTGTGATAATGAAAATTTATTTAAGTATTATTCAATAATAAAATAGTCATGAAAACATGTTAGCCAGGACTTTGTTTTACTAGAAAGAGAGAAAAGGAAAGAGTGAAGGAAGAAAGGAAGGCTTTATTTAATATTAGGAAGTAAAAGCTCATATAACGTGAAATAGAACCAAGCACTGGTTCTGGCCTGCTACACAGCAAAAGAAAGGCATCTGGAGGCCCAACCAAAATAAAGTTCATCAGCATTAATTCCTGAAATCCCATGTTTGCAGGGTATGGGGAAGCTTGTAAACATAATATGGGCCAGGGATGATGACCATGGCCTAGCTGGTTTCTGTATGGAACCTGGGATGGTGCTGGCAGTACCCTAGCATTCCCCATGACAGGCACCTTCCCCTTTCTTCCCTGTCCCCTCCTACATTTTTTTTTCCCCATTTTTCTTTAGCTTAAGCCCGCTAATGACACCCATGAGGCCCATTAATGGCTCTCAGCATCTGATCTAATCTCTTAGTTCCTTATTAGCTCTTGTGCAATACTTACACATTTGCTTCAAGTAGAAGGTCTAACAACATCCGTTCAGTACGGACTTGTGCAAAATGAAGAGAATTATTCAGCCTGTTCCTAAAAGCGATAAACTCTGGGATCTTCTCAAATGCACCATATTTGTAAGCTTGAATAATATATTCTGAGGTCTGGGAAGGAAAGACATCACCTTGGTATAAACATTTCACATGTCAGGTAACGAAGACATACCTTGCCAGACAAAACAAAACAACACTCAAACTAAAATTAAGATGTTGAATCTAATCTTTAAAGTTCTTGGTCACCAAACAGAATATCAGCTTTTAAAAATGATATTTTTCTTCTATCCTATACTGGAGTCAAATGTCTTCTTCACTAATATTACTACTAGTAATATTTAGCTGCTGCTACCACCATGTAGACTTTCTCCTAGCAGTTATGTTCATTTCAACAGGACTGAAGGTTTTGTTATACCACATCAGTCAAGGTTTTGGTTAGTGCCATTGTGGAAGGGATATTACTCCATGTTTTTCTGCATCTAAGATAAACTTTGTTTTATACAAAGTTCCCAAAATACCAGAATAATATAACCATCCCACCACCACCACAAATAAAAATTACTGTCCTTCAGAAAAAAGACAGGCTGCTCCTTGGTTTTGTTTACTTCTGAATAATATATCACAAACATAGGAATATGTGTATTGCATCAAGATAGAAGACACCAAACAAAAGACCTATAAAAATTCATGTCATCATCCATTCTGAGGACAGAAAATGCAAAAACCAGGTTACCTGTCCATCCAAACTACTATGCTAGAAAATCCCATAACATACACCACATGTGCTTTAATTAGATTAATACATATATACAGATGAAACATGAACAGAGGCAAGATAACGAATCCTAAACAGAAATTCTGGCACAACAGAAGAAAATCTCAGGGAAGAACATTTCATGGGTGTGGGCCTACGCCATCAGGATCGGAAGTCAGAAGGGCACCCTTTTGGGCTAAGTAAAGTACTAAACTCAAAGTTGATGTCTGCCCCCAAAGATCCTTTCTAGAAAAGACAGTCTTTTTGCACAGCCTCAGTCAGCTCTGCCCCCATCTCCATTATGACCGAATAATTTGCCCAATAGGAAAATAGGCCAATAGTCAACAACATACCCTCTGATACACAGCCTCGCAGGGTTCATTTCAGGCCGCGGGATTGCGCCACGGGCGCTAATTCAACTGCATTCGATGCGGCTTTTAAACCCCCATGGGACACCTCGGCGAGCTGTTTGCCTGCAGTATCTGGAGAAATTAAAGACGGACGGACACAAGAAAATTAAAAAGATTACTTGTGATCCTGCAGGTTTAAAGAAGGACTATCTGAAAAAGCTCAAGTGTACCTTCTAGCTTGATTAAAGGACAGTGATACGCTCAGTCAAGAAGAGGCCAGGATACCCTAAACACATATGCCTATCCAATGGCCTCTTGGTTTGGAAAACATAGCAAGGTTTACCAACAGCCCTTGCAACAGGACCTTACAGTTTGAAAAAAACGGCTGGTTAGTAACATATGATCCAGCAACTAATCAGGATAAAAATTTGACTTTGGTGATTCCAATCAAATTTATTAATTACAGTTCCAAAATATACTATGGTTAAAGGAAAGAACTCAGCCTTACCAAGTGCAGAGGAAGTTTTAACTTCTGAGTGGTCCATGGAATACCACTTTAGAAAAAAGGCAATAGAAAAATAAGGGGCCACAAAAAAGGAATGCAGTCCTTTAACAAACTAAGAAGGCAACTATAGTTCTCTGGCTTCTTTTTTTAAGATAGTCCTCCTTTAATACTGCAGTAAAGTATCACTGCAGAGCTAGAAAAGGGCCTGGGCAGCTACCAATAGGACAGACTGAGGAAGCACCATGATTTGAAGAAACAACGACCTATTGGAACTGCAGGCAAAACTGGAAGCCATGGGTACTTTAAAGACTTCTGAATATCAGAGAATGTTGTCTGTACCCATTTCTACTCATTTATGCACCAATGAGGCTACTGAGATCCCATATGGATTCCTGAAATGAACCCTGGTCACTGTAAAAATTAGCGAAATACATGGACATCAAACCCTTGAATAATGATCTTCATGAATACCTAAAATGCAGACTTGTAAAGGCAATTTTTTTTAAAGTACGAACATGGAAGTTACTTTTGGAGATATGTAAATCTAAACTCTAGTTTTATATTATAAAACTCTATTCCAAATAAGATGACAGCAGACAACGACCTTTCCAAAAAGAAAACCCCTACATCAACCTTCCAAATACAACTTTCAATCCCATAGCACAAAGCCTTACAAAGCAGATTTCCATTTAAGGAGTAGATGTTCTTTCAAAGAGCTAGTTGGTAATTGAAATACATCAGTCACTCAAGGAAAAACCATCTGGGGGTGCCAAAAACTACCAAGAATAAAAGATGTAGAGCATAGAGCTTTAGCTTTCCAGAGATGTATTTCTAATACTATCAGAAGGTTTAACACATACAGTGTAACACTACAATCGTGATCTTTCTTAGCTTCAAACTCCTGTAGGAAACAGTCCACACCACAGTCTCCATTTTCCTATTCTGGGACTTGGGCTGGGCATTACGGTTTAAAGTATGTTTTCCTTGCTGTACTGTGTTTTGCTTTTACCTCCAGAACCTAGCCCCCTCCATGCTCTCTCCCCAGTTATCTACTTTAATGTGATTAAATAGCTGTTTTCTTAGTTAGTAGTAATAAAAATAAATTTCAAGCAGAGAGTCCTAGTCCCAGATTAATAAAATGCTTTACTTTTATCAGCTTCAGCATCACATACATTCAGATGAATTAGTCACTCCTGTCACACACAACCATCAGCCAAAAATCAAACAAAGATACAAAAAGCCACTGAGGACAACATGCCCTCTCATATCACTCCTGGGGATCTCCTTTCCCTATTACAATACTTTCGGGGGGGGGGGGGCGGTGGGGGTGTGTGTGTGTGTGTGTGTGTGTGTGTTGTTTTCAAAACACTTCTTCAGACACAGTATTTGTGGGAAGAAAAATTAAAGCTTGATTTTTATTAGTATAAAATAATGTGCCTTTATTGACCAACTCACGAACAATATAGTTCTTCTAGAATGCTGGATGACTGAAAACTGGAGTAAAACCAAACACCAGGCTTGGATTAATCCCTTATTTACCCCCCACATCCACATCAAGCTATTTGAGAAACAAAAGTTTGAAAAGGATTCTTCACTATATCAAATGTTTACTTAACCTCTTCCTTAGAAACACAGTAATCAGAGCCAGAATAATGAGATTTGAAATACACTTTTCTTTTGATTTTTTCCTCAGTTAGTGAAACTTCTTGAAACCAGAGAAGGGCAAGCATGGATACTTTTTTTTTTTTTAAATTTTTATTGGAGTATAGTTGCTTTACAATGTTGTGTTAGTTTCTACTGTACAGCTAAGTGAATCAGCTATATGTACACATATATCCCCTCTTTTTTGGATTTCCTTCCCATTTAGGTCACCACGGAGCACTGAGTAGAGTTTCCTGTGCTATACAGTAGGTTGTCATTAGTTATCTATTTTATACATAGTATCAATAGTGTAGATATGTCAATCCCAATCTCCCAATTCATCCCACGCTCCCCCATTCCCCCTTGGTATCCATGTCTATGTCTCTATATCTGCTTTGGAAACAAGATCGTCTATACCAATTTTTTCAGATTCAACATACATGCATTAATATACGATATTTGTTTTTCTCAAGCACAGATACTTGAATATACAGTGAAAACTCACAGATTTATAACTCAACTGCCCACTTATGCTAAGAGATTTTAGAACCAAGGTCCTAGAGATGCCCTTCTGACAGTGAAGCCAGGCTAGCAGCTTCTGAGCAATATGTTTAAACGCTGATGCCCACTTCTGTCTCTCCCTGATCAGAAGCTAGGGCACAAAATGAGGTTTGAACAGAGATACAATCACTGTTGGGAAGTGGAGCCATGGGTGGAAAGGGATAGAGCTCAAAAGCCAACTGATGATGCAAAGATCACAACCCCGTACTACACCAGCCCTCTAGGCCATGACCTGAAGTGTGTCAGAATATAATTATTGCAAGATGAGAACAATAAACCTATATTCTATTGGTCAGAAATGCTTTTGCCCTGTCCCAGCTTTCTATTTAACACAAGCTTAAAGAATTAGATGGAAGATAAATTAGGTATAGCAGGCATATTTACAAATGGGTTTTTTAAAAAATCCTCATGAGTGCTTTGCCAAGAAGAACCTCAGAAACCAGCTTCCTTGCCAAGTTTCTTAGTTGCTGTCAGACCATGAAAAATGGAACACTATGGGCAGATACCTGGCATGGTGAAATTCCAGGTGATGAGTCTTAGAAGCACATGAGAAGCAAGCAGGTAGTGTGACCACTGTAGAGAGGCACCTTATCTCCACATATGTTCCTGGATGGTTTTACATACCTCGACTGAGTAGAGACCATATACTTTTTCCACAATAACTTCTGCTTAACTGACAAGTGGAGATCACATCTGCTTGCAGTGAAAAATATGGTGCAAATCCCATCCTTTCATTATGGCACATAAAAGCTCTATCTTATTTATTGTTACTTTAAAAAACATACTACTGACCTAAGTTTCTTAAAGTGTCCTGAATTGGTCAATTTTATAATTGTAAGAAAAGATAAGTATACTCTGTTGATAAAGAACATGGTGGTTATCAACTTCAGAAATCAATAAAAGTAAGCGAGAACAACTGCTATCGCAAAATCATATATGGCATCCCAGGCTATACACTCTTATGGGCTATTTCTTATACCCTTAGAAAGTCTCTTAGAGATTAAAACACAGACCTAAGAGGCACTTCATATTCTGCTAATACCTAGTTTTAAATGCACCTTCTTATGGATTCTATTAAACATACCCTTACGAACAAACACAAAAACTCCTTACCTCTACCTAACAGCCTTGGCCAGTAAGCTATAGACTAAGGGCACATGTGAGTACAGCGTGGTGCACCTTAATATGTGTACTTGTGACCCGAGGGAAGATGCTCTCTGAATCATGTTCTTTCAGCAGGCCAAGACCATATTAAAAAATAAAATTTTTTTTCACTTACATCTTTCTGGTTGGAGTGGAAAAACCTGAGCGCGAAGTTACAGGACTGGGATGCAGCAGCATACTGACCTAGGGATTCGGCGTATCGGGTCAAAAGGTAACTAGGTCGGAAGGAAAGAAAAAAAAGGTTATACCTACCCACCTCTAGTATCAAATACTACACATCAAATTACTATGGTAGAAAAACAGCTAAGCATACGAAAAGTTAAAACATGCGGCCATAGAAATGATCTAATTCACAGAATCAAATTTTAAAAAACAGCAAAGTTAATTCAGTTTTGTGGGAGACCTAAAGCTCTATGCCATGCTTTCTTACACTCAGATGATTAATGGAACACAAGTCGTTAGAGAACAGAATACTGTCTTCCTAAAACAGCTCTACAGGACACAGAGAAAATACCCTTGATTCATCACAAAGAATAGTCAAAATACAAATTCAAAGGATCTCTGGGGTCAACATACAAGTGTCAACCTCAACTGCAAGGCAGAAGTAAAGACTTGAAAACAATGTGTGCTAAGAAAAAGAGTTCAAAGTATATAACTGTTACCTGTATCTGGGAAAAACTTTTTTCTTTAACCATTTCTAAATTGTACAGATTTGAAATTACCACAAAATGCTGAGAAAGATAAAACTCTTTCTGCTTTGCAATGGGTCATAACAGGTGATTAATCTACAAAGCTTAATACCGGGAACAACTTTTCTGCTAAAATCAAAATGTTAAGAATTCCATATATGAGGACCCCACACTGCTGTAGCTGGCTGCTCATTATTCAGAGTATATACTACCAACCCAATGGTGTCATGCTGGATATGCTTAGCATCAAGGCTGGAATACAGATCCACCACCGGTTCAAATGCCCCCAGCATACAGTAGATTCGAACAAGCAGCAATTTGAATTGAGCATTGGAAGGGCTGTGAGTTAGTCCCTCTTCCAGCAAAGTCAGGGCCTGCCACACAGCGGTCTCATCACCTAGAACCAAAATATAACAGCATTATCCACAGACCTTGACAGCAAATGGGGGTTTCTCAAAACTAAAAAATAAAAACTAACTGACACCATCACCTCCCCTAAGTATTCTAAGGATGTGGTTGGGTGGCAGAGAACAAATTTTAGATACACACCTGTAACCAAAATAGGGAATTTCCCTGAAAAGACAGTCCCTCAATAGTTACCTCAGTTCTTAAACCTGCATCTGCAAAAATGATGCAAACTTTGAGCTGCCAGGTCTTAAAGAGAAGTCTGGAATCTCACAGGATCCTAGATTCTGAGAAGAGATGGACTTTGAAGGAGAAGTAGAATCCACCAACCTTCCCAGTACAGGATTTTCTCTACAAGACCCCAGACAGATGCTTTCTCTTGACATCATTTTTCTTCCACATGTAACTCTACTAACAGATGTCAACTAATATTTGAAAAAAGAACTGCTCATTAATAACCAAACTAAAATGATACACATTTTTGGCCTACTAAAATTCAAAACGTTACATGCATCAATATTCTTAAAGAAAAAGTAATTTCTCTTTTATGAAATTATCTGAAGAAAATAATATGAAATGCAGATAAAGCTTTATATACAAAAACATTCACTGTACTAATAATGGGGGGATGATTAAGTAAACTGTAGTTACACCCACACAGGGAAACACCATACAGCCATTTAACGTTAACAAGGAGTTTTTAACAGCAAGGGAAAATAATTATGCAATAATGATCAGTAAAACGTACAGAATTCAAACTAGTATGAAGAGTTCATCTCAAGTATTTAAAACATTCACAGAGAAAGAGAGAAGGAAATATGCAAAAATGTTAGTCTTTTGGAAGTTGGAAAAGCGAGATTAAAATAAACCATTTGCCAAATTTTTACGAGCTACTTTTACAGTTAGAAAAAACAGCTAAAATAAAAAGCTCCCCCTCAAAAAAACAAAAAAGCTCCATGCACTGAGCTTTTAAAATTATATTCTATATGCTTTTTTCCAAAAGAAACAAGACATAACCAAAAATTGGGGATTTAGATAAATATCATCCATAATCCTACCTAAACTACGTAAACCACCCATGATCTACTCAAACTACCATTGTGATTAATGTACTGCTTTTGAACTATCAATTATGTATACATAACGTTACTATGTATCAATTATAGCTCAATAAAACGAGAGGAGAAAAAATGACATCCTTCACTCCCTATTTTATTTTTGCAGCACAATTTTACACAGTAGTAATCATGGCATACACCCGATTTTGTGTTTTCCCATGTTGCTCCCTGGTCTTCACAATCATAATTTTATTTAATTCAACACTCAGTGACCTAAACTCTGCAGTAACACTATATATAACACCCAAAGATAAGAGTCATAGGTGGTTCCAGGCCTCAAGAGGTTCAGAATTGAGTAGAAGAGATAGTTGGACAATTATAGATAATAGATAATTTTTTAAGTCCTACTTATTCAAGGATAACCAATATCAGAATTTTTTTAAAAAACGTCTTGAAGATCTCTTTTAAATAGAAACAAAATTTCAAAGTAAATAGTAAAAAAAAAAAAAAAAGGTTTAATTTACACTTCTGAACTATTAAACCCAACATTATGATGACATTTATCATCTTATTTTATTTTGCAAAATTTAGAATATAACTACAACTCTATGCCAAATCAAAGAGCATCAAGGGTTGATGAGGATTTGGGGGACAGAATTTTTTAAATCAAATTTTATAATATAACAAAATGATATAATAAAAAGATATAAGATAAATAAATTCTGGGGATATAATGTACAGTATGGTGACTACAGTTAACCACACTGTACTGTGTATTTCAAAGTTGCTAAGAGAGTAGATGTTAATAGTTCTCATCACAAGGGAAAAAAAAGTAGCTATGTGAGGTAATGGACTTTAACTAAACTTATTGTGGTAATCATTTTGCGATATATCACTATATTGTATACCTTAAACTAATACAATGTATCACTATATTGTATACCTTAAACTAATACAATGTAATGTATCAATTATAGCTCAATAAAACTAGAGGAGAAAAAATGGCATCCTTCACTCCCCATTTTATTTTTGTAGCACAATCATAAAGAAATGCTTTTTTGCAAAAAATATTTGAGAGCATCATCAATTTAACCTTAAAATGCTCTTCTTAATCCTGTCACATTCAAATCAGTCTCTTTCAACATCCTCACCAATTTTCTATACATTTCTAATTTTTGTCATATCCACCTTGAACAATGACTATTGTTCCAGCCTACAACTGGAACATTCAACATCACTTTCACTGACTTCAAGAAACCTTGCATCTATATATATATAATATCTAGAACTTCCCATGTATTTGCACTGTATGATTTTGGACAACCCACCTAACTTCTTTCTCTCTGCCCTGTATTTCCCACATCTGTAAAACTGTAACGATCTTAACTGTACTGTTACAAGGTTTAAAATTAGCTAATTCATATAAAGCACTTTCAAGTGCCTGATGATCCACAACTGTTAACTGTTATTACTATTATATGGTCAGATATCTTGCTCCAAAACCAAGAGATTAGCAAAGCCACAGTCACTATGAGCAAGAATAGATGCCAGGAATAAGTGGGCAAGGGTACGAGTAGGGGCCAAATTACTAAGTAGTCAGTTCATTAATGGTTTTACATTAAGATGACTTTTACAGCCCTATGCAACCTCCTGAATGTGGGGTTCCAGATACCAAGTACTCTGATGAAAAGGATTTCATCCCCATCCCCGGTACAATACAGTATAACAAGTACTATCATATGGATATACACAACGTCCTACAAAAGTTCAGAAGGGGCATAAAATCTGCAATGAGGAAGGGGGTGAAATCAAGACAGGCTTGTCAGAGGCACTGTTTGAGTAAAAGTGAGATGAAGGAGGTAAGAAAGTTATTTCAAAGAGAGGTAACATGATGTTCAGTGATAGTAGCAAAAAAAAAAAAAAAAAAGTAGATTTAGGGCCTTAAGTACTAAGAATCTGGAGATGTAGACAGACACTAGATTATAGAGAGCATTGTAAACCATCCTAATAAGGCTGACCTTTATCCTCAGGAAAATAGGGCATATCTGAAGGATTTTAAGCATGAGAAGATAGTATCAAAATTAAGTGCTTGGTTAAATGACCCATGAGGGCAGGGTTGTGTCTGTCTTGCACAGCACTGTCTCCCAGCCCTGTTTCTTCTGCAGTTTATTCTCATGAATAATATGCGATAAGTAGCTAAAGTTATTTTTTCTCAAAAACTGCTAATAAGAGAAAATGTCAGAAAGTGAGACCTAAAGAAAAGGCAATCTCAGTACCATTTGCTGAATCATCCTTCTCTTGCTTAATGACTCATGAAGCTTCCTTTACCATGCAGTATATATTTGTCTTAAATGGGCTAATCTGAACTATATTCCAAAAAAAGTGTATTTTCCTATATAAACTGAAGTGAACAAAAATGGCTCTTTCATTCCATGGACCCATACATCTATATCTGAATCAGTTTCTCTGTATTTTAATTATTGTAACTTTGTAATAGGCTGTTTACTCACTATGCAGAAATATTTTAAAACAGAACAGATATCCACTGATTTAAGATTATCCTGATTACAGAGAGGAGGATACTTGGAGACTTTGGTTCTTCTAGAAGCACCCTGGAGAAGGGCAAGGAAGAAAAACCTAAAAGCATAAATCAAATTCTTGGATTATATACTTAGTCTAAGGATTTATAGTCAATAAAAACAAAGAGTAAAGTTAAACTGAAATCACTGCTCTTTACCTGTTTCTCTCCATATATCAATAAGCACATGGACAGCAAGGAGACAGTAATAGTCTGAAAATTGCAATTCGGTTTTCAAACAGGATTTCCCTATAGGGAAAAAAAAAATCATATCTGTATTTTAAGATTTGTTCAATTATTACTGCCCCAAAGGAGTTTTTTTAAAGCAAGAAAGTGACAGGAGGAAGAAGAGAAAAAGAGGAAAAGAAACTAATAAGAATGGAGTAAATACCAGAAGAAAAATATAAGCCATGAATCAAAAGAGTCAAAAGAAGGTGAGACCACACTCAGCTGGAGCAGAAGGAAGGGTTCCAGAATAGAGGTGGTATTCCAAATGGTCCCAAAAGGAGAGCAGCAAGATTTGGAAGGAGGTTTTAGGTGAAGAAAAGAACAGAATCCAAGAGCCATGTACAACTAATGTAATATTATGCTCATTACTTCACCTAATTTTTTAGAATACAGTTAGAGAAATACTAATATCATCTAGTCAGATAATTTATATTTTATCACACATATCTAAGCAATCTGAAGATCATCTACTTCTAAACTAAATATTTATCTCACAATTTACAATTCTTTTGGGTCATTTACACAGTCTATATATTTAGAATATTAAGGCCTATAAGCAGAAAATATGACAATTATCATAAACTCTGCAATTCATCTGAGCCCCACTGTGATAAAGAGTTGGCTGGCCAGATCAGGAAGAATATGGATATCTGGGAGCCAATTATAATTTTTAAAACTCCAAGCTTAAGAAAGGCTTTGCATTTTATTACCTGGATAGTGTTCCCACTTGACAAAATATTTTCCTTGCCAAAAGCATTACAACAGCATGCTATGAGAGATAAAAAACTAACTTCTAAATCTTAGCAGATCAGGGAACTACTGCACATTTTGAAAGGCTGCTCACCAAATTCTAGTCCATGCTGGTACCTTAACATCAATTCTCTGACCACACTCAATTTCTGATTTTTATCCATCATGTGGTACAAGCCAAGTAACCTCGTCAGCTGCACCACACACAAATGTTGCTGCAGAGCTCTGATGTCAGCAGGCAGTGCCAGCTTATCCTCTGTTGGTGTTGACAAAGGAACAACTCCAAGTAACTGATTAATAAACTGCAAAGTTGAAAGAAAAAAAAAGAAGTACAGGTCTCAAAACAGAACTAGTCTTTAGTAGGCCACAATTAACAAATACTGAAATGGTCTAGAAAATGGTATCAAGAAAAAATACAAATTAAAACCCCTTTTTAAAAAAAAAAAAAAAAAAAAAAAACCCCTTTAGTATACCATTTTCTATCTAACAAAATTGCCAAAACAAAAACACTTCTAACAGCACACAGTGCTGGTAAAACTCCAGTGAAACTGGCACACCCATTCATTGCTGGCCAAAAGTATTATGTTAATACCATGTAGTATATGCACTAAAAGATTAAAAGAACTGTGAAAATGTTTCCTAAATTACAATAGATTGACATAATATGTAACGTAGCAATGAAAAAGTTTAATTAGGAAGACTGTAAAAAGAACAATTACCCCAAAACAAACCTATTATATTGATATACTACAAATAAATTCTTAAAGGAAACATTATACATTGAAAGGAATGGTTGTCCTGTCAATAGCCTTAAATAGTTTTTTTGATTAAAGCTTTAATTTTGAGATAATTATAGATTTGCATGCAATTGTAAGAAATAACACAGTTCCTGTGTACCCTTCACCCAGTTTTTCCTAATGGTAACTTTTTTTTTTTTCCTGTGGCTGTACCGCACGGCATGCGGGATCTTAGTTCCCTGACCAGGTATTGAACCCATGCCCCCTGCAGTGGAAGCGTGAAGCCCTAACCACTGGACTGCCAGGAAATTCCACCCCAATGGTAACATCTTAAAATAAAATGTTTTTAATTCTCTAAATTCGGTATAAATTTTTAAGAACACCAGTTCCACAACCAGTACAGTTGCAATATTGGCAGAAGTGAGAAGGGACCCCTGCATCACATACAGGGTGTCTGTTTAAACTTCCCACATGGTCGTATATTATACTCTTCAGCTGTTAGGATGTGAGAAAATGCTTGGGCAGCACGAGTCTGGAGTTCTAAAAGGTGTTTATGGACAGGAAGTGCAGCCAAGGGGTCACAGGCATCACCCTTGTGTCTTCCCTATATTTTGTGATCCAAAACTAATAAATTATTTTTAAAGCAAAAAAACCCAGTTCCATTTACACATGTATTAAACACAGGCTATTTTCACTCCCTTCCAAGATCCTATTAGGATGACAGTAAAGAACAAAAAAGGAATCAACCCCAAAGGATCAAGAACATGTGAAGAGATGACAGCAAATAATAAACATTAACAAGATTTCAAAAGATAAAAAGCAGAAGGGCAGGTGGTAAGTAATAACCAATGTACAGGGCCAAGAAAGCTGAAATCCAACAGTATGAATGGGGAGACCACCAATAAGCAGCAAGCCTCTTCCAGCCACAGAACCTTGGAAGACTCAGAAATTAAGGGCAAGAGGTACGTCTGAAAGCTAAAGTGCTGGTGGGACTGAAACAGAAGAATTTGCTAAATTCTAAGAAATTAGACCCCTCCCCAAGCTCACTAACTGACTTCCTAAACCCAGCAGAATCCACGGGTTTTCTTTACCCCCAGGAGATACTGAACCAGAGACACTGTAGACTCAACGGGAGAATGGAACAGATCTATCACCTCATGTTTCAGAATACACTAAGAGGAGTTTTAAACTTTTATGGTTCTGTCAGATTGATTGGGGTGAACTGAACAAAAAAATATTAACTCCAAGAAAGAAAGTTAAGAAAGGTAATCTCCACATATACAAAGTGGCTTAGCTGTGAATATTTAGTCATTAAAATATAAATACTGCATAATTACTAAACTATACTGGGGGAAAAGTAGGTAAGGGGAGAAGTGGGATGTTATGAACAAAATTATTGCCTTCCACAGTAAGATACCAATAGATGAAGACTGTAACTGTAAAAATAAACAAATAGCTAAATAAGCCTATAATTTAGAAATATGGAGTTAAATAACAGAAGAAGCAGTTAAGGGTTGAAAGTGATTTGCCTGTACGGAGCCAGAATCAGGGCTGAAGAAGGCAAAGAGCTGCAATTGTTTTTCAATATAAGCCTTGTAGCACTATTTGACTTTTTCAATTTTATACATGTAATCTTTGGAAACAAAAATTAAATTAAAATAAAAATCCTACTCAACATGCAGTTTCACATCTGTAATGACTTTACTTCAATTTTCTACAATTGTATGAATTTTAATTTTAATTATTATGATCAGATAATCACATTTGTAACAAAGAAACTGTGGCACTAGTGTTCATGTTTTTGATTAAGTACCTATATAATTTCTATTGCCAGCTCTTCCATTCTTGTAAGCCATTTTATATACTAGTTATGTTTATTATTAAGGCCTTCTTTATTGAATGCTAAAGAATCTTCCAAACAGGTTTTGTCATGAAACAATACGTTCATTTGCTATTCTAGTCTGTACAGTTTCACTGCTACACAAAAAGCTTCTTTAAAAACTGGAATTATTTTATTGTTAGCTTAAAACCCCAAGGCAAAGGAAACAAAATACAAAAACGCCTCTATGGGTGAGCCTCTTCAGGATCACTGGACTCAACGGCCTCCTCTTAGGGGCCAGTCCCATTTTAGAATGCGTCTCCTAATTCATTGGGACAACAGTTCTCAGTCTGAACCTTACTTGGACAGTTTGCAATCCTCTGACAAACATACTGCTGAGTGGCAGGATTTTTAGCTATTGAAGTCATCCTACATTTAAAAAGTTGTGGCAGCAAAATTACCCCTCTCAATTAAAAATTTACACAGGACTACAAAACTCACTGCAACAGCTTTAAACCCTTTGTCTCACTGAACAATGACCACCTCATCACTGCTAGTATTTCACTATTTCTAGAGGGTTCCTCCCAGTAGATTATTAGTATATGCAGTCACAGAGGTGATCTAAGATTTTCAAACATGCCAATAAAGTAGAGCTTCTGGTACTAAAATTTATGCTAGCAAACCTATATGAATCTCAGCTAAATGCGATATAAGCATTCCTCTAATGCTTTCCCATCATTTGATGCTTTAACTTACAAGACAGTAAGCACTATAAAACATGATCAATCATTCCTTACCTTAGCACTTAGCACATAATATGTGCGACAAACACTTAGTGAATGAATCTTTCCCACGTGGTTTTATTTTCTGCTTAAATCCCTCCAGTAACATGAAACTCACACACTGTGTTTTTTAGAGAATTGTGACTATAAAAAATATCTTTCTCTCACTGAGCCAAATTCTTAATTCCCTGCAACAACTTCTTGCTGGCCCTGTTCTCTTCCCTCTTTTACAGGACAGCTTTTCAAATTATGAGAAATAAAGTACTCTGTCATCACCATACCAAACCTATCTCTTCCACTCAACCATTTCTCTCTCATAGGCTTTCAAGTCTTTCTATAACCCAGAACCCTCTTTTCTGGATATGTTACAATTTATCTAGAAAACTTCTAAAGCTTAGCCTGTGCCCTATAAGCACAGCAACCCAAGAACAACTTTTTCTAAACCAAAGTGAACAATGGTAGTCATTTCAGAACCCAGTAGAGACCACTGGCTCCTTAACAGTTTGGGAATGCACTGCTCCATCTGCCCTAGATGTGTAACCTCAAGACTGCCAAAGTATCAAGTGCTGGTGAGCTAAGGATATGGTCACGAAACAAATACTGTAGTCATTGCCACTGTGTTCCCATTGAGTTTCACTCATTCCATATGGGGATGATAGAGTCTTTCTGGAAAAACAGGTTGTGGTAGCCCTGTGACAGCAAGACTTCCAACATTCACTAATTAGAGTTTTTTATGAGTAAAGCTGACCAAAGTCACAGACTCTCTTGATACATATCAGTATTTCTTTACATGATGTTGATATACATATAATTGATTTACATTGATTCTATCACATCAAAAACTCCCAATAGATGACAATTAACTACAATATGGTACCCAGGCTTAGATCCCAGAAAAGAAAAAGGACATTAATGGAAGAGCTACAGAAATATAAAGTCTAGAGGCCAGTTAACAGTAATGTACCAAAGTTAGTTTCTTAGTTTTGACAAATATACCACTGTAATTTAAGATGTTAATGTTGGGGAATGCTGGGCGAAGGGTAGAGTATAACCTTCTTTACTATCTTTACAACTTTCCTGTAAATGTAAAGTTATTCCAAAATTAAAGGGGTTTTTTTCTTTAATTTTATTGAAGTATAGTCGAGTTACAATATTGTATTAGTTGCAGGTATACAGAAAAGTGATCTGGCTATGTATTTTTTTCAGATTCTTTTCCATTATAGGTTATTACAAGATATTGAATATAGTTCCCTGTGCTATACAGTAAATTCTTTTTATATATTTTGCTATAGTAGCCTGTATCTGTTAATCCCATACTCCTAATTTATCCCTTCCCCTTTGGCAACCGTAAGTTTGTTTTCTACATCTGTGAGTCTGTTTCTATTTTGTAAATAAGTTCATTTGTATTATTTTTTAGATTCCACATATAAGTGATATCATATATTTGTCTTTCTCTGTCTGACTTACTTCATTTAGTATGATAATCTCTAGGTCCAACCATGGTGCTGCAAGTGGCAATATTTCATTATTTTTTTATGGCTGAGTAATATTTCACTGTGTATATATATACCACATCTTCTTTATACACTCATATGTTGATGAACACTTAGGTTGCTTCCATGTCTTCACTACTGTAAACAGTGCTGCTATGAACACTGAGGTGTGTGTATCTTTTCGAATTAGAGTTTTCATCTTTTCTGGATATATGCCCAGGAGTGGGATTGCTGGATCATATGGTAGTTCTATTTTCAATTATTTAAGGAACTTCCTACTGTTTTCCGTAGTGGCTGTACCAATTTACATTCCTACCAACAGTGTAGGAGGGTTCTCTCCACACCCTCTCCAGCATTTATTATTTGCAGACTTTTTGATGAAGGCCATTCTGACTGGTATGAGGTGATACCTCATTGTAGTTTTGATTTGCATTTCTCTAATAATTAGTGATGTTGCATATCTTTTCATGTGCCTGCTGGTCATCTGTATGTCTTCTTTGCAGAAATGTCTATTTAGGTCTTCAAGTTTATTTTTTTTAAATCCCTTAGATTTAAGAGTCTCAGACTGCTTCAGCAAGACTGAATCATGACTTGACATAATCAGCAATTAACTGCTACAGTTTTGAGCAAATAAGAGACAAGATATTAAAAGGAAAGTCCACTGGACTTCATCAAACTTTAAAACTTTGCTCTGAGAATTCCCTGGCGGTCCAGTGGTTAGGACTCAGTGCTTTCACTGCCGGGGCCTGGGTTAGATCCCTGGACGGGGAACTAAGATACCGCAAGTTGCATGGCATGGCAAAAAACAAACAAACAAACAAAAAAAAACTTTGCTCTGCAAATGATCTTGTTAAGAGGATGAAAAGACAAGCTACAGACTGGGAGAAACTATTTGAAACCACATATCTGACAAAGGACTTGTATCTAGAATATCTAAAGAACTCTCAAAACTCAACAGTAAAAAAACAAATCAACTAGAAAATGAGCAAAAGACACTTCACTGAGAAGAAAATACAGATGGCAAATTAGCACAGGAAAAAATGTTCAACAGCATTAACCATTAGGGAAATGTACATTAAAACCATAATGAAACATCACTACACACTTACTAGAATGGCTAAAATAAAAAATAGTGACAACACCTAATGTTGATGAGGATGCAGAGAAACCAGATGACTCATACATTGCTAACGGGAATTTAAAAGATATAGTCACTGTGGAAAAGTCTGGCCATTTCTTTAAAAAACTAAATGTGCAGCTACCATAAGACCCCACAACTGAACTACTGGGCATTTTTCTGAGAGAAATGAAGACTTAGGTTCCCATAAAAAAACCTGCATACAAGTGTTCACAGCAGCTGTATTTGTAATAGCCAAAAACTGGACACACCCACATGTTCTTCAACAAGTTAAAGGAATCATGGTACATCCATACCATGGAATATTATTCAGCAATAAAAAGGAATGGACATGGTACATGTAACAACATGATGAATCTCCAGGGAATTACGCTGAGTAAAGAAAGTCAATCTCTAAAGGTTATAAATAATATGATTCCATTATATAACATTCTTAAAATGACAAAATTATAGAAATAGAAAATATCAGTAGTTGCTAAGGGAGAGGGATGGGGAAAGGAGATACAAGGAGGTGGCTGTAGGTAAAAAAATGTAGGGAGCACATGGAGGGACCCTGGTGGTGAAACTACTATGCATCTTGTCTAGGTGGTGGTCACATGAATCCATACACTATATACGGCACTAAATATACACACACAAACACACCACACGTATACACACAAATGAATGCATGTAAAACTGATGAAATCTGAATAAGGTCAGTGGATTTTATCAATGTCAGTTTCATAATTATGACACTATACTATAATTATGCTAGATCTTACCATTGGGACAAAGTGGGTGAAGGGTATACAGATCTCTCTGTATTATTTCTCTTACAACTGCATGTATATCTACAATTATCTCAAAATTTATATATATATATATATACATACATACACACACACACACACACACACACACACACACACACACACACACACACACCAGAAGAATCCAATTATCTACCAGGGGCTTATTCTCATTTCGGCTCAACTTTACAAGAAATCATGCCTTTAATCTGATAGCACCTAGACTACTTGGCTTGATAGCACAATATCTTGATATCTCATGTTCACCACTTTCACCCATTTTAGAAAGGAAACCCAAACACTTAACCTAGTTGCAATAAATACAGGTACCCAACAGAACTCTGCTTACTTTTGTACACTGTGTAGCAGGCAAGAGGTCAACAAACACCTTGAGGTCTGTGAAACAACAAGGTTTATCCCCAAACTTTTTAAAATACTGGAACATTAATTCTTCTGGATCACCTAAGAGAGAGGGGGGGGGAAATATCACTAAATTATTCATGGACTGAAGCAATCTCTAATTTAAGTGAGAAGTCTGACTTGAAAAACATTTATTTCAATTAAATGAAAATTTTGCTTGAATGAGAATGAGGATGACAATGAGGGCCGGAAGATAGCTTGCCAGTTTAAAAATAAATACTAAAAAGGAGTTGAATCTTGCGAACTCAGTTTACCTGTTATTACATTGAGGAAATGTGAAGTTTTTCATTCAATTAAAGTTTAAATAGTTTAAAAGTTTTCATTAAAGTTTAAAGACAAGTTTATATGCAAACATTAAACAAACATGCTTTTCTCCACAACAGTTCCTGAACTACTTAACAAATATTAAATATATGTTAACTAAATGAAAGGTAGTGTTTGTTAACAGGCACACCAACAGAAGAGAAAATAAATGGGAAGAGCCACGGGCCAATAACTCCAAAGTCACTCACTATGGAAAATTTAAACCTGGATATGCAGAAAGCTACCAATTCATTTTATTTTTCCTCAAATTAAAAATAAAAATAATAAAAGTAAAATACTCTCAAATTGGACTAGATTTAGGAAGGAGAGATTTTTAACAAGGTCTCTGTAAGATTTTAGGTCTTGGTTCCTGCTCACACATTTCTGGGAACAGAGATTTCACGGCTTTAATCAGATTCTCACATGCCTCTGTGATCCAAAAGAGACTAAGAATCACTCACTGGTCTGGTAAAAAAAAAAAAAAGAAAAAAAATTTTTTTGTGTGTGGAGACAAATTTGTAAGATTCACCAATTTGTAAGATTCAGGCTGGTGAGAGAGAAGAGAAAGACAAGGGATGAATATAGGAAGTGTGAAAACAGATCCAAGTAGTTTTATATCCAGCTTTGGAAAGAAAGCAACTCTTTTTTTTTTTTTGGCCACATCAGGCGGCTTGTGGGATCCTAGTTCCCCGACCAAGGATCGAACCCAGGTCCCCTGCAGTGGAAGCACGGTGTCCTAACCACTGGACCATCAGGGAAATCTGAAGAAAGCAATTCTTTGCAATATACTTTAACAATATTTTGCTGAAGGTCGCATAAAAATTTTCATTTGCAATTCTAAAACAAACACCAACTAAAGTAATTGAGGTAGACCCAAAGAAAGAAGTCAACATGGAATTCAAAATTGGTTATGAATAATCTACATAGGAAATGACAGAGAGATAGCCACAGTTAATTTTAGAATGAGCTGCAAAGAACATTAATTACATGATTAAAATGGACAAAGATGTTCTAGGATAGGTTTTAGGTATTGAGAAGTGCTCATCATCTCAGGACAACTGGTCCCTAAAGAAACCTTCTTAAAGTTATTCAACTTTTAATGAGAACTAAATTTTTATAATGATGAGTGGGAAAAAAAGTTTTCTTGGAGCTTTATCTTAAAAAAATGAAACTAAAAAAATTTTTAAAGTTTATTCGCCTAAACTTAAAAAATTTAGGGTATAATTAAAACTAAAGCTAATTCTTAGTATGAGCAAAGAATTACTGATTTTGGGGGGAGTGGTGCTTTTTTCCCCACAAAACTGTGAATTAGTACAATATGACAACATTTACTTCTTATGTAGTATGCTCAAAAAGAACCATTTTACAAAAACCTCTAAGGGCTTCATCAAATTTCCTGAAGGCCTCTATTAATGCTTTACTATCCAAATCATACTTTTCTCCCATCTTGTCATTGTCCTAATAAATTTTCTCCTCAACTGTTAACTGCTCTTTAACTGCTCTAACTCTGCCAGATGTTATTTCGTCGATGGTTTTGTGAGTGCTTAGGGTAGATTTTCAAGAAACCTTTCATTCACTTCTTGAAATCCTGAAACTTTTATAAAACTGGCTATTTACTTTGAAATTGATTTTGACATTATTGCTGGGTCAGCAAAAGAACGCCTGACAAAGACTCTGATGGAATAGGGAGAGATGCTAAAGTTAAGCCAAGTTGCATGTGTGATTGAGGGCTAATTTTATAAGTGATCCATTCATTAGTTAATATTTTCAGGTTATGAAGACATTTGCTTCTCAAACACAACTTTATCACTGTAGGCTTCAGAGAATAGATACTGCACTTGGGTACTGAGGGCATCCCTGTATCTTCTCCAGGGTTCCCAAATATCATTACAGCTTCTTACCCAGTTTGTACTCATCATTAAAACCTTGACGCCGCAAACGTCTAATCAGCTCCAGTTTAGCCAGATGTGGTCCTCGGAGATGGCGAGAACTTTTAGATTCTTCTGTTATCCGATCTTCTATAAATCTCACAGCCTCTTCTGCAGAATAATGTACTTCTCCTTCTAAAGAGCTAGGTATAAACACATGAAAAAGGTATTTTGTGCCTCTATCAAGCCAAATTGATTTTAAGAAACATTAAAAATAACAGAAAGTACTGTGATAATTACAAAACAACACAAATTAGAATAAAAGAGAAATATGAGCATATTCTGACAGTTAACATGGCATATGATTCCTCTCAATTTTGTCATTTGATTATTGCAGAGTGACTAACCACCTCTACCTCTTTCTTAAAAAAAAGAATGAATAATTTTGCATATATAAAATATTACCTAATTAAAAACATAAGTAAATTTTATTGCTAGAAAAATGAGGCTGAGAAAAATTAGATGACTTACTTAATATTATAAAGTAAGCCTCAGTTCATATTTGGTATCATAAACCCTATTTTGTTATTCACTTTTTTAAAAGAGCTCATTATATTTATTGTGGTATTGTCTGTAATAGCCCCCAAAACAGGAAGCAGCAACAATACAAGTATCTATCAACAGCAGACAGATTAAATGAATTTGGTACATTTCTAAAATGGAGTCCTCTTAAGTCATTAAAAAGAATTAATCAGATCTGTATGCACCATATATGGAAAGATGCCCAAGATACACTTTAGGGGGTGAAATACGAAGTTGTAAACCATTACATCTAACATAATTGCATTCTTATGTTAAATAAGAATAATTATATTAGTATATGCATAATATAAATAAATCTGGAAGAAAAGACACCAAACTGTCTTTTCCAAATAAATCTGGAAGACACCAAACTGTTATCAAGAGTTATTTCTGTGTCAATTACGTCTCAATAAAACTGGAAAAAGAAAAAAATCATCCTGGGATGATAGGAAAACTAGGAACTAACACTTTCCACACCATACATTTCTGTACTAATTTAAGATTTTTACAATGAACACATATTTATTTTAAAATTTAAAAATGGAAAAATGTCTTGCTTTGAAAGGGATACATTATTGAGACAGAAAAAGAGAATTCAATTAGGCTTACAATGAAATCATTTTGCTACACCATACTAAAAAGTGTTGTAATTCAGGAAAGAAGACAACTTACTGTTCACCTTCAGCAGGAGGAGTCCAGGCTTCTTCAATCAGTCGAAAGACAGAATCGAAATAAGTCAGATAGAACTGCCAGTCATCTGAGCTAAAATCAGATTGAATGGTGCACACAGGATTAAACCCAAGTTGTGACAAATCTGCCTGAGGAACCATGTTATTCAACTTATTTTCTAAGTTATATTTTAGTCTTTACTAGGAGAAGCCCAACCTTCCCTCTGGGTTTCTTCTACAGCCCTAAAAGGGCAACAACTCCAGAGGCATTTTCAAAGTCAAACATTTTCAAGAAACTACTGTTTCCTTCAATAAAATGACCAGGTGTAAAAAACTAACATTCTCAGGACTTCCCTGGTGGCCCAGTGGATGAGACTCCGCACTCCCAATGCAGGGGGCCCGGTTCAATCCCTAGTCGGGAAACTAGATCCCGCATGCATGCCGCAACTAAGAAGTCTACCTGCCACAACAAAGATCCCACGTGCCGCAAGTAAGACCCAGAGCAGCCAAAATAAATTAAAAAAAAAAAAAAAAAAACAGCTCATGCAGCCCTTAATAAAAAACTAATATTCTTAACAGAAAACTCCCCACATTAGTGCTTTCTAGGGGGGCTAAGGGGAGGGTCTCTCTTTTAGACCAATATTGAGTTTGACAAATTAATGACTTTTCAGCATTCATTCTGAATACTCAGCACCCTGGTGGCATAAGTTCCATTACACCTCTTTATCGAAAGATGAAGGCTCGGGCTTCCCTGGTGGCGCAGTGGTTGAGAGTCCGCCTGCCGATGCAGGGGACATGGGTTCGCGCCCCGGTCCGGGAAGATCCCACATGCCGCGGAGCGGCTGGGCCCGTGGACAATGGCCGCTGAGCCTGCACGTCCGGAGCCTGTGCTCCGCAACGGGAGAGGCCACAACAGTGAGAGGCCCGCATACCGCGAAAAAAAGAAAAAAAAGATGAAGGCTCATTAAAAACTTTAAAAAAAAAATCCAGAACACACAACTAAAAGATTTCACTTTATGCCCAGAAATCTCAAAGGATATAGACCAAAAAAATCAATGGTGAGACCTGAAAGCCCCACTCCAGTCTCATAGTCCAAAAAGAAGCATCTACTTACTTTTTCAGTAAGAGGCGCCGAGAAAGGGCATTGCACTCTGGCCACCTGCTCAGCTTCTTGTACATAGCCATGCATTTATTTTCCCGACTCTGAATCTCACTTGTTAACTTCTCTACAATTAAAAGTTATAAAAGTTGGTAAGCTGGTTTCATTTCTGCTCAGAAACCAGAACAAAATCCATATACAAGAAGGAAACTGTCACATTTTCTTATTCACTCTCTTAGAAAATGGGACCACTATTAGATACAAACTACTATCTCACTAAAGATTACTTTCCTGAAAGGAAAAATCATATATTTCTGATACTAAACTTTCTAATCCTTTTCTTCTACAAAATACAAGGATCCAGAATGTCTTGAGTTGAGGATCTAGTGTGTGGGATACACATAAAATCCCAACAGCATCTAAGGACTGGTATATTTAGACCTGATATATTTAGACCATAGACAGACCATCCATACATTTCCAAAACATTGAATAAGCTTGGACTGGAATGAGATGAGAAAGGGGAGATGTTATGAGGAAGATAAAAAAAGAAAAGAGATGAATCAAACTCTTCCAACAGTTGAGAACAAAAAAACTAGGACTATATTTCTGACCAAATTAGATATGCCCTGTCCTTTTAGAATGGTTTAGCAGATTAAGGATGCCAACAATTACATTATGAATTTTCTATAGAGAATCTAAACTGTAACTATCCATACAACTACAACCTAACTGAATAAAAACAAAGTTGACTTGTACCCACCTGCAAGGAGGCTGAAGTTAGAGAGTAACATTAAAAATAAAAACAAAAACAAAACTCTTCCTACATTTTATATAATTAAAGTACTTAACTCAGTTACTATTACAGTTTTGTGATAGCACAAAGTCTAGTAAAGGATATACATACTTGTAAAAAACAAAGTCTTTTTAATGGCTGGACCTAATGAGAGTTCTGAGGCTACTCATCTACAGTTAGTTACTCCCAATAACCATAAAGGCACGATTAAAAAACCAGGGTTGTCAAAACGATAACTGCATTCCCACGAATTTCTCCTAAGAAAATCAAAGATGTGTAAATATTTAGGAACCAAAATCTCCTAAGTGTCCAAAAATAAGGGAATAGTTAATGCTATCTATGAAGTTCATACAAATCAGTTTTCCAACAACAAAGGAGGAAGTATTTTCACAACAATGGAAAAGAGCTAACTTCTTTAACATGTAAAGTACTCTTGCAAATCAATAAGCAGATTAACCAAATTTTTAGAAATAGGAAAAGGATAAGAAAAAGCAGCTCAGAGGAAAAAAATATATTAATGGCTTTTAAACAAATGAAGAAATAATTATCCTCCCTCATAACTAAATAAAAACTGTAAGGTATGTTTTACCTATCTCATTGAAAAACATAAAAGGTTTGATATGGGACTTCCCTGGTGGGCCAGTGGCTGACTCCACGCTCCCAATGCAAGGGGCCCGGGTTTGAACCCTGGTCAGGAAACTAGATCCCACGTGACACAACTAAGAGTTCACATGCCACAACTAAAGATCCCGCATGCAGCAAGGAAGATCCAGCATATGGCAGCGAAGACACGGCCCAGCCAAATAAATAAATAAATATTTTTTAAAAAGTTTGATCTAAAATTTTGCAAAGAAACAGGACCTCTTACAATCTAATAGCAAATACAGCTGGTGGAAATGCACACTGTAGCCTCTTAGAGGGCAATTTGGTTTATAGCAAAGATGTTCCTTGCAAATAGCCTAAATACCCTTCAAAGATGAGCTATGTAGTAAACTGTCTACGTTTATGCTGTGGAACACTGGGCACCATTAAAGAGAGTGAGGTAGTGAGGTATATCTCTAAGAGACACTGTTAAGGTAAAAAAAAAAATGGGTCTAAGAGTATGCAGAGAAAAGGTCACAAACTCAAATGCCTTCATAGGACAGACACAACAAACATTTAAAAATTTTAAAGAAAAAAATATTTAATAAGAACATTGTGCAGAGTAAGATTACACTTAGGGTCAAGGTACAGTATATTCTCAATTGTGGTTTAAAAAAGTGGGGGGGCCCTTTCTGCCTCCGCTGCCACCATGGCACCCAGTAGAAAGTTTGTGGCAAAGGGGGGCAAAAAAAAAGAAGCAGGTCCTGGGGTTTCCCTGGTGGCGCAGTGGTTGAGAGTCCGCCTGCCGACGCAGGGGACACAGGCTCGTGCCCCGGTCCGGGAGGTTCCCACATGCCGCGGAGCGGCTGGGCCCGTGAGCCATGGCCACTGAGCCTGCGTGTCCGGAGCCTGTGCTCTGCAACAGGAGAGACCATAAAAGTGAGAGGCCCGCATACCGCAAAAAAAAAATAATAAAATTAAATTAAAAAAAAAAAAAAGAAGCAGATCCTGAAGTTTACTCTTGACTGTACCCATCAAGGTAGAATCATGGATGCTGCCAATTTTGAGCAGTTTTTTCAGGAGAGAATCAAAGTGAATGGAAAAGCTGAGAATCTTGGTGGAGGTGTTGTAACAAACGAAAGAAGCAAAAGCAAGATTACTGTAACTTCTGAGGTAGCTTTTTCCAAAAGGTATTTGAAATATCTCACCAAAAAATATTTGAAGAAGAATAACCTATGTGATTGGTTACACGTAGTTGCTAACAGCAAAGAAAGTTACGAACTGCATTACTTTCAGACTACTCAAGGTGCAGAAGAGGGGCTTCCCTGGTGGCGCAGTGGTTAAGAATCCGCCTGCCAACGCAGAGGACACGGGTTTGAGCCCTGGTCCGGGAAGATTCCACATACCACGGAGCAACTAAGCCGTGCACCACAACTACTGAGCCTGCACTCTAGAGCCCACAAGCAACAACTACTGAAGCCCACGTGCCACCAACAACTGAAGCCTGCACGCCTAGAGCCCATGCTCCACAACAAGAGAAGCCACTGCAATGAGAAGCCCGCACACTGCAACGAAGAGGAGCCCCCATTCGCTGCAACTAGAGAAAGCCCGCATGCAGCAATGAGAACCCAAAGCAGCCAAAAATAAATAAATAAATAAATTTCTTTAAAAAAAAAAAAAGATGAAGAAGAGGAGGAAGATGAGGATTAAAACTCAATTATCTGGGGACCTCCCTGGCGGTCCAGTAGTTAAGACTTCACCTTCCAATGCAGGGGGTGCAGGTTTGATCCCAGGTCAGGGAACTAAGATCCCACATGCATCATGGCCAAAAAACCAAAACATAAAGCAGAAGCAATGTTGTAACAAATTCAATAAAGACTTTAAAAAAAAATGGTCCACATCAAAAAAAAAACAAAAAAAACAAAAAAACAACTCAATTATCTGGAATATTTTGTATGAGTTCTTAAATAAAACTTAGGACCCCAAAAACAAAAAAAAGGGAAGGGGGAGGGGAAAGATACTACTTTAGAAGGATATACAGAACAGGTAACTGGAGAAGGATGTAGAGGGCAGAGGGTTGGAGATCTGGGGTAAAATCATACTCCCTGAATTTTCTGAATCCATGAATTATTTTCATTCATTCATTCATTCACTCATTCAGCTATGCCAGGTCTTAGATGCGGCACATGGGATCTTCGTTGCCACGTGTGGGATCTTCCTTGTAGCATGCGGAATCTTTAGCTGCGGCATGCGGGATCTTAATTGTGGCATGCAGGATCTAATTCTCTGACCAGGGATCGAACCCAGGCCCCCTGCATCGTAAACGCGAAGTCTTAACCACTGGACCACCAGGGAAGTCCCCATGAATTATTTTCAACTAAAAATTATTTTTAAAAAATAAATAGAGAAAAACCTGAAAGAATCTAAAATGATCGCAAGTGATTTTTTAAAGTCTTTATATCTTTGTTTCTGTATGTGGAAGAAATTTTCCACAATAAAATGTCATGTTTAAATAGGAAAACAAAACAAAAAAAACTTTAAGAAAACTCTAAAAATTACCTCCTAATTTTCCTCTGATGACATCCAAGGCTTCCTGGTACTTTCCCAAACGTTCTAGGATCATATAATAAAGTTCAACCTTACAAAAAAACAAACAAGAAGTGCAACCATTGAAACTTTTCAGTAATAAAAAGATAAGTCATTTGTATCTTTTTAAAAAGCTATCTAACAGAAAAGAACACTATATCTTCAAATAAGATGAAATTAACAGTGACAATCAGACCATAGTATCTCTCCTATCTATATCTCGGCAGAGTACTTTCTGGAAACATGCTAGAACCTCACTCATTATACCTAGGCTGGGGAGTTCCAAAGCTTCACATTTACACAAAAGGCAAGAGTGAGGACCCAGTCCTCTAAATGGAATAAAGCAACAGTTCATAATATTGTAACAACATCAAAAACATGCAAATACAAAGTGGGGCTTAAATTACTCACTTCAGCCTCTGCTTCTATCTTGTCCTCTTTTACCATTTTTTCTACCATTCTCTCAGCAAGGGGCAGAAACATCGTTTTTGAGAGGTTTTCATCCTGCGCTGATATAGACTAAACGAGAAAAGAAAAATGTTTGCACTATTTATATTATTACCATGCAGACCATTATTGTGACTCTGGCACATAATTATCAACCCACTATGTCAAATATTAGACCTAATTTGAACTTGAGAGTGGTTTGCTTTATAGGAGATTTCTTTACTAAAGATTCTTATCGTATGCATTCTTGAAATACATAGTTTCCACAATATGACCTAACTTTTAAATATTAGACCATTCATACATTTTTTTCTAGAAATATGTTAAGAGGGGATACGTTTATACTATTTAGTATATATAAAGGGTACCAGGTATTTGAAGAGTCAAAAACCTTTGAGATGTCTTCTTGAGACCTTCACATATTAGAAGGAAAATGCCAATTCCTTCTATTTATAGTATGGTTTACTATTAGCTACAGTTACCTTAGCATGATATTAATCATTTTAACATTGCCAAAGATTCTGCTCAGAGCTCATTTACCCCCTGAAAACAACCTTTCAGGGTAGCTATTATGCTTATTTTATAGTTAAACTAAGGTTAAAAGATTCTCCAACAGCTCAAGAGACATGGTGAAGCCAATGTTTGAAAGCAGACCTGTCTGAACCCAGAGCCTCTCTGTTCTTAACCTACATTTTAACTCCAGAGCCTCTCTGTTCTTAACTGCTACATTTTAACTCCTTTCTCCCCATCCTCTCATACACAGTGTCTTATCTTGGTACTTATAGCTGCTCTGGGAGATGAGCATCTCCATTCTGCAAAAGAGCAGACTGAGGCTCAGAAAGCAGAAGTGATGAAACAAGGTCACCCAGTTCAATGATCCGTTCAACAACCAACAATAGTGCCTTAAAGACAAACCTCAAGTTAAAATATCAAACATTTCGAGGCTCATACTTGATCAAGTAACCCAGTAATGGATCTAAGATTCAGAGGAAATACACTCTGTGCTACACACAAATAAACCAATACATCAACTCAAAAAGAATACTAAAACTCCTCAACTCAAAAAAATCAACTGACAATATGTCACATCCCTATTTGACACATGCTGCAACACATTACCCAAGATGTTCAGAGGACACATTAAGGACAATTACTATATACAAAAATAAAAACAAATCTCAACCCCATTCTGAATGCCATACTCACTTGCATTATTAAGCTCATCACAGACCAAAAGTAGTAAGGGTTTTTGGGGACAATCTTATATAGAGCCATGCCAGCCTGAAAGACAGAGAGCCATAAATACTTAACTTAGAAAACATCATACAGAGGGTAATTAATGACCTAGACATGTGGCAAGAAGTTTCCTAGGAAAATAGCAACATGTTTACATATGCTGGTTACTGTAAGTGCCTAGTAACTTGATGGATGTTGTCTACAGCATAACAACAGAGGTAATCCCAAAGGTGAATTTTTACAATATCAAGAATGATATTTCATCTTTTGAATCAGATTTTCTTAAACTGAAGACCCAGTGTTCCTAGAGAATACTGCAATCCAATATAGTTCTGGTAGACTACCAAGCAAAAACAAAAGTTGGGTTATGAATGTATATCAATAAACTTTACTGAAGCCATTGCACTAATCAATTATAGTAAAACAAAGAAATCCAGACAGTATATTTAAACTTCAAAATCAGACAAAATTACTCTGACATAATTCAAAAAATAATTCTTAGGTTAGGAAAATATTCAGGTTCTTTCAATATACCATTAATTAGAACTGAACCCTCTCATTGTGAAATGTATAATATGCAAATACTTAGAAGTAGGAACATGGCACAAAGGAGCAAAGTAGATCTATTCACGTAAAACTGAGAATCTGTCCATAATTGCCAACTAGTAATCAATGCTAAGAACTGTCAGCTAATTATCACAGTTACTATTTTATTTTTTAATCTTTTGCCTATCTTCAATCCACTTGAAAAAAATGCATGGAGCCCCTATTAAGTGGAAGGAAATGTCTATTCCTGCCAAGGATACAAAGATTGAGTCCCGATCCCCAAGGCACTTAAAAGCAAGGGAGAGATAAGACAAATATTCAAACGACTAAAATATTCTTGGCAATAAAAATAAACATCCTATACAGGGAATTCCCTGGCGGTCCAGTGGTTAGGACTCGGCACTTCCACCGCCAGGGCCAGATTCGATCCCTGGTCAGGGAACTAATAATATCTCACAAGCAAAGCGGCACAGCCAAAAAAAAAAAAAGAAAACAAAAACACCCTATACAAAAACACCACACTAGGGTGTTTCCAAGGAAGGCAAGGTTAGTATGTTTGTTTATTCCTTTCTTTTTCTTTTTTTAAGGAAAAGTAGGGAAGAGCATTCTCCAAAGTAGCAGTCTTTCAGATGGACCTTGAAGGTGAAACAGAATGTCTATAGGCAAAGATGGGGGGTAAGAATACATATACAAATAATACAATTATTTAGGGTGAATGGATAAGTGAATGAATCAATTCGAAGTAGGAGCAAAATGAGTAATTAAACAAAAACATTAAAGAAAGAAAAGATATATGTTGACAAGAACAAGTAGGACATCTAGCTGAAACAAAAAATTAAGAGCAGGAGAAGGGAAAAGGGCTAAAAGGTAGACAGAGGTACCTTTGTTATAAGGCATTCCAAAAGGAGTCTATACAGAGTAAGCGAGTGATATGTATAAATCTACACTCTTCTAGGAAGAGTATTTTAGCAGTACTGTGAAGAAAGAAAATAGGGAAAAATAAGAGGTGAGGCAATGAAGAACTAAACCAGGATGAGGTAGATCAAATAGAAAAAGAGACCTCAGGGAATTCCCTGGCAGTCCAGTGATTAGGACTCCGAGCTCCCACTGATGAGGGCATCGGTTTGATCCCTGATCCAGGAACTAAGATCCAGAAAGCCCCGTGGCCAAAAAAAAAAAGAGAGAGAAAGAGAGAGAGAGACCTCAAAGACACTGTGGAGGTAGAATCAAGATGATCTGGAGACAAAATGGACATAGAAGATGAGAAGGAGAGTCTAGAATGGCTTGAGGTCCCTGCTCTTAACACCAAACTGGAGAAATGAAATGGAAAGTGTTAGAAAACCAATTTTATTTGATAACTTGGGGAAAGAAAACATTTTTATAATGACACACAGAAATAAAAAGGAATAGAATGTTAAATTAACATGAACTTTTAACATAAAAGAGAAATTTCATGCCCACACCCTACTATCTTATAGGTGATAGCATTCTGCTGCTACAGAAAACTTTTGACCAGAGAGAAATTTGAAAAACATGGCTGCAAACTGGTGACTCAGAGAATAGGAATGTCACTTACAGAAAAAGGAAAGTCTAGTCACCATATGAATGACTAGCAACTCTTTATTCAAGGTGGTTTTAAATTTACCTGCCAGAGATGATCTGTGGGGCAGAAGTCCTTAAATCTTCTGATTCCCTGGCTTCCCTCCCTCTTACCTCCACCAGTTTATGCAAATCACTCATTTATTTAACAAACGTTTATCATGAAGTGAGGATTCAGCAGTGAACAAAACAAAAGCCCTTATGAAACATAACATGTAATTTATAAAATACCTATTACCCCAGACTGACATTCCCCTTTCAAAATAAGCATACATATAAGCTAAGAACTGTAACTACCTTAAGCAGCAACAAAGGCAGAATAAAAATCAGACGTTCCATTCTAAGACATTTAACACTAGAGGACTCCATTCTTCCAACATATTAGACTAAAATAATGCAAAAGCAGGCTATGGTTAAAACATATTAAGAAACCATAACTACTAAGCCACATCAAAGCTATGTCTCCAAAAAGCAAGATGCAAAATTGTATATATCTCTGGCAACATGTAAAGTTAAACCATACAAAAATATAATCTGTTCAAGTGGTAGATTATTTTTTTCCCTTTTTCAAAATTTACCTTAATATTGCTATTGCATGAACTTGTACTTTTTGTTATTTTATAAGTGTGTGTATAATATATATTTCAAAAATGTATTTCATGGGATCATAAAATTAACACATGCTTAAAAAAAAAAAAAAGAAAGAACAGAAATTAAGATGGAAAGTATCCACAGCCCTATATCCTGGCAACATTTCAGTACATATACTTAATAAGGAAGGGTGGAGGGGAAGGGAGTGAGAGAAGGCCATTTTACAACCTGCTCTTCTTACTTAACATATATTGGGAATATCTTTCTACGTCAACAAATAAAGACACACAGTACCATTTGGGGGGGGCGGGGTGTTGCATTATTTTCTACCACATAGGTGAACTATAATTTCTTTCACTATGTCTGTATTAATGTACATTTAATATACTTTACTTAAAACATATTCCTAGGGGCTTCCCTGGTGGCTCAGTGGTTAAGAATCCGCCTGCCAATGCAGGGGACATGGGTTCGAGCCCTGGTCCAGGAAGATCCCACATGCCACGGAGCAACTAAGCCTGTGCGCCACAACTACTGAAGCCTGCGTGCTTAGAGCCCATGCTCCACAACAAGAGAAGGCACCTCAGTGAGAAGCCCGTGCACCGCAACGGAGACCCAACGCAGCTAAAAATAAATAAAATAAATTTTTTAAAAAAAACAAAAAAATATATTCCTAGAAGTAAAAATGATACTAAGGATTTATATGTATATATGGTTAGTGCTGCCAATTTAACAAATATATACCCATTTTACAATAAAAGAAAAATTATAATCTGTGAATATTTTTCCTGAGAACATATCAATACTCCAATGATAAATAAAATAATGATAAAATTTCTTCAAAGAATTATATTTGGGCCAAAAAATCTCTTCCAATTTAAAAACTTACATAAGCAAATACAAAAACTGATTTGAAAGAGAAAGGGTTTATCTTAATATAGTATCTTCCACCCTCCCTGGTCTACCTATCTATTGTTATAGTTTGATATTTCAAATAAACAAGACAAAATAAAAATCCAAGTAGGAAAGCTGCCTTCCAAACACATTATACCCACAAACAAAGCATTTCTTTAAAAATTCTAGCTTGACTTCATAACCCTTTATGAGCTTAAGAGTGCAAATTTCATTTCTCTGGGATGCCAGCTTTATGCACCTATTAGTCCAAATGTATCCAAATAAGGCTCCTTCACATGTGTACAAGGAACACCTAAAACGTGCTAACTGGCAGATAAGCTGCATCCAGAAAAAAAAAAAAAACAAGCATCCCAAGCAATAGGGATTTTCCCGCCATGGATTTAAAAATCTTAGCAGGCTATATAAACAGTTAAATTTAAAAAATAGATATAAACTTTTACAGTTAATCTTTCTATAGTCTGTTCATTTTCTGCTCTAGGATTTCTGCCCATTTTCTGAAAATATAACAGCAATCTGATGCAGTGAGACAATCTGAAGCCAACTTACCAGAACCAAACAAAACATACCATCAGGCCACAAAGGAACAATCACATTTCCCAAAGAAAACATTTAAAGAACTTGAATAATTGTTCATCTTTAAAACACACACAAAAAATAACTGGCTGATCTCCACACGCAAATACATAGATTCACTTCTACACATATATGCAAACACACACATGCAGACACACATACCACTGCAGTTAAACCACATTAATAGAAAATCCTGCAGCCCAGGAGGTTTGGGCATCAAGTTACCTGTTGCATTTTCTTGTATTCGCCCACTCTGGCATAGGCCATGAAGAGGTGAGAGTGATATTCCTCACTATTGGGAACTTTCTTCACAGCTGCCTCATAAAGTTTTGTGACTAACTCCGCTAAAACAAAGAGAAAGAGAATTTTCTTTAATTACTGAAGTATAACAAATCTTAACAGCATTTAATTTCTTTCCTATTTGGAGGAAATAGATGTCTCCTATCATTAAGGAAGAAGAAAGTATTTGCTTTGCCTCATCTGCTCATTACTCTTACCTTGCTTAGGTGTTTTCCGATGAAGCATGGAATAGGTCAGGCCTCCCCATGACATTTACAATGTACAAGACCCTCCAGGATCTATCTAGCCTTTCTGTCTTCTTCCAAACTCTTCCCTCCTGCACTTTATGCTCTAGCTACATCAAACTACTTGTAGTTCCACTAGATTCCCTGTACTGTATCAGACCTGCATGACTTTAACACTGTTCCCTCTGCTTGGATTCCCTTTTCTTCTCTTTTCTACTGAGTGAACATCATCCAAGACCCAGTTCAAATGTAATCCTTCCCTGAACACAATCTCTGCTCCTCCATCCCAGTTTGTACACTGCTTCCTTCTGCCATCTTTAAATCTTTTAAATAACACTCTTATACAATTTATTAATATATAATGCAACATACTATCTATTGATCTATGTTTCCTCATAGACTATGAGTAACATGAAAGCAAAGAATACCTTTCATCTTTGATTCTGATACAATATTTGTCATAGAAAAACATTCAACCAATACTTGTAGGACAGATAATTTTTTTTTTGAAATGCTGGGAGAGAATCCATAACCCTAAATCAACATAATCCCTAAATAATCAGATATAATACCTCAACTCTTAAGTTTTATCTTTCATAAGAATGAAACACAAAATTGAACTATAAAATAACATTTTCTGCCTGCTAGGTTGGCAAAAAATTTATTTTATTTTTTTCAGTTTTACTGAGAAACAATTGACAAAAGCTGTATATTTTTAGGAGTACAACATGATGGCTTGATGGCAAAATTTTTTAAGTCTAAGAATACCAATGACGGGACTTCCCTGGCGGCGCAGTTGTTAAGACTCCAAGCTCCCAATGCAGGGGGCCCGGGTTCAATCCCCAGTCAGGGAACTAGATCGCACAGGCATGCTGCAACTAAGAGCTCACATACCACAACTAAGGATCCCACGTGCCGCAACTAAGGAGCCAGTGAGCTGCAACTATGGAGCCCGCCTGCTGCAACTAAGACCCAGAGCAAATAAATAAATATCACATTAATTAAAAAAAAAAGAATACCAATGACAAGCATGTGGAACTCTGATACACTGCTAGTGGGAAGGTAAATTTAGAAGATAAGTTGACACCATGTTTATCTTTAAGCTGAACCTACCCTATGACCTAGCACCTCCACTCTAGATTCTAGTGTAGTCAACCAGTGAAGTATTCTGTGGCAGTAAACATGAATTAACTACAACCACTTGGATATTAGATGAAAAGTGCAAGTCACAGAAAACGTACAGCATGAATCTATTTATGTTAAGTCCAAAATAAGTGAAACTAATAATGTATTACTTAGAAAAACAAATGTGATAAAGATTTAAAGACAAGCAAGAGAATAAAAATATTCAAGATAGCAAATCCCTCTTAGGAAGTTAAAGGGGAAATGAGATTGATGAAGGACACACAGGAAGTCTTCTTAGTACAGACATACCTCATTTTATTGTACTTCCCTTTACTGTGCTTTGCAGATATTGTGTTTTACAGATTGAAGGTTTGTGGCTACCTAGCAACTAAGCAAGTCATTAGCACCATTTTTCCAACAGCATTTGCTCACTTTGTGTCTCTGTGTTACATTTTGGTAATTCTCACGATATTTCAAACTTTTTCGTTATTATCGTATTTGTTATGGTGATCTATGACCAGTGATCTTTGAAGTTACTACTGTAATTGTTTGGGGGCACCACAAATCACAACCATATAAGACCCTGAACTTAATCAACAAATATGTGTGTGTTCTGTGCTCCACTATCTGGCCGTTCCCATCTATCTCCCTGTCCTCAGGCCTCCCTATTTTTTGAGACACAACACTGAAATTAGGCCAATTAATAACCCTACAATGGCCTCAAGTGAAAGGAAGAGTGCCACATGTCTGGCACTTTAAATCAAAAGCTAGAAATGATTAAGTGTAGTGAGGAAGGCATGTCGAAAGCCAAGACAGGTTGAAAGCTAGGCCTCTTGTGCCAATTATCCAAGTTGTAAATTCAAAGGAAAAGTTCTTGAAGGAAATTAAAAGTACTACTCCAGGGAATTCCCTAGAGGTCCAGTGGTTAGGACTCCGACCTTCCACTGCAGGGAACACAGGTTCAACATCTGTTCAGGGAACTAGATCTCACAAGCCGTGAGGCATGGCCAAAAAAAAAAGTACTCCTCCAGTGAACACATAAATGATAAAAAAGTGAAACGCAGAAAGTTTTAGTGGTCTGGATAGAAGATCAAACTAGCCACAATATTCCCTTAAGCCAAAGCCTGACCCAGAGCAAGACCCTGACTCTCTTTAATTCTATGAAGGCTGAGAGAACCGGGAAACCAAAGAATTCATATGACTCACTTTACTGCAATATTTGCTTTAATGTGAAACCAAACCCACGATACCTCCAAGGTATGCCTGTACTGATAATGCTGTATTTCTTAAATTGGGTGGTAGGTTTATGAATGTTCATTTATTCCACATCAAATGTTCTAGTGCTACATAAAACATATTTTTCTATAATATGTATTACTAAAGATATGTATTTCATAATAAAATATTTAAGAAATCAACAATGAAAAACTTTATTTATAGATGAAACTAGGCAGACTACCTAGGATATGCTTAGAAATAATCTGGCAGGCAGAGAGGTATACATAAAATTGATCATGTCTCAATAACTGCTGAAGGTGAGAAATGGACACAAAGGGATTTATTATGCTATTCTCTGTTTCTATGTTTGAAGTTTTCCATATTAAAAAGTGGAAAAAAAAGCAACTCTTTCATTTAGCAAATCAAAATGTCATAAATGAAATTCAAGTCCTCATTCCAATCCAAGGATCCTAATACATGTAAAATATCCACTCTGCCTACAGCCTTTGCAAGCCATGGTTAATGCATTTTTACCTGTTGCTATCCATCAAATCATGAGTGATAAGTAAATCGGACAAACAGAGAACTCAGAAATACCCAAAAAATTAAGCAGTTTTAAAGACAATGAAAAGAAAGAAACATACGTCGATGCATCTCCCGGTAAAGAATGGTCAGTGCCTGCAGCGAGTTGTCGTCTGTGGGTTCAAGGGCTGCCACCTCCTGCGCCAAGGTGAAGGCTTCCTCTTGCTTTCCAGTTCTCTGTAAACCAATTGCTTTTAAAACCTGATAGAAAGAAAAGACAAATCAGTTTTAAAAGGACAGAAAAGGAAATATGAACCAAAGAAAGACAATTTGAAATCACAAAATAAGTTATAAGGTATGCCAACTATTTTACTAAAAATATCAGCAAATAAAGATTATTGCCAGGGCTTCCCTGGTGGCTCAGTGGTTAAGAGTCCGCCTGCCAATGCAGGGGACACAGGTTTGAGCGCTGGTCCGGGCGGACGCCACATGCCACGGAACAACTAAGCTCATGCACCACAACTACTAAGCCTGCGCTCTAGAGCCCGCGAGCCTAACTACTGAAGCCAGCGCCTAGAGCCCATGCTCCGCAACAAGAGACACCACCACAATGAGAAACCTGAGCACCACAACAAAGAGTGGCCCCCACTCGCCGCAACTAAAAAAAGCCCATGCAGCAACGAGGACCCAACACAACCAAAAATAAATAAAAAAAAAATAAAGTTCCCTTAAAAAAAAAAAGATTATTTCCTATTTCAGTCATATTAAGAATGCACAAAACAAAAAGAATGCACAACATTGCTTAAAAGGACTTTGTGGGGTGGGGGGGGAAGGTCTTTGTGAAAATAAAATAATTAAATTAGATAAGTCATGTCCAAAAAAACAAGCAGCTAGCTTTTAATTAAATACTCTTTATGGCATTTCATTTAAGTGATCAGGCAAATAAATGGGCTAAAAAATACTATGAAAAACACAGTCACTAAAGAGATTAAACACCTCTTCCCTTTAAAGATTACAGTACATAACCCACCAAATGTAAGTAACTCAAGGGCAAATGAACTTACCTTAGCACAATGAAGATCCTTATGCTTTTTCAACAATTTATCTGCTTGCTGAATTGCCATTTTATTATTACCATTATCAAGATAATCTATGAAAACAGAAATTATGAGTTATTATATTCCTTCAAAAACAAATATGAAATATGCATAGGCTAGTATCAGCTGTTTCAGAAAGTATCCTAATTCGGTATTAAAAACATCTTGGAGCTGATTTTAACTCTAAATGGCTAGGATGGTCCAGAACACAATCTTAAATTTCTATAGTCATCTCTCATCCAAGAGCAATATAATCCAGTTATACTAATCCTTAATGAAGATTCAAGACCAAATATATTTAGATGATAGATGACACTAATATTTTTACCTATGGGAAACAAATGGGTTTACTAGCACAAAAATTAAAATATCTAAAAAAAAAACAACCTTTATTACATTCAAGCTTCAAATCTACCAAATGGACCACGTTCCCTCAATAAAATGTTCAGTGAATCTTACTATGCCACAGAGTTAAGAATAATTCTTTGAAGAAAAAAATAAGAACCGTGAGTGGGGGAGTAAATCCAGCAGTATCAGGAGTAGACAAGGATGTAGGGAAAGCAGCACTTTCATACACTCTGGTTGAAATAGAAACTAGCGCTGACTTTGAAGAAACACTGACTTCTAGGTTCCCTAAGCTATGCGTCCATTCCAAAATTCAAGGCATATGGAGACCTGCTATAAAATTGTGTTAAGGAAGAAAAGCAATCAATTATTATTCAAAAGTCTAACAAAAGCAAAGATTAATTTTCAGATGAGAGGATCTGAAAGAAAATGATTAGTGTTTTAGATGGGAAACAGTGGTAGCTGTCAATTCTATATATAGAAAGATGACTAAACACAGGCCAGTCCACAACCTACTACTACTACCAAGTCCCTCTTTGCTCATCAAGGTCCCAAATCAGCATAGGGACAGACAAAACATAAACAACTCAAATTAATCTGTGGACCAAATGCTGGTGAGGACATGGAGCAAAAGCAGCTCTCATTCACTGTTAGTGGGAATGAAAAATGGCACAGCCACCTTGGAAGACTGTTTGGCAGTTTCTTAAAAAATTAAACATACTCTAACCATATAATCCAGCTCCTTGTTATCTACCCAAATGAGCTGAAAACTTACTTTCACACAAAAATCTGCACGCAAATGTTTATAGCAGCTTTATACAAAATTGCCAAAACCTGGAAGGAACCAAGATGTTCTTCAACAGGCAAACGGATAAACAAACCGTGGTACAGCCATCCATACAATGATATATTATTCAGTGATAAAAAGAAATGAGCCCATGCGCCACAACTACTGAGCCTGTGCTCTAGAGCCTGTGAGCCACAACTACTGAGCCCACGTGCCACAACTACTGAATCCCACGGGCCTAGAGCCTGTGCTCCGCAACAAGAGAAGCCGTCACAATGAGAAGCCTGCACACCACAACAAAGAGTAGCCCCCACTCACCACAACTAGAGAAAGCCTGCATGCAGCAACAAAGACCCAACACAGCCAAAAATAAATAAATAAATTTATTTTAAAAAAAAAGAAAAGAAAAGAAATGAGCTAGCAAGCCACAAAAAAATATGGGGGACTCTTAAATACATATTGCTAAGTGAAAGAAGCCAACATGACAAAGCTAAATACTATACGATTCCAAGTGTATGACATTCTGGAAAAAGCAAAATTATAGGCAGAGTAGAACAATCAGTGGTTGCCAGGAGCTGGGGGAGGAATGAATAGGTGGAGAACGGGATTTTTCAGGGCAGTGAAACTATTCTGTATGATACTGTAACGAAGGATACATGTCATCATACCTTTGCAAAATGCATAGAATGTGCAACACACAGAATGAGCCCTAATGTAAACTAGTAAACTATGGACTTTAGTTAGCAATAACATATCGTATTGGCTCAGCAACTGTAGCAAATGCACCACACTAATGCAAGTGTTAATAACATGGGAAACTGGGGGAGAAGAGAGGTGTGTCAGGGTGAATAGGAAGGAACTCTGTACTCTCCACTCCTTTCCTGTAAACTTAACCTAAAACTGCTCTAAAAAATAAAGTCAATTAATTAAAAATATATATCTAATAAAAGCAAAGATTCATTTCTAGAAAAGGAACGTGAGAGTGTTATAAATGGGAAATAGGGTGGTAGATGTAGATTTGAAATACAGAAAGATGACTGAACTCAGGCTAATTCACAATCTACTACTACTATTGGTCCCTCTTTGCTCATCAAGGTCCCAAGTCAGCAACAGGGACAGAGGAGGCACAGACAACTCAAGATCATCTATGGCCCTGGTGGCCCAGGGCCAAATAACAGAAATACACTATCATTTTACCTAACGGTTTCAATTTTTCTCCTATGAATACTTTACCACAACCTTTAACAGACAGCTACATGAACACATGAGTTTCATCTCTTTAGTTCTTCTTCAATGCACCTAATGTTGATGAGCACCAATAACGCTAGGTAAAAAGATTAAGAAGCCTTACTCTGGAGGGAATCACAATCTAGAAAAGATCAAAGACTTAACACTCAGGTAGAGAGATTAGAGAATCACAGAAATCACAATCTTGGCCTGAATACCCAAATATCTAATACCAGTTTTCTTAAGTCCTCATCTCAGCCGATAGGCCACCATTTGTCCTTACAGAATATCTGACAGAGACATTTCAGCTCAATAAATGATATCTTCTCTTCCTAATAACTTGGTGCTGATCTCATGCTGAGTGAGTTCTAAGTTACGTCTGACTCAGTCTTCTTGCAAGACTCCAGGTTCACAAAACATATCTTGAAGTCTTCTCAAAGAGCAGGTATCTTTGATGAAACCCCAGCTCTGAGGGTCTGCCCATAGATGGATCAGACCAGAGGTTAGGACTACAAGGATATTGAACTTTTCCCTCTGTTGTTGACAAGGCCCTGATATATAAATACACTGCACCCATGCCCTCTTCTGTGGGCATGGTTTCCACAGACTGCTGAAGGGGTAGAATTGGATGAGCATGTCTAGATCATGCAACTGAAGTCTAATGGAGTGGACATTTGACCCAAACTGGGTAAATCAAGTTTCTTCCTGGTAATTTGTAATTACAACACTGAAATCTGGAATCAGAAAGCTATGGACAGACTTCCCTGGTGGCACAGTGGATAAGGCTCCACGCTCCCAATGCTGGGGGCCCGGGTTCGATTCCTGGTCAGGGAACTAGATCCCACATGCATGCTGCAACTAAGAGTTCACATGCCACAACTAAGGAGCTGGCAAGCCGCAATTAAGGAGCCCACGTGCTACAACTAAGGAGCCCACCTGCCACAACTAAGACCCAATGCAACCCAATAAATAAATGAATATTAAAAAAAGAAAAGAAAAGAAAGCTATGGAGAACCCCATTTGGAAGGCAATAAATATTTCCAGTTTGAGATTACTAGTGGCAGCTCCAGAATCTCCATTTGGAAGGAGCCTTGGGAGATGCAAGTTAGTTAATGGGGAGTGAAAAAAAGGAGTTATCTCTTGACTCTTCATTCATATAACATTTATAAAAGAATAAAGAACGTCAATTATCTTTATCAAAAAATTGGGGGAGGGGCAGTGCTGATTAAGCTTGTAGGGGGAGGCTAATGACCTCTCCTTACTCTATTCTCAGCTTGGTGTGGCCACAAAGTCAACATGTTGGGCCCCAGGTAAACTGATGAGTAAGCAGAAAAAACCAGTTTGAAGAACCTAGCAGAGAAAAGAAGAGCCACAAACAGATAAGAGCATAGATGAGCATCTGAGAAAGAAGCTTCAGATCCTGACAGCTTTCCAGTTTCCATCAGGCTCTAGAACACTGCATTCCTGCCCTAAGCTCCCACAAGGGTTTATAAACAACCTCCCTCTACTTGAGCTTGTGTCAAAGGGTTTCTGTTCCTTGCACCCAGAAGAGTTTTAATTTTAACTAAGACACCCCACCACATTTAGACTGCTGTCAAGGTCCCCCTTCCTGGACACCTAGGTGATTGCTGATTAATTGGTTGCTGAGGCTTTTGGGAAAGTTTACTTCCATTTTACATTGCTGACTTTGTAATATAAATTATGTAGCCAGGGCTTCCCTGATGGCGCAGTGGTTAAGAATCTGCCTGCCCATGCAGGGGACACGGGTTCGAGCCCGGTCCGGGAAGATCCCACATGCCGTGGAGCAACTAAGCCCGTGCACCACAACTACTGAGACTGCGCTCTAGAGCCCACAAGCCACAACTTTTGAAGTCTGCACACCTAGAGCCCGTACTCCGCAACAAGAGAAGCCACCGCAATGAGAAGCCCACACACCACAACGAAGAGTAGCCCCCACTCTCAGCAACTGGAGAAAACCCGAGTGCCGCAAAAGACCCAATGCAGCCAAAAAATTAAATAAATGAATAAGTAAATTTATTTTAAAAATAAATAAAATAAATTATGTAGCCCTTGGAGAAAACAGGCCCATAAAAATGATACCCTAAGTCTGTTTTTTAGCCTTTTTAAAACTTACTCAAGGGTAACTGTGGCTTGACCATGAGGACTGGTATTGTTCCCTTAATATGAGGAGTAAGCCAAGTCAGCCGTCCACAAATCAGGCATAGGAAATAATAAGATGATGATGTATCAGTTAAAGCAGTGTTTTTCAAAGCATGGTTATCATTCTAACTAAAATGGTTTTAAGTGGTCCTTGCAGGCAGCACTAGATAACACGGATAGTGAGAAAACTGACCTTTTGTAATATTTCCCTTATATTAAGGAGATAGTCTGTTTGGTATCAGCCTGTCATTTCTTTAACACTTGCTGATGCCTTTTTTTTTTAATGGAAAAGGAACAGGTCTCAGATTTAGAGTTTCTCAACTATCAGAAACTAGTTAAGACCTTAATAACATTGTTTTGTTTTCACTGTGTGTACTTAATTTTATGGTTTTGTTTTCTCAGGGCAAGTGACAGGTATTCCACTGATGGTAATGATACATATTATTTCTATTTTTAATTTTAAAAATTTATTTATTTTTGGCCACGCAGAATGTGGAATCTTAGTTCCCTGACCACGGACTGAACCCATGCCCCCTGCAATGGAAGCGAGAGTCCTAACCACTGGACAGCCAGGGAATCCCTCCCACTGTTTCTAAAACAAACTTCAAAATCCTTAAAATGGCTTACAAAGTTGAGTCCCTCTACCTCTGTAGCCCCATCTCACCCTTCTCTACATTCCAACCACACAAGTCTTTTCTTAGGTCATCAAGTACATACTCTCTCTGTCTATCTTTCTTACACACTCTGTCCATCACTCCTTTCCATCTGATCACCTGACTAACCTTTGTTCTTTTTTCTTTTCCAAAGTAAAATGTCACTTCCACAGAGAACCTTTTCTTGAAATGTTCCCAACAGTCGAGATGCCATAGTGTGTGCTCTCACGGTAACCGGTACTTTTCCTTCAAAGTCCTTAACACAAATGTAATGATTATGTATACTATTGTTTAAAAAACCTCTTGAGACTACAAGCTCCCTGAAAGCAGAAATCATGTCTGTGCTGTCTGGTACTCTCTCATTCCCTGAATCTACATTGTGCCTAGCACATATTAGGCTCTCAATAAATAAGCTGAATGAAGAAAGGAATACATAAATGAACAAACTGTATAGGAAAAAAAATCTTCTAGAAATTGAGTAGTCTATCAGGGGAGTGAGCGATATATACATACAAAGTGACCACAACAGGATGTTCAAAGAACCAATTATTAGTGATGGCTTCCTGCTATTAAGTTAGATTTTTTAGTCTTTTCAATTAATTTCTTAGGGGACTCCCCTGGTGATGCAGTGGTTAAAAAAATCCGCCTGCCAAATCAGGGGACATGGGTTCAATACCTGGTCCAGGAAGATCCCACGTGCTGCGGAGCAACTAAGTCCATATGCCACAACTACTGAGCCTGCACTCTAGAGCCCGCGAGCCACAACTACTGAGCCAGAGTGCTGCAACTACTGAAGCTCGCATGCCTAGAGCCCGTGCTCCACAACAAGAGAAGCCACCGCAATAAGAAGCCCGCGCACCGCAACAAAGAGTAGCCCCCACCTGCCACAACTAGAGGAAGCCGGCGTGCAGCAACGAAGACCCAACACAGCCAAAAATAAATAAATTAATTAATTAAGAAAAAAAAACCAGACATTTAAGAGTGAAGACAGAGGGAACACAAATTTATTGGGTGTCTACTCAAAACCCAGCAAGGTACCGTTAGCAACTCCATATTACAGAAGAGGCTCAGGGAGGTAGGTTAATTGACAAAATCATAGCAGAGAGTGAAACCCAGCTCAGTCTGGCTCTGAAGGTCTGCACCCTTCATTGCCTCAATTTCTCTAGACAGAACTCTTAGAGCAAGAAACTATATAAGTACAGATAGCTCATTGATCCTAAGGAGACAAAGAACAAATTTGAAATTTATTTTTCTTTTCTTTACTACCTTGCCACAATCCAATCACTTCAGTGAACACACAAAAAACATACCCCAAATGGCCAACTGGTTTCTCCTAATTCTCAAGAAGATACTAAGTGCAGTATTTTTAATTAAAGTATTAGTCAGATGCTCTGACAGAAGCAAGAGCATGAACAAAAGAATGAAAAGGAAGTATGCACCTTTAAAACCCGATTTACACCCACCATCAGGCGTGCACTGGGGTAGTTCCAGCACTGACTGCCTCAACACCGCCAGGCTATGCCTGCTGCATTTGGTCTTGGTAAATCATCCCAAACCAAATGTGTTCCCTGGCCATCTGCCCTGCTGAGAAGGCTGTGCGCCAGTCATCACTGTTTATTAGGGGAAAAGAACATGGACAAGAATATTCTGCCCTCAGGAAAATGTTTCAAACACTCGGTTTACATCTGAGCAATTTTTTAGTAAGAGCTGGACTTGGGTGCCAGAAAGGCAACGAGAAGCCCACGCACCGCAACAAAGAGTAGCCCCCCTCCCCACCCTCCCACCCCCACCCCGGGCTCAGAGCAGCTAGAGAAAAGCCCGCACGCAACAACGAAGACCCAACGCGGCCAAAAATAAATAAATAATTTTAAAAAATAATAAATAAATTTATATAAAAAAGAACGTTATCTGAATGAAACCATACAGTATCTGATCTTTAAAAAAATTAATGTCTTAAATAATAAAAATAATACATGTCATAGTAAAAACAAAAATCCAATAGTTCATACAGGTATAACATGAAAAGAATTATTAGTCTCTTAATCTTGCCCTATGCTCACACTACCCTCTACTCTATGCATTCTTCCAGGAATGTTCTGTGCATTAACATCTGTCTTTTTAAGTTTAAAATGTTTTTAGAATTTAAAAGTCTAAGAGCTTTTTAAACGGTCATAATTTCAGAACAGGAGAAAACAGGTTGTGCCAAGTGACTTTTCTACAGAAAGGCAAGATAATCTTCACTCACCAAGATGCCCTGCCCCGCCCAGGCAAAGGACAAGACTCACTGAGCTAACACGGCCCAACAGAAGGCTCAGAATACATACAACATCTGACCGAAGACCTGGGAAGTTTTAATAACAAACTATAACAGAATAATTACCTGGAGTCTGGCCACACATGGGAAGGGAAATGTCCTAACACACCAAGGCAGTGACTATCATTCAGGAAACACAGCTGGGAAATATGTTACACCTGATTCAGGCTAGAGCAAGACTGCAAGTCAGGAACCATCAAGGACCTACTGTAAAGCACAGCGAACTCTACTCAATATCCTGTGATAATTTATATGAAAAAAGAATCTAAAAAAGAGTGAGTATATGTATATGTGTAACTGAATCTCTTTGTTGTACACCTGAAACTAACACAACGTTGTAAATCAACGATGCTCCAATAAAATTTAAAAAACAAAATAAGTATTAAAAAAAAGACTGCAAGTCAGTAACACATATTAGAACAAAGGATCTTGTGCCATAAAAGTAAATGTGTGTGTGTGTGTATTCTAAAGACTATGGAACTTTGAAACCTCTATTTTTATTTTGCAATTCTTGCATCCTATAAAAAAATTTTTAATAAATGAATTTTTTATACTTTTTTTATACAGAAATTCTTATTTATCTATCTATCTATTTATTTATTTATGGCTGCGCTGGGGCTGTGCGCAGGCTTTCTCTAGTTGCGGTGAGTGGAGGCTACTCTTCGTTGCGGTGCGCGGGCTTCTCATTGAGGTGGCTTCTCTTGCTGCGGAGCACGGGCTCTAGGTGCGCGGGCTTTAGTAGTTGTGGCTCACAGGTTCAGTAGTTGTGGCTCGCAGGCTCTAGAGTGCAGGCTCAGTAGTTGTGGCGCACAGGCTTAGCTGCTCTGCAGCATGTGGGATCTTCCCAGACCAGAGATTGAACCTGTGTCCCCTGCATTGGCAGGCGGATTGTTAACCACTGTGCTACCAGGGAAGTCCCCTATAAAATTTATTAAGTGCCATACCTGACCATCTTCCAACTCTACCCATCCCCTAACCACTAAAAACATTTTAAAACAGTAATGGTAGAAGAAAGCACTAGGGCTCACCAAGTCACATGAGGATACAACATCTGTTCAGAACCACATAGCACAAGAGAATAATTTTAGCAAAAGGAGAAAGAATAATAAAGTAGGTGTTCTGGAAGGTCAAGGTGGTTTTCAAAAACCAAAAATGCACTACCCAAACTTACCAATTTATGAGTAAAGAGAAGCACTCTGAAGATGTTCAACTAATCAACTAGCTATTTCATACCTAGACACCAAAAATAGAATTTCAACCCACCATAATTTCACAATTAATGACCCTGTCCACTTCTATCCTCAACAGTATCAGCAAGAGCTGAGGTCATAGGCAAAGTTTCTAACAGCTGTAAAATCCTAAACCTTGGCAATATAAATAATGCTGCATAAAGATCGTGATGCTGTGGGATCTGAACTCAGTGAAAGGCTGAGCTCTCCAGTGGGAATGCCTGTGTTCAAATCCCAGCTCTACAGTTTACTAGCTGCAATTCTGAGCAAGTTAATGTCTGGCATTCAGTTTACTACTATGCTCACAATAATCTTACCTACCTAATAGGACAGTTAGCACACAAATAAGCACTCAGTCAACACTGAGTGTTGTTGAACTTTTGGCTGGTGGGCAAGCACCACCATGCATAAGCATGTTCATCTGTCAGCTAATGAAGGTCCAAATTCAAGAACGACAATGGTTTAGAGATACTAATATATTTAAACACAAAAGCAGAGGCTGTCCCAAAGTCTAGAGGTCAAAAGTCAAAAGTGCTGAAGTCAAGGTCAGTCTTTCTTTTCCTATTTCTGTCAGTTTATATTAATTGCCTTGGAATTCCTAAAGAAAGTATTTTCTTATCTTCTTCCCATGTAACTATAACAAAAGCTACATAATTCTGGCTTCAGTTTTGGGAATATGACCTATCACATCTGTTTAACATATCCTGATGTTTACCAGCATGAAACGGACTAGAGGTTTTCCTTATTGGATAGTTTCAAAACATTATTATTTCTAAGTGACTTATGGGACCCCAAAGGCATTTTCTTTGGTCCTCAAGAATAATTTTAGAAATCCAATTATTCCTAAAAGTTAAAAAAGAAAAAAATCTGCAGGCAGCTGCTGCAGAGAGCTGTAACCAGCCACCAATTGTGAACCTTGGATTCAGTTCCTACCCTCAAGCACCCTAACATATGTCATCTCTGCCCTTTAAAATGTATACTGGAGGGCATGAGAATATGTAGCCCTGGGAAAATGGAAATCCACCACTCTCCACCTACGTGACCTTTGGCAAGTCAGTGTCTCCAGCTCAAGTGAGGTGATTTCTAGCACAGTGGTTAAAAGAGTAAGCCTGGGACATTCCACAGGGGTTAATATCCTAGCTTCATGTTAGCTGAGTGACCTTAGACAAATTACACATCAGTAAAGCCCCAGTTTTCTCATCTGTGGAAAGAAAAGGGGGAGAGAGAGGGAAGTGGGACTGGGGGAAAGTAGCCACCTCCGAAGAATGTGTGAAGATTAAATACTTAAGACGAAGGACAGTGACTGACATAATTAGCAGTCTATACATACACATTAGCTATTATTATTATTTCTCACCTCACAAGGTTGTTGTTGAAATGAGATGCAAGAGCAAAGCATCATACAAATTACAAAAGCACTACCAATTGTACCAGAAACATAGTTATCACCCCCTTCCAAAAAAGTTAAATGATCTCAGCTATTGCAAAGAAGCCTCCATTTAGTAACATCCACGTTACAAACAAGAGGTCTAATTCTGCAAAAACCACTGAACTTGAAGCCTTCCTCACCATGAACTGAGCTAGACCAAGACCACACAGCCATCTAAGAGGAAAGGAAATACAAAAGGGACCACTATCAAATTATTGAACAACTTGGTTACTGAAGAGGTATTTCTCCCTGACTCAAATGTGTGATTTTTCACAACCGGGATAGCAAAATGCCATCAAGGTCTTAAAGCCTGAGGGTTGAGGTCAACGTTATGGAAGGGGATCCACTTAGCACGCGGAAGGCAAGCTGCAGAGAAAAACCAGAGAAGCTTCAAAAAAGAAAAGCCCTGCATGCCCCTCGACACGAGCTATTACAGTCGCTTCACCGCTATTTTGGGCCCAAGCCAACCTCCCCCCCCCGCCTCGCCCCACCCCGCCCCCGCCTCCCACGTGTGTCCAGAGCAGCTGTTCCTCCGCCAAAGAGCTCTGGATTGGGATCCTCAAATCCAGGCCTGCTCCAGACTCGATCTGGGTGACCTTGCGTCAGCCCCTTCCCCTCCCGGGACCTCTGTTTCTCCATGTGCACCGAGTACAGTTAGTCAGACAACACTTTAGGCCCCGTTCCCATAGGTAAAAAGTCTTGAGCGGGGAATTTTCCCTCAAGTAGGGTGTCCCACCCTCACGCCGGAGCCAGCTTCCACCTGCGGGCAGACCTCGGGTCTCCCTTGGCGTGGCCCCGACAACGTAGCCTGCGTGTAGCGCAGGTCTCTACGAGAGGAAGTGTCTCACAGGGCTCGCCTGTCAGGCCAGCTCTGCCGACCTGCCGCTGCCCTGACCGCGCCGCTGCCACCTCAGGGCTCAAGAAAGCCAGGCCGGCGCTTACGCGAGGCCCGTGGCTGCGGCCTAGAGGCCCGCGCGGCCCGCCCCCTGTGCCCGCCAGCCCTGCTCCCGGCCCCTCAGCGCCCCTCCCGGGCCTTTGCCCCGGGCTCCGCAGCCCTCGGCGCCTCTGGCTGGCAACCAGACTGGCCCCAGGTACTCACCGTAAATGGGCCGGAGGCGCCTGTCGTTAGGGTCCTGCACATGGCCCCGCGTCGCCATGATGACAAGCGCAGAACCGCAGTGCGCACGCGCGGGGCAGGCCCCCGGGAAGGGGCTGTTAAAGGGCCAGCGCCGATCTCTCTCTGTCGCAATGGTCGCGGGGTTGTGACAGAACGCGCCGGCGCGGAAAGGGACGACACCCACACCGCAAACCCCCCGCCCCCACTCCCAGTTGTCACTTAAATGGATCCTTTTCCTCCCCTTTGCTGGTAGACTCAACCTAGCTGGTAGAAGCGGCCGTTGCTATTAAAATCCCTTCCGAGTCACATACTGGAGAGTGCGGAAAGGAGGGGAGAAAGTCTTGGTCAAAGTTAGGGCTCTGCTGCTCCTACTTATCCTGTTTCTCCTCTGTGCTGTAGGACCAGTTAGACTTGTCTTTGTTTAATTGTTGAGGACCCGGGAACTCCTCTGGGAAGGTGACCCAGGGGACAGCAGGGGACAGAGGTGCTGATCAACAGTAGAAATCTGCCAGAAAAGTTCAAGATCCCTTCACCCCTATCCCGGTGCTCAGCCAACTAAGAAGAACCTTAGATCTATAGTAATCCAGTCAATTTATTTATCAATTATATCTCAGTAAAACTGGAGGGGAAAAGTAATTCAGTCAGTATATGCCTAGACACTGTGCTGCAAGCTCCAAATGTATTATCTCATTAATATTCGTAACAACCCTAGTATCCCCCTAGGAGGTAGATTTTTTTAATTTAATTTAATTTATTTATTTTTGGTTGAGTTGGGTCTTCGTTGCTGCGCGCGGGCTTTCTCTAGTTGCGGCGAGTGGGGGCTGCTCTTCCTTGCGGTGTGCGGGCTTCTCCTTGCGGTGGCTTCTCTTGTGGTGGAGCACAGGCTCTAGGCGCACGCGCTTCAGCAGTTGTGGCTTGTGGGCTCAGTAGTTGCCACGCGAGGGCTCTAGAGCGCAGGCTCAGTAGTTGTGGCGCACGGGCTTAGCTGCTCCGAGGCATGTGGGTTCTTCCCAGCCAGGGCTCGAGCCCGTGTCCCCTGCATTGGCAGGCGGATTCTTAACCACCGCGCCACCAGGGGAGCCCAATTTATTTATTTATTTATTTATTTATTTTAGTATTTAATTTATTTGGCTGCACAGGGTCTTAGTTGCAGCACACGGAATCTTTAGTTGCAGCATGCGGGATCTTTAGTTGCAGCATGCGGGATCTAGTTCCTTGACCAGGGATGAAACCCGGCCCCCCTGCATTAGGAGCTCGGAGTCTTAACCGCTAGACCACCAGGGAAGTCCGGGGAGGCAATTTTATATAGATAGTGTGGTCAAGGATAGCCTAGCTGAAAAAGTGACAATTGTCAAAGACTTAAAGAAAGTGGGAGAGGGAGGGAGCCAGGCAGGTGTGCCAGGCTCTGTGGGGTCATGACCTAAGGCCACACTAGTAACTGTGATTCAAACCTAGGCCCTTCTAGGGGCTTCCCTGATGGCGCAGTGGTTTAGAATCCGCCTGCCAGCGCAGGAGACACGGCTTCGAGCCCTGGTCCGGGAAGATCCCACATGCCGCGGAGCAACTAAGCCCGTGCGCCACAACTATTGAGCCTGCACTCTAGAGCTTGCGAGCCACAACTACTGAGCCCGTGTGCCACAACTACTGAAGCCCACGCGCCTAGAGCCCGTGCTCCGCAGCAAGAGAAGCCACCGCAAAGAGAAGTCTGCGCACCGCAACGAAGAGTGGCCCCCGCTCGCCGAAACTAGAGAAAGCCCACGCGCAGCAACGAAGACCCAACACAGCCATAGATAAATAGATAAATAAATAAACAAACCTAGGTCCTTCTAGTACAGAACCAGAGTTAACCCCTCCACTATGCTGTCTCAAACCCAGTAAATATCCCCAGTGTCAGCCTTGACCAGCTGGGGTTGACCCCTTCTATTGGTGTTCCATCCCTCTTCCTTTCTGTATCTTTTAGGGTGTAAGAAAATGATTCTCCAACTTTAGTGAACACCTTGGGAAACTTGATAAACATGAGTTTCCTGGGTTCTACCCCCAGAGGTTCTAATTCGATCCGAGGACCCCTCTTTGAAAAGTAACTAACTAATGGATCTAAATGAAATGATTTTAGAATGCACCAGAAGAGCAAGTTAGAAATTGCTATTCAAATTTTAAATATACATCCCCAGGGGGAAAAAAAAAAACTGTAATGTTAATAGTAGCAATAATGATAGTGTGTGTTTATTGAGCTCTTATTATGTGCCGGAAACTGTACTAAGCTCTTTTACATACATCATCTTATTTCATTCTCACAAACTGGTGGAATAGGTACTATTGTGATCCTCATTTTAGAATGAGAATTTTGAAGCATAGACATATTAGGTCATTTGCCCAAGATCACACAGTATTCTCTGGTGAAATTTGTGGTGGTCTCACTCCAAAATCCACACTCTTAGCAGTTAACACCAAAAGTATTACAGTGGTTACCTCTTAGGAGAGCAGATGTTTTCTCCTCTTACTTCATGCATAGCTGCACTGTTTGATTTGTTTATAATGAGCGTTATTACATTTTTAATTTCTAAAAGGTCTTTAAATTTCTGTTTACAAAAATCACACACACAAAAAAAGGTAAACAATGTCAAGCCTTTTGAGCCAAAATAAAATCCTTTTATTCCAAGGAGATAATCAGCAGACCACAGAAAAATATAAAATAGAGATTGTTTCCTGACAATCCTAAGGTCCTAACTATCCATCAAGAGGGACTGATGAAATAAATTATGATACACCATGAAATGGAAAAAGGCAGCCATTAAAATTAATGAAGTAGGGCTTCATTTATAGATATGGAAAGATGCCCATGACATGTTGAGTTTATAAAGCAGGTTGTAGAAGAGTATGGATGGCATGAAAAAAAATTATGTGGACAGATAGCTATCTAGCTAACATAGACTAGATTTCCATGGTGGTCCAGTGGTTAAGAATCTGCCTGCCAATACAGGGGACACGGGTTTGAGCCCTGGTCTGGGACGATCCCGCATGCCACGGAGCAACTAAGCCCGTGCGCCACAACTACTGAGCCTGTGCTCTAGAGCCCACGAGCCACAACTACTGAGCCCACATGCTGCAACTACTGAAGCCTGCGTGCCTAGAGCCCACGCTCTGCAGCAAAAGAAGCCACCACAAGGAGAAGCCTGCACACCTCAACGAAGAGCAGCCCCCGCTCGCCACAACTGGAGAAAGCCTGCGCCCAGCGATGAAAACCCAGCACAGCCAAAAATAAATAAGTAAATAAATAAATAAAAATTTTAAAAAATAAAATATTTATTTAAAAAAAGACAGATGTCATATATATCTAGAGAGAGATCTAAAAGGACATTTACAAATGTCAAGCTTCCTCCTCTCTTAATAATGGAATTTAGGGGCCTATTAACTTAATTTTTAAAAACTTTTCCTTACTGTTTGAATTGTTTATAATTTTTTTTAATTTTAGTAGCAATGAGCACACCTAACATCAAGATTTTGGTTTCTAATACCACTCTCCAATGAAAGAAAACAGGGCTTCTTGGGGAAATGACTGATTCAAAGGCCGGGGCAGGAATATACCAGATAAGCTTGAAGCATTGACAGAAAGAAGGGAAGTGCTCCAAATATAAAAGGATGGAGGGATACAGGAGTCAACCTGAAAGTACTCCCAAGAGCCAAAACTAGAACTATTTGAACAAGAAAATAAATAACACAGTATTGGATTATAACCTAAAGTATAAAATATGTAAACATACTAAGCCCATGCTGATATAAATGTTATCAAATAAATAAATGGAGGAGAAGAGATTCATTGTCCTTATAGAATTCCAAGCAATGTGTGTAGATATTCCTTGCTCCAGAAAGTGAAGCTTAACTTTTCCCTTCCCTCCTGAGTGTGGGCTCTAATTATTGACCAGTTTCCAAAGAGTTGATATAGAAAAGGAAAAGTAATAACTTCACAGCTAAGAAACCTGATAAGCACTACCTTAACTAAGGGATCAAAGTTAACATTACCAGTGAAAATTCATGTTTATATCATGTACCCCAATTTGGGGTGATGATAAGGGAACTTCACTTTTGTAGTATTTTTTCTGGAAAACCCATAAACCCAGACTAGTCATAAGGAAAACATCAAAAAAATCAAATTGAGTGACATTCTGACAAGTACCCTTCAAGACTGTCAAGGTCATGAAAAATAAACAATGAGAAACTGTTACAGACCAGGGATGTCTAAGGAGACATGACAACTAAATGTAATGTGATATCTTGGTTGGTATCCTGGGACAGAAAAAAGGGCATCAGTGGAAAAACAGTTGAAATTCAAATAAAGTCTAGAGTTTAGTTAATAATATTGTGCTAATGTTGGTTTCTTACTTTGATAACTGTACCATGGTAATATAAGATGTTAACGTTAAGGGAAACTGGTTGAGGAGTATATGAAAACTTTCTCTACCCTCTTTTCAACTTTTCTGTAAGACTAAAATTATTCCAAAATAAAAGATTTTTAAATGCATTTTTTAATAATGGGGCGGGGGGCTTTTTTTTTTTTTAAACCAGATGCACCGGAAATTCTCATCCCAATTCTGTCCTGAGGCTAGCTGAAAGAGAAAATCCTGGAAGCAAAGTGCACAGAGAAATTCTCATTGAGAATGGGGATGGTTGGGGGGTGGGGGTGGGGGTCCCTCCAATGAATCTATAATCTGTGATCATCATGGAAAATCCTTCCTAAGGCTGAGGAGGTTTTAAAATACCCCAGATAGAGAGCTTGGCATTGGGGGAAGTTCCTTCCCAGATCAGTGGTTCTCAAGGCACGGTCCCTGATCAGCAACATCAGCATCACCTGGGGACTTGGTAGAACCACAGATTATTAGGCTCTACCCCAGACCTACTGAATCAAACACTCTGGGAGTGGGGCCCAGCAATCTGTGTCTTTACAAATCCTCTTGTGATCTGAATTCAGACAAAAGTTTCATTCTTCTGCTTTAGGTCAGAAGTGGGCAAATTATGACCCACAGGCCAAATCTAGCTTACTACTGTTTTTGTACAGCCCGTGAGCCAAGAATGATTTTTACATTATTAAATGGTTGGGGAAAAATAATCAAAAGAAGAATAATATTTCACAGCACGTGAAAGTTACATAAAGTTCAGAGGTCAGTGTCCATAAGTAAAACTTTATAGAACACAACTATGCCCATTCATTTATGCATTGTGTGTGTTTGCTTTGGTGCTGCAGCTGCAGAACTGAGTAGTTGCAACAGAGACCATATTGCCCAGAAGGTTAAAATATTTACTACCTGACCCTTTACAGAAAAATTTTGCCAACCCCTGCTCTAGAATAATGGAAGCCATCTAAATACTCCCAGGGTAATTGGGATTGATACATGTACACTATTGATACTATGTATAGAATAGATAACTAATGAGACCCTACTGTATAGCACAGGAAACTCTATTCAGTGCCCTGTGTTGACCTAAATGGGACGGAAATCCAAAAAAGAGGGGATATATGTATACGTACAGCTGATTCACTTTGCTGTACAGTAGAAACTAACACAACATTGTAAAGCAACAATACTCCAATAAAAATTAAATAAATACATAAATACTCCCAGGGTGATAAATAAATAAATACCCACAGGGTAGAGTCGTCAGATAAAATATGATGCAATATTTGGGGCATACTTACACTAAAACAATATTCACTGTTTATCTGGAAAAAAAAATCACATTTAGCCAGGTGTCCTATATTTTTTAAATTGAGGCATGGTTGATTTACAATATTATACTAGATTCAGGTGCTCAGGTGTTCTGTATATTTATTTGCTAAATCTGGCAACCCTATCCCAGGGAGAACACCATGCTCCCCAAATCATGCTAACCAAAAAGAATGAAGGTCAGCAATGTAGCCAAAAATAAATTAAAAAAAAAAAAAGTCAACCTCCTCCCAAGGCTGTGTATACTGATCAAGTCTAAAGTGCCACCCCCAGTCCACCCCACCTCCCCACCCCAGTCACTGTATCCCATTATCCTGTAGTATGTTCTTCATTACACTTATTATATAAATGTATCTTACATATCTTAAAAAAAAAAAAAAGAATGAAGGTCAGGAGCCTCCAGTAAGCTGACCCCAGGCTTGCTCTGAGGTGATGTGGCCAGGTAGGACCGGGCTGAGGTTGGGCTTGGAAAGCGGAGAGGTGGGAGGAGACATGGGGTTCATCTATGGTACAAGCGAAAGAACCGATGAGTTACCTGAGTTTCAAGAATTTCCCAGAATGGAAAAATACAGCACCTTAAAGGGGGCACATACGAGGCTCCTGGCCAGGACTGTGGTTACTTAGATATGTTCTTAGGTTACCTTTGATGGCCTGGCCCCAGAGGAATGCTGACACTTTTCACCCTGTTCCCTGAACTTGGCAGGGCCAGAGCCTTATGGACCTACCTAACAGAGACCTCTAGATCCTTGAGTCACCGTTCTGGGTGGAGTATGTTTCCCTCCACCGTGAAAGCCTGTTTGGCATTCAAGCAAAATGAATGGGCCTTTCTCTTTTCTTATTCTTACCCCTTGTCCTCAGAAACTAAGGCTGAAGCAGTCACTTGGCTCTGGGCCTGTCCTTACCTGCTCCCTGGGAGGCAGCTTCCACACCCTCCCTTTGGCCTGAATCATTTCAGGTAACAAATGAGAGGACCCCTCAAAGAAGCCAAGAACCTATCCTTCTTACTGTACATTAGAGCTGACATTATGGAAAAATGCTTGGTATACAACAGATGTTCATTATATAGTGGTTTCCATTTCATTGACTTAGAACAGGGGACCAAGCCCTTCATTCTTGTCCTATGTGGTGGCAGATTTGCTCTGGTGAGAAACTCTCTTGCTCACGAGCATCTTAGGCACACAGGTGCATTGTGCCAGTAGCTCGGGGACACAGGGCAGGGGATTGCATTACTTGGATATGGTGGTTGTGGGTATCTCCACTAGATGACTTTCCAGTTTTTCTTTGTTTTTCTTTTTTCTTTTCCACCTTGATCCAATACCTAACCCTCCACAGAATAAACAGAACAGTGACATATTTCATAGTTTTCATGGTTGATTTCCTGCACTTGTGTGTGTGTGTGTGTGTGTGTGTGTGTGTGTGTGGAACCTACCTGACCAGGGATGGAACCATGCCCCCTGCAGCGGAAGTGCCGAGTCTTAACCACTAGACCACCGGGGAAGTCCAGATTTCCTGCACTTTTGACAATAGAATAAACAGCAACTCTGGCTTTGAAATCAAACAGATTCGGTCCAAATCTGGGCTCTGACATTTATCAGCTGTGTGATCCTAAGCAAGTGACTGAACATCTCTGAGCCTCAGTTTCTGCATTTGTAAAATTATGATGATAAAAGGACCTACTTCATAGGGTTGAGGGGAAGAATAAATGTCCATGCAAAGAAACAGGCAGAAAGAAAGCATTCAACAACAGTTATGTACTATTATTATCTTTAATATTAGTATTATTACTCCCTTCTGTTAAAACTGCAGAAATCACCTCCTGATACTTCAGAACACCAAGGAAGGAATTTTATCCAAGTCTGTCCACCAGGTGGCATATGAGTGCTAAATTGCCTAGGCCACTTTTGTACCAGAAGGATCTCATTTTAATTGTTTTTTTAAAAATAAAACGTAGCAAATATTTTTGTAAGCAATATTATATATGTGTGTGTATATATTTATTTATTTATTATTATTATTATTTTTTTTTTTTGGCTGCGCTGCTTGTGGGATCTTAGTTCCGCGACCTGGGATTGAACCTCCTCACCCCAGCAGTGAAGCACGGGGTCCTAACCACTGGACCGCCAGGGAATTCCCTATATCTTTATAATCTTTATACTCAACTTTATTGAAGTGTTATTTACATACCATAAAATTCACTCGTTTCAAGTGCACAATTCAATGATACTTTACTATATTTTGACCAAGTTGTGCAACCATTGTAATAGTTTAATTTTGGAACATTTACATCACCCTAATAATATCCCTCTATAAGCTATATTTCCTAACTTAAAAAATTATGAAATGTTTGGGAACTTCCCTGGTGGTCCAGTGGTTAAGAATCTGCCTTCCAGGGCTTCCCTGGTGGCGCAGTGGTTGAGAGTCCGCCTGCCGATTCAGGGGAAACGGGTTCGTGTCCCGGTCTGGGAAGATCCCACATGCCGCGGAGCGGCTGGGCCCGTGAGCCATGGCCGCTGAGCCTGCGCGTCCGGAGCCTGTGCTCCGTCCGCAACGGGAGAGGCCACAACAGTGAGAGGCCCGCGTATCGCAAAAGAAAGAAAAAAAAAAGAATCTGCCTTCCAATGCAGGGGACTCAGGTTCGATCCCTGGTTGGGGAAATAAGATCCCACGTGCCGCGGGGCAACTAAACCTGCATGCTGCAACTAGAGAAAAGCCCGCGTGCCTCAACTACTGAGCCCGTGCACTCTGGAGCCCAAGAGCCACAACTAGAGAAGCTCGCAACAAACAGCCCGCACGCCACAATGAAGACCCAGCACAGCCAAAAAAAAAAAAGTACAATAAAAAATTATGCAATGTTTCAAAATCTGTAAAAGTAAATAGAATAATAACAATGCGTGCATATCACACAGGTCTAACAAATGTTACATTTTATAAGCATAGACTTGATACTGCAGGTACATTTCTGCATCTCCTCACCTCCCTGCCTCTCCAGAAATAGCTAGTATTCTGCTATTAGCCAGTGTCCTTCCTTCTATGTTTTAATATTTTTATTGCATGTGTATGTATCCATAAACAATATATGATAGTTTTGTTTCCTTTAAAATTTCCATAAATGTTATCATACTATTTATAGAAAAGTTGGTTTTTTTAACCTAATATTGGGTAAATATTCTCTAATTTCACCTCACAAAGGTTGTATCAATTTGCATTCTCACAACCAGTGTGTGAAAACTCCAGTTTCCCTTGCCAACACAGTGTGCTCTCAAAGTTTTATCTTTTATCTTTGACAATCTCATAGTGAAAAATGACATCTCAGTATAATTCTAATTCATGTTTCTCAGGTTATGAATGATACCTAGCATATTTTAATCTATTAAAGATCAATTTGTAATTCATTTACTTTTATCAATCTGGTCATGTCCTTTGGCCTTTTTTTTTCAGTTTGTCAGACTTTTCTTATTAATTTATAGTCACCCTTTATATACTAAGGAAATTAACCTTATGCCATAAATAGGTGTTTCAAATATTTTTTTCCAGTGTATTGTTTGCCTTTTGACTTTTGGGATACAGGGGCAGGGTTTGCAATGAGAAAATGTTTTATTTTTTTCAGGCTTTTCCTACCCCAATATTATTTTTAAATTACTTTACGAATTCTAGTATTTTTTAAAATTATTTTTTAATTTATTTATTGGCTGCGTTGGGTCTTCATTGCTGCATGCAGGCTTTCTCTAGTTGTGTCAAGCAGGGGCTACTCTACGTTGCGGTGCGCGGGCTTCTCATTGCCGTGGCTTCTCTTGTTGTAGAGCACAGGCTCTAGTCATGTGGGCTTCAGTAGTTGTGGCACGTGGGCTCAGTAGTTGTGGCTCATGGGCTCTAGAGCACAGGCTCAGTAGCTGTGGAGCATGGGCCTAGTTGCTCCACGGCATGTGGGATCTTCCCGGACCAGGGATCGAACCCGTGCCCCTGAATTGGCAGGCAGATTCTTAACCACTGCACCACCAGGGAAGTCCCCGAATTCTAGTATTTTTGTGGTTTCATTTTTAACATTTATATCTTTTATCTGTTTGGAATTTTATTCAGTGTGAATAATGAGGTAGGGTTCCAATTTTATCCTTTCCCGTTGCTTCAAACCATATTTATTGAATAATCCATCTTTTTCACAAAGCACACAATGCCATCTTTATCATATAATAAATTCCATATGCATTTCTGTCTAGTCATGGAACAGTTTGCAGTCTCCTTTCAAGGGCAGGTCAAAGCTGGAGGCCACAAATAAAGAATCTGCAGAGCTGGCTGGAGTCTGTGTTCTGAGTCAACTTTCTCTATACAGCCTCTGAGTTGCTGAACTCTGGGGAGAGCCTTGTCGGCTGCATTTGGCTGCTGGATGCCAAGAAGGTGGTCTTTGATTTAGAAAGATGGAGTTCTCTGGTTAAGATAAAGCATAAAAGGTAAGAGATTAAAACTCACAAACTGATTCTAAAATTTATATGCAAATGACCTATAATAGTCAAGATAAATCTCAAAAAAAGAGGAACAGAGTAGGAGGACTTAACATTACCAGATTTCAAGACGTACCATAAAGCCGCAGTCATTAAGACAGTGTGGTATTGGCCTAAGATAGACAAATAGATTATTAGGACAGAGAGTCCAGATACAGCCTCCTACATATCCTTGGATTTATGACAAAGGCCCAAGTGCAATTCAATGGAAGAAAGAAATCCCCCCCTCCCCCGCTCCCCAGTAAATGGAGCAACAGGATATCTCTTAAAAAACAAAAAACCCGGGACTTCCCTGGTGGTCCAGTGGTTGGGACTCCACATTTCCACCGCAGGGAGCATGGGTTCGATTCCTGGTCATGGACTAAGATCTCACATGCCCAGGTGTGGCAAAAAACAGAAAAAGAAAAACAAAAAACCCTTTACCCCTTCCTCAGACCATACACAAATATTAACTCAAGATGGGTCATAGAATTAAATGTAAAAAAATAAGGCTTCTAGAAGAAGACATAGAATATCTTTGTGACCATGGGGTAGGCAAGGATTTCTTAAATAGGCACAAAAATCACAAATTATAATAGATAATTCTTCTCTTTATTCAACATTTGTTGAGTGCCTACTGGGTGCCGTTCTATGCTAGGTACCAGACATGCCTTAGAGGAGCTGGTTCAGTTTAATGGGACAGACAGGTACCTCCTCAGGCAACAATACTGTAGCTTTCTAGGGGCTCTGATTAGGTAATCACAGTAGGCAGTGGTGGCAAGAGGAGGGGAACCTTACCCAGAGTTCTTAGAAGGCTTCTTGGAATATGTGAAATCAAAGCCAAGCCTTAAAGGATGAGGGAAGTCTGACAGGTTGTAGCAGAAAGAAACAGTGTTTTTGAAGTGCTGGCAGGAACGGAGTTGGTGGGTAGAACTGCAAGATATTCACTTTGTGGAGAGCAGGTGGTTGGGACTGGATATAGTTTCAAGAATGTGTGTATGTTGTTAATTGATCACTTAAGCCAGAGGGTTCTCCAAGTTCACTGAGCATAAAAATCACCAACAAACTTCTAAAATGAACATTCTGGGACGCTGCCACAGAAATATTTACCCATTTATCCAGTAGGTGTGAAGTGGGCCTGAAAATCTGCATTTTAACAAGCAGATTTTCCCCCTCTCCCCCAATGACGCTAATTCTGCCAGCCATCAAACCACCCTTTGAAAAACAGTGATGATGCATTAAGGTTCTTCCCCCTGGGAAATGGAAAGTACTTTCTTAGGCAGCATGGGGTAAGAGAGCTGGGAGCTTTTCTGGATAATCAGACTATGATGCAAGTAAGCCTAATAAGTCTCCTCTGGAACCAGAAGGACCCTGTGCAAGCATCTGAGGGATGAGGAAACAAGGAGGCAAGAGCAGCAGCTCCTGGGAATTCTGCCTAGTAACCAGGAGGTCTGGAAAATTTCCCAGCATGCTCTGGGGACTCAGGTCCAATCTCCATTCTCCTTATGAATATGTATGAGCCCCCAGAAGTCAGCTGGTTTCCTAGCCTCCTGCTTCAGAATTGACAAAATAATGTAAACATTACAGAGCCTGAGGACATACACATAGCATGTTTCAGGGCCTGGCACCTCGATTAGGAAACTGTTTTCTAGCAGTGGTTTCACAAGTATTTCTCCAGTAATAGATGAATATACTTGTGACTATGTGCAAAATATCAAACAAAATGGATTTTTTAAGGACTGCCCTGAAAGTTCTACCTCCATCAACAGGGTTAGTGTGTATGATGGATGAGTGCCTTTCCTATAGCAGACACTGGGTTGACAACCTAATAGCAACCCCCCGGGAATTCCCTGGTGGTCCAGTGGTTAGGACTCTGGACTTTTACTGACAAGGGCTGGGGGTTCAAGCCCTGGATGGGGAACTAAGATCCCACAAGCTGCACAGCACAGCCAAAAGAAAAAAAAACAAAGTCATTGCTAATAGCAACCTCTCCTTTATTCCCTGGCAGAGGCCTTATATCCCCTTCCTAGCTTGTCAATTGTCTAAGCCCATCTGGGTCATCATAAGGGGACCAGCTAATGGATCAACCCCTGGGGTCATTGAGAAATAGAAGATAGAACCCAAAACTCATAGGTGGAAATTAATAGGCTAGTGGAAAATAAAAAAAGCAAGGGCTAACTATTAAATACTTGAGAATCACCAACTCATGAGAGCTGGAGATATTTATGAATACATGGATGGCTGGAACTTTTAATAAACAAAAACTAAATAAATGCATACCCTACAGCCCTGCCCAGCAATTGCACTCTTGGGGGTATATCTAACAGAAATAAATGTCATATCTAACCAAGAACTAGAATATTCATTCTTGGGTGGAACAGAAACAAACCAAATGTTCATCACTGTAGAATGAGTTAATAAATTGTGATATGCTCACAAATTATTTGGAATACTATACAGAAATGAAAATGAACAAACTAAGGCTATATGCAAGAACATGAGTGAATATAAGAATCAAATATTGCATGAAATAAGTCAGATACAAAAGACTATATAATGTATTATTCTGGTTTTTGGTTTTTTTTGTTTTTTGGCTGTGCCATGTGGCATGTGGGATCTCAGTTCCCTGACCAGGGATGACCAGGGATTGAACCCATGGTCCCTGCATTGGGAGCACAGAGTCTTAACCACTGGACCGCCAGGGAAGTCCCCATAATGTATTATTCTATTTACAGGATGTTCAGGAACAGGCAAAACTTATTCTTATTTATTTATTTGTTTATTTGAGATATAATTGACATAAATTATTGAGTAAATTTAAGGTGTACAACATGTTGATTTGATTTGATACATTCATATATTGCAATATGATTACTACCTCAGCGTTAGCTAACACCTCTATCACCTCACACAATTATTTCCTTTCTGCGGTGAGAACACACAACTTATTCTTTTTTTTTTATTTTTTTATTTTTATTATTATTTTTTTTTTGCGGTACGCGGGCCTCTCACTGTTGTGGCCTCTCCCGTTGCGGAGCACAGCCTCCGGACGCGCAGGCTCAGCGGCCATGGCTCACGGGTCCAGCTGCTCCGCGGCATGTGCGATCCTCCCGGACCGGGGCACGAACCCGTGTCCCCTCTATCAGCAGGCGGACTCTCAACTACTGCGCCACCAGGGAAGCCCCACACAACTTATTCTTAAATGATAGAAGTCAGAAGACTGGTTATCTTGTAGGAATAGGGAATAGGGTCATACAGGGAAGGAGCCTAAAAGAACTTACTGGTGCTAGAAATATTCTATTTCTTCATCTGGGTGGTGGTCACATGCATGTATACATATGTAAAAATTCATTGTGCAAACTCCCATCCTAGGTGGAATTTCTCCTAGCAAAATGAGAACATATGTCTACACAAAAACCTGCATACAAATGTTCGTAGCAGCATTAATCATAGTAGCCAAAAGGTGGAAACAACGCTTTATTAGTTTGTTATGGCTGCTATAAAAAAGTACCACAGACTAGGTGCCTTAAAAAATAGAAATTTATTTTCTCACAATTCTGGAGGCTAGAAGTCAGAGATACAAATTGTCAATAGAGTTGGTTTCTTCTGAGGCTTCTCTCATTGGCCTTTCTCACTGGCTTGTATCTTAACATAGTCTTCTCTCTGTGCGTCTGTGTCCTAATTTCCTCTTGTTCGAAGGAAACCAGTCATATCAGATTAGAGCCCAATATGACTCATTCTACTTAATTACCTTATTTTACTTAATTACCTCTTTAAAGACCCTGTCTCCAAATACATCACATTCTTAGGTACTTGGAATCAGGACTTCAACATATAAATTTAAAAAAAAATTTTATTGAAACATAGATGACTTACAATGTTGTGTTAATTTCAGGTGTATAGCAAAGTGATTCAGTTATATATATATATGTATTCTTTTTTAGATTCTTTTCAATTATACATTATTACAAGATATACATTATTACAAGATAGTTTCCTGTGCTTTCAACATATGAATTTTTGAAGGACACATTTCAGCTCATAACAAGCCCAAATGTCCATCAACTGATGACTGGAAAAACAGAATGTGGTATATCCATTATAAAAGAATATCATTCGGCAGTAAAAAAGAAATGAAGTATTGATCCGTGCTACAACATGAATAAACCTTAAAAACATCATGCTAAGTGAAAGAAGCCAGTCACAAAAATGTACATGTTGGACTTCCCTGGTGGTCCAGTGACCTAAGACTCTGCGCTCCCAATGCAGGGGTCCAGGGTTTGAACCCTGGTCAGGGAACTAGATCCCACATGCCACAACTAAGACCCAATGCAGCCAAATAAGAAAATAAATAAATATATATATATATATTTTTAAAGTACATATTGTCTGACTCCATTCATATGAATGTCCATCATGGGTAAATCCATGGAGACAGAGAGTAGAATAGTGGTTGCCAGGCCCAGAGTGGAGATGAGGGAGAAATAGGGAGTGACTACGCATGAGCTCAAATGTTCTTTTTGGGGTGGCAAAAATATCCTAAAATTAGACTGTTGCACAACTCTGAATATACTAAGCACCACTAAAATGTTTAACTGGGTGAACTGTATGATACGTAAATTATATCTCAAGAAAGCTGTTATGAAAAATTCATTGCTCTATACCCTTAATATTTCTGCACTTTATTGTGTGTCATATACCCCAATACAAATAAAACAAATGAAAACTATATGAGTCCCAGGGCTTCCCTGGTGGCTCAGTGGTTAAGAATCCCCAGCCCTGGTCTGGGAAGATCCCACATGCCGCGGAGCAAGTAAGCCCATGTGCCACAACTACTGAGCCTGTGCTCTACAGCTCACAAGCCACAACTACTGAGCCTGCGTGCCACAACTACTGAGCCTGTGTGCCACAACTACTGAAGCCCACGCTCCTAGAGCCCGTGCTCCACAAGAAGAGACGCCACCGCTCGTCGCAACTAGAGAAAGCCTGTGCACAGCAACGAAGTCTCAATGCAGCTAAAAAAATTAAACCTCTATTAGTCCCATAAACAACAAGGTCCTACTGTATAGCACAGGGGACGATATCCAATCTCATGGAAGGGAACTGAGATCCTGCATACCATGTGGTGCGGCCAAAAAAAAAAAAAGTATATATATGTGTATAACTGAGTCACTTTGCTGTACAGCAGAGATTGGCACAACATTATAAATCAACTAGACTCCAATTTAAAAAAAAACTATATTAGTCCCTTCCTCCAGAGGTATTCAAGAAGATGGGTGGAGAGGAAGAAGGTATATGCTCACTGCCAGAGTTGCCCTTCACTGTATCTGAAAAAGTGCCAGAAAGATTAAGCATGCAGGCAAGTGGGACCAGGGACCTGAAAATGGATGGAGCTGGGGAAGAACTGAGGGAAGTAAAATAGGATGCCTGAGAATAAAACGGAATTCAATTCAATGAAAACAAATTTGATTTTGGCCAAACGAAAACAAACCTACCTTTTAATATTTTCATATGAAGCAGTCCATAAAGAAAACCATCAACCACTACAAAACAGAGATGACCGTCAGGAACACCTTGATGCAATTCTGCAAGTATGAATTGAGTGCCTCCTATGTGTCAGAGTCTGTGCGAGGCACCAGGCCAGGAATATGTGACTCCAGACAGCTGCTGGGAAGTACACGGGGGAGGAAGGGAAGAGAAACGGTGTTGGCTAGAGACTCAAGGAAACGCCTCATTCAGTTAGGCAAACCCCTTGAGCAGGGGCTGAGGCTGAGAGGAGCAGAGGATGGGGGCGTGTTTGTGTGTGATCTGGGGCTTCAGGGAAGTGTTGGGGAGGAGGAAGTCCATTCTGGCTTCTCAGACTGGGTAGTGACAGCTTTAGCTAGAAGAGAGGGATCGCCTTCCCCATCCGGGCTGGGACTTGAGTTTGGCAGAGCAGGGAAGAGTAAGGCAACACCTATCCTGAGGGCTTTATCAAAATTCCACTCCAGTCAATGCTGAATCTGCCTGAGCCAAGAAGGGAAAAGTTCAGGCCATGCTCCCCCAAGTTCAGATTCTGTAAATCCAGGTTGTGTTTGCAGGTATGAGAGACGAGGGGTAGTCTGGGATCAGACATTTAAATTTTTTAACAAGCCCTCAAATGATTCTGGTGCAAGTGGGTGGGAGGTAGGGGGATGTTTCTTAAACTATAGTTGGAGAAACACTGCCTAAGGGGAACTGCATCTAATCCTCTTCTACAGATTTGTCTCCTAGTAAAAAGTCTCACCTAAATCCTTTCTGCTGCTGCTGTAATCACCACACACTTGCCTGCCTCTTTTGGTCGGAAATAAAATGTTTGATAAACTTTTTAAAATTTCTGCTGTTGGGTACAGGCCAGTAAAAGCAAGGCAACCCAGGGAGTTAAGTGAACTTTTGAGCTTGTCATTATTTCTAATTTATTCTTTGCTACCATGGATGATGCCTCCCACTGTAAATTCTGAATTCAGAGGAACTTCTGGGTCACCCATGCAGGGGAAGAAAGCTAGTTATTCCCAGGAGATAGGAGTGCTATTCTTTTGTTTATTTATTCAAAATATATTTATACCAAGTTGGCATGTATGTGGAACAACTGGAACTCTCATACACTGCCGGTGGGAATCTTAAATGGTACAATCACTTTGGGAAAACAGTTTGGCAGTTTCTTATAAAATTAAAACACAGGCTTACCATGTGGTCCAGTAATTCCACTCCTCAGTGTTAATCCAAGAGAAATAAAAACATAGGTCCTCCCAAAAGGCTTGTACAGAATGTTCACTGCAGTTTTATCTGTATTAGTTAAAAACAGGAATCAATTCTATCAACACAAATTGTGGTATATCCATATGCTGGAAAGCTACTAGACAATAAAATGGAATATTTTATTGATATGATCAATAGCATAGGTGAACTTCAAAAACGTTATGCTGGGACTTCCCTGGTGGCCCAGTGGTTAATAATCCACCTGCCAACGCAGGGGACACAGGTTTGAGCCCTGGTCCGGGAAGATCCCACATGCTGCCGAGCAACTAAGCCTGTGTACCACAACTGCTGAGCCTGCGCTCTAGAGTCTGTGAGCCACAACTACTGAGCCTGTGTGCTGCAACTACTGAAGCCTGGGCTCCTAGAGCCCGTGCTCTGCAAAAACAGAAGCCACCGCAGTGAGAAGCCCCCACATCGCAACGAAGAGTAGCCCCCGCTCACCACAACTAGAGAAAGCCTGCGCTCAGCAACGAAGCCAAAACTAAATTAAAAACAAACAAACAAAAAAAACAATTCAAAACATTATGCTGAGTGAAAGAAGCCGGACACAGAAGTGGACATACTGTACGATTCCACTTATATGAAATTTCACTCTGCAGTATATAAAGCAGGATATGGGCTGCCAGGTGTTGGGTGAGGGTGTGGATTGAGAAAAGAATGATTGAAACTCTCTGTATCTTGATTGTAGTCATAATTACAGATGTCAAAATTGTACTGTGCACTTAAAAGAGCTGCTTTGTTTGTAAATTATGCTTCAATAAAATAAAAAAATAGGGTAAAAAATAAAAAATATATTATGCTATAGATCACTCAACTAATAAGGCATACAAAGCATTCAGCAAGTATAAAAATCTGACTATGATTCATCAGTACATTGTGTGCAGGTCAGGAGCAGAGGGAGAAATATGGATTCTTTTTTTTTTTCTTTCTGATTACAAAAATAACCCACTTGTAAGAAGTAATTCTAAGTCCTTATAAACCCAACATTTCAGAGGCCACCACTGGAAATGGATTATTCCTCCAGTTTATTTCTAAGCCTATTCTAACATATATTATTAGAGAATCCTATTAAACATATTTTGCTTCTCAACTTTCTTCTTCATAAAACAATGTATTTCCCGTATCTTTTCATACTTCTTTTTACTTTTTGTATATTTCCATTGAAGTATAATTTAACTGGTCTCCTTTTGAGGGACCATTTGTTGCTATTTTCATTCTTTTCTTTTTTTTTTTTTTTGCTCAGCGCAGCATGCGGGATTTTATTTCCCCAACCAAGAATCAAACCCATGCCCCCTACCGTGAAAGCACAAAGCCTTAACCACTGGACCTCCAGGGAAGCCCATCCTTTTTTCATTCCTGAAAACAGTTATAGCCATCCTTGTAATTACACAGCATGAAGATTCCTATATGTAAGTTGGTTTCCTAGAAGTTTGTTGGTCAAGTTGCTTGGTTAAAAAGAATAACAGTTTTGGGCCTCCCTGGTGGCGCCGTGGTTGAGAGTCCGCCTGCCGATGCAGGGGACACGGGTTCGTGCCCCAGTCTGGGAAGATCCCGGAAGATCCCACATGCTGCAGAGCGGCTGGGGCCGTGAGCCATGGCCGCTGAGCCTGTGCGTCCGGAGGCTGTGCTCCGCAACGGGAGAGGCCACAACAGTGAGAGGCCCGCGTACCGCAAATAAATAAATAAATAAATAAATAATAACAGTTTCAAGGAGGGGAAAAAATGATTCCTTTTCTGTTGCTGTGGCTGCAGGACCTCTGTGGGGCGGGGCTGGGGAGGAAAGGAGATACACGTTCTCAGAATGCTTTCTTTATCAGACAAGATTATTAATTACAAGGCAAAAACCCAACTCTGGCTGATTAGTGAAAATGGATTTTTTGTTGAAAGGATTCTATTTAGTTCACAGAATTGGGGGAAACTTTTGTTATAAACTGAATAACATTTTGTGGATCCGTTTGAGACTGGAACCACCACTGTAACACTGCTGCTATGGGGAAATCTGTTTCAAAGTTCAGAAACCTGTTTACAAATAACCTGAATTCACTGCAGTTGGAGACCACACCTAATTAATTGCTGTGACCCAAAAAGACTCTGTGGACTCTCACCGTGGTGGTTGGGTGGTCTTACACCTTAACTGTTGTGTTTCACCCCCAGCTGGCTGTACTTATTCAATTCTGATGCTAACTATCTGGAGTTAGCACCTGACTCCAAAGGTGTATGGGCTCAGTCCCTGCGATATGGCGATATAACAAGAAATAAATGTTTGGACTTGTCCTAGTTCCTGGCCTAAGAGCTTCTAAAATCCTTGGAAAATTCCCTGAGCGTTGGTGGTGAGAAGAGTTTTTTGTGACTCATTATAAGCTCCTTTCAACCATGCTTGAGTTTATACTAATGAGGTGACTTTTGGTGGATTCCTAGATAGCTTGAGGGTGAGGGCTGGTTACCAGATGAATCAACCATGTGATTAGAGCTTTGGAAGTTTTAGTCTTACCTTACACCCACCTCCCAAAGGGAGAGGGGCTGGAGATTGAGTTAACCACAAATGGCCACAATGATTTAATCAACCATGCTTGTGTAATGGAACCTCCATAAAACCCCCTGAACTATGGCCTTCAGAGAGCTTCCATGTGTCAGGAGGGTGCCGCACTTCAAGTCCACTGGGACAGACACTCCTGTGCTTGGGACACAGCCAGACCTTGCCCTATGTACCTCTTAGTCTGGCTGATCAACTGTACCCTTTATGATAAACTGATAAACGTAAGCAAAGTGTTTCCCTGAGTGCTGTGTGCCAATATAGCAAATTATCAAATACGAGGAGGGGGTTGTGGAAACCTTCAATTTATAGACGTTTGGTCAGAAGCATGGTGACAAACTGGGCTTTTGACTGGCATCTGAAGTGGAGGAAGGGGGATAGTGTTGTGGGACTGAGCCTTTAACTTGTGGGATCTGTTGCTAACTCCTCAGGTAGTTAGTGTGAGAACTGAATTAAATTGTAGGATACCCAGCTGAAGACATTTGTTGTCAGATGTTAATTGCTGTGAGTGAAAAACATCTTACTAGTTCTCAACAAGATGGCCCTCATGTCAACTGCTAGTCACATTTGGGGGTCCCCAGACCAACCATACTTCTGACCAACTGGTTACAAATTCAGAGTTTCCCATGACTCCCTTAGGTTTGGTAATTCACTAGAAGGACCCACAGAACTTGGGAAAGCACTAAACTTACAATTACAGCTTTATTATAAAGCACTAAACTTACAATTACAGCTCTATCAGAAAGCATAGAGATCAGGAACAGCCAAATGAAGAGACACATAGGATGTAGCCTTTAGGGGCAACACAGAGCTTTGGTGCCTTCTCCCTGTGGAGTGAGGGTGAGTCATACTCTGGGCACACAACAGGTTCACCAACCAGGAAGCTCCCGCCAGCCTAAGTGCCCACAGTTTTTATTGAGGTTTCGTCACCAAAGGCACAATAAATGAAATCACTGGTCATGTGACTGAACTCAGTCTCCAGACCTCTCCCCTCCCTGGAGGTGGAAAAGCCCAATCCTCTAATCATGTGATTGGTCTTTCTGGTGACCAGCCCACTATTCTGAAGCTATCTAGGGGCTCAATTTGAGTCACCTTATTAGCATAACATAGACACTTCTGTTGCTCAGGAAATTCCAAGGTTTTTCTGTGCCAGGAACCAGGGACAAAAATCAGAGACATTATATTCTTTATTATACCACAGCAGTATCACACTCATTGTCATTACTATTGTGCCTGTCTCCTTGGTAAGCTTCTGGGAAGGCAGGGAGCTTGACCTTTGTTTGCCACATATGGTGCCCTCTTTAAATTTGCTGAGGAAATCAATGAGGCTGGTGCTGATGTAGTTCTGGACTTCAGGTATTGGTTATGCTGTATTCAAAAACAGCACCTTGTAGCCAAAATGTCTATCAACAGGGAACTAGTTGAATAAATCACAGCACATCATACAATGGAATTACTACTGAAGAAGTACGAAGATGCTCTAGATAGATGTGCTAATAATGAATAGAGTTCTAAGGCAGAATGTGTAGTACTACAAAAAAAGAGTCAAGGTGCAGAACAATATAGAATGGTATGTTCTCTTTCACATACAATGAAGAGTGTTTAAATCCTAACTGTACAGCCTACTGACCATTTACTAATAAATACATCCGTGTTTACCACTTTGCAGATCAAATTATAGAACATTTCCAGGACTTGGAAATCTTTCTCATATTTCCTTGCAGACCATACTCTCCAAATGGGAACCATTATTCTAACTTCTCTCACCTTAGATTAACTTTGCCTGATTTTGAACTTTATATCTTTGGAATCAGAGAATATAGTGCCTATTTAAACTAAGCATTCTATCCTGTTATAAATAAATAGTGCTTTGTGACCTGCTTCTCCTGCTTACCACTATGTCGTGAATGTCTTGCATTTATAATCTGCAAAAAGATGATGACTTTAAATTGTTGCATTGTAAATAATATGCTCTCTGCTATATTTAACTATCCTATTTTTTTTTTTTAATTCATGAGGGAGGAGTTCAGAGAATCCATACAGGCAGCAAGTGGAGAAACTAGAACCCAGCCCTGCGTGTCAGGCACTCACTTTTCCACTGCAAAAAGCAAAGTGCTCAAATATGGGCAGTCTTGCAGATGTCTCGCACGAGGGCATTATAATAGCAACAAGAATGACTAATAAGTATTAATGGCTCATGACAAGAGAACAAATGCCATTAATTATCTTAATATATAAGGCATGTTAGTAATGTGTGTACAGAATTATTCATGCAAATATGGTTAGCCTGTGTCAGGAGAAGTTGCTGGGCGCAGACCTGGGCTCGCAGCTTCGGTCTCCGCCGCTCCTTCCAGATGTGTATGGGTTGGGACTTCCAGGGACACGCCCCCGTGGAGCTCTGAGGAGCCAATCGGAGCGTGGAAGGCGGGGCTCTGGGAGCGACAACGGTGCTATCCAATGGGCAGAGAGTCTGGGCCGCTCCTGGCCAATGGGCGCGCTCCTCCAAGACGGTCGGAAGTGGTGAGGCGGCTCCGGGGGCCGTTGTTCAGCGCGGGGGCCGACTGAAGAGGCTCAGTGTCTTGGCTGGCTGGTCGGTTCGGCGTCCTTCGTCTCGTCCCAGGTGAGAGAAGCGGTGGCCAGCCCCTGGGGAGCCTCCTGCGGCCTCCAGTTCGGGAGGAGGCCGGCGTCCCGAGGGCGGGGTGTGTGGGCGAGGGTCTTCTGGGCCCGGGGGTCGCGGGGGTTTCTCGTAAGGAGAAAAATGCCCGCGCCGCGGCGTCTCTCCTGGCCAGTATGGGAGGCCGTACTTTCTTCTCTGGAAACCGTAGTCTCGACAGCCCCTGGCGGCACCGCCCCTTCCAGGCCTTGGCCGCGGGGGCTGGGAGGCGGCCGTCGTTCCGAGCGCCGCCGTGGGCACCGCGCCCCGGGCGGGGCTGGGCCCGAGTCGCGAGCTGCCAGCCTCAGGGGTCGCGGATGGCCTCGTGCGGACTTTAGGCCGACGGGCCCGTGTTCGAGTCACCACTCGGAACAACTGTGCGACGGCTGTCTCCCTGGACTTCCTCTTTCGCGGTCTCTGAAATGGGGATGATGGCTTTCACCTCGTAGTGTTGTGGTCTGGATTAAAAGACTGTCCGTGTAAAGCGTTTAGCAATCAGTGAACACACAGTAAGTGGCAACTATTATTTGTGAAGCTGGTGCCCTCTCCACTCCCCATCTCGGACGCCCCCTGGGAGGGGGCAGTTGGAAACCGCCTCCTCCTGGGTGTGGACCCTGCGGTGGTGTCTCCACCGCCTTGGGCACAGGAAATCCCGGGGGTGCTGGCTGACCCCTAAGAGGGGCGCCTTCTAAGGTTTGAAGGAAACTTATTCTACCAAAGCGCTTCCATGCATTCGCTCATTTACTCCTCCCAGTGACTCTTTAAAATATTGTCAGTTGTCTGCGTGAGGAACCTGAGGCTCAGGGAGGTTAAATCACACATCTGCTGAGTGGCAGAACCAGAATTGGCCCTCAGAGGGGCCGACTCCGAGCCCTGCGCGTCACCCCAACTCCCTTGTTGCTAGATAACCGGGCACTTCCCTCGTCCGAGGCTCTTACCTTGCCTTAGTGGGCTGGAATAATCTAAAGTAAATACAGGTATTAAAGTTGCAAGGGCTTTGCTTTCTGTATTGACATCTTGTTGAGAAAGAAGGAAAAATTTTCAGTGGTGAAACCTGGCAGACACGATCTCAACTAAATGATAAAAGTTAGCATCATCCGTAATAATAAGACTGTTAACATCATGTGCTTTCTGGTATAATGCACTGAGATGAGCACAACATCACTTCTATGGTATTTCTGTCCAAAATGTATTAATCATGAGAAAACATCAAATGAACCCAAGCTGAAGTATATTCTACAGAATAACTAGCCAGCTCATTTAACAAGGTTATGCAAGATGAAAGACTGAAGGAATTCCCTGGTGCTCCAGTGGTTAGGGCTCCGTGCTTCCACTACAGGGGGCACAGGTTCGATCCCTGGTCAGGGAACTAAGATCCTGCATGCCTCCAGACCAAAAAACAAACAAAAAAAAGAAAGACTGAAGAAACTTCCCAGATCAAAGAAGATAAAGGAGAAATAACAGCTAAATGCAATATGTGACTCTGGATTGCATCCTGAACCAGAGAAAGGGCATTAATGGCATGATTTGTGAAATTAACTAATTGTAGATTAGTTATTAGTATTGTATTAGTGTTAGTTTCCTGCACTTGGTCATTTTACTATGGTTATTTATGATGTACTGGGTGAGAGGTATGTGGGAAGTCTTTGTGCTGTTTTTGCAAGTCAAATTATCTTAAAATGAAAATTAAAAAATCAAAAGGTAAAACCCTAGTGTGTTGGGTATTAAATGAAATGCACTGGTTTTGGTGACATTTTCTGTGCACTGTTTTTTTTTGTTTTGTTTTTGTGTTTTGCATGTCATTCTTAAAGCAGAAATGAAATTGAAAGATCATACTTCTTCCTTTGTTGTTTTCAGGAACAGCTAAAGATGGCTGAATTTCTGGATGGCCAGGACACTCGACTGTGTGACAACTGGTAAGGAATCTAAGAAATGTTCTTGGAATGAGGACAGTTCTTTCAAGAGTTGGGTTATTTATTGGCAGGTTAAAATTGGAGCCATATAATACGTTGTGCAAATATGTGGGACTAAAGCTTTTTTAACAATTTTGGATAAAATTGCCCGTTCTAGAAATTCAACAACATGGTTGGTTAGGTAGCATAGAGTAGTGACTAGACTGATGGGATGAAGCTGGGATTCAGCGCTCTGGTTCCTACCATTAATTAGTTAATGACTTTTGGCAAGTCACTTGACTGCTTTGAAACCTCACTTTTCTGACCTATAGGTAAGGGAATTTATTTTTTGTCTTCCTGGAAAAATATTGTACTTTTAAACTTTTTTTTGCTTTTTTTAAAAAAAAAATTATTTGGCTACACTGGGTCTTAGTTGTTGCATGCAGGGTCTTTAGTTGCGGCACGTGGGATCCAGTTCCCTGACCAGGGATTGAACTCGGGCCCCCCCTGCATTGGGAGCGCGGAGTCTTAGCCACTGGATCACCAGGAAAGTTCCTGCTTTTTAAAAGATGCTTAAAATATAATGAAATGTTCGGACTAGAGCAGTGTTTTTTTTTTTTTTTTTTTTTTGCGGTACGCGGGCCTTTCACTGTTGTGGCCTCTCCTGTTGCAGAGCACAGGCTCTGGATGCACAGGCTCAGCAGCCATGGCTCATGGGCCCAGCTGCTCCACGGCATTTGGGATCTTCCCGGACTGGGGCACGAACCCGTGTCCCCTGTATCAGCAGGCGGACTCTCAACTACTGCGCCACCGGGGAAGCCCTAGAGCAGTGTTTTTTAAAGTACGTTGCAAGGATTTCCCTGAATGGCTACAGTGGCTGTCTTGAGGTTGATTGGGAGCAAGGTTTAGTGTGAACTTGGCTCTACATGTACAACCAGAGCAGCTCAACTGTTTTTTTTTTTTTTAATATATATATAAATTTATTTATTTATTCTTGGCTGCGCTGGGTCTTCCTTGCTGCGCACTGGCTTTCTCTAGTTGTGGTGAGCGGGTGCTACTCTTTGTTGCGGTGCGTGGGCTTCTCATTGCAGTGGCTTCTCTTGTTGTGGAGCACGGACTCTAGGTGCCGCAGGCTTCAGTAGTTGTGGCATGTGGGCTTAGTAGTTGTGTCTCACGGGCTCCAGAGTGCAGGCTCAGTAACTGTGGTGCACGGGCTTAGTTGCTCCGTGATATACAGGATCTTCCTGGACCAGGGCTTGAACCCGTGACCCTTACATTGGCGGGCGGATTCTTAACCACTGTGCCACCAGGGAAGCCCCAGCTCAACTGTTTTTATAAAGGATTTTGCTGAAGGAATGTTCCACTGCTTTAAAAAAAAAAAAAAAAAAAAAAAAAAAAGAAAGTCTAGTCAAAGTCTTCCAGCAGTCCAGTTTAATCATTATCATTTCATGATTCCAAAACTGTTAGTGGAAAGACTGGATGCAGACTTGAATGTCAAACTTTCTTATTTTGTTGTTTTTAACCGACAAGAGTGACAAGAAAGAGCAACTCTTTCTTGCTGAAACGAAACTTAAGAGTTCAGCTAGTAATTCCTGGTTGGGATTTCTCAAGAACCTGGTATTTCAATGACATACAAATTCCCTTACTGAAACCAAAAGAAAAAAGCAAAGCAGAACTATCTGTGCTATGTTTAACTTACCAAACTGTGTTAGAAGGTGAGAGATTTTTTTTTTTTTAAGTCAGTCACAGACCTCATTTTTTTAAAATAAATTTATTTTTAAAATTTATTTATTTTGGCTGCGTTGGTCCTTTGTTGCTGTGTGCGGGCTTTCTCTAGTTGCGGCGAGCAGGGGCTACTCTTTGTTGCAGTGCGCCGTCTTCTCATTGCGGTGGCTTCTCGTTGCGGAGCACGGGCTCTAGGCACATGGGCTTCAGTAGTTGCAACACACAGGCTCAGTAGTTGTGGCACATGGGCTTAGTTGTCCCGCGGCATGTGGAATCTTCCTGGACCAGGGCTCGAACCCATGTCCCCTGCATTGGCGGGCAGATTCTTAACCACTGCGCCACCAGGGAAGTCCAGAGATTTTTTTTTTTCTGTTTTGAATGGTTATTAATTATTGGTTCAGTTTCATTAATAGATATAGGCCTATTCAGATTATCTATTTCTTTTTTTAATTAAAAGTTTATTTTATTTTTTACAATTTTTAAAGTTACTTTCCATTTACAGTTAATACAAAATATTGCCTATATTCCCTGTGTTGTAAAATACATCCTTGAGCCCATCTTACAATACTTTGTACCTCCTGCTTCCCATCCCCTATATTGTTCCTCCCCACCCCCCACTCATAACCACTAGTTTCCTCAGTGTGTCTGTGAGTCTGCTGCTTTTTTGTTACATACACTAGTTGGTCATATTTTGTTAGATTCCACATATAAATGATATCATACATTTGCAACTATTTTCTCCCATTCAGTAGGTTGTCTTTTTTTAAAATCATTTCTTTATTTTTTTCCCATGTTCAATATTAGTTATCTATTTTATACATATTGGTGTATACATGTCAATCCCAATATCCCAATTCTTCCCCCCCACCCCCACCCCCACTTTCCCCTCTTGGTGTCCATGCATTTGTTCTCAGAGATGTTGATAAGGAAAATAGTTTGACCCAGATTGTTGAAAGGTTGAGCCAGATAAAAAATTTTATTTTTTTACTGCCTTTTTCTTTCTGCTCAGCTTCTTGGCAGCATTAGGATATAATCAGAACAACTGCTGGTCACAATATTCTTTCCCTGCATAGAATTAAGATTGTATTTCTGTGAGGGTGTCTTGCCTTATAGGGTATTTTTTCTCCTGTGCTACTATTACTTTTGCCATTTTAAAACTATTGTAGCTCTGTTTAGGTTTTATGTGTACTGTTCCTGATGCAAAGTGTAATAATCAATGATACAAATATTCACAAGGAAACATTGTGATTTTATAAGAAAACAGACAAATTGGCTTTAACATCAGTTAAGATATTCTTATTTTATCGGTCCACTCCAATTTGAAGGAATTTCAAACCTAGGACAGTAAATAAATAACTATGCTAAGGGAGTTTTAAAAAAAAAGCAGGGGGCGGTAAGTTAATGGAAAGCTAATGAAAACAAGGTTATTCAAAGCCAAAGCAATTTATTTAAAGAAAAAAAGCAGATTAGCATGGAAAGCTGACTAAGCCAGCACAAACCTCCTGTCTGAGTAGTCCTGTTTAAATTCCAGGTTTTAAAATTTTGTCTCTAGAGTCATAGTCCTGTTGTTCCTTAAGAAAAGTTAAGGTACTCATCAAAATATAAGCTGCGATTAAACCTGCTGGGCCAGTAAAAAGAATAGTTTGTTGTGATTGAAGATGTTTTTTGCATGTTATCTCTTTTATTACTGTATTGTCTGATTGATGGGAGAGTTTGCAGGAGAGTTTGCGTCTAGGGAACAGAAACTTCAGTGTTAGAAGGCTTTGACTTTTTACTTTTGCGTGGCTCGATGTGTTTAGCATTTGGAAGGCTACTGGGGATTTTTCTGAAAGCCTTGGCTTGCCTTTCATTCATTTCTATCTAAAATGAATTTCATCTCTAACTTGGCTAGTCCTTCCTTGGGGCTTTTAGCAGTTTTATCTAGAATGGAATTGTGTTCTCATTTGTCTCACTTAGAATGTCTTGATTTTATCTGTAAGTAGGTAGCAAGTATATTGGTATTTTGTCTGGTTAGTACATTTGGCGGAACTACCTTGGCAGTTAAATTTAAAAAGAAAGCAAAACCATCAGGCAACTGTTTCATGTAATCGTTGCAAATAGCTTTTATCTTTTTCTTTCAAGGTTTCCCAAGAGGTGAAAATGTGTAATAGTAAATGCTCTGTGACCTTACCTAACAGCTGCTTTTGATTCTTGCTTCTTTATGTTATGGTCCTTAATATATTTTAATTCTAAAATTTTAGTGGCATTATGTAGAATGCTCTATGTCAAAATAGCCCTGTAAAATAAAAACTGTAGACATTTATTTTCTTGACTTTAAAAGAAAATTATTGTCAAAATTATGGAAAAAGAATGTAGAATCTCAGCACTGTAAGCAGTAGTTACTGGCTTTAATTTTTTGTGGCATTTGTGCACATAGGATTTGCAATCAGGATACAGCTTTGCTTCTTGCATTTTGTTGGTGTACCATATTTAACTAGCTGTTCCCTTAGAGTTTAGATATTTTTAATGGTTTTCAGTTTTTTACCATTTTATGACACTAGTGATAATCTTCATAATTCCAAGAGTGGAATTACTGGGTCTTTAACATATAATTACAGGGTCTTTAAATACTCTTTAAGCATATAATTTTATGGTCCTAGAGATGCATTTGTAGACAGTTTATTTTAAAAACTTTTTAATTATTATTTTTAAGTTAATTGATTAATTTATTTTCAGCTGCGTTGGGACTTTGATGCTGCGTGCGGGCTTTCTCTAGTTGCCGGGAGTGGGGGCTACTCTTCGTTGCAGTGCGTGGGTGGCTTCAGTAGTTGTGGCTCACGGGCTTAGTTGCTTCACGGCATGTGGGATCTTCCCGGACCAGGGCTCAAACCTATGTCCCCTGCAATGGCAGGCGGATTCTTAACCACTGCGCCACCAGGGAAGTCCTGTAGACTGTTGAAAAGTAGTGGTTTTATACTACCACTAGCAATATTTTAGAGTACTAGTTTCATAACAGCTTTAATAGTGGGACTAATTTTAATATTTATTAGTTTAATAGAGTTAGATGATAACTTCCACTATATATTTTAATATTCCACAGTTTTGAAAAACTTAGGCTGGGTTAATTTAAAACCAGTGGTTTCCTTAGAAAGCTGGGAATTTTGGAGAAATAGGGGAAGTTAAATGTATTGAAACATTGGTCATTTCCCTCTTTATCCATTGGAGTTTTCTTCCCATTTCTCACACTTGATTGTTATTCTGTATCACCTTCCAGTTTTGGTATGAGAGCTGCCTTGATAGTTCTACCTTTGGATAAAAATGAATTTGCATTTTTTGGTGTCTTGGTCTTTGAGATTGGGAGTATGACTATCGCTGGAGGCACATCATTCATCCTACTTTGAAATGTTTCTTAGACTATGAAGATGAAAACTATAAAAGAAATAAGCTATCTACAACTTAACGTGGGAGAAGGTTTCTATAGTATTCAGCTTCAGAGGCAAAATGGGTTATTAAAGATTTGTTGTGTAACTATCTGTATTTATCCTGTTCAGTATTTTATTTTCTGAAAATTTATTCTAGGTGACATACTTATAGGCACATTCTTTTAATGCATCCTTTAGTTAGACTGTGAAGTTGGAGCTTTCTCACGGTCATAACCAAATGAGTGAAAGGAAGGCCTTTGAATATTACCGTGCCTCTAGTTAGAGTGTATATGTACTCAGAGAGGGGTTCAGGATTTCATTTCTGTACATTTCTGTAGTAAATTTCTGCAGTGAATGTAGTACATTTCTGTACATTTCTGCAGTGAATGTAGTACATTTCTGTACATTTCTGTACAATGTAGTACATTTCTGTACATTTCTGCAGTGAAGTTTATATCAACCCAGCCACAGAGCTTGGTCCCAATTAGCGTCTAGCCTGCTTTGAAAAGACAGTTGGACATAAAGGAGGCAAGTTCCCCTTCCCCCACTGACGATCCCAAAGCTGGCATCTGCTCCTTTTGGTTTGATTTTTAGTGGAATAAAATCTACTGAGATTAAAGCTATCTGAGACTGAAAATAAATGGTAGGCTGTTTTTTAAATAATCCTGGAGTGGATCATTGTGCTTTGGGGCATGGATGGTTTTGGAAAAGCCTAGCTCAGCTAGCTCTTCCTGGCATCTGACTATATGCTGTTAGTTGTGATAAGCTCTGACATCTAGAAAGTGAGGCTGAGCTTTTAGAGATAGTGCATAGCACTGATAACGCAGAGTGTTGCACAGAAGACTCAAAACCTTCAGGAGTTAATTCTTGAAAAGCAGGGGTAGTAACAGTCGTAAGAGCTTATACACTAGATACTCACTAAAGAGAAATAATGGAGACTAAAGATTGGACAGGACAGATTTCCGTGTGATACCTCTGGGCATAGATGTCAGTAATTCTTGCCTTTTTCTCTGATCTATTTCTATAGCAAAAAAGAAATTCCTGTGTTTAACTTTACCATCCATGAGATCCACTGTCAAAGGAACATTGGTATGTGTCCTATCTGCAAGGAACCATTTCCCAAATCTGACATGGAGACTCACATGGCTACAGAACACTGTCAGGTGAACCACCAAGTACTTAGATGTTAATAAGTGGATTATACTTGCTATTGTGTAATAACAAGTGAGCATGTTGTCACAAATAACTTACTGATTTTTGCTTCTTACCCTAGGTGACCTGCAAATGTAACAAGAAGTTGGAGAAGAGGCAGTTAAAGAAGCATGAGGTTAGTTGCCCTGCACTATGAAGGCAGTGAATTACCATGGAGCCAGTTCTATTGAGATTACAGAGCCACATGCAGAGCAGAAAGCCAGTGTTGTTGAGTCTTTGTTCTCCACCAGCTCCATGCACACTGCCTCTCAAAGCCTATTTGAGACTTTGTTTGCTGCCAGATTTGACTGCCTGGCTGCTGTGCTTTATGCTCAAGCCTCAGAGCCTTTTTCCCTTTGGAACCGAGTCATTTCTCCTGGGGTTTATTGGCAGGCTCACTTGAGTGCTAAACCAAGCCTGGGATTGCCAGTGTGGTACGACCTCTAGCATACAGCCTGCTTTACATCTTATAATTTCATTTTGACTTCTTGATCACTTGGATGACATGCTGTTTACACCCAAAGAAATTCTCAGAGAGCATTTGATGAGAGAATATAATTTGGTCCCTAGTTGAGATAAAATTGGCTGTAGTTGAATGAGTATGTGTGTGTGTATATATATATATATATATATATATATATATATATATATATGTATATACATATATATATGTATTTCTTTTTTTTTTTGAATGAGCCTATTCACCAGTTAAAAATCCCAACAACTATTTAGTTGGTGGTCATGCAAGAGTGTGTGTACGTATGTAAAAATTCATCAAGGTATGCATTTATGATTTGTGCATTTCATTCTATGTATCTAAAAAGACTATTAACTTATTAATTTTTTAATTTTAAAAGGTGATTCATATTCAATGTAGAAAACTTGGAAAATATAAAAAGAAAGAAAGAACTACTCATGACCCCACAGCTCAGAGATAAACATCTCATAAATAATTTAGCACTCTTACTGTCATTATTTTATCTAAGCATTTGACTTACGTTTTACTAGGCCTCACCAGCAAAAGGGGGGTTATGATTGAGGTCATATTAACAATAATAATAAGTATTTCTTTGGCTCTTAACATCTACTTGCTGCATAAAACAACTCCAATCAATTGTCCCCCTCTTCTCCTTTTTCTCCCAGCTATTTCTGGGAGTCATATGGTGATAACACCAATCATTATGAACGTACAAGTACAAAGTATTTCCTAACATTCCTGCAAGTCAGGCTATGACAGTTGTAGACCACAGATTAAAGAGTTAAAAAAAATTCTCCTTTAAAAAAAAAATGTTGACACTTTATTTGCTGTTCTTGTGAGTTACTAGCAATTTTTAGGGTTGTTAACAAAGTACTTTTATATTATGTGGTGTGTGCCAGCAATTATTTTCTCTTTTGCTTTTGAGTAACTTAAATCAATGGCATTTATCTGATAAAACTTTTCTTTAAAAAAACATCGTTCTGAATTGATATTATAGCTACATAGTATATAATTTTAAAGCCACAAAGCATATATATAAAAATTATCTCTCTTCCACTCCTATTCCTAAGCACTCTTTGTCAGTTTCTTATGTTTTCTGTAAGAGATATTCCATGCATATACAAAATGTGAAAAATGTTTGAAGTATCATTTAGAATAAAACTTGGGTTTAATTTGTATGAAAAGAAATTTTGCTCTTTGACACAGTGGTTATAAAGTGTCTAAACTTTAGAAGTGATGTTATATGAAAGTTCTGAGTTTAAGTTCCCAAGTTTTGGAATGTCCATATCATAGTAACATATTCTTTCTTATCTTTTTAAAGGAATATTAATTATTTAGTGCTTTAGTGGCGATTTCAAATTAAGTATAAAAGTTTTGTCCTTCATCTGCTGAATACATTCACATTCTTGGGGTCATCTTCATTGGTGATTCTTGACTGGGCTTCCCTGGTGGCGCAGTGGTTAAGAATTCGCCTGTCAATGCAGGGGACACGGGTTCGGGCCCTGTTCTGGGAAGATCCCACATGCCATGGAGCAACTAAGCCTGTGCGCCACAGCTACTGAGCCTGCGCTCTAGAGCCCGTGAGCCACAACAACTGAGCCCACGTGCTGTAACTACTGAAGCCTGAGTGCCTAGAGCCCGTGCTCCGCAACAAGGGAAGCCACCACAATGAGAGGCCTGCACACCGCAACAGGGAGTGGCCCCCGGTCGCCGCAGCTAGAGAAAGCCCACGCACAGCAACAAAAACCCAACGCAGCCAAAAATAAAATAAATAAATTAAAAAAAAAAAAAAGCCAGTGCTATATACAAATGTGCAGATTTGAAAAATCAGTGTCTTTCTAAAGGACAATCCCTTTTCCTCATTGCCAGGTACTTAAATCGGAGTAGTAAGGGGAAATTGGTCTGGGGAAGCTTTGACAAGCATATATGAATTGCTGTGCTTTTGCTCTTTGCTCCTGGGCTTCTCTGGCGGATTTTGGGTTACTTTGTAATGTGTGCACAAAATGATGGTAGGGTGACTGAGTGAGTAGATTCCTTATAAGACTTTCTTTTCCTTTGTAGAACTTGGTGGCAGGACAAAGAGGGAAGGGGTGACTCTTAAATACATAGAAAACCATGGCAGGCAAAGCTAGGGTTGGAAGAGAATATTTTTGTAAATACTTTTTACTTTCCTTGCCCTGTACTTTATAAAACATGGCCTCTCTTAGATTCACATATTATCTGCCTCATTATTCTGTTTTGCAGGAGACTGAGTGTCCTCTACGACTTGCCCTTTGCCAGCACTGTGATTTGGAACTTTCTGTTCTCAAACTGAAAGACCATGAAGATTACTGTGGTGCCCGGACAGAGTTATGTGGCAACTGTGGGCGCAATGTCCTGGTGAAAGATCTGAAGACTCACCCTGAAGTTTGTGGGAGAGATGTGGAGGAAAAGAGAGATGAGGTTGCCATGCCGCCTAATGCATATGATGATTCTTGGGGTCAAGATGGTATCTGGATTGCATCCCAACTCAGACAAATTGAGGCTCTGGACCCACCCATGAGGCTCCCTCGAAGGCCCCTGAGAGCCTTTGAATCAGAACTTTTCCAAAGTAGAACCACCAACCAAAGGAGCATGACAGCCCAGTTTCCAATTCAGAATAATCTATGTGAGTTGTGTTTGGGATTAGAAAACTGGAATGGTATCAGATCTTAGGGCTGGTAGGAACAGGGCTTTGGAGCCAAATAGATCTTAATTATAGAAACCTGATTGTAGCTGGGTAACATAAGGAAGAATACTTAACTTTCCTATAGATTGGAATAACAGAACCTCTTTGCTATTGGATTTTTGTTGGATGACAGTTAGGGTTGATGGATGACAATGCTGTTAATAGCTGACACTGAGTATACCCTATGTGCTTAAAGGCATTTACAAAGTGCTTTAGATGTATTAACTCATTTAGTTCTCACAACAGTTTTATGAGGGTGGGTCAGTGGTAGAGCTGGGATTTGAATTCAGGCAATCTGACCCCATGCTTTAAGCCATCCTACTATAATGCAGAAAATACATATAAAATGCCTAGCACAGTGCCTATCTCTTAGTTATAGCTCATTAATATTGTTTATTAATAAAAGTTAGAATAATAATGGAAGCTTTTATCATGGCAGACTTAACATTTGGAGTCCCATGAGCACTGAAGGGCTGGGCCTCTTTTGTTCCTGCACAGATTCCTATAAACCTTGAATATTTGCTAGGCATGGACTTGAACTAAGGGATGGCACCATCTTTAACGTTTCTTGAATACTGGCTTTTTTTTTTCTTCCCCAGTGGAAGAACAAGAAAGGCAGGAAAGGAATAGAAGCCGACAGACCCTCAAAGAGGGTGGTGAAGACAGTGCAAACTTGGATTTCATGTTGGCCCTAAGTCTGCAAAATGAAGGCCAGGCCCCCAACTTGGCAGAGCAGGACTTCTGGAGGGTCATATGTGAGGCAGACCAGTCCCATGAAGGTCCCGGTGCTCTGAATGACATAAGGGGTATGTTTGTTTACACTAGCCTCTGTCTCTACAGTTTTTTAAAGTCTTACACTAAACAATTTATATAAAATTGAAAGTTTTTCATGAGATAGAATTTTTTAAAATTTTGTTCATTTGCTTTTCCCAACTTTTATTTATTTACTTATTCATTCATTCATTTACTTATTTACTTATTTATTCATTCATTCTTGCATGCATGCATGCATGCTGCCCAGTTGTGTCTTAGTTGTGGCACGTGGGATCTTTAGTTGCAGCATGTGGGATCTAGTTCCCTGACCAGGGATTGAACCCAGGCCCCTGCATTGGGAGCGCAGAGTCTTAACCACTGGACTACCAGGGAAGTCCCTGTCATATCTTTAAACATGTTAAAAATACTTGTTTTTCTATTGTGTCTGAAAATATACCTAAAGTCTATTTTTTGCTATTTGCTGTTTCTACTGACTCTCAACGGTGGCTTGCTGCTTCCCTCTGTGTGCTTGCGTGCGTGCGTGCGTGTGTTTTAACATTTTAAGTTTTCTGGTGTGTTCCTCTGAGGGTATTTATATATGCTTCTAGCAGGCTCCTGGGGATACTACTGACTGGAATAATTTTAAATTGAAGTTTTGGCCTGGGCTTCTTAAAACCATAAATGTGAATTTATGTAAAAACATAAATGTAGATTCTCTACTCAAACCCACGTAAAGGCCAAACTCTGGTTACTGTTCCTTAGTAGAGATTTTTCTCTCTTCTATGTAGAGCCAAAGCTTAGTTAGGCAAGTTTCCTTACCTCCTCGCATCGTTCACCCTCCCTTGTTCAACAGTCTGACTGAGGCTGTTGTGTTTTGGGATGCCTGGGATTAAAATTACTCTTATTTATTGGGGTTGGCCAAAACGTTCTTTTGGGTTTTTGTAACATCTTACAGAAAAACCTGAACGACCTTTTTGGCCAACCCAGTATTTTCTCATTTAAGTTACTTTTATTCAGCATCTTTTGTTTATATTTTGTACTGGGAGGGTTTTTCTTCTCAGGATATTTGTCTTCCAGTAATATCCAAGCCTCAGTTTCTTCATCTGTAAAATGAGGGTCATGTGGATCTACTTCATAACATTTTTCCTGAGGATTGAAATAATGCACAGAAGGTTTTTAGATTACTGACTAGGGTTATGACACATTTAAATTTCTTTCTTAATTGGAGTAGTGGGTAAACTACTACTTTACTGCTTCTCAGGAAATGGTGACAAGTAAATCTCTTTCTGTAGTGCAGGTTTTTTGCTTAGGGTTTGTCTCTTAAATAGTTTCCCTTCAAGGATTTTCAGCCCCACAAATTGCTATGTCCAAGAAATTGCAAAGGAAATCAGACTTTCCTATCAAACCCCCCAGGGGGGATAAAAGGTAGAATCAGGTTTGTTTTTGTTCGAGTCTGACTGTGTGGCCTGATACCTAGGTGCAGCTGATGAGACCATGTTGCCTTGTGAATTTTGTGAGGAGCTCTACCCAGAGGAACTGCTGATTGACCATCAGGTGTGTTGTGAATTACCTGAGGGCTTTAAGCTTTAGGGAGGAATATGTGCAGGCCCTATTGGTGTTGCAGGCCACACGAGATCTTGAGCAAACTATTTTAATACAACTCCTGTGATAGGAGTAGCAACTGTGTTTTTAACCCTGGGGTGACTGACATGTGGGCATGAGAACTCAGCCTCATTCCCTCTTGGGCAAAGTAACATTTACACCAGCAGGCCCAGTTGCTGACTCCGTTCTGTGGTGATAGTGTACATCTCTACTGACCATCTTGTAATCTGGTCTCATCTCATGGTACATTTGATTTATTGGAGCCATACTGAAGTCCTTGCAGTTCCCGGGAGGGTCAGGAATCTGTTTTGCACTTTACTTTTCTGCCAGCTACCCTGCTTCCTTAACACACCCCTCACTCATAGACTCAGTTCAGACATGACTTTCAGGAAACCATCCTGTGGAATGCTCTGAAGGCTAGGCCAGAGGTCCCACCTGCATGCTCCCCGCAAGTCCTGTGCCCACAGCTCTCTTAGCCTGTTACCCTCACCCTGTGGTGTTGTCTTGCTGATCCCCTGTTGGTCTGCACCACTCGGCTGAGTTCCTTGAGAACAGGTTCTGGGTTTTCTTAGTTTCTGGAATCTCTTAACGCCTGGTATATGAAAGGTGTCAGGTATTTTGAATGATTGAAGGTTCTTGTGCTATTTAGGAATGATTAGAGAGTAGCCTTTGTGTTTGAAGAGTGGCTCCACTGATGGAGGGAGCCACTTTTCCCCTCAACACTTACTCTCTGATTTGGTTTGGCCTAGTCTGGCACTTCCATAGCTGTTAAGTAGTCCCTGTGCTCTGGGTGGAACATGCATTCCCCCCGTAAGTGGAACAATACAGCATCTGAATACATCTAGTATTTGGTTTGGGAGTAGCATGAGAAAATCCATTAATAGGGATAACAAAGAATATTTGGGCCTCTCTTACTGTATGACTGTGGGAAGAATCTTGAATCTTTTCAAATTAATTTAAAAAGAATAATCACATTAACACAGTAAAAAAAAAATTAGTACAGAAATGTTTAAAATAAAAGCAAAGTGAGTGTTCCATCTGTGTTCCTCTGACCCTTCTTAGTCCCTCTCCCCAATATTAAACATTATTAAGATTTTGTGACTTATGGAAAATGTTTTCAGAATTTAGTTTGTTCCTTAACCTCTGCTTTTTTTTTTTTTAACCTATGTTTTTTGAGACAGACGAGTTGTAACCCTTCATGTGCCTTACCTCCGATCAGTGTGGGCAATGCTTCTCCCAAAGGGGTGGAGGACCCTGATGTGATCTTCCAGAAGTTGATGCAGCAGGCTGCAAGTAACCAGTTAGACTCTTTGATGGGCCTGAGCAGTTCACCTTCTGTGGAGGACAGCATCATCATCCCCTGTGAATTCTGTGGGGTCCAGCTGGAAGAGGAGGTGCTATTCCATCATCAGGTAAGAACACTTGGAGGACCTGTCCACTTCTTCCATCCTGTTGATCCTCTGAGCGAACCTGAGGCTTTTAGAGCCAAGAATGCCTCTTTGGCCTTTAAGTTGTGTGCATACCTGATCTGGCTACTGGCCATGTCCTGTTTTGTGAGCTGTCTGAGGTATAAAGTACCTCAGGCCTTTGGACTTTCTCTGCCTTCTGGCAGTGGAAACCATCCCGTCACTAGCTGTGGCCCAAGGAGCCAGGACTCCATTTAAGCAGGCATGGAGGACTTGCCAGAGGGTTTAGAAAAGCATTTCCCTGAGGTCATCGACAATTTCTACTTTTGACCAGGTGGGTTCTTCCCTGTTGGGGTGGCACTTGCGTCTTGCATTCCAGGAGACTGGGATCTAATTCTAGCTTTGCCATATGGTTGGTCTAAGATAGGTCCCATTCCCTCACTGGGGACATCTGTAAATGAAGGAGTTAAACTAGATAATCTGAAGTCCTTTTTCAGCTTTTGCAGTCTAGGATGCCAGCATCTTAATGGAAGATACGTTTTCTGCCCCATCTTGTTTGTCGTGGGAGCTAACACTGAAGGTATTTCAGGGGCATTTCTGTAATCAATGCCCTATAGCTAGCTGTTGCTAGAACACCACACATTGCATTTCTGTAATAAAGACTTTTGCCTTTGGATCAAGCAGTAGATAAGTCACTGCTTGTTGTCTCCTCAGGAGACTACAAAATAAGCAGTGGTGCAAATACTCTGTGGTCAAAATGTAGACATGCTTTTCTGGGCTCCTAGGACCAGCCCTTCTTTCATCCCTGAACAAATCAGAGAGTGCTTCTGTCAGTGCTAGTTGGAATGATTGCTCTGTTCCAGGTGTGCTTCCTCTTAGTCCCAGGCCCTTCCTCTCAGTGGTTGTCAAAGTCATCCTGTCCCATCGACACCCCCCCCCCCCCCCCCCGCCAGCCTCCCCATTAGGTGTGTTCACCCAACCTGCTGTTCCTTCCTTTCCTCCCGCTGCTCCCTCTCTGAGGAATGACTCAGTCCAGAGGTACTAATTCTGGTTTTTCTTGTTAGGACCAGTGTGACCAACGCCCAGCTACAGCAAACAACCACATGTCGGAGGGGATTCCTAGTCAGGATCTCCAGCCTCGACAGACTTCACCAGAGCTACCCAAGAGGCGTGTCAGACACCAGGGTATTAGCCAGGCATGAGCCAAGGCTGCAGGTCTGCTGCTGCCTTGGGCCTGCTTTCCACTTCTCATCTGCTACTCTAAAATGGGTTTTACCTTCATCCCAAATTAGCAAGCATAGCACGAGCTCACTGGGGACTCCCTTGGGGCTACCTGTGGTCCTGTGTTAGACTCAGGTGTCTCGGGTGTGTAGCTTTATAGGGTAATGGCTTTGGGGACAGCCATGAGCTATGCATATCAGTCAGTGCTTATTCAGCCGCTGGTCCCTGTCAGTACATTTAGCGGATGATTGGAAGATAATTTTCAGCCTTACTGTGGCTGCCCTGGGCCCCTGCTTCTAGTTGAAATATGCTCAACTAGAGTAGGATAATCAAACTTATTATCAGTATTCTTATTATGTAATAGTCTCACAACTAGGCAAGTAAAATTGCTTTTGAAACCCCGTTGCCATTAGAAGCCCAAAGCCAATTAGAAATGATTCTTCAAAGTTTGCTTGTGCACCATTGTTGACTAGTTAGTGAGGACTTAGGCGGTAAGTGTACAGTGTGGATTAATGTTTCCAACCCTGTCCTGGAGACATGGGTTTCAGCATCCTTTAGGGATGAGGCAGTCATCTTTTACCCAGCATCTTTTGTTCCTGCTCCAAATCCAGCACTAATAGCAAGAGCAGCCTTTTCCCTAAAGCTGGTGCTCTTTTCTCTTCTCAGGAGACCTGTCTTCTCGTTACATGGATGATATCAAGCAGGAAATGGCCAAAGGGCCCACCTATCCTCTCCCTGCCAGCAGACCCACTAACAATATGACGGCTACTTCTAACCGCCTGACAACATCCACATCAGGCCCCAGACCTGGGTGCCAGCCCAGCCCTCCTCGCGCTCTGAAGCTCAACAACTTAGACAGCCAGGGCATCCAGGGGCACAATCGAAACAGCCATAATGGGGCCCTGGCTCCTGGGCACGTTCCAGTGGTTCACTCCGCTCGAAGTCTCTACCCAGAAAACCTTGTGCCCTCTTTCCCCCGTGGGCCTTCAGGGAGATGCGGAGCAAGGTGAGAATCAGTGGCCTGGGAGTGGAGCTTGTGGGTGGCTCAGGAGAACGTGGAAGTGTGGACTTCGCTTGTATCGTGGCCTGATTCAAAATGTTCCTTTGCTCTGTGTGTTTCTTTTTTTTTTTTTTTTTTTTGCGGTACGCGGGCCTCTCACTGCTGTGGCCTCTCCCGTTGCGGAGCACAGGCTCCGGACGCGCAGGCCACGGCTCACGGGCCCAGCCGCTCCGCGGCATGTGGGATCTTCCCGGACCAGGGCACGAACCCGTGTCCCCCGCATCGGCAGGCGGACTCTCAACCACTGTGCCACCAGGGAAACCCCTGTGTGGTTTTTTATTCATTAGTTTTATCTGCTACTGGAGAGCTGCTTTTGTCTGGTTCCAGCTGTTCTGTTCTGAGTTTTCTGACTTTTGCTTGGGGCATCTCGGGAACTAGTTTCCAATCCTTCTCTTTCAGTGGCAGGAGTGAAGGTGGCAGGAACCCCCGGGTCACCCCCACGACCGCCAGCTACCGCAGCAGAACTGCAAAGGTGAGCGGGATCCAGCCCAGAATGCTCATTGAGGACTCAGAAGTGGGTGGGCTGGTATGGTTCTTGAAGTCAGAAGCAGCTGGGCAACAGGCCGGTTGTGGCTGAGGACTGTTCTTGTGCTTTTGATGAGGAGGTTTCCATAGAAGCCTGACATTTCTGGCGCTCTTCAGGAGGAGTGCTGCTTTCTTACTTTCTACGTAAACTTCGTCTGTGTTCTATTGTTCAACAGGCAAAACCCTCCAAGCAGCAGGGAGCTGGGGATGCAGAGGAGGAAGAGGAGGAGGAGTAACAGTGTCTGCAGGGAACTTGCGCATTGGTTCCATCTTTCCTGCACAAGTTGCCGTGGTGCAGCCCCGCCCCTTGGGTTCTGTGGGTAGGGGCCATCTGACAGATGTAACTTTTTCTAGGCTATGGCCATTTTGTGTCTTTTGAGATTGTGCTGTGGGAGTTTGGGGGTTTGAGGGAGGGTTAGCAGGGAGGCTGTTGAGAATGTTTCAGCTTTAGCTGCTGCCTTTTGGCAGCATAAGTTACGGCCTCTTGGCCCACCAGGGCTTCATCTTTTGACATGCTGTCACCACTGCTTCATGGTGCTATGTGGTCCTGGTGAAAAGAGGGAGGGTTCTAGAAACCTGGTCCCCACCAGTGAGGTGATGCTCTTCATGTGGTGGCCTAAATTGGGGAACTTTTGGATATCCTCTCCTGTGTACTGCCCATCCTCACTCTAGAATTTGGGCCTCTGGTGTGCGTGGAGGAGCTTTGGTAAAGTGTTCAGGCCAGTTGCAATATGTGTTAGGAACGAGGTTTGGAGATGAGTTGAGCCACAGGTGAGCGGACTATGTACAGGCTTTGTTTTAATCTGCTTCTTTGGCATTTGGCATCACTGCCTTCTGTTTCTGATGGGGAGCATGGTTCCTTTGCCTTCACTGCCTTCTGATGGGAAAGGCTGGGGGCTCTCTGTCCCCTCCAGGGCCATGCTGGGCTCTGCGCTAATCAGGAGTGAGGCCTAAGCTCATGGCTTGCTCTGAAAACCAAGAACCAGAGCCCCCTCCCCCTCTTTTTATTTTACTGTTATTATTATTATTATAATTATTAACATCCTTGTGATAGAAATAAAGTTTGTACTTGGAGTTCAGCTGAGTCTTGTGGTTCCTTCTCCTGTGTGCTCTTTGGAGACTTTAGGGAGACCAGAGTGGACTGGAGTCAGCTCTGAAGAATGGGGGAAGGTGAGCAGGGCTAGGTTTTCTCTGTGCTTCTTGGAACCCCAGCAGATCCAGCATCATCCTTCTCAGAGTGCCAGACATTCAAGGTATAGTTTTCTCTTTTACTGGAGTTGGAGGAAACTGACAGGTGGCTGCAGCTCTGGGGATGATTTGGGGTGGGCTGGGGGCTGCCCACCACCAACTGAAGAGAGGAAGGCAGATTCCTCAGAAGCCTCAGTCCTGAGAGTTGTTGAACCTTAGCAGCATTATTCATTACCCCTCAGCACCTCATACTTTGCCCTGGACCATCTAGTACCTTAGCTCATTTTGAGCTCATTTGTTTTTCTCTCAACAACCTAGTGGGGGTGGGAAAGGTAGGAAGAATTGCCCCAATTTCATATGTGGAAAGGAGTGACTTGCGTAGGCTATGCAGCTAATTCATGACAGCCGGGACTCTGAATTATACTGAGATAAAGAAAAAGGGTGACTTCCCTGGTGGTCCAGGGATTAACACTCCATGCTTCCACTGCAGGGGGTGTAGGTTCAAAAAAGGGGATGGAACCCAGGCTCATGGCAGTGAAATCGCCAAGTCCCAACCACTGGACCGCCAGGGAATTCCCTATTTATTTCCTCTTCCGTGAACTTTGATGGTTTGTGTCTTTCAAGGAATTTGTCCATTTCAGTAAGTTGTTTAACTTATTAACATAAGGTATTCATAATATTCCCTCCCTTATTATTTAAAAAATATCTGTAAAGTTTGTAGTGATGTCACCTCTTTAATTTCGTTTGTTGATAATTTGTGTCTTTTCTCTTTCCCTAATGTGTTTGGCTAGAGCACGGATCTCCAAATTTTTCTTTGATAAAAGCCAAATAGTAAATATTTAAGGTTTTGCAGGCTATACTGTGTGTATTTCAACTACAGTAAGCCCCCTACATACCAACCTTCAAGTTGTGAACTTTCAAAGATGCGAACGTGAGTTTGTGTGTCCAGTCATGTAAGTTAGTTCACGTGTCTGGTGTACATTGTCACGTGTGTGCATCCTCTACAAGTGGCTGTGTTTCTGTGTACTGTACAGTACTGTATGGAGTACAGTAGTACGGTATCTTTATTTCAAGCCCAGGACGTCTAGAAGCAAACGTAAAAGCAGCAGTAATGTAGCTGGTACTGCTAAGAGGCGCCAGGAATTGGAGGCCCAGAGAAAGGACGAAGAGAGACAAGAGGAAGAAGAAGTAAATGAAGAACCGAAGAGATTCATGACGCAGGAAATGGCAAGGGAATTTTCTTTATCTGAGGAGGCACTGTTAGTTTTTGAGGCATAGGAACCGAATGTAGAACGGTACACGAAGGTTACAGCAGCCAAAGTGCAATCCAGTGCTACCATGTCACCTATGACGAGAAAAAAAGGAGCTAGACATCACTGGATCGTTTTCTCAGGAGGGTAGATAGAATTGAATCCAGCAAGGAACCAGAACCTGTGCCATCAACATCAGGCATGAGTGAAATAGCAGCTTGCCCTGTGTCTCCTATTGCTGGCAATCCTTCAGCTCTACCGTCTCCCACCTCCTCCCCCTCCTCCAGTCAGTAACTTTTCTTGCCTGTTCCCTCGATGCCAGCCTCTGTATGCCAGCTGTTGCACTGTACTACTGTACTTTTCAAGGCACTGTACTGTAAGATTAAAAATGTTTTCTCTATTGTGGGTTTTTTTATGTATTATTTGTGTGAAAAGTATTATAAACCTATTACAGTACAGTACTATATAGCCGATTGTGTTAGTTGGGTACCTAGGCTAACTTCTATTGCACTTAATGAACTCACTCTCGGAATGGAACTCGTTCATTTGTACGGGACTTATTGTACTCAACAACGCTGTTACAGAGTGAACACAGCCATGGACAATACACAAATGAATGGGTGAATAAAACTTAATTTACAAAAGCAGGTAGCTGGATTATGGGCCATAGCAGGGCAACTACTGGGTTAGAGATTTATCAATTATATTGATCTCAGAAAATCAACTTTGATTCCATTGATTTCCTTTACTGTTTTTCTGCTTCCATTTCATACATTTCCTATTCTGATTTTTATCACTTCCTTTCTTTTGCTTACTTTGAGCTTTTTTCTTTACCTAGTTTCTTAAGGTCAAAGTTGAGGTCACTGTTGAGATCTGACTTCTTTTTAAATATAACTGTTAAGTGCTTTACCTGCATCTCACAAACTTGATGTGTCTTTTCATTTCATTCAGTTTAAAGAACTTTGATTTCTTCTTTGATTTATGGGCTATTTATTAGTGTGGAATCTAGTTTCCAAATATTGGATATTTTCCAGATTTGTTTTTGTTATTGTTTTTAATTTCACTGTGGTCAGAGAACATACTCTGTATGACTTGCATCTTTTAAAATTTATCGAGACTTCTTGTGTCCGTAGAATATTCTCCAGGCCATGATTGTTCTGTATGTACTTGAAACGAATGTGCATTCTGTTTTGGTTGGATGAATGTTATAAAAATGGCAGGTGGGTCAACATTGGTTGATAGTGTTTTTCAAGCCTTTATATCCTTACTGATTTTCTGTTTACTTGTTCTATATATTATGGAGCAGGAAATCTCTTATTATAATTGCGGATTGTCTGTTTTTCTTATAATTCTATAATTTCTGTTCCATTATTTTCAAGTCCTGTTATTACATGTGTAAATACTTATGATAGTTGTGCCTTTGTTTAATTGGCCCCTTTATTATTATGAAATGACCTTCTGTATTCTTTGTAATATTTGCTGTGAAGTACACTTTGATATTAATATAGCAATCTTAATAATATTAACAGTCCTCAGCTTTCTTAGTGTTAGCACAGTACATCTTTTCCATCCTTTTATTTTAATTCCTATTTGTATCTATATATTTAAAGTGGGTTTCTCAAAGACGGCATATAGTTGGGGTTTTTTTCCATTGTTTTTTGTCTTGGTTTTGGGTCCATTCAGACAATCTGTCTTTTAATCGAGGTGTATAGGCCATTTACATTTAGTGTGATTATTGATATGATTGGGTTTAAATATATAATTTTCCCTGTCTTTTTTTTTTCTCTTTTTCTGCTTTCCTTTGGATACTTTTTATAATTCCACTGTACCTCTTTTGTTGACTTATTAGTTATTACTGTTTATTGTATTATTTAAGTAGTTGTTTTTTTGTGTGTGTGGTACGCGGGCCTCTCACTGCTGTGGCCTCTCCCATTGCGGAGCACAGTCTCCAGACGCGCAGGCTCAGTGGCCATGGCTCACGGGCCCAGCCGCTCCACGGCATGTGGGATCTTCCCGGACCGGGGCACGAACCCACGTCCCCTGCATCGGCAGGCGGACTCTCAACCACTGTGCCACCAGGGAAGCCCTAAGTAGTTGTTTTAGGGTTTATGGTATATACTTTTTTTGGCCGCGCCACATGGCATGTGGGAATCTCTGTTCCCCAACCAGGGATCAAACCTGTGCCCCCTACAGTGGAGGCCCGGAGTCTTAACCACTGGACCACCAGGGAAGTCCCATAGGGTTTATAATATGCAGTTTTAACTTTTCAGTCTACCTTCAAGTGATATTATGCCATTTCATGTTTGATATTACAACAGCATATTTCATTTCTCTCCTCCCAGGCTTTGAGCTATTGTCATAGTTATTTCTGCCTTTGTTACAAATCCCCAATATACTGTTGTTTTCTTTATAAACAGTCAATTATCTTTTAAAGAGATTTAAATAGGAAAAGTATCTTTGGGAGTTCACTGGCAGTCCAGTGGTTAGGACTCAGCGCTTTCACTGCCATGGCCCCAGGTTCAATCCCTGGTTGAGGAACTAAGATCCTGCAAGCCGTGTAGTGTGGCCAAAATAAATAATAATTTAAACAGACAGAGGTTATTCCCATATAGATTTTTGGTTTGCAGTTACCATGAGGTTTTGATATAGCAGTCTATATATATACAAGATTGTTTTAAGTTGCTGGTTTTTTAATTTGAAATGCGTTTCCAATATCCTGCATTTGTACTCTCCTCTCGATTGCTGGTTTTGAAATCATATTTTTGTGTGGATGATTTTCTACCTTTACTGTATGTTTGCCTTTACCTGTGAGCTTTCCCATTTGTGATTTTCTATCTTCTAGTTTTGTCCTTTTCTTTTCTCTCTAGATAAGCTCTTTTAGCATTTGTTATAAAGCCGGTTTGGTGGTGCTGAATTCTCTTAGCTTTTGCTTGTCTGTAAAGCTTTTGATTTCTCCATTGAATCTGAATGAGAACCTTGCTGGGCAGAGTATTCTTGGTTGCAGGTTTTTCCCTTTCATCACTTTAAATATATCATGCCACTCCCTTCTGGCCTGCAGAGTTTTTGCTGAAAAATTAGCTGATAACCTTATGGGGATTCCCTTGTATGTTATTTGTTGCTTTTCTCTTGTTGCTTTTTTTTTTTTTTTCCTTGGCTATGTTGGGTCTTTGTTGCTGTGTGCGGGCTTTCTTTAGTTGTGGAGAGCGGGGGCTACCCTTTGTTGCGGTGCACTGGCTTCTCATTGCGGTGGCTTCTCTTGCTGCAGAGCATGGGCTCTAGGCGTGTGGGCTTCAGTAGTTGCAGCACGCAGGCTCAGTAGTTGTGGCGCACGGGGTTAGTTGCTCAGTGTCATGTGGGATCTTCCCAGACCAGGGCTCGAACCCGTGTCCCCTGCATTGGCAGGTGGATTCTCAGCCACTGCACCACCAGGGAAGCCCATCTCTTGTTGCCTTTAATATTTCTCTTTGTCTTTAATTTTTTTAAAAACTTATTGGAGTATAGTTGATTTACAATGTTGTGTTAATTTCAAGTGTACAGCATAGTGATTCAGTTATACATATACATATATTGATTCTTTTTTTATTCTTTTCCCATATAGGTTATTATAGAATATTGAGTAGAGTTTCCTGTGCTATACAGTAGGTCCTTGTTTGTTATTTTACATATAGTAGTGTGTGTGTGTGTTAATCTGAAGCTCCTAATTTATCCCCGCCCCCTCCATGTTTCCCCTTTGGTAACCATAAGTTTTTTCTTTTTTCTTTTTTTCTTTTTTTGCGGTACGTGGGCCTCTCACTGTTGTGGCCTCTTCCATTGCGGAGCACAGGCTCCGGACGCGCAGGCTTAGCAGCCATGGCTCATGGGTCCAGCCGCTCCATGGCATGTGGGATCTTCCCGGACCGGGGCACGAACCCACGTCCCCTGCATCGGCAGGCGGACTCTCAACCACTGTGCCACCAGGGAAGCCCCATAAGTTTGTTTTTGAAATCTGTGAGTCTGTTTCTGTTTTGTAAATAAGGTCATTTATATTATTTAAAAAACATTAAATTCCACATATGAGTTCTTTTTCTTTAATTTTTGTTAATTTGAATACTACCTGTATTGGTGTGTTCCTCTTTGGGTTTATCCTGTATGGGACTCTGCACTTCCTAGACTTGAGTGTTTCCTTTCCCATGTTAGGGAAGTTTTCAGCTATTATCTCTTCAAATATTTTCTTAGGCCCTTTCTCTCTTCTCCTTCTGGGAGAAGAGAGAAATGTGAATGTTGGTGCATTTAATGTTATACCAGAGGTCTCTTGGACTGTCCTCATTCTTTTCATTCTTTTTTCTTCAGTCTGTTCCACAGCAGTGATTTCCACCAATCTGTCTTCCAGCTCACTTATTCACTCTTCTGCCTCATTTATTCTGCTACTGATTCCTTCTAGTGTATTTTACATTTAAGTTATTATATTGTTCATCTCTCTTTATATGTTTTTTAAATCTTCTAGCCCTTTGTTAAACATTTCATGTATTTCTCTGTCTGTGCCTGCATTCTTTTTCCAAGATCTTGGATCATCTTTACTATCACTACTCTGAATTATTTTTCAGGAAGATTGCGTATCTCCACTTCACTTAGTTTTTCTTCTGGAATTTTATCTTGTTCCTTCATCTGGAAAATATTTTTCTCATTTGGTCTTAACTTTCTGTGTTTGTAGCCTCTGTTCCTCAGGCAACAAGATTGTAGTTCCTTTCGCTTTTGGTGTCTGCCCCCTGGTGGGTAAGGTTGGTCCAGGCTTGTGCAGGCTTCCTGGTGGCAGGGACTGGTGCCTGCCCACTGGTGGGTAGAGCTGGGTCTTGTCCCTCTGGTGGGCAGGGCTGTATCAAGGGGTGTGTTTAGAGATGGCTGTGGGATCAGGACGACTTCAGACAGCCTGTCTGCTGATGGGTGGGGCTGTGTTCCCGCCCTGTTGCTTGTTTGGCCTGAAGTGTCCCAGCACTGGAGCCTGCAGGCTGTTGGGTGGGGCCAAGTCTCAGTGCCAAAATGGTGACCTCTGGGAGAGGTCATGCCAATGAATATTGGCTGGGGCCTCCACCACAGTTGTCCTTTCCCCCACAGTGAGCCACAGCTGACCTATGCCTCCCCAGGAGACCCTCCAAGATCCACAGGTAGGTCTGGCTTAGGCTCCTATGGAGTCACTGCTTTGCCCTGGGTTCCAGTGCACATGAAACCTTGTGTGCACCTTCCAAGAGTGGAGTCTCTGTTTCTTCCAGTCCTGTGGAGCTCCTCCACTCAAGCCCAACTGGCCTTCAAAGACAAATGCTCTGGGGGCTCCTCCTCCCAATGCCAGACCCTCAGGTTGGGGAGCCTGACATGGGGCTCAGAACTTTCACTCCTGTGGGAGAACCTGTGATGTAATTATATTTGTTTGTGGGTCACCCACCTGATGGGTATGAGATTTGATTATATCATGAAAGTGCCCCTCCTACCGCCTCGCTGTGGCTTCTTGTCTTTGGATGTAGAATATAGTTTTTGGTAGGTTTGAGTCTTTTTTTTTCGATGGCTATTCAGCAGTTAGTTGTGATTTTTGTTTGTAAGTGAGAGGACGTGAGCTCAAGTCCTACTCTGCCATCTTGTCTCCTCACTTTATCACTGATTTTAAGCAACTTGGTTATAATGTGCCTTTGTACAATTCTGTGGCATTAAGTACATTCACATTGTTCTGCAACCATCACTACTACCTATTTCTTTGCTTCATTAAATTCATTAAACATCTTGCGTCTTTGAGTTTATAGCTTTCAACCAAATTCAGAAAAATTTCAGCCATTCTTTCTTCAGATATTTTTTTGTTTCTCCATTTTCCCTGTCTTTGGGGGATTAAATTTACGCATATATTAGGCCACATGAAGTTGCCCCATAGCTTATTGGTACTCTTTACACTTCTTTGGATTCTTTTGTCTGTGTTCAGATGGATAGTTTCTATATGTCTCCAAGTTCACTAAATCTTCTGTAGTCTGATTTGTTGTTAATTCCTCCAGTGTAGTTTTCATTTGGGACATTGTAATTTTTATCTCTGGAAGTTAAATTTGGGTTTTTGTATTTCTCAGGTCGCTACTTAATATGTAGTTATAATAACTGTTTTAATTCCCCTGGTCACTAATTTATCATTTGTGTACTTTCTGGGTCTTCTTGTGTTGATTTTTTGCATGTTTGGTGGTTTTGATTGGATGCCAGATATTCTGAATTCTACCTATTTTGGTGCTGGGTATTTTTGTATTCCTATAAATATTGAGCTTTGTTTCTCATACTTAGTTACTTGGAAACAGTTTGATCCTTCTAGATCAAACTTTTAAGCTTTATTAAGTGGGACCTGAGCAGTGAGTAGCCTAGGGCTAATTTTGCTCCACTACTGAAGCAAAACTGATGCCCCATAAACTGTGTTTTCCACACTGGCTGTTGGGAAAAGGAACTATTTCCTGTTCTTTGACAGCTCTAATCCTTTTGGCTGGTTCTTTCCCCAGCCTCTGGCAGTTTCCTTACATGCATGGGATTATCAGTACTCAGTGAACACTTGAGTGGGATTCTCAGCAGATCTATAGAGCTTGCTCTCTGTATAACTCTTTCCTTTTTGATACCCTGCCCTGTAAACTAGCTGCTTTGGTCTCCTTGGGTGCCTCGACTTCTCCTCTCAGGGAGACTGTTGGGTTCCACCCTCAGTTTCTCCTCCCTTTGCTGCTGACAACTCTGCCCCAACTGTAAGCAGAGGCAGTGGTAGGGCCCACCACATTTGTTTCTCTTCTCTCAGGTCTCTGTCCTTCATGCCTGTTGTCTGATGGTAATTTGTCAGGTTTTTTGTATATTTTAGAAGGGAGGGTAAGGTTTGGTTTCTGTTTATCTATGTTAGCTAGAATTAGAAGTTTCTTGAAAGCATTACTTTCTAGATTGTTATAAAATCTGATGCCATTCTGATTTGCATGTAACCGGTTTTTTCCCTTGAAGCTTTTTAGGGTGTCTGTCTGGTGTTTTGAAATTTCCCCATGTTGTACGTTGGTATAGATTCTTTGGAAACTCATGTCCTCTTGAGTTTTTCAGAATTTTCTTGTGTTATTATTTTGGTAATTTCTCTCCTGTGTTCTTTCTTTGCAGATTTCCAAATTATAGTTGGATGTCGGCCCTCTTAGACCATTTTTTATTTTCCTTCATATTCTCTTTTGGTTTTTTTGCCCTACTTTATGGGAGATTTCCTCAATTTTATCCTTTTATCATATTATTTCTGATATTAATTTCCAAATTAATGTTTTTTATCTTCTCTCACAGCCTTTTTCTCCCCTTACTTAATGGACACAATATTTACACTTTGCGCCTTAGTTGTTTCTTGGATATCTTGTTCTACTCCCTGTACTATTTCCTGGGAGTTGTTTATTTTTGTTTTGGTATTTTTATGCTGTACTTTTCCACAAACCTCTGATGTTTCTGGGCTATCTGTATATACTTAAGAGTGAGGCACTTGAAGGTGATGAGCTCTCTTCACCATTCACTTTCACTGAACAGTGGGCTGGCATTTTCACTGGAGAGCCCAGGCTGGCAGGATCTGTAGGTTTTTCCTCTGGGTTAGTTCAGGGCAGGGTCTTCCAGCCTGCTGTAGGAGCCTGGGGTGGGGTGGGGGCAGGGGCTGGAGCCCTGAGCATCTCAGGTAGTTTCTCCAGAATATAACTTCCAGCCTTCTGCAGGGTGGTGGGGACTTGAATTTCTGCTTCCTACATGCATTTCCAGTCCGTGTTTTTCCCTGGCACATGAGGCCTCCAATTCCTTCCCTTTACAATGTGTTTTGGTTCTGTGTGTATGTGGCGGGGGGTGGGGGGGTATGTGTAGGATGGACACGGGACAGCGAGAAGAGGGCAGAGCACTGATTTTGGATAGTAGTTCTGAGCTAAGTCTTTACTGCTTCCCTGTATTTCCTTTTGCACAAAGTAGTTCTAAATCCACTGCCTGTGCCCAAAGGAGGACACGTGGTCTAAGAGAGGCCCAGACTCTTCCAGTGCAACAGTCCACTTGAGGAGGATCCTCACACTGGCACAAGAGTACAGACCAGCTCCAGGACAAGGAGTGGGCAGAACCTGCAGGGTTAGGTTTACCTTTGACTTTGGATTTCCATCCCTTTAATCAGACTTTCTGTATGAAAACCATAGACTATAAGGAGTCGGGTGGGGGGCAAGGGGTAGTTTATAAGCATAATGGAGTAAGAACCACATCAAGTGTAAAGAGACCATAATAATTAGAAATACTTTTAATTCCTAGCTTCTTGGCGACCCTCAAGTATCAGAGCCATCCAAGCATGTTGGCCTTCGAATCTTCTCAGCAAGAGTAGATGATCACACAACTCTTAAGGTAAATCAAAATTAGATGAAGGTTATTTATTGGTGTGACTTTTCCTGTCATGAGCTTCTTTTACACAGCAATGGTGTAAATAGCATCAAATTGAATGAAAAGTTTGTTAGATGCAACCATAAATAATTATAATAAATATACATCAAGTAACTTTACAGCACACATTTTTTTAGGGCCAAGGTTTGGATCTGTCTGGACCTCAATGTGCTCTCTGGGAGAAGCAGTCGTGTTAGCAGCAGGTATTTTACTCACAGCTGTCATCTAGTCAAGTGATGGGCCAACAGAAGCTTTCCAAACCCCTCTTGGGGAGGTAGCTGACAATTCTGAGTCCATTCAAGGGATGGAAAGGATGGGGGCGGGGGGGGGGGACCAAGATGGAAAAATACAGGGAGGAAAAACCACTTCTAGTAAATCCAAAGGCTCTTTCATTATGCAGAAATGAAATAAGAGGATCCTTGTTGTCAGGACTACATCCTGGCGTGACCCGCGCCCCCCCCCCCCCCCAGTCAAGGGGGCTGTGGCCCCCAGGAGGCAGTGGCCTACCGTATTCCTTCCAATTAGGGAAACTGCTTGCAGGCACCTCCAGACATGACTGATCCTGCATCAAATGTAACTGATGCAACCGGAACAATTCATCCAGGTTTATCCTTTCCTTAGGTCGGGGAATCTTTTCTATGATGGTCCTTAATTCATTTCCTAAGAAGAACACGGAGGAGGTGGATGCGAATGCCTCTAACTGTAAAATCCACACACCTTTCCAACAGGCCAGGGCCACAGCAGAGAAGGGAGGAGCAAATCCTCTCTCACCAGCATTCACGCTCCAAAACCTTCTAGACAGCACTCACTCAGAACTTCCAATATTCACAATATTATACAATAAATACAGCGATGAGATTCTGTGAGAACTGGCAAGGCCCAAAATGACAGTGTCCAGCAAGATGGCATATGCTGCTCTCGAACAAAGTACCAGTGGACAAAGACCTACTCAGGGCACAAATGCACTGGGGCCGCAGGTGGGCTGCAGCAGCTCAGCCCTGGCACACACTCACATGGGGTGGGGAGGGGGTGCCGCGTGGGCCCGGCCAGAGGGGCAGAAGGACCCTGGTGTCTCCATCTGGACTTGAAGGTCTTAGTCACTGCAGTAGGCCCTGAATTGAGCAGAGCACCTCAGACAGCTCTTTTTAAAATGGGGTGTAGCCTTTCCTCTGCTCCTCACATCACAAATACCGTAGTGAGGAAGGGACGTTTCTGAGTACAAAAGTGGGGCAGGCTTGAGTCATGTGCTTTCCTGTTCTGAGCCTCAGAAAAAGGCCCCCAACTTGAGCACTGTCCCTCTAGCTCCAGGGGTCCTCTCAACTCCTGAGCTGGGACGCACCTGGCCTGGCTCTGCGTACTAAGGTCAGGGAGGAACCCTTTGGTCTTCTAATCCTGGGCAGCACTCAGTGGGAAACTGTCGGACCGGGGCCCAGAAGAGTCGGACAGCAGAGAGGGCTGTCTGGGTGGGAAGGGACGGGGGAACCACTGTGGGCTTTTCTTCAGGAAAACCCAGACCATGGACAAGGGTCTAAAGCCGGAAGATTAACACGTAAAGCTCCCTGTGTGTGTCTCCCAGGTTTGGGTAACTGGCCCAACCATTTCAAGATGGAAGGAGGCTTGCAGGAGCCACGTCCAGGAGAAACTCCAGCTCAAGGCGGAGGGGCAGGGCTGGCCACACACTTGTCTGTGAAGACGCTCTGCAGAAAGAACAGGTGCTCTGTGGGCCAAGGGCATCTCACTACCAGCTTCCTGCTGGGTGGTTCTATGATGTGGAACCAACTGGGGCCTCACAGCCTCAGAACCTGGTGGCCATGAAGGAACATGTCCAGGAAGATCAAATGAGACAGGAGCTGTCTGGGAACTAAACTATCCTACAAACATACCACAAATAGGTAGCAAAAGAACCAACCCATCACAAAACGTACAAATACATAAGGTTAAGTCTTCCAGGAGGTCCTGGAATGTGGACAAAGGTTCGGAAAAGCAAAATGTTGCCAACTCCTCACGCAGGGCCCCGGAGGGATGTGCTCGCAGTGGCAGGCTTCCTAAGCCAGCAGAGCGGTGCCTTGGTGACAGCCTAACTCGGGCTCCCTCCCCTCAGCCACTCAGGGGGTCTTCGCGATAGTGAATGGCACAACGAAGTTTCTCCAGCATGATTTCCAGAGAGGAGTACTGGGGAAGCTTGATCATGAACATGCAGGTCTCCACTCGGATGTAGCGAGAGTCTGGGGAACCTGTAGGTGAGACATCGGGCCAGCGTTAGAGCGCGGGACTGGATCCCAGGGAGGCCTGGCTGGACCCTCTGCCTCCAGGTTTGCCTCTCTGGGCTGCTCCAAGTCAACCCCAAGGCCCAGTCGGGGGGATGAGGGCCTGGGAGGCTGGATTCTGGAGGAGGAAAGGGCAGATACACAGCTGCTGTACAGCACAGGTACCAAATGGCTGACCCATGACAGAATCTGACCGCAGGCAGGTTTGTCTGGCCGGCAAAGAGTTTTGATTTTTTAAATTAATTTTGCTGCATTTAAAAGTTGGAAGATTAAAACACTTCTGGATTTTAAGCTTTTAAAAATTTCAGAAGACACGTCAGCGTCGGGCCTATACTGCCACTTGGCGAAGGTCAGGTTTGGGAAGCACATGGCCCCAAGCCCACCCCACCACCCCTGGCCTCTCTCATTTACATTTGGGCCTTGGTGTTCGGGGTCCCTCTCCATTGTTCTTCCCCCCTCATGCAGGGCCTAGCAGCCCCAGCTCCAAACGGGGCCCATGTGTCCCTACCTGGAACATGACCAGGGGAGGCCAGTACCTGCTGTGCCATCCGGGGGGGCGATCTTCATGGGGTATGGGGGCACATGGGCTGTGTCGGGGCCCCCGTCTTTGCAGGGGCAGGTGAACGGGATGCGCTCTTGGTTGCAGGCGAACTTGATGAACTTGCACAGCTCCTCCTGGGCAAACATCTCCAGTGCCCCCCAGAAGAACTCGATGTGCTGGTCCGTCTCCATCAGGCCCACCTGGTACATGGTGTGGGCCTGGGGAAGAAAGGTCGCAGACGTGAGCAGGCCTGGGCTTCTAACCCAGTGCCCCCCGACAAGGCTGGGCCCAATCCCGGGGCAGGGTGCAGCAGGGAATCGATGGCTGCAGGACACAGGGAGGTTACAATGATGACAAGGACCGCAAAGGCACACTGTCTGTGTGACTGTGGCCTACGCGCTAGGCCCGACAGCAGGGGTTCTCCATACATTACCCCACTGACCCCGCCGGGCAGGTCTTGTCACTCTTCCCATTACAGGCGAAGTCACTTGGGCAAGGTCTCCCAGCTGGCATGGGCAAAAGCGGGCCAGGCTGAACAGTGGAGGGGGCTTCACCTCAGGCTGGTGGCTTAATTCATGGGCTCGGGAGGCAGGGGATCTGCCACTTCCTGGCTGGGCGACCTTGGGTAAGTGACCTGTCTTAGCTTCAGTTTACACAGCAATGAGACAGGGGTGAGCACAGCTCCTCTCACATGTGAGGAGGACAGAGTGCTGGGGCCCAGGAAGTACTAAGACATGACAGGCCACTGCCAACATGCCTGTCAGCCCAGCCGGCCCAGCCACCGACCTTCAGGAACTCGAGGTTGATGTAAGGGAGGCCGCACGTCCGCAGCTCCATCTCCAGCGGGCTGAGCGTGGTGAGCAGCTGCAGGGGGATGATGGCGCCCAGGCCCGCGCGCACGGCTGTCACACACTCGACGTTCTGCAGCTCCCGCAGCCGCAGGCTCCGGATGGCTGCTGCGTAGATGTCCTTGTTCTCCCACCTGCGGGGGTCGTGGGTGAGAGGCGACGCTCAGGAGGCTGCTCCGGGGCCTGGGGGCCACACCCGCGCGGGCAGAGGCCCCCAGGCTGTTACCCGGATTTCCCAGGCCCGGCAGCTCAGTGAACTCCTCTCCTGCTCTGGGTGTCACCCGCCCCAGACCTGCTGTTTCTGAATAAAGTCCTTCCACTGAAGATACTCCACCATCTTTCCTGGCGCCCACCGTCCTGCCTCACACCCTCCCCCCAGTGGAAGCCGCCGGTCCCCTGACCTAGGCCCCCACGCACTCACGCCACAGGGATGTGCCGGCCGCGGCTGCACAGCTCCACCTCCTCGCCCGCCATGGTCAGGTAGGTGAACCGGCAGCAGGGCTTACTGGGCCCGTCGGGGCTCTCGATGGCCAGGTGCTGGGAGGCAATCTCGGCGCACAGGGCCTCCAGCTCGCTCTCGTCGTTGATCTGGAGGGAGGCACGGCAGGGCGGGGCTGACTGCCGCCCTGCTCCCCAGGCCCTCAGAAGAGGGAACCCCTTCCCCAGTTGGGCAGATGTCGGTCATTGTTCGGGTGGGGGCTACTGTGGCCTGGCCTGCCAGCCTTGCCATCAGTTCAGTGTTAGGCACGTGACCGAGGCCTCGCCAGTGAGACCCAAATTACAGTTGCCCTCTTTCACTGGTGTGGACACGGCTGAAGGCGGTGCACCTCGTGCTGCTGGGGCCATCTTGAGCTCACTCACTGACGACATCATTGGAGCACCTGGATTCAACCCTGTCTGAAGCCAATCTATATCTGTACTTTTAGTTTTAAGATCAAATCACTAAAAAAAATTTCTTTCCTAAGCTGGTTTGACCTGGGGTTTCTGTCACTTGTCACCAGAGAGCCCTGACTTAATTCTACCTGTGGAAGGTACACGGGCTACCCCCTCCACCATCTGGCCCACTGACGTGCATGCTGGGCCACCGAGGAGAGGATGGGATCTGACCCAGGGGAGAACAAGCCTGTAGCCTGGGACAGTGAAGGCCGCAGGCAGGCACCCCCGACAGAAGTTCAGGGCATTTCTTTCTGGTTCATGTGCCTCCCCCGCCTCTCCCGGGGTGGTTCTGTCTCCCAGCACCGTCTGGGGCCTTGCCCATCCCCTCCAGACAGAAGCCTTGGCTGGACGGTCTGCCTGGACGCCGTCTTACCTCCTCTGCCTGCCTCAGGCCTTTGCTGCCACCCACGCCCCCGGGAGGACTTCTCAGAGCAGCGCCTGGCAGCTACTCATAAATCCCCAGCCCGTGGAGGGCGTCCTGCTTTGACCCTTTAAACAATTCATCGTCGGCCCTCTTTCCGCTGAGAAGCCAACTGCTGTCCAGAACCCCGGCTTTGCTGCTCCCGTGCGCTGGCTTCCCTCAAGTGGCAGCTAAGGGGACTACAGAAAGCCTGGCAACGAGGCCCCTCCGAGGGCCCTCAAGTCTGGCCAGTGGAGGCCGATCGGCCAACCCCTCCTTCAGCAGATGTCCTCTGGAGAGCAGCCTCGCAAGGCCTCTGACACAAAGTCTGCCCCCCCGGTGATCAAGAGCCGCCGGCCTCGGGGAGGGCTGGATCACGGGCCACCTCCACACTCTGCCGGGATGGTCTCTAACCTGAGGAGCGCGTGTGGGCCAAAAAGCTCAGGCTTTCCAGCTGGCCAGACCCGAGCTCTGCTAGTGGCTTTGCTCCCGGCCAGCCCACCGCTCTGAGCCTCACTTCCCTCCTGGCCTCACTGTGAGGGCTTCTAAACACAGCCCTCCAGCGTGGGCCTTACATAAACGGAGAGCAGTGGGGCAGCTCCCTGACAACAGACGTGAGCCCAGCCTGGCCTCAGCGACTCTGCCGAACCAATGGACGGACCTGACCACAGCCTGAGCAGCGACCATAGGTGGGCTGGTCTGCGTGTGGAGGGGAACGGTCGGACACTGCTGTGATCTCACTATCTCTGTGTGTCCCAAGGCACAGGGGAGGGAGGAAGAGCTCCGTTCCCAGCGCCCTGCCTAGGTGATACCCAAGAGTTGATCTCCTGTGCTCTTCGTGAAACTCTGAAACCAAGCTCTTAAAAGTGAAACTGGCTCTGCTTGGAGCACCTCCCACCCAACACTTCTACTCCTTTAGCTGCCGGGAACCCTTCACCCCTGTGTCCTCACGAGGCCCAGCAGGCTGGTTAAGTCACCCCTGGGCTGCTGCTGTCTGCAGGGAGGGAAGACTGAGGCTCCTGTCCCCCTGAGACAAGCCTGGCCAGCAGAGATGCCTTATGCAGCCTAATGTTCAAGAGATGGCAGTCAGTCCCCAGGTGGGGACACAGAGGCCATGGGGTGGCAATAAGGGCCCCAGGGGCACTGCTCCGGGCCCCACTGTCCCCCAGAAAACGTGGGCTTTTCACTTACACTCTCGAATTTCTTGACATAATTGTAGGTGAGTATGTCTGCTTCCTGCAGGTCTTGGTCAGGGTCCAGGGGCTCACCCACCAGCGTCTTCCAGAAGGAGGGCAGGAGGTCCAGGGGAAGAGGGACATCTGCTCGAATCGCAATTCCCAGCAACTGGCCCAGGAAGTGCAGCAGCTGCTCCTCCCCGTAGGTGATGGGGCTTGGGGTCAGGATGTACTTGCCCTGGAAGTGGAGGCAGAGGTGAAGTGACTGACGTGGGCCTCTGCTCCCCGCAGAAACATGGGTCCCAGGCCCACGGGACCCACGGCAGGCAGAAGCATGTCCAGCCAGAGCAGCAAGAGCACCGCCCAGACCAGGAAGGCTTGTGAAAGGGCTCAGAGCTGATGAGGACGCACACCCATGAGCCGAGCCCCTGCCCCTCAGGGAGCCGACCGCTGGGCCACCAGCCTTGGCTGCCCAGGCCTCGCGTCTTACCTTGTTCTTGTTGACGGCTGAGCTGGGGCACAGCAGGAGAAGGGAGAGCGAGGAGCTCTGCAGCTCTTTACACACCTGCCACAGGAAGTGGCGGAAGGAGCCGCCTGCGGGACAGATGGGGACCTATCAGCCTACCCTGCCCGCAGGCCCTGTCCCCACCGGGAAGTCAACTCCTCTGCCCCCTGGGCTGCGGCTTCGGTGGGTGGAAACAGAACCCGCCCAAGGGCTGGGAGATCCGGGCTCCAATCTGTGGGGCCACTAACTAGCTGCGTGGCTCCTGGGGAATCACTTCTCTGACGGAGCCAGCCTCCGCACCTCTACCTAGCGGATGGGGGCAGTCACTGTACCCACCTCCCAGGCTAGTTCCAGGGATTCAACGAGATCAAAGGCAGATCCTACGCAGGTCACTTCTCACAGCTGCAAGCTGACACCGATACAAGGGCTTGTGGGACCCGTGTCCGTCCCCTGCGCTGGGCCAAGAGCAGGGCCCCATGTTTTCCTCAGCACTGCCTCCTGCCAAGCCCAGGGCTCAGTGTGTGTCCAGTGAGAGCATAAATAAATGGATGGACACACGCAAAGGGCAACAACAATGATCAGCTCCTCTCCTACTGCCATTCCAAATGTGCCTTTGGGTTTCTTGCAAAACTCCTCTCTGTGGCTGCGTCTCCTCTTGCCCTTCCCCATGCATCCCATCAGTGTCCTCAGGTCAGGAAGCACTGAGGACAGCTGCGCTCGCGGAGGACTTGCTTGGGGACAGATGTCAGGGCCTGGCTGCTTCCACGGAGAAGCAGGACACTCCCGCCTGCTGAAGCCGCCAAGGGCTGGGCTTTAGAATCCGACAGACCTGGGTTTGCACCCCAGTGATGCTGCTGACCTTGGGGGAGCTACTTAACTTGGTGGAGCCCCAGTTTCCCTGCCTGTAAAGTGGGACAGTGCTGGTGTCATGAGGAGCGTAAGGTGTTGAGCCTGGGCCTGGCACGTTCTGGTATCTCAATGAACAGAGCTGTTCTCAGAGAGCCTCCGAGGTGTGCCCAGAGGATGCCACGGCACTGGCCGGCAAGGAGGCTGCTGCGGGAAGTGTCCCATGATCAGGGCGGGAATGGGAAACAGCGCTGCCCCAAGAGCTCTCCCCACCCAGCGCGCCCAGTGAAAGAACTGTCTTCTCCCAAACAGCGCATTTCCCGAACGTCTGGGCTAAACGGACTGAAAGGACCACGCAGGAGCATGTTCTGAGCGGCCGTTCCTCCTCCCTGCAGCGTGAAATGGCAGGATGTGCCATTCTGATCAAGGGCCCCCCAGACCCCTGTCTCTCATGGGGCACACACAAGCTTTTGGCCCAACCAACCCTCAGCCAAGGGCTCTTCCTGGAAAAGAAGTCCAATCCACACTGAGGGCGTCTCTCCTCAGCAAGAAACGCACTCCTAGCACTGATCAGAAGCCCGGTCCCCAAGCCTGGACAGTGCTGGGCTGAGGTTCCAGGCCAGCGGCAGGTGCCACATCCCCAGGGGACAGGGGCAAGTCCAGGGGGGCTGGGTTTGGAGAGCCTGGACAGATGTCACTTGGGGGCAGTCCTGGCTTCTGTGCAGAGCAGGGTAATGAGGATGTGGCTTGACTCTTGTTAACAGGTAAGATATTGGGCCATTTAGGCTGAAAATAACCCCAGGAATATTTACATTCTAAACACAGCCTTCACCCTGAACTGGCTGACGGAGGGCCTGCGGGGGCCACTTACTGGTGCCGTGGACCTCCTCCCCAGTGAAGCGGATGTTGAAGGCATAGGTGGGGTCACCGCCACTCGCCAGTCTGACACAAAGCTGGGAGGATGGCACCGAGGCCAGCTGCCTGGCCGCCTGGCAGAAGTAGGAGTTTTCAGAGGCTCTGATCTCCCCTGGAACGAGAGAGGAAGTGCCAAAACCTCCGGGTGGCCATCCCCTGCACCCCAGCACAGGAGAGCCGCATGGCCAGGCCCCGGCCTGCTGGGGGCAGCCACGGCCTCCCTTCTGCTCCTGGAACATCTTCAATCTTTCACGTCTGCCACGTGGGTCCCTCGAGGAGCCCGCCCCCCAACCCCACCCTCCACCACCCCCCACCCCGTTCTCCACGTGGTCAGCCCCTCCCATCCTTCCACGTGTCTCAGGGGAGGCCCTGCACCTGGGCTCCTCTCACGTGCCCCTCCCGACATCTGTCCGTTCACAGGCTGTGGCGGAGACTCCTGGCTGCCTCCCCAATAACTAGCCTCCCCGCTTTTTTGGTGCTAGAGCCCTGATTTTAGCACGTCCACGGCCAGAACGAAGCCCACCTCCCCTGCACTGAGGCGCGGCCTGTGCCGCTGATGCCCCCTCCCTCTGCTGCCTGGATTGGGAGCTTGGGAGGGACTGGAGGGGGACGTCACAGGCTGGGACATAGAGCAGGGCAACAGAAGCACCCACGCCAATGAGGGATGTCAGAGCAGCCCGGGACTCTCACTTCTAGAACCTTCTCTTATGTGCGAGAAATCAACTAGTTGAAGGACTGCTGCCTGCATCCTCTGGTCTGTGTAGCTAATCTCACCTCCCACGATCTCCAGTGGGTCCAGAGTAATCTCCGGTGCCGCGTGGTCAGCTGTCCTCTGCACTGTGGCGTTCAGCACCCGATTCATGACGGTCACCTTCGTGTCATAAAAGATCAGCCCTGGAGGGAGGAATGCGGTAGAGGCTGGGATGGGGTGGCTTCCCTTCCTTCCCAGTCACCCCGAGGCCTGGCAGGGGCCACACTGTCCCCTGTGGGTCCGTCCAGTCTCTTCTGGGACAGCCCGCGGGCCCCTGGGGGGATGTGCTGCTGGGGGCATAAGAGGTCCCGCTCCACTGGAGGGTGATTAGTTAGTCTCCACCCAAATGTGAACGCAGGATTAAACCCTTGGACCCTGTCATGCCCACGAGACGCCTCGCTTGCAGGAATACAAACCCAAATACATAAAGAATAAGGAGGTTTCTGTGGCCACTTCTGAAACAGCAAAAAATAAAAACCACAGAAGTGTCTATCAATAAGGACATGGACACCTACACTGTGGACAGCAAGGCAAGGAGGGTGTGTGTGTCGACAGGCAGAGATCTGTGAAGCAGAGGTGCACAACAGAATGTATAAGAGGATAATACCCAGGTTTTTTTTGGTTTTTTTTTTGCGGTATGCGGGCCTCTCACTGTTGTGGCCTCTCCCATTGCGGAGCACAGGCTCCGGACACGCAGGCTCAGCGGCCATGGCTCACGGGCCCAGCCGCTCCGCGGCATGTGGGATCTTCCTGGACCGGGGCACAAACCCATGTCCCCTGCATTGGCAGGCGGACTCTCAACCACTGCGCCACCAGGGAAGCCTGATACCCAGTTTTTGATTTAAAAAAAAAAGACAAATGTGTGTGTCTATATGTATGTGAATAGAAAAGTCTGGAAGGACAGACTCATCTGTTAGTGATGGTCGTCTCTGGGATGCAGGAACATTGGAGGCAGCTAGTGAGTCAGAGCTTTACGTTTATGTATTTCTAAATAATCTGAAAACTCTTTTAGTAAATTTAGTTTTTCAGAGCATATTTGTTTTCTTCAGAGCATAATTAAAGTAACTGCTCTTGGGTGGAACCACTGCTCCAGAAAAGATTCGCGTGTCCAAGGACAGGCTGGGGGTGGGGGAGGTGGGGCCCTGGGCAGCTGCAGGAGTCCAGGTGATGCCGGAGACCCCACCCATCGGGGTAGGCCCAGGAGGCTCAGGCACTGACCTTTGGCCTCCTTCAGCAGAGCCGCGATGCTGTGCGTGTACATGGGCGTCTGGCGCAGCTCCACGAGTGGCAGGAAGAAGGTCTCGAGCGTGGTGTTCAGGGACTGCAGCAGGGCGAAGCGCAGGCGCAGGCTCTCGATGGGCACATCTGCAGGGCATGAGGGGCGGTCAGGCGGGGGCTCGGCCCAGCGAGGCCGAGACTCTCCGTCTGTGAACGATGCAGGTGGCCTGGTCGCAGGGAGGGACAGGGAGGCTCCCGCGGTGGGTTTTATCCCTGGAACCCAGAGGCTGTTGGTGAGTGAGAGATCCCGGCTTCCCTGAGCCTGTGCCAAGCAGCAGCAGAGGGCAAGGCCCGGGCTCGAAGGGGACCTGAGGGTCCACTCAGCCGGCCTTTGCGGCTGTGCCGGGGCTGCGTACCATTTGATTTTTAACTTTTAACTCTGAAGTAATTACAGGCTCATAGGAAGTTGCAGAACAAAGTAGAGTCCTGTGTACCTTTCCCCCAGCTCCTCGTGGTGTGACCTCACGCCTTGAAACCAGGAGACTGTTACATGGCACACTGAATTTTACTTGTCTGCCCTCACGTACATCTCCTCTCTAACCGTGAGACTGACGTTGGGACAGTTCACGGCCACGTTCACTGTCGCGGTATCCGCAAGAGAGCGAGGGCTCGGACTGGGGCTGAGTGAGGGTGAGCAGGCTAAGTGGGGCCCGAGGCGCGCACACACCCCAGCACCGGAGCGGCCCAGGGCCTGTTGCGTGTGACAGGGCTTATGTTCCAGGGGTGGATTTACGGAGAATGGCCGTTTCTGTGTGCGCGTTGTTGTTGTGTGCGTTCCTAGCTTTTGATACAAACATGCTGCTCTCTTGTAATTAAGGCTAATGTCTCTGACACACGCTACCAGACTGCCCTGACCCCGTCTCACCCCCAACGCCAGCCTGGCATCCGAGGCGGCCCCTAGGCAGGGGCCTGGGTGTGACGGCAGGGGTCTCGCCTCCCAGCCACTGCACTTGTGTCTGCCGCTTGGCTTGGTTGCGAGGAACACATAATAAGGCCTCACAAACTTTAATTTGGCCACAATCACAACTTCTCGTCTTTCTCTCCTTTTTATACCCACCTGTTCACAGCAGGTGTTCCTAGGGATTTTTGTAATGGGCACAGAAAGGGCATCTAGTCCTTCTAAACCACCCCGTGCCGTCATGGGGCAGGCCCCCACAGGGCGGTCCAGGGGGAGGACCCTGAAAGGCATCCCCCTGGGGCCACATACTCAAGAGACAGGCCACTCTGGGGTCGGCGGCGTCTGTGGGGTCCAGATACACCTCGTGGGGATGCAGCCGCGCAGGCGTGATGGCCAGGTGGCGGCACAGCCGGTTGATGTACTGCACGAGCGCCACGTCCATCTCCAGGGTCCACTTCCTGGAGGCCTTGTGTGCGTGCCGGACGTCGATGCAGGCACACCTGGGGGCGGGGAGAGGCAAGGTGGGGCGGCGGCCGCTGGGGGACTGCTGGGTTCCTCCGCAGCCACGTCCCAGCTCCCGGAGGACCTTTATAAGACAGCCTCGCCTCCCAGGCATTTCTTGGTGCCCAGCCAAGGTGCTGACTGCAGAGGAACTGCCTGTCCTGAGGGGAAAGCTCCGTTCTAAAGAAACAAGCTGAGCAGGCTGAGGGGATGGCAACACGCATCCCCACGTGCCTCCCTGCTGTCTGTAGGCAGCAGGGCTTTAGGGTTAAAGACGGGGCACTGGAGTCCTTGGGTGAAATCTAGGCTACAAAGCACACCCACTTCCTGAGCCTCAGTTTCTTCATCTATGAAATGGAGCTGGCGATAGCACAGCCTCGCGCCGTCAGGAGGAGTCACTGAGAGGACACCTGTGCTGCACACAGCACGGTGCCCCGCCCCTTCCGAGGGCACAGCACGTGCCAGCTGCTGGTGTTACTGAAGCCGTCATCTTTTACCCAGCGATCCCACCCCAGGGTTCCCCTACGCGGCTCCTTGAGCAGGCAGGCAAAGGTGTGTTTGTGAGGGCTGCCTTGCTACAGCAACATCAGCCATAAGCTACACCACCCCCAATAACGGACTGCTCGGCAGCCGTTAAAGTCATCTGGTAGAACAGTATCAAATGACGTGGAAAAATGAAAAAAGCACACTGCAGGACACTATTTCCTGTCTGCTCCCCGCTACAGTGCTGAAAACATCTACTCCTGGAAAAATGGTGGGAGAGGTGTTTACTGAAACCTTTCCAAGTGATTACCCCTGGGCACAGAATCACAGGAAATCTCCTTTGTGTTTGAATATACCGCATGAGGTTTTTATCGAGTGTGTGTGTCCTTATTCTACGTTGAGCTACTAACCCAAGAAAGGCCTGCAGGCAGGCAGGTGGGTGGACAGGTGCCTCTTGTTCCAGAACCTGTGGCACCTCGAGGGGGGTCACATGCCACACAGGGTGCATCGCGCAGAGGGTCCTGTCTCAGGGAGGTGGTGGAGCCTGGTGCCAGGCTCTCGTCACTGCAGGCCACCTCTGTCCTACCCTAGGAGTGCTCCCAGAGAGACCTGGCGCCTTCAGGAGGTGATCCCCTCTTCCAGGCTGGATGTGTCATCACCGTGGCCCCATAACACAGGTGAACCAGCCCTTCCAGCTGTTACAAATGTGTCACCTTGGAACTAATTTGCAGTCCAATTTGTCCCCTTTTCACTTGGAATGCAGTTTCTAGTCCAAAATAGGTGATTCTGCTTTTAACGAAAACCCCCAAAGTCGTGTCTCTTACTGGTTTCTAAAACCAGTCGAAGAACTTGGCCCTGTCACCATGATCCAAGGCCCATCTGGGCATCGACTCTGAGCCTTCAATGAAGGTACAAAGTGCTGGTGCCAAGCAGTAAACAATTTCTCAACTCTGAAAATGGGGTTTTAAAAAAGCATGCTTCTGGCAGCCATTCCTTTGAGGCCCAGTACATCTTGCTGTGGGAACGGGCGTGTAGGCCTGTGTGTGGCAGAGCCAGAGGGCGAGAGCAGGGAGATTTCTTTTGGTTTGCAGACATCTTGCCTGCTTGGGATTCACTTACAGCTAGAAAGGGGAAACCATATTTAGTTTGGCCCTGGAGACCTGGTGACTCGTGACCTTGCTGTGCTCCTGCCTGGGAGTGAGAGAGGGCAATGGAGAGTGGGAGAGAATGTGTGAGTCCAAAGAAAAAAGATTCTTTGGAATAAGAAATCATCCCTGTTAGGGACTGAAATGTCCCCTTCCCGCCAATTCATATGCTGACGCTCTAACCGCCAATGTGACTGTATTTGGAGACAGGGTCTTTAAAGAGGTCATTAGGTTAAATGAGGTCACAGGGTGGGGCCCTAATCCAATAGGACTGTTGTCCTCATAAGAAGAGGGAGAGACACCAGGGATGCAGGCACACAGAGGAAGGGCCACCTGAGCACACAGCACAAAGGTGGCCGTCTGTGAGCCAAGGAGAGCCCTCCAGAGAAACTAACCCTGTTGACACCTTGATCTTGGGCTTCCAGCCTCCAGAACTGTGAGACAGTGAATTTCTGTTCTATAGAACACTGTTTCAAACAGGCTGGAAAATCCACATTAACAATTAGGAAATATGGGGAGGGGGAAGGGTAATCTGTGACAAAGTGAGACAGAGGCATGGACATATATATACTACCAAACGTAAAATAGATAGCTAGTGGGAAGCAGCCGCATAGCACAGCGAGATCAGCTCAGTGCTTTGTGACCATCTAGAGGGATGGGATAGGGAGGGTGGGAGGGAGGGAGATGCAAGAGGGAAGAGATATGGGAACATATGTATATGTATAACTGATTCACTTTGTTATAAAGCAGAAACTAACGCACCATTGTACTCCAATAAAGATGTAAAAATAAATTATACTCCAATAAAGATGTAAAAAGTATAAAAATAAAAATATTGAAAAAAAACAATGAGAAAAAATTGGAAAATAACTCAATAGGCATTAAAAACAGGCCAGATGGGATGGCTTCCCTGGGAGTAATTGCTTGGGGAAGCGTCTAGTAGCTGAGAATAATTTTTTTTTTTAACATCTTTATTGGAGTATAACTGCTTCACAATGGTGTGTTAGTTTCTGCTGTATAACAAAGTGAACCAGCTATAGGTATACCTATATCCCCATATCCCCTCCCTCTTGCGTTTCCCTCCCTCACACCCTCCCTACCCCACCCCTCTAGGTGGTCACAAAGCACTGAGCTGATCTCCCTGTGCTATGCAGCTGCTTCCCACTAGCTGTCTGTTTTACATTTGGTAGTGTATATATGTCCGGGCCACTCTCTCTGAGAACAATTTTTACACAAGGTATCAACTGGGTTGACAGCCTCTTACCTCTCAAAATGAAGATCGTAACCACAGGATAAAATCGCTCTCCAGACACTACGGATGTCTTGCTTGGCTCGATCAATAACAAACTTGTGAAATCCTTCCAATGTCAGGTACTTTTCCTCAGGGACTGATGGAAAAGTGTTCACAGTGTTAGGAATCGGTGAGACGTGGGGGTCCCACAACATGCTCCCACTGCACCCCACCCTCTCTTTCAGGGCCCAATTCATCTAACCCCCTCGTCTCCTGCCGTCACTCCAGGGTCTGTTAACAGACTGTCTCCACCCGACTGCTCAAGGACACACATAACCCCCAACCTGACGGGTCTGAGCAGCTGCCTCACCTCCTCGGGCTGGTGACCAAGTGGTGCAGCACTTTCCCCCCAGTCTCGTCTTTCTGTATCTCAGAAACATTCCCGACTGACTAAGCAATTTTTGTGACAATAATAGCGTTCTCCAAGTCTGCTTGGGCCTTTAGGAAGATAAGGTTCTCATGTCCCAGGTAAGTGCCCTTCTGGAAGAAAATTTCTGAGCAGATTTTCAATCTTTACTTTCAATCGCAATCATCTATTCTTCCCTTGGGAGTATGGTATTTCTGGAGCTGCTATTCTAACCTCCATCAGTTCAGGTCAGCAGAGATGGAGTCCTGGAGCAATAATCGCAGTTGGCCAGGGATGTCTTCCGTGTCTTGGGCAGGGCTGCCCTGCCTAAACTAAAACCCGAGGGAGCCAGGCGGTCAGGGAAAAGCAAAGAGGCTGGATCCCAGGCTGCGCCGCCATCTCTAGGATGGAAGCAGCCCCAAGCCCGCATCAGGCCCAAGTTGCTTGTTCACCTTCTTGTTTTTTGGTGGGTGACTTTTCTGGGTCCTTTTCGTCCGGCTTGCTCTTCTCCGGTGACTTCGGCTTCACAGTGGGCTTCTTCTCGCTCAAGGCAGTCCTGCTGTAGACCAAAGCACCAGAATCAGAATTCCTCACGCCCACACCTCCTCCTGGTGGGGGGAATGCAGAACCTCACCAGGCATTCGTTCACCCTCCCCCAACTACAGCTGATGGTTCAGACAGGGCGGGGGTCAAGATCAGCTTTGTTCTGACCAAGAAAAGTTTCCTGAGCAAATTATGAGGACAATTTGATGCTTTAAAATGTGGAAAATCTCGAAGAGACACTTTTCAAACATTCTTTCTACATACTTCAGAGCTGTGCTGTCCAAGGAGCAGGCACTGGCCAGATGTAGCTACTTAAGTTTAAATTGATTAAAGTTACAAGTCCAGTTCCTTGGTGGCACTCGCCGCACTTCAAGTGCTCAGCAGCCACGTGGTTAGTGGCCACTGTGGTGAGTAGCACAGACAGAGAAATGCACATTTCCATCGTCACAGAAAGCTCTATGGGACAGTACTGACTCAAAAGCCCCGTTTATGTATAATTAATTAATAAAATTTTAAGACACTTTTTTCTCTGACGACTTAAACAAGTCCTCTAGAGACTTCTGCTCCGTAGTACTTCACTACCTGAATTTCAACTTGAGCGTCATAAACATGTTTCTAAAGAAAATTCTACTAAGTATGTGTGCATATCCACACATGGAATATTATGGAGCTACTTTAAAAGAGGAACGGGGGACGTTCTTTTTGTGCTGACATCTCCAAGATCAGGAGTAAATAGCAACAGCAAGCTACAGGCATTTTGTACAGTTCCCGACCTCTGGGTACGCGTACACTTGCTCGTGTACACCCAGAACAGTTCTGCAAGGCTACGAAAGTGACACTGCAGCCTCAGGGACGGGAGCTGGGAGGCTTAAGGATGGAGAGGAAGAGGAGTGGCTTCTCACTGCATATGCTTTTGAATATTGTGCTAGTTTAGCCATTTACAATGTAACAAGATGAGACGTATGCACAAATAAAACATTCTGCACTTAAATGTTAAAAGCAGTTGCTACGTTGGGGGTATTTCAGTGTTTTCCAATATGCACGGGTGCACTTTACAGTCTTTCTACAATAACTGTGCATTATTGTGTGGGTAAAAGAAGTTAGACTTTTTAAACAATTCTGTACATTTTAGATGTTTTATTAATTCAGACTGGTCTGCTTTCCAGCCTGCATGGTCCAGATTTTACTATCCTTATGGGTAAAATGAAACGTTCTCTTCCAGCTGACGAAGGCAAGGGCGAAAAGGACCCCGGCAGCAGAGCAGAGAAGAGCCAGATGTCTGGCTCCCCCAAGGTGCCGACAGCCTCCCAGGAAGCCTGCTAGGAGGTGGCCCCGCGTCCCCCTGCCCAGCCCACCTTCCGAGCTCCTCGGTCACCCACCTGACGCTGTTGAGCACGGTCTTGTCCTTGGCGGGTGGCTTGGTGATGGGCCGCTTGGTGCTCACCACCTTCCCGGGGTGCTGTTCCTTCCCCGCCTTGCTGTACTTGCTCTTGTCGAACTTGGGTTTTGGCACGCCGTACTTCCTCAGGATCTGCGGAGCACCGGAGGGCGGGGGGCTCAGACTCAGCCCCAGGGGCACGCAAGGCCCAGCACGGGTGCGGCGGGGATGGGGTGGCTACCTGGGTGAGCTGGTCCTCCAGCACCTTTTTGGGGGGCCGAACATTGGTGAAGAAGAGGTGGAGGAGGTTGCCTGGCGTCTGGGAGTTGATCTGCTCTTTGCTGAGATAAATGTCAGACACTTTGATGGGCTTTGCTGGTGTCAGGCTCAGCATCTGCTCTGAGTGGGCGCAGCTCTTAAATATCTCCGTCAGCACCTCTCTGGCCCCGGGCACCAGCTTCTCACCTGTTACAGAATGGAGGGAGGGCAAATGGTTCTGCAGTGAACACGCTACGTCAGGATAAGCCCTGCAGCATCTGATTTACTTTTCATCAATGATTTATTTTTGAAAGTGGGTAATGGGTGGTTAGTGGTGATGATGAGCTGTCCGCTGAGACCTGGTGTCCCCTTTCTGCACGCACACCTCAGTTACACGCCCAGCCTTCTCTGCCGTGAAGTGTGGTGCCGTGAGGTGCGGCCCCGTGACGTGGGCCCCTCCTGGGCCAGTCTGCTTCAGGCAGGACACAGATGGGCTCCAGGCTAGGCATTTACAACTGGCCTCCTGTTTACATTTCTTGGGGCGAGAAAAAGATGGACTTCAGTCTGGACACTTGCAACTAGCCCCCTGTTTGCATTTCCTGAGACAGGAGATAGGTGGGCTCCAGGTTAGCTATTTAGAACCAGCCTCTTGTTTGCACTTCGAAATAGAAATAACAACAGGAACAGGGTAAATAGCCAGGCTTTGTTTCCTGTGGACACTTTGAGGTAACAGTTATGGCCGGGACAGAGAGGGGCTAAACCCTGTTCTGAGTAAAGATCAAGAGGTCACATAATATATTTCCCATCCTTGGGGCAAGGGAGACATTGCACATGCACAGAAAGGCTCCTTGGGGCTCAAAAAGGAAGGGGCACCACCCCATAATATGTGATGCCAAGGCCCTCCCATAGGCCTCTGGGGTGGAACCCATCTTGGAAAAAAGTTGCGCACGCCTGTTGGGGAGGGTCCTAGGGCAGGGCAGAGTGTGGAAAAAGAAACCAGGTAATTGGCCAAAGGTAAACAAAGACCCGGAAGAACTGCCCTATAATGCATGACTTCACCGCCTCCTTACTGGGCTCCTCCTCATTAGGGAGGACGCCCACACCCTTCCTCTCCCGGTGTGCATCTCTGCCTTGCTTCTTTCAACTCAACAAACTGTTTCTCTGTGTGTTCTCCCACTTGTTGTTGTTCTGTGTCCCCAATAATAAACTTTGTACCTGTTTTTACAGTTCTCGCCTCCTTGAGAAACACATTTTTCAATGGGGGTGAGGGCCAGGGGAACTTTGCTTCTAGCCTCTAGCCCTTGCTGGTCCACCGGCTAGGATTCCTGGTTTTCATCCAGGCTACCCAGGTTCAATTCCTGGGCAGGGAACTAAGATCTCACTTCACACCACGGCTCACTGCTGCTTCTCTGAGATCATGTTCTCTTCTGCACTCATCCCCGCCACTGGCTGCGTGGAGATAACAAGCCCCCGAATGGCAGACCTCAGGGCTCACCCTGGACTCTTACATGTGCAAGAAATGAACTTCCACTGGGTCTGAGTTACTGTACTCTAGGGTCTCTTTATCATGGAGGTTGAACCTCCCTTAACTTCAACATGTCTGTGATGGATAGTCCCCAGGGAGCAAGAGGATGTAGAGGCTGCAAGTACTTTTAGTGCAAAGTACAAGTTGTTCAATAGTTATTATTAGAGGATCCATTTGAAACCTGGCCCAGCCAGCAGGTGGAAAAGAAAGTTCTCTCAGATACAAGAAAACTGTCCCTGAGCACGAGAAAAAAAACACTTGTTTTTTTTGGTCCCCAAATAAGCACTCCAGAAGATGCTCTCACCTTTCCTAAGGGGCCAGTCAGGAATGTTCCCAGTGGAACAGGATGTTCCACTGCATCTGCATGTTCCTCGTGGCCAAGGGCCCCCACCTGCGGGCAGGACTGACTTGCTCATCACACCCTGTCCTCCTGCCCAGCCTCCTCATCTCCTCTCTCTGGGGGTCTGGCCCTCCAGAGGCACACCCAGCTCAGGCCGGGCTTCAGGAGCCAGAGCACAAAGGTCCCCTGGGCATCTGGGGGGAGGGTGAGGAGACAGGTGTGTGGAAGGCGTGGTCAAGATCTAAGAGCTGATTCAGTAGAACCACAACTTAAAGAGTCTTGAGCAAAATGCGTGTGGCTGTAACGTGGCAAATGTGTTATCAAAAGACTGAGTATCTTACGTGGAAGGTTTGACCATAATACAATCAGGAGCTAGAACTAAATTCGGATTAAAGCATGAAAAGACTGGCAAAGCATTAATTATGGCAGAAAAAGACCCCAGGGTTCCCACAGATCGTACACTAGCCACCCCCACGTGGGGAGCTGAGAGCCGAGTGGGCACCGTACTCACTAATAAGGGAACAGGGCTGAAACCAGGGCGAGGAGAGAGAGGCAGCCCCTCACGCACAAGAGTCCCAAAAAACTCAGAGATCAAGATACACATTGTAACGCGGTCCTTCAAAAAAATCAAAATTAATACAAGAAACCCATGATGAGTGAAATATTAAGAGTACTGTGCTGAGCCATATTAAAGCCTGATGCAAAAGGAAAAATCATTAATACTGATCCTGTCTTTATTTAAAATTTTAACAGTTTGTTCACCATGGATATTTTGCATTAATTTTGACTTTCATAAGTATTATATTAAAATAATTATTTATCTAGATTACTGAGTTGTTTTGGAGCCCCATTAAATTCTGTGGCCTCATTTACCTCCCTCTGGTCCCAGCCCTGTGGGAGTATTTCAAAATTTCATGACTGGGGGATAATAATTTGAAACAACAACAAAATCCATACTCAATATTACATTTCTGTCCTCAGAAAACATAAAACAGAACAAACTCAACAACTCTATTATGAACTTTCAAACAATATTAAAGAGTTAGAAAAAACATAAATTTAAAAATTTGAGAGAGACTGATGCAAAATAAAGACAACAACACAAAGAACTACAGTTATAAAAAGAAAGGAGAAAAATTGCTGCTGCTTCTGAAGCGAAGCTGGGGGTGAGCTCTTGGCCTCAGGATCTGCTAGATCCAGCTCTGTGGGGCCTCGATAGAGCCCGGGTCCTGGCTGAACAGAAGAAGTGGGGAAGCCAGACAGGGTAGGGTCCCCCCACATAAGAGCCACCAGAATGACAAAGTGGGACTTTTGTGAAAAAGGAACCGGAATCGGTTCTTCCCCAAGAATTCATTTTAAAGGGCGAGGTGTTAGCTGTCCTCAAGCATATTGACTAAATGATTACCAGCAATGTACATGGTACATTCTAGCTCTAGAGGACAGAACAAAATAAATACACTTGAACTCAAACAAGGGGAAGCCTGACTAGACAAAAGGAAAAAAGCAACTTGAATGCAAGCCCACATTCAAGGCTGTGGCAGGAAACAGGAGCACCTGAGGGCCTGGTGTGGGGGGCCTGTGGCAGGGCCTGCCCGCTGGCCTTCAGAGCCCTGACGGCTCTCCTGGGGGAGCAGCAGTGTTCTCTTCACATCGTGTACACAACGCACCTTCTGTTAGCCAAGCAGTGAACCATCTTCCCAACATTCCCTGAGTCACTTCTTAAATCTTTGACCCCCTGAGCTCCTCTTTAAGGTAAGATGTTCAAAACAGGGAAAACAGGACATGGAGAGGGGTATGATTTTCTTTTTTGGCCGTGCTGTGTGGCTTGCGGGATCTTAGTTCCCTGACCAGGGATCGAACCCAGGCCTGTGGCAGTGAAAGCACTGAGTCCTAACCACTGGACCGCAGGGGAAGTCCCAAGATGGGTATGATTTTTGCTCAGGTTTTTTCCTATAAATTTCTAAAAAAAAGTCTATTAATTAAAAAAAATCTATAACCTACCTTTAATTGACTTATCATTGAAATAATCTTCTAACCCTGGGCTCCCCTGCGTATCAAACAAACTCTGATTTACTACAGACACAGTGAGTATCTCTTCCGTTGACATTTCCATCAATTCATCTTCACCATCCAAACTTGACAAACCAATCAAGTCATTATTGTTAAATAAACTCGCTCGGATTTTCTCGATTTTGGCTCGGGATCTGATCTGTGTGAACAAGGAAAAGGGTAAGGATTTGAGTGGAGAGACCAGTCACTCAGCTAGCTGTATGAACTTTCTTTCCCTCCCGTCTGTCCCTGAAACCCTCTACTGTCTTCAGCGTTGGGAGCACGGCCTGACCGGGGCAAGCTGGGCTTCCCGGCAAAGTCTCCTGTATGTGCCGAAAGTGGTAACTTGCAGGAGAACAGCTCAACTGGACATCTCTGTCGCTAAACCCCGGTCAGGTCTGTGGCTCTACGCAGATGCCCCAGGGGTTCAAGTCCACGCTTGGCTCTGAGAAAATCCGCAGGGAGAAGGTGGACAGATTCTGGGAGGAAGCCAACCCCTGGATCTTTGAGCTCTCCTGTCAGAGCCCGTGGGGTGGGGAGCAAGGGGGTGCAAGTTCTCCTCCTAGTGCCTTCCCCTCCATATCTAATAAGGGCGAGGATGGTTTTTACTCTGCACCCGACACACGTTACACAGGGGGCAGGAAGACACAGGATGCAGGATTTCTAAACAAGGAGGCCCAGAAAACACATGGGATCTTGAAGTGGAAATGTAATCTGGCAACACGCGCAGCATCTGAAACTCAGAATCACTCCAAACAGAACGGCAAGTCTGTTCTCTCCCTGCTCAGTGGGGATCCCTCCTGCCAATGGCAATGGTTAAAACAACCCAAAGCCACTCAAAAAGAGGCCACTGGGGCCTGAGTTGGAAAACACTCGATGATGCCCACCCATCAGGAAAGGTCAGCCCCTGGAGCCCCTCCCACACTCCGCAATGAACTGTATTTACTTCCTGACAGACTTGCTATCACACTCAAGAGATGGGACCTCAAATACAGATAATCAACATGATTGATCACTGCTGTTTCCAAGAGCTGCCTCAGGGAGCCCGCTAAGTGCCCCAATGTCACCTATTACTTAGTCCCTTGGAAATAATATTGGAAGGCTTAAAGAGGCCTGGGGGATTCTAACCGCTCATGATTTAAGTGGTTGCCAAGGCGTGAGGTGCTTACCTCCACAACCGCAAAGCCTTTGATGGGGCGTGCTGTGAGGGGCTGGTTGTCCAGGGACGTGACTGTGTACATGGAGCCCATGTCTGACACTGAGGCCGTTTCTGCGTTGTCCAGTGGCTCCCCCAGGCTCCCAAGGCTGCCCAGGCTGCTGGTGCTGCATAGGGAAACGTCCAGGCTCTCCTGGCTGGACACTACGTGGGGCTCCAATAAGCCCGCAGGGATGGGCAGCTCTAGGCCCGAGGGCAGCGGTTCCGTGGAGACGTCGCTGACCGTCTGCAAGATGCCCTGGGAGCTGCAGATGGAGGCTTGACTGGTGGACGCAGACGCGCTGATGCTCATGGCGGGGGTCGGGCTGCGGGACGTGCTGACCTCCAAGCTGTCTGTGCTGGGGAAGCCAAGGGTCTTCTCTGGCTCAGTTTTCCCATCACCGCCCTCGGCCTTGTCTTTTGGCTTCTTGGGGTCTTCGTCCTGCAGGGGGATGTAGATCTCGTCTTTGAAGACCCCGCCGTGGGCGTTGCAGGCCTTGCGGATGGCGCCTCTGACGATGCCCTCGTCCAGGTGGGTGGGGATCCCAGAGATCACCAGCAAGCGGCTATGGGCGGTGGGACCCACCAGGGCCTGGCAGGCGTCGGCGATGGCGTCGCTCGTCACACCCAGCCCCTGCGGGTCCTTCCTGGTGAGGTGCCGGAGGATGATGAGCAAGGTCAGGGCGCGGTGGAACCACAGCATGTCTTCGGGCTTGCCACCCCCGATGCTCAGCACGGTGGGGTCCGAGTCCACTGAGCGCGAGGACTGGCGCTTCCCGGAGGAGGAGGCCTTTTCCCGCTTCATCTTGACTTTCTTCCTCTTGGACAGGAGGCTGGGGCTCTGTGGCGTCTGTCCTGGGGAGGACGACGAGGAGGACGATGAGTCGCTGAGGTTTGGGGCAGTCGCCGACGTCACCCCGCTGGCAGTGACACTCATGTTGGTAGGCAGGGTCACCTCGGCCACCGCCAGGCACCCTTCCATGAGCGCATGGAAATACGTAGAGAACCTGCCCTGGTCGGTGGCCGCCACGGTCCCCGAGCCACCGCACGTGCTGCCCGAGACCCAGCTCTGCGTCTCCTCGTCGTACAGCTTGTGGAGCTCCGATTGCAGGGCCATCAGCATGGCCAGGCAGGGGTTCAGCTGGAGGGCGATGGACGAGGACAGGCCGGCAGGATGCTTCCTCTGCTCCAGGCTGTGCACTGTGCGCAGGAGCTCTGCCAGGAGGTGGAAAACCAGCTCTTTCACGCAGGCCGCCATGTCTGTGGTCCACAGGAAGTTTCCTGAGGTGAATGAAAGCAAAAAAAAAAAAAAAAAAAATCACCTATACAGAGCTTACTATGTGCCAGGCACTGTTCTAAGGCACTTTAATGGAGGCAGCCCTCACAGCGACCGCATGAAACAAACATTACATCCTTCATCCCCATCTCACAGATGAAGAAACGTTGGCTCAAAGAGCTGAAGGACTCACACGGCTGCCACACGGTCACACAATCTCACAGGGCAGAACCGGGCAGGCTGGCCCCAGAGCCGGTGGCCTACACCCCTGTGGCAGGTGACCGCATGGAGCCAGCTTCTACAGCTCTGACCCTGAAATCATTGTTTTCTTTCTCATAAACTTATTAAGCAGGTTGGTGACAAATCATTAGCATAATGTTTCCTGAACCATGGGATGCTCACTACTGGGGGCATACAATCCAATTTTACCAGATAGCTCAGAAATACACACGGAAAAATGATTCCTTTTAAACTCCTCTTTCAGTCCTGATTTTGTCAACAAGAAAGCCTCACTCTGGGGCTAGAATATTCTTAATAGAGAATAGCCCAGAGACCCAGAGCCTTCGACAGGGAACAGTAGTTAGCCAGAATTTCTTAACAGTAACTGCTTAACTTTTTAATTTTATAAGTATCTTCTAGTTATGGCAAGGGATACGAATTTTCTGTTTAAAGTAGCAAGATAAAGTTCCTTTTAAAATTCAGTATAAGTTTAAAAAAAGGAGAAGGGAGTTCATTGCCATAAAAACAAGTCAATAAATGGTGATAGGCATGACTTGTAGACGTGGCAGAAATCACATAAAGGTGGCATGAGAATGACTGAAGTCTAGGAAACACTGTCTAGAACAACCGTGGGCCACACATCTGTGCCAAGGTCCCCTTCGTGCCAGATGCGTGTCTTCTATCCCCAGTCACATTGTGGACAGGGAGTCCCAACGGCCAGGTCTGGCTGACTTACCGAGACTCCCAATTAGGCCCAGCACCCACGAAGGAGGGGACTAGGCTGACTGGTCTCGGGGTGATGCTGTTTTGATAATTCTAATTGGTAATGAACTCATGGCTGTCACGGGACATGGTGCTCATGGAGCCACTGACAGGGAATACAGGCCAATGGGGTCTAAGGCCAGGGCCTCATGTGCTCCTATTTCCTTCTCTGTTGTCCTTCCTCTGCCATTGGACATTTTTGGAAGACGATGGCCTTGGAGAGAAATCTCCACCAAAATTGCAAATGGTGGCCCGAGAGCTGAGACCGGCCACATACATCTCGTTCCCACAGCCAGTGGTTCCCTGCTCACCTCTTCCAACCCCCTGCCCAATGTGTTTTAAAGAATGTGAATTAGTTGTCAACATTTAGAAACTGGGAAATTCACATCAATATCTAGATTTCTGGCTTTTCTTGAAATAAAAAGTGACAGTATCTGGCAGGACTAGGGCCACATTCTTACACCGCAAATGAGTAGTAGGGCTCAGTGGCTGCCCCACAGGACACGTGCCCTCCAGTTCCCTGGAGGTCCTGGGTCCACTTCTCTCTCGAATTCCTCTCACTTACATCATCTCCCTGACCCCTGAGGGCACCTGAGTCTGCCAACATGTTTTTCCCGCCAACATCAACATTTTGTATTTTTGAAAAAATACAAAAAATATAAAAAAGTTGAACACCTTATACAGTCAATATTTGGATGCTCACCACCTAGATTCTACCATTAACATTATTACATGTGTAACAAAGCTGTGTTTGTTTTATTACACATCTATCTATCCCTCTATTCATCCATAGACTCATCTTAGTTTTTGATTATTTCAAAATAAGTTGCAGATATCAGTATTTTTATCCCTAACCACTTAAGCAGACATATCATTAATTAAAACTCAATATTTAGAAAAATTTTGAGGTAAATTTATATGCTAAGTTCACAACTCTTTAAGTTTACCATTCCATGAGTTTTGCTACAATGCCATCTCTCTGTAACCTTTCAGGTGCTGTGAGGTCATAATGTTTGAAGGTGAAGGGTGGTATGAAAGTGAACAATGTTACAGAATCAAAGTTACAATAATGGCATATGTTAGTGCTTTAAAGTAAAGCATGATAAAATTAATCTTATTTTCCCAGTTAGATGCCACCCCTCAAAATAATGAAAGTACCCTGCAAATCATGGATTTGGAAGTCTAGGCTACACTTCCCACTCAATTCCCCAAGCCCAACTGACAACAAGCTGACAAGAGCTGTCACCACCCAGGCCACTGTGGCCACCCCAGGCGCACCGGCCAGCTCCTTCCCCAGGCACCCGGCCAGCTCCACCAGCCTGAACCTGAGGGAAGGGAGGCCTCACCGAGCAGTTCCACCACTTGCAGGAGGACCGACGTCGGGATGGTGTCAGGCTCATCTTCAGATCTCCCTTCGCCATCCTCCGACTTCCAGGACAGCAGCTGCTCTGCGAAGGCCATCGCCAGTGGGAACTCAAGGGGCAGAGAGTGTAACACCAGCACGGCTCCGGGAGGGGGAGACACCCCTAAAAGAAGCGCCCAGAAGGAAAGCTCATGACTGGTAGCACCCGATCAAAACAAGCTTGCGATAAAGACCTGCCAGGTGTGCGCAGAGAAACAGGGCCGGAAAGCCTGTCCACTCATGCACTGGGGGCGAGAGGAAATGTCACTCCCCACACTCCAGACGGAGTCAGCCGCAGGCGCAGGAGGAGCGGAGGACATCCTCCAAGGAGTCCACCTGTTGGTGTGAGAATGGGACAAAGGGCAGCAGTGGGGACAGGGAAGGATAAACATCTCCCTGTCAGTCAGATACCAACCAGCCTGATGACCTGGCATGGAAATAGGAAGTCAGACTTTAAAAGATGCTTCACTGGGATGGTCCCAGCCTGGTAAAGAAATAACCAGCCCTTTGGTGCAGCTGCAATCCCATGGGAGCATCAGCTTACTTTAGATTTACAGAGTGGACCAGCAAGGGGGCCCCCAGACTTCAGGAACTACCAGAATTCTCTTTTACTGCCTTCGGTTATTGTCATGGCCTGAATCTGACCGAAGCTGCCTACGATGAGAGAAGAAAGATCCTGAGGTCTGATCCCTGTCACACCCTGCACCGCACCCCAACCCCCTCTGCAAGCACTGGTCAGACATAAGCTGGGGTACCAGGGGTCTCTGGCCGGCTCAGGAGGAATCATGTTGACTGGCCTGTACTTTGGGGTGAATGTTTATTTGGGGAATGACAGGTAAAACAGAGATCTTCTGTGTTTAATATAAATTTTAAAAAACAGTGTAGGCAAAATACAATGAAAACAATAGACCCTAATAAAAAGAGATCATAACCTTGTTTAGCATTGACCAAATACCTTAAGAAATGTCCTTTCATTTTATTCCCTAAGGATGCAATGTCTCCAGGACTGGAGCTGTGCAGAAGCCAAGGCCCAATTTTGGCTGAAAGTTCAAATACATCTTTAAAATTGTCTCTAACAAACATGTGTCCATCTTCTCCTGTCCAACATGCCAAGGACGTGCAGTGCAAGTCTGAGACTAGGTTTCCCTTCCTCTGTGTGTTGACTCAGAAACAGAGTCAGCCGGCCCCAGTATACAAAGCAGACAGTCAGCGAGAGCTTCAGGATTTGCAGAGATGGAGACCTCACCTAAATCTAAATGGGCGGAGGCTTAACAAAGGATGCCAAGGAGACAAGACCACCTGGGCTTCCCAGCCCGGCCACCACCAGGCTTTGTTTAACATTGACACGGGGAGCAGATGATCACTGAGGCCCGTGCCCCAGGGAGCCACATTATACCTGAGAGAATTCAGTTTTAATGAGAACTTGAAGGGCGGCCAGGATTATTACAGCTAAATGATGGGACTGCTCTATTTAGATCATTCTGAACAGCACACGCTTGTGAAAGAAAAGGAAATCCCCACTGTAGTCTGGGCAGCATCTGCCAGGTCTTCCCCTGGCAGGAAAGGGAGAACTTTTAATCCACCGTCTCTGAAATACACTGCCCCAAGCAGTCCTTTTCTTTACCCATAGGAAACGGGAACACAGCACGGCAGAAAATCCTTTCAATTTTCACAAAGAAGGAAAGCAGAGAATGACTTCAAAGCTGTTCTTATTACCGGGAGCTAATTCAGAGACTTACCCAGTTTGATGTGGACTTTGTCTGTGGAGAGGATCACAGAAGGGTACTGGTTGGTGGTGGGAGGCGGCGTGAGCCCCGTGTTGGCCGGAGATGCATCCCGCGGGTAACAGATGGCCTCGATGAGGTTTAGCTGGCCATTTCGCTTCACTTTGTGGCCCAGCCCGTACACAAGCACCCGCGCCCACGGCGCCTTGTACAGAGAGGAGCTGAGGAGGAGGAATGCGTGTGAGCAGAGTCCAACCATGTCAACAAACACATTATTGTGAGGGGGTGGTGAGAACTGGGCACACGTAAGTCACCTCCATCACATTTAGAAGGTCATTCTTTATATAGACTAATTTCCAAAACATGGAAATTAGGGAAGAACTGTAAATCATGTTCAAGTACACTATGCATTAAAGAATAAAAGCAATGAGTTTTTTTCTTCTGTAAATTGCACCAGAATCTGTCTTACTTTTCTCTCCCCATCACCATCTTCTACAGTACCGGCAACTTACTCTTTGCGGAATCCAGACTGACTTTCTTTGCAAGATACTACGACAAAAGCCGCCCCGGGGAAATTGACGTCCATGTTGACCTTGGACTCGGAAATTGGAAACTCTTCGGAGGGGAACTGCTCTGGTGCCGTCTGCAGAGACATTTAACAGGGAAAGCCACGGGTTAAACACAAGAAAGCATTTCCTTTTCCCAGCTCCCAGGCAAAGGAGAGCCAATGCATACACTGTAACAGGATCAGGAGGACAAAAAAGCCCTCTGGGAGGAAGGACACCAGGGATGGGACAGGGGAGGGGAACTGCGAAGAAAAGCAGACTAGTGGGGCTTGGGGAAGAAAGTGTCATTTTCAGCCAGCCAATAAAATTTCCAATTGAAACCTGTAACCCCAATTTAGGGACATCAGAACTTTGAACTTTTACCTGCAGGAAAGAGCAGATCTGTTTCGTCAGCTCCAACAGGCTCTCCTCACCCTGGTGCAGAGTCCGAGTGATGGCCACGTTGAGCCACTCTCTCACTGTCTGGGAGCTGCCCTGGTAGAAGAGGTCCGTGGCCGAGCAGTTCTGGGAATGGATGCAGTGCTGCAGGGACTGTGCCAGGAGGATGGAGCTGGAGCTGATGGTGCCGTCTGGGGACAGGAAAGAAAACACAAGTCAACAAGAACAGCAGCAGCCACGGGCTGTGAGATCCTGAGTAACGAGCCAGGAGCATCCTGTCCAGAAAACCAGGATGGGTTCGCTTGGACATACGTCTTGGATAATAGACGTTACCAGTCAGATACTGCAGGGGGTGGGGGATTCAGGAGTTCGGCGGCCTTTAACTTTTTGCTTTCTTTTAAGCTACAAAACTGTTGCCTAAAATAAAAACCTGAGTTGAAGCCCAGGTCTACTAAGCAGGTAGAAGTGGAGCTGCTTGGATTCAGGGGTTCCCAGAGCCTGACCTATCGGCTGCCCTGGCCAACCTGGAGTTTCACCAAGGAACCACTGGAGTAGCTCAGAGTGGAGTTTATAAAGCAAGTGTTAGTCACTGTGGCAAAGCTTCTTCCACAAGCACGTTAAAGCTTTTCAGGCCTGTTTTGGAGCCTCTAATTTCTTGGGGTGGGCCACTGGACCCCATGTGCTTAAGTGGCCTGTGGAGATGTAGTTCACACAGGCACTGGCTGGGACCCCATGGTTGTGAGAGATGTCCTTTATGCTTAGAATGCCACCTGCCCTCTCACTCCTGCTCCCATCTTAGTAGCTAGGAGGTCAAGGGAAGCAGGCTGGAGGCCAAGGTGCCAGAGGAAGACAGAAGGGGCCCTTCAGTCTTCAACTGGGTTGAGGGCAGAGTCATCACTTAGTGTTCACCAAGCGAGCGAACACACAGCATCAGCCCACACTCCAAGGGCCCCACGTTGAGCAGATGCACACAGGCTGGCCCATTAAAACAGCTCCGCTTGAGGTCACGATGAATCAATTAGGTCTCTTTGGTGGCGTTTGATGGCAGGAACGTTTTCCTGTCTTTACACGTCAAACAGAATGTCTGTGACAACAGTACAGTGACTAGATTTCATAAATAAGACTTCATTTTCCTTGATCCACGATTAGTTTGCTTAATGAATGCTTAATAGGTTAATGACTAAATATGTCATCTAATACACTTAGATTTTTCAAAGAGTGAGAAAGCACTGCAAAGACAGCTGCAATCTTTCGTGCAGTTTATCTACACTAAGTCTAAAGGTCCTGTGCTGGGACTCCTCCCCCTGCTCATGTGGAGAACAAGGACACTAAGCACAGCTCCTGCTTGGCGCCCAGCTCACCCTCAGGGCTATTCCATCCTGGGCCTAATTTCTGCAGTGAGAGCGGCAAAGCCGAGGTTTACCTGGGAGGGGAGGAGCGAGGAGCTGATTGGACAGCAGCTGCAGGTGCTCCAGGGTAATGTCGCGGATGGCAGGGATGTGGAAGAGGCGGGTAAACAGGTGAGGCAGCTTGGGGGCGAAGATGTTGAGCAGGGCCATGCGGCAGTACAGCCTGGCCAGTGCGGCCTCGCAGCGCAGCAGCTCCCTGCAAGGGAAGGGCAGGGGACAGGCACTGAGCTCTGACGCTCCAGCCTCCACACTGGGCTGGGCCACGGGCCGCTGAAGGGGAAGGACCACATCTCAGGCTTCTCTGGCCTCATGCTCTGTGCTCCAAGTTAGACACTTGTGTTTTAAACAAAAAGCCACATTTAGTTATGTTTGATTTTTCCCAACTCAGAAACCACCGTGGAAAAAGAAATGAAAATATATGTTCACATAAAGACTCACATATACGTGTGTTCACAGTAGCATACATATAGTAGCCAAAAAGTGGAAACAGCCCAAATGTCCAACAACTGAGGCACGGTAAATCCATACAATGGAATGTTATTCACAAATAAAAAGGGATGAAGCAGTGACACCTGCTACGACATGGATGAACCTGGACAGCCCTGTGCTAAGTGAAAGAAGCCAGACACAAAAGCTCACATATTATGAATCCATTTATATAGAGTGTCCAGAATTAAGCAAATCCATAGAAACAGAAATTAGATTGGCGGGGTTGAGCTAGGGGACAGGAGAAGGGGAACTGACTACTAATGGGTGTGGGGTTTCTTCTTGGGGTGATGAAAATGCTCTAAAACTGAGAGTGATGATGGTTACAGAATTTTGTGAATATACTAAAAATTGTTGGCCTGTATATTTTAAATGGGTAAATTACACGGTACGTGAATTGTATCTCTGTAAAGTTATTATAAAAATTTCAGTGTGGGCATTTTTTTTTTATGTGATGAATTTATGAAGTGATTGGCATTCACCTTGAATAATAGCTCATTAGTGACTAAGCAGGTCTCATTTAGAAATGCATCTCTTGGTAAAGAATCTAATCTAGCTAATACTAAGCATAGGGGAGGCTCCCTGTATTTTATTAGCTTATCACCATAGTTGAAAATTCTGCTGGTAGTAAGCACTTAATCAAGAAGGCAAGTTAGAAGTAGCCCTTTTGGAATGTAAATTGGTGCAGCCACTGTGGAAAACAGCAGTGGAGGTTCCTCAGAAAACTAAAAATTGAGTTACCATATGATCTAGCAATTCCACTCCTGGGCATATATCCAGACAAAACTATAATTCAAAAAGATACATGCACCCCTCTGTTCAAAGCAGCACTATTCACAATAGCCAAGACATGGAAACAACCTAAATGGCCACTGACAGATGAACAGATAAAGAAGATGTGGTACATATATACAATGGAATATTACTCAGCAGAAGAAAGAATGAAATAATGCCATTTGCAGCAACATGAATGCAACTAGAGATTATTATACTAAGTGAAGTCAGAAAGAGAAAGACAAATACCATATGATATCACTTATACGTGGAATCTAAAATATGACACAAATGAACCTATCTATGAAACAGAAACAGAATCATGGACATAGAGAATAGACTGATGGTTGCCAAGGGGGAGGGGGTTGGGGGAGGGATGGATTGGGAGTTTGGGATTAGCAGATGCAAACTGGTATATATAGGATGGATAAACAACAAGGCTCTACTGTATAGCACAGGAAACTATATTCAATATCCTGTGATAAACCATAATGGAAGAGAGAATATGAAAAAGAACGTTTTATATATATATATATATATATATATATATATATATATATATATATATATATATATGTATATATATATAAATAACTGAGTCACTTTGACGTACAGCAGTAGTTAACATTGTAATTCAACTCTACTTCAATAAAAAATAAGTTAAAAAAAAAAAAAGAAGTAGCCCTTTTGTGTCTATAAAGTCTAGGTCTAAACCCACTCGGAGCCAACAGGGGTCACTTGATATTACCTACTGACCCAAATTAAAGGTAATGCTCGTCCATCATATAAAGTGAAGACAAAAAAGAAACCAGCTAAGATGGTGCATGTTAGGTGGTTTCTTTCTCGGCTCCACCAGTTTGTAATATTCTTGCGCCAGAATTTAAAACAAACCAACTCCACCTGCTTCTTCCCTCCTCAGAAGTCTGTCTGTTGACAGTACTAGCACAGCTCACGAGGACCAGGGCAGCAAAACAGATGAGGTCTGACTATGAAAGCTGAAAGCCCTACAGACTCCCCCCAGCTCTCTCCTCAGACTGCAAAGCCTCAAGTTGCCAGGATGAAGCTGGAGTGAGATTATTTTTGGTCGACTCTGCAGACTGTTAACGTCCCTGAAGTCTCTGCTGAGGAGCCCCCCCGACTCTTCATCCTCTAAAGTCCTCTCTCAAACCCACGTGAGCACTTTAGGCAGAGTACACCTCTGATGAAAACCCATACTACGACCAGAAATTCCATCATTGTATTGATCAAACAAATCTATGGCGTATTTCATATTTCTCCCAATACCGAGATCACCACATTAATACTGACCGTAAATGTCCTACATCTGCAGCCTGATTGTAACCTTGCGAAGCACTTTCTTGCCTTTTCTCTAAGTTGCTAGTCAACAGTCAATAGGTTTCATCTATCACAGAAATTTGCCAAAAATATGACTGAAAGTCTTATTAAAGAAGTTTTTAAAAACTTTAAGAGTACCATATTGATATTCAAGCATATATGTTTGGGGATCCTTTTCAACAAATATGTGGAGTCTACAGTGTGAGCCAGGGCCCAGATTAAGCACTGGGAGCTCTAGCAAAGAATCAGACAAGGTATCTGCTTTTAGGAAGCTTGTGTTCTAGAGGGAGGAGACACACAATAAACAAATTAAAAAAAAAAAAGCAAAAATATCAGGTTCTGGAAGGGAAGTATTGATAAAATACAGTGTTATGACAATGTGCTCCTGTGGGCTTACTTTACATGGTGAGGCAAGGCTTTTTTGGAAAGGTGACATATTCATTGCGATCTGAATGACAAGAATGAGACAGCCGATCCACCAGAGGGCAGACAGCAGAAGCAAGAAGAACTACAATCCTGCAGCCTGTGGAACAAAAACCACATTCACAGAAAGATAGACAAAATGAAAAGGCAGAGGGCTATGTACCAGATGAAGGAAGAAGATAAAACCCCAGAAAAACAACTAAATGAAGTGGAGACAGGCAACCTTCAGAATAACGATAGTGAAGATGATCCAGGACCTTGGAAAAAGAAAGGAGGCAAAGATCGAGAAGATGCAAGAAATGTTTAACAAAGTCCTAGAAGAATGAAAGAACAAACAGAGATGAACAATACAATAACTGAAATGAAAACTACACTAGAAGGAATCAACAACAGAATAACTGAGGCAGAAGAACGGATAAGTGACCTGGAACACAGAATGGTGGAATTCACTGCTGCAGAACAGAATAAAGAAAAAAGAATGAAAAGAAATGAAGACAGCCTAAGAGACCTCTGGGACAACATTAAACACAACAACATTCGCATTATAGGGGTCCCAGAAGGAGAAGAGAGAGAGAAAGGACCCAAGAAAATATTTGAAGAGATTATAGTCGAAAACTTCCCTAACATGGGAAAGGAAATAGCCACCCAAGTCCAGGAAGCGCAGAGAATCCCATACAGGATAAACCCAAGGAGAAACATGCTGAGACACATAGTAATCAAACTGGCAAAAATTAAAGACAAAGAAAAATTATTGAAAGCAGCAAGGGAAAAGCAATAAATAACATACAAGGGAACTCACATAAGGTTAACAGAGTTTCTCAGCAGAAACTCTACAAGCCAGAAGGGAGTGGCATGATATACTTAAAGTGATGAAAGGGAAGAACCTACAACCAAGATTACTCTACCTGGCAAGGATATCATTCAGATTCGATGGAGAAATCAAAAGCTTTACAGAGCAAAAGCTAAGAGAATTCAGCACCACCAAACCAGCTCTACAACAAATGCTAAAGGAACTTCTCTAAGTGGGAAACACAAGAGAAGAAAAGGACCTACAAAAACAAACCCAAAACAATTAAGAAAATGGTAATAGGAACATACACATCGATACTACCTTAAATGTGAATGGATTAAATGCTCCAACCAAAAGACAGGCTTGCTGAATGGATACAAAAACAAGACCCATATATATGCTGTCTACAAGAGACCCACTTCAGACCTAGGGACACATTCAGACTGAAAGTGAGGGGATGGAAAAAGATATTCCATGCAAATGGAAACCAAAAGAAAGCTGGAGTAGCAATACTCATATCAGATAAAATAGACTTTAAAATAAAGAATGTTACAAGAGACAAAGAAGGACACTACATAATGATCAAGGGATCAATCCAAGAAGAAGATATAACAATTATTAATATATATGCACCCAACACAAGAGCATCTCAATACATAAGGCAACTGCTAACAGCTATAAAAGAGGAAATCGACAGTAACACAGTAATAGTGGGGGACTTTAACACCTCATTTACACAAACGGACAGATCATCCAAATAGAAAATTAATAAGGAAACACAAGCTTTAAATGACACAATAGACCAGATAGATCTAATTGATATTTATAGGACATTCCATCCAAAAACAGCAGATTACACATTCTTCTCAAGTGCTCACGGAACATTCTCCAGGATAGATCACATCTTGGGTCACAAATCAAGCCTCAGTGAATTTAAGAAAATTAAAATCATACCAAGCCTCTTTTCTGACCACAACGCTATGAGATTAGAAATCAATTACAGGGAAAAAAACATAAAAAACACAAACACATGGAGGCTAAAAAATACGTTACTAAATAACAAGAGATCACTGAAGAAATCAAAGAGGAGGGGCTTCCCTGGTGGCGCGGTGGTTGAGAGTCCGCCTGCTGATGCAGGGGACACGGGTTTGTGCCCCAGTCCGGGAAGATCCCACATGCCGCGGAGCAGCTGGGCCCGTGAGTCATGGCTGCTGAGCCTGCGTGTCTGGAGCCTGTGCTCCGCAACGGGAGAGGCCACAACAGTGAGAGGCCCATGTACCGCAAAAAAAAAAAAAAAAAAAAAAAAAAAAAATCAAAGAGGAAATCAAAAAATACCTAGAGACAAATGACAATGAAAACACGACGATCCAAAAACTATGGGATGCAGCAAAAGCAGCTCTAAGAGGGAAGTTTATAGCTATACAAGCCTACCTCAAGAAACAAGAAAAATCTCAAATAAACAATCTAACCTTACAAAGGAACTAGAGAAAGAAGAACAAACAAAACCCAAAGTTAGCAGAAGGAAAGAAATCAAAAGATCAGAGCAGAAATAAGTGAAATAGAAACAAAGAAAACAATAGCAAAGATCAATAAAACTAAAAGCTGGTTCTTTGAGAACATAAACAAAATTGATAAACCATTAGCCAGACTCATCAAGTAAAAAGAGGGAGAGGACTGAAATCAATAAAATTAGAAATGAAAAAGGAGAAGTTACAACAGACACTGGAGAAATACAAAGCATCCTAAGAGACTACTACAAGCAACTCTATGGCAATAAAATGGACAACCTGGAAGAAATGGACAAATTCTTAGAAAGGTATAACCTTCCAAGACTGAACCAGGAAAAAATAGAAAATATAAACAGACCAATCACAAATAATGAAATTGAAACTGTGATTAAAAATCTTCCAACAAACAGAAGTCCAGGACCAGATGGCTTCACAGGTGAATTCTATCAAACATTTAGAGAAGAGATAAGACCCATCCTTCTCAAACTCTTCCAAAAAATTGCAGAGGAAGGAACACTCCCAAACTCATTCTATGAGGCCACCATCACCCTGATACCAAAACCAGACAAAGATAATACAAAAAATGAAAATTACAGACCAATATCACTGATGAATATAGATGCAAAAATCCTCAACAAAATACTAGCAAACAGAATGCAACAACACATTAAAAGGATCATGCACCATGATCAAGTGGGATTTATCCCAGGGAAACAAGGATTCTTCAATATATGCAAATTAATCAATGTGATACACCATATTAACAAATTGAAGGAGAAAAACCATATGATCATCTCAATAGATGCAGAAAAAGCTTTTGACAAAATTCAACACCCATTTATGACAAAAACTCTCCAGAAAGTGGGCATAGAGGGAACCTACCTCAACATAATAAAGTCCATATATGACAAACCCACAGCAAACATCATTCTCAATGGTGAAAAACTGAAACCATTTCCTCTAAGATCAGGAACGAGACAAGGATGTCCACTCTCGCCACTATTATTCAACATAGTTTTGGAAGTCCTAGCCACAGCAATCAGAGAAGAAAAAGAAATAAAAGGAATCCAAATTGGAAAAGAAGAAGTAAAACTGTCACTGTTTGCAGATGACATGATACTATACATAGAGAATCCTAAAGATGCCACCAGAAAACTACTAGAGCTAATCAATGAATCTGATAAAGTTGCAGGATATAAAATTAATGCACAGAAATCTCATGCATTCCTATACACTAATGATGAAAAATCTGAAAGAGAAATTAAGGAAACACTCACATTTACCACTGCAACAAAAAGAATAAAATACCTAGGAATAAACCTACCTAGGGAGACAAAAGACCTGTATGCAGAAAACTATAAGACACTGTTGAACGAAATTAAAGATGATACCAACGGATGGAGAGATATACCATGTTCTTGGATTGGAAGAATCAACACTGTGAAAATGACTATACTACCCAAAGCAATCTACAGATTCAATGCAATCCCTATCAAATTACCAATGGCATTTTTCACAGAACTAGAACACAAAATCTTAAAGTTTGTATGGAGACACAAAAGACCCTGAATAGCCAAAGCTATTGGCAAAGACACCTACAGTCTTGAGGGAAAAAAAAAGGAGCTGGAGGAATCAGACTCCCTGACTTCAGACTATACTACAAAGCTACAGTAATCAAGACAATATGGTACTGACACAAAAACAGAAATATGGATCACTGGAACAGGATAGAAAGCCCAGAGATAAACCCACACACCTATGGTCAACTAATCTATGACAAGGGAGGCAAGGATATACAATGGAGAAAAGACAGTCTCTTCCATAAGTGGTGCTGGGAAAACTGGACAGCTACATGTAAAAGAATGAAATTAGAACACTCCCTAACACCATACACAAAAATAAACTCAAAATGGATTAGACACCTAAATGTAAGACCGGACACATAAAACTCTTAGAGGAAAACACAGGAAAAACACTCGTTGACATAAATCACAGCAAGATCTTTTTTGGCCCACTTCCTAGAGTAATGGAAATAAAAACAAAAATAAACAAATGGGATCTAATGAAACTTAAAAGCTTTTGCAAAGCAAAGGAAACCACAAACAAGATGAAAAGACAACCCTCAGAATGGGACAAAACATTTGCAAATGAAGCAACTGACAAAGGATTAATCTCCAAAATATATAAACAGCTCATGCAGCTCAATATTAAAAAAACAAACAACCCAATCAAAAAATGGGCAGAAGACCTAAATAGACATTTCTCCAAAGAGGACATACAGATGGCCAAGAAGCACACGAAAAGCTGCTCAACATCACTAATTATTAGAGAAATGCAAATCAAAACTACAATGAGGTATCACCTCACACCAGTTAGAATGGGCATCATCAGAAAATCTACAAACAACAAATGCTGGAGAGGGTGTGGAGAAAAGGGAACCCTCTTGCACTGTTGGTGGGAATGTAAATTGATACGGCCACTATGGAGAACAGTATGGAGGTTCCTTAAAAAACTAAAAATAGAATTACCATATGACCTAGCAATCCCACTACTGGGCATATACCCAGAGAAAACCATCATTCAAAAAGACACATGCACCCCAATGTTCACTGCCGCACTATTTACAATAGCCAGGTCATGGAAGCAACCTAAATACCCACCGACAGATGAATGGATAAAGCAGTTGTGGTACATATATACAATGGAATATTATTCAGCCATAAAAAGGAACGAAATTGGGTCATTTGTAGAGACGTGGATGAATCTAGAGACTGTCAAAAAGAGTGCAGTAAGTCAGAAAGAGAAAAACAAATATCGCATATTAACGCATATATGTGGAACCTAGAAAAATGGTACAGATGAACCAGTTTGCAGGGCAGAAATTGAGACAAAGATGTAGAGAACAAACGTATGGACACCAAGCGGGGAAAGCAGTTGGGGGGTGGTGGTGGTGGCGTGATGAATTGGGTGATTGGGATTGAGATGCATACACTGACGTGTATAAAATGGATGACTAATAAGAACCTACTATATAAAAAATAAATAAAATATAATTTAAAATAAAAAAGAATGAGACAGCCATGCAAAGTTCTGGGCAAAGCATTGCAGGCAGAGGGAACAGCATATACAGAGACACTGAGGAGGAAACAAGCTTGGTGTGTGAGAGAAACTGCGGAAGGAGAGTACACTGGGAGAAGCAGATAGACTCTGAGGCTCGGGGAGGGTTTGGCGAGCCAGATTAAGGGTTTGAATTCTACTCCATGGGAAGTGGAACGCCATGGGAATGTTTGAATTAGAGGAGAGAGATGAATGATCTGATCTGTGTTTCTAAAAGATCACTCGGCTGCTGTGGAGAGAAGGGAGAGCTGAAGCCTAGACCAGTGTGGTGGAGGCGGAGATGGAGAGAAGCAGCCTGGGATGTACTTTGGAGGAAGAGTCAATGGGACCTGCCGATTGGTTACGTGAGGCAGTGAGGACAAAGGGTGACTTGGGCACCCCTCACAGACGTGCAAAGACCGGTGGAGAAGAAGGCCTGAATTCCACCTCACATGCGACATTTTAGGCACCTATTAGATTAGCCTTGTCCATGTAAGAGCTGACTTCGGTTAACTTGTTTTCAGCTCAGTTCTAAAAACCTGACAAAAGTAGTATTAGCCATATGTATGTGTGTGTGTGTGTGTGTGTGTGTGTGTGTGTGTGTGTGTGTGTGTGTGTGTGTGTGTGTGTGTATGTGTGTATATTTTTTGGCCACACTGTGCGGCTTACGGGATCTCAATTCCCTGACCAGGGACTGAACCTGGGCCATGGCAGTGAAAGCCGGGAATCCTAACCACTAGGCCACCAGGGAACTCCCGAATATCAGCAATATTACCAGGCATGTTGCTTATGGTCAAAACCACCCCCAACTGGCAAGCTGCACTGGGAGGACTGAAAAAAGAGTGCTCTTGGTGGGAAGCTACAGTTTCGGGCTTTCCAGAAAATGGTGACTCTTACTAACTGGGCCTGCCTCTTGCAGAAATCCCTAGAAGCTATGCCTGTGGAGTTGTTACAAAAGATACCGGCTTCTATTTGGGACGTGGGGCTCTCAGCCATCACGTGAACACAGCGACGTTAAGTCTATCCCTCACACCTGGGTTGTCACTGGGTGGGTGGGCGGGGTCAAAGAATAGCCTTTGAACTTCTGTGTGGATGACTATGACTCCTGCTGAAATGTATGCACGACACTTCCCTGTGGCACGCCACGCTTCCCATCCTGGATCTTTCTAGGTGAAGCTAGTGCCAAGTATCACCTGTTTGGGTCTTGTGAATTTGATTGTCAAGTTGAACTTAAGACCACCCAAATGGGGCGGTGAAACATCTGAGTGGAGATGGCAAGGAGGCAGTTGGAAACGTCCATCTGGTGTTCCAGGAAGAGGTCTAAGCTGTAAATACACTCAAGTTGCTTCAAAATTGACAATATAATGAGAAGTTACAATGCTATTGGATGAACAATATGAAAAATAGTTTATGGGAAGTTTTATCAGAGAGCTCCATTTATCATTATATTTTCTTCTGAATTGTTGCAAGAATTTTTATGACTGAAAGAAGGAATTTGCAGGTGCATGTGAGGGAATTTTGCCAGATCTTTAGGATTTAACCCACAGACGGCAGGCACAGGTCTCCTCAGACCCCCACCAAGTGCTGGGCACAAAGGAGCACTCAAGGAATACCTTGTTAGTTTAACAGAAATGAGCTGGCTGCTCACACAGTGCCTGGACTCCTCTTAGCTGTGTCTTGACTCGGTTTACACTTTAGAACTTTTCCACGTTCTTCAAATCTCCAGACACCCCTCAACACCCCCAACTTACAGCAGAGTATCCATGGCATAGGCCAGGTGATACTGGATGCTGCAACTGTTCTTCCTAACTCTTGCAATTCGCTGTTATCTTTACTAGCTGCCTCTGTCTCTCTCTTAGCTTTGAAAGAAAAGCCTTCTTTGTCAACAATGAATGGCACATGTGATAAAACAGAGTAAGTGGATTTCTGTGACCTGCTAGAAAGAAGTGCTCAATTTTACCTGTGAATTTATTTTTTATTTATTTATTGAAAATTTCTGGCCATGCCACATGGCCTGTGGGATTTTAGTTCACCAACCAGGGACTGAACCCAGGCCCTCGGCAGCGAGAACTCGGAGTCCTAACCACTGGACTGCCAGGGCATTCCCTTACCTGTGAATTTGAAGGTTGGTATTGTCCAGGGTGACCAGCCCATTGGTGGCAGTCCTTCGGTAGCCTGCTGGGGGCCTTTCCAACATATCAATAGGATACCAGTATCGGACCAGCACACCTTCGCTTCGGAGGTACGTTTCTACCTGCACCAATTCATTTACCTACAATAGAAAAAGGAAATGTCTATTTGGTTTTTTATTTATTTTTTTATTTATTTCTTTTTATTTATTTGTTTTTTGAGCACTGACTTTTTTCCCCAAGTTTTAAAATACATATGTATACATATAAGACCAAACTTTTATAGCAGTAAATACTAGTTTCATGTCACTGATTGAGGCTAAAAGTTCAAAGATATCTGGATAGTGTATTTAGTTTTTTCATACCAGCTGGAAAATTTTAATTGGTACAATAAATTAAAGAACTTCAATGTAATCATGAGTTAGAAATTTAAAGAGAAGAGTGGTATATTTCAAGTAACAGTTCAACATGCATTGTTGCCAGGTAAAATTTATGTTCATTGTTTTTATGTTAATAATTTTGTAAAAGCAGGGAATCTGTCTGATCGCTCTATTTTATTGCTAGGAAAATAAAAATGTAAGCTCATGAATACGTATTCTGGATTCAAATAACAATGTAATCTTTATTTAGGGACTACTATTGAAACAAAGGGAATCAAACCACTTGAGACATAACAGAATTATTACTTTAACAAAATGTCTATTTTTCTAATTTTCCTTTCACACGTTTCCATTGCTGAAAAATACTGTCAGTTATGTACTTTCTGATAACCAGAATCAGAGCTTGTCTCAGAAGGCAGTGGGAGATTAACAGTATTACTAATGGAATTTTCTACTTGAAAGTTCACCTTAGTAAATCACTAGCCAACAGCCTCTCTTAAAAATGTAATGATTTAAATTATACTCTGGTAAAATGGAGTCAGTTGAAGATGTAAAATTTTCAATTTCAAAGCATTAGTGATACCTAACATTATCTGTATCCGTAGACAGACAGATACCAAAGCTTATCTATGTGGTGATGGATACTTCTATATCTGAGACTCTTAGGCTTGATCTGTGTATTATTTCATCAGTTTTTCCTGCATGGGAAACAGAAATGCAAGCATGTGCATGTAACCTAAGGATTATGTAGTCACAGCCTTCAAACAGCCATCAAGGCCTCCGTTTTCAAAAGAAAGCTTCGGCTTGGCCCTTACTCTCTTCTATTATTTCCCCCCTGCCACCCCACCCCACCTTAAACCTTGCTGAGCCCCATGAGAGGGCTCTGCAAAGCTGAGAAGAAAACAACTGATCTAGTTTAATACACTCATTTTACAGACAGGGAAACTGAGGCTGCGAGAACCAGTGAGATGACATGATCAAAATCACAAAACTATTTCTTTGAGTCTGTATAACAATCATGACAATGACAGATGATCCATTCATCAAGGCCAACAGGAGAATTTTCCCTTGGAACTTGGTAGATATAAGGTAGGGACAGCCTGAACATGGTTGATGGAAAAAAACGGCAGCAGCAGCATGGTCTGAAGGCGCTGACAGCACTGAGAGTTAAGAGCTTACGTTCTACAATCAGCGCTGATCTGGGCCCATGAGAAAATCTCAGGCAAGTCATCTGGCATGACAGCACTCAGCCTGGTTTCTTTATCCCTAATTTGAAGAATAATCTATCTGTATAATCACTTTTTAAGATATTTGGAGTCTGGGCATGAAAGTCTCAGTGTATATAAAAGGCTGTTCACTCACTGAATCAACATCTAAGACAACTCCGTGAAGCCCAAAGGTTTTCAGCATCCCTCGGATGGCAAATTTTGGCAGGGCAGTTCCAACAGTACTGCTGGCTACGTTATTGCTGTCTGGAGAGCGGGTTACTACTGTGAGACCTGAGGAGGGTAGAGGGAAAAGTTTTTTCAGCAGCAAGTACCATTATTATTTTGGGACCCTATATTTTAGGGTCTAAAATAACTCTACGGCATTTACCAATACCCTCAGTTTAGCCATAACCCAAAAGGAACACGGCTCAGTCCGGAAGATAATAAAACAAAGTGTTGTAAGAACTCAGGCAATTCAACAATAAAAAGACAAGCCAATTAAAAAATGGGCAGAAAATGTGAATAAACATTTTTCTAAAGAGAAAAGATATGCATGAAAAGATGTTCAACATCATTAATTAGAGACATGCAAGTCAAAGGCACAATGAGATACCACTTCACATCCATTAGGATGGCTATAATCAAAAAACAGGCAATAGTGAGTGTTGGCCAGGATGTAGAGAAATTGGAACCCTCATATGTGCTGATGGGAATGTAAAATGGGGCAATCACTTTGGAAAACCATCTGGCAGTTCCTCAAAAAGTTAGACATAAAGTTACCATATGACCCAGCAATTTCACTCCCACATATATACCCAGGAGGAATGAAAACATGTCCACACAAAAACCTGTACACAAATGTTCATAGCAGCATGATTCATAATAGCCAAAAGGTAGAAGGAACCCAAGTGTCCATCAATTGACGAATGGATAAACAAAATGGGGTACTATCCACACAATGGAATATTATTTTTGCCATAAAAAGGAAGTAACAACATGAGCTACAACAGGGATGAATCTTGAAAAATTATGCCATGTGAAGGAGGCCAGACACAAAAGGCTGCACGCTGCATGAGTCCATTTTTACGAAACGTCCAGACTAAGCAAATCTATAGAGGCAGAAAGTAGATCAATGGTTGCCAGGGGCTAGTAGGAAGGAGGAATGGGGAGTGGGGAGGGTACAGAATTCCTTTTGGGGGATGAAAATGTTCTGGAATTAGAGGCAATGGTTTGGTGGTTGCACAACTTTGTGAATATACAAAAACCGCTGAAATGTATACTTTAAAAGGGTGAATTTTATGGTATGTGAATTCTCTCTCTCAAAAAAAGAGGAATTAAAAAAGAAAAGTAAATATATATGCCTGCCCCTGCCCATGATGTTTGTGAAGGTCTAATAATGAGTTGTTTTATTTCCTTTTTGTGCTTTTCTGTATTTTCATTTCCTCAAGATATGCAATAGATTTTTAATCAAATGAATAAATACATTGTATAAAATTCCAAAAAGCACAGTACAACCACATATTCATGGTTTATTAGCTGGGCAGCCAGGACTAAGCCCGAGAGGCCTATCTGCAATCCTCCACCCACGCCCCACTTCTCTCTCAAGTGCCCTATCTCACCCTGCTTGTGTGAGTGGTTCTGGGAATGTGGAAGAGGCCCCCAGAGGCCAGACAGCTTCTACTTGTGCCCCACCAGGAAGCCTAGGGCCGCACATGGGAGAGCCTGGAAGAGCTCACATCACCCAGAGTAAGGAGAGTCACCCTAGAAGAGCCAGCAGCTGACTGGCTCAAACTCATGCTTGGGAAAACGCAACTTCTCGTTTCAGAGGAAGTTTAATAGGTGAAGGAAGGGGGGGAAGCAAAACCTTTTCGAACTTTATCAATTGTGAACTTGTTTGCTTCATCCTTAATGTCTTCAATGGTGGGAAGATAAAGGTCTCTTGGGATGCCACCATTCTCCTCGTAGAGGAATTCAACTGTCTGCCGGGCGATATCCACCATGCCTAAAAAATATAACAGAACTGGTAATTCTCCGAAGAGCACACAATCTTCAGTCCAATCATGACACTGACCCATACTTAAAATGAAGAGATAAGGGGAATTTGTGGGAGTATGTAGCCTTTTGGGAATGGTAATTATGCAGTGTCAGTCAAGTTTAAAATACTCAATGCCCTACTTCTAGGCATCTCTCAAATCTCTCCCACAGAAATAAAAGCACAAGTGTGTAAAGGTATAAGAACAGTCCCTGCAGCATTGCTGGGAAATATAAAAGCAACAAAAAAAGGAAATAATGAAAGTATTCATCAATAGAGAATGGTTAAAAACGATGGTACGTTATTATGTAGTCATTTCATTTCAGTTAAGTCAAGAGAACAAACTATAGGACAAATGGAGAGGAAGAAGAAAGTGAGGGTAGTGTTTTTTTCTTAGTTTATGTATTTTTGTACTGTGTTTGATTATTGTTACAACGAACACATGTTGTTTATTTAACAGAGACAGAGAGCTTCATCAACTTCTTCTATCCAGTACTGGAATTTGCTCTGTCCTTCCTACTTGGAGGGAGAAGACATCATTATATTCAATAGCAACAGCCACAATTAATTAATAAACCAAGTAAATAAATGTCCAAGGCCCTGAAGAAAACAGCACTGTGGGGAGGACAGAGGGGTGACTGCCACTGCTGCCCCACACACACCGCTTGAGAAGCTGTGGGTAAAAAACACCCGTTGACAGCATTTGCTTTTAAACAAGGCTTATCTCTATCACACTCATCTACCGCTCCTTTCTTTGCTGGCCTTGCTGTAATGAAAAGGCATAGCAATTTTCTGAGCACAGTTAAGAAGGGGGCTGCCCTTAGAGGAGGATGTGTAGAGAAAGAAGTGTCAGAGAGAATAACAAGAAATGTGGCCTGACAGCAAAATGTGATTCATGCATACGAAGCAACACTACTTCATAATAGATAGGAGGGGCTTCCCTGGTGGCGCAGTGGTTGAGAGTCTGCCTGCCGATGCAGTGGACACGGGTTCGTGCCCCGGTCCGGGAAGATCCCACATGCCGCGGAGCGGCTGGGCCCGTGAGCCATGGCCGCTGAGCCTGCGTGTCTGGAGCCTGTGCTCCGCAGCGGGAGAGGCCACAGCAGTGAGAGGCCTGCGTACAGCCAAAAAAAAAAAAAAAAAAAAAAAGCCACAACATAATAGATAGGAACAGGGAGTTCCCTGGCTGTCCAAGGGTTAGGACTCAGCGCTTTCACTGCTGGGGCCTCCGTTTGATCCCTGGTTAGGGAACTAAGATCCCATAAGCTGCGCAGTTCAGCCAAGTAATAATAACAATAATAGATAGGAACAGAATATTGGTACATAATACAGCATTAGTGAAATATATGTTAAGTAAAAGGAGACAGACACAAAAGACTACATATCATAGGACAATTTATATGAATTATCCAGAAAAAGTACTGGGACTGGGAGTCAGGGCAAGTATTGACATCAGACTGACACTGGAGAAGCTTGCCGGGCTGATGAAAATGCTCAGAAACTGTACTGTGATGATGCATGACTTGTTAATTTACTATAACTCATTGAACTCCACATTTAAAATGAATGAATTTTATAGGATACAAATTGTATCTAAATAAAGTTGTAAAAAATAATCAGCAAAGGTAGAGAGTATGAGGTGCAGTAAAATGAATTTGGCAATACGGTGAAAATTGCCTGAAGTCGGGTGATGGGTAATGCAGATTCATTACATAATTTCTTCTACTTTTGTGTATATTTTAAATAGAAAATATAAACAGACCAATCATGAGCAATGAAATTGAAACTGTGATTAAAAATCTTCCAACAGGGCTTCCCTGGTGGCGCAGTGGTTGAGAGTCTGCCTGCTGATGCAGGGGACACGGGTTCGTGCCCCGGTCCGGGAAGATCCCACATGCTGCAGAGCGGCTAGGCCCGTGAGCCATGGCCACTGAGCCTGCACATCTGGAGCCTGTGCTCCGCAACGGGAGAGGCCACAACAGTGAGAGGTCTGCATACTGCAAAAAAAAAAAAAAAAAAATCTTCCAACAAACAAAAGCCCAGGACCAGATGGCTTCACAGGCGAATTCTATCAAACATTTAGAGAAGAGCTAATACCTATCCTTCTCAAACTCTTCCAAAATATAGTAGAGGGAGGAACACTCCCAAACTCATTCTACGGGGCCACCATCACCCTGATACCAAAACCAGACAAAGGTGTCACAAAGAAAGAAAACTCCAGGACAATATCACTGATGAACATAGATGCAAAAATGCTCAACAAAATACTAGCAAACAGAATCCAACAGTACACTAAAAGGATCATACACCATGATCAAGTGGGGTTTATCCCAGGAATGCAAAGATTCTTCAATATACGCAAACCAATCAATGTGATAAACCATATTAACAAACTGAAGAAGAAAAACCATATGATCATCTCAATAGATGCAGAAAAAGCTTTCGACAAAATTCAACACCCATTTATGATAAAAACCCACCAGAAAGTAGGCATAGAGGGAACTTACCTCAACATAATAAAGGCCATATATGACAAACCCACAGCCAACATTGTTCTCAATGGTGAAAAAGTGAAACCATTTCCTCTAAGATCAGGAATAAGACAAGGTTGTCCACTCTCACGACTATTATTCAACATAGTTTTGAAAGTTTTAGCCACAGCAATCAGAGAAGAAAAGGAAATAAAAGGAATCCAAATTGGAAAAGAAGTAAAGGTGTCACTGTTTGCAGATGACATCATACTATACATAGAAAATCCTAAAGATGCCACCAGAAAACTACTAGAACTAATCAATGAATTTAGTAAAGTAGCAGGATACAAAATTAAGGCACAGAAATCTCTTGCATTCCTATACACTAATGATGAAAAATCTGAAAGAGAAATTAAGGAAACATTCACATTTACCATTGCAACAAAAAGAATAAAATACCTAGGAATAAACCTACCTAAGGAGACAGAAGACCTGTATGCAGAAAACTATAAGACACTGATGAAAGAAATTAAAGATGATACAAACAGATGGAGAGATATACCATATTCGTGGATTGGAAGAATCAAGATTGTGAAAATGACTATACTACCCAAAGCAATCTACAGATTCAATGCAATCCCTATCAAACTACCAATGGCATTTTTCACAGAACTAGAACAAAAAATTCCACAATTTGTATGGAAACACAAAAGACTCCGAACAGCAAAAGCAATCTTGAGAAAGAAAAACAGAGCTGGAGGAATCAGACTCCCTGACTTCAGACTATACTACAAAGCTACAGTAATCAAGACAGTATGGTACAGGCACAAAAACAGAAATATAGATCAATGGAACAGGATAGAAAGCCCAGAGATAAACCCACACACATATGGTCACCTTATTTTTGAAAAAGGAGGCAAGAATATACAATGGAGAAAAGACAGCCTCTTCAATAAGTGGTGCTGACAAAATTGGACAGCTACATGTAAAAGAATGAAATTAGAACACTCCCTAACACTGTATACAACGATAAACTCAAAATGGATTAAAAACATTAATGTAAAGCCAGACACCATCAAACTCTTAGAGGAAAACATAGGCAGAACACTCTATGACATAAATCCCAGCAAGATCCTTTTTGACCCACCTCCTAGAGAAATGGAAATAAAAACAAGAATAAACAAATGGGACCTAATGAAACTTCAAAGCTTTTGCACAGCAAAGGAAACCATAAACAAGACTAAAAGACAACCCTCAGAATGGGAGAAAATATTTGCAAATGAAGCAACTGACAAAGGATTAATCTCCAAAATTTACAAGCAGCTCATGCAGCTCCATATCAAAAAAATCAAACAACCCAATCCAAAAATGGGCAGAAGACCTAAATAGACATTTCTCCAAAGAAGATATATAGATTGCCAACAAACACATGAAAGGATGCTCAACATCACTAATCATTAGAGAAATGCAAATCAAAACTACAATGAGGTATCACCTTACACCAGTCAGAATGACCATCATCAAAAAATCTATAAACAATAAATGCTGGAGAGGATGTGGAGAAAAGGGAACCCTCTTGTGCTGTTGGTGGGAATGTAAATTGATACAGCCACTATGGAGGACAGTATGGAGGTTCCTTAAAAAAGTAAAAATAGAACTACCATACGACCCAGTAATCCCACTACTGGGCATATACCCTGAGAAAACCATAATTCAAAAAGAGTCATGTACCACAATTGTTCATTGCAGCTCTATTTACAACAGCCAGGACATGGAAGCAACCTAAGTGTCCACTGACAGATGAATGGATAAAGAAGATGTGGCACATATATACAATGGAATATTACTCAGCCATAAAAAGAAACGAAATTGAGTTATTTGTAGTGAGCTGGATGGACCTAGAGTCCATCATAGAGTGAAGTAAGTCAGAAAGAGAAAAACATATACCATATGCTAACACATATATATATGGAATCTAAAAAAAAAAGGTTCTGAAGAAGCTAGCGGCAGGACAGAAATAAAGATGCAGACGTAGAGAATGGACTTGAGGACACAGGGATGGGGAAAGGTAAGCTGGGACGAAGTGAAAGAGTGGCATGGACATACATATACTACCAAATGTAAAACAGATAGCTAGTGGGAAGCAGCCACATAGCGCAGGGAGATCAGCTTGGTGCTTTGTGACCACCTAGAGGGGTGGGATAGGGAGGGTGGGAGGGAGATGCAAGAGGGAGGAGATATGGGGATATATGTACAGCTGATTCAGTTTGTTATACAGCAGAAACTAACACACCATTGTAAAGCAGTTATACGCCAATAAAGATGTTAAAAAAATTTTTTAATAAAAATATTGAGCAATCAAAAAAAATTTCACATAATAAAAAGTTTTCAAAAGATTGAAAAAAAACGAACTGTGGCCTGATATTAGAAGATTATGGAAAAATAGTCTTTTACAACATTTTCCAGAGGAATTGGGATAGGAGAAAAAAATACTCTGCTGTCTACTAAGCAGGAATCTGGAACTATGGGGAGAATGTGAAATTAAAGCGCGCACAGCACCGAGATGGTTTCATTGCCCTTCTTGGGGTCCTGACAACAGGAGGCTGACCCACCCTCACAGAGGTCGTCCTTTGAGCACTAGAGCCATCTCCCTGTTCTCGTTTCAGCCTTTGCCCTGGTTATATTGAAGGAGACTGTGTTTGAAAGGTAAATATTTTATGTTTAAATTAACATAGTTCAGATGATCTGCCATGGCCACATGGATGGGTCCCGAGAAGACGCCTTGGCAACTGTGTCAGAGGCCAGAGGTATTTCTGGGTGACTCAGGAGGCCAGGAGTCATCGGTCTGGCTCTGGTCTGGCAGCCACCTTTGGATAATCAAATTTCCTGCTGTGCTGTCCACATTTTCCCTCCTGCAAACTGGGAGCAGAGAAGGAGAAGGCACACTTGGCCACAGACATTCAGGATGGCTCTGGGACCAAATGGTAAAAGAAAGAGACATTCTGAGTTAAGCAGAACTTATGTGAAAATAAAGGCACAGTAACCCATGATCATATACAAGAGCTTTCCACCCTTATACTGTAAAGACTCTTTCTCCCTTTCCTACTCTCCCGGAGCAGCAAGAAGCACCAGTCTCCCTCAACAGCTAGTGCCTCCTGTTTCTAAACACAGCACTGCTTTTGCTGAATTAGGCCCAGGTCTCGGCTTCAATACTATGTTGTGAGAGGGGCCAAGCTAGACTGGGCACCCCAGTTATACCCACGGCGGTCTCCTGATCAACCGCACAGCCCTTCCCACAACGTAGTGCGTCATTTCATTACCTATTTCCCACTAGGATGTGAGCTCTGGGAGAAGGAAGCATCTGTGTCTTGCTCGCAGAATAGTCCTTAATCCCTAGCAAATGGCTTGACCCTGGGAGGCACGTGTTGCATGTGTGAATAAGTAAGTGGATGAACCGCTGACTGAATATATACAACTGATACAAAGCCTCCTAACTCTGAAAGCCACTGACCTGCTCTGGTGCTTCAAGGCATCACACTGATTAAGGAAAGTCATCTGAAAACAAGGTGAGGTCTATTCTGCAGTCTGAAAGGGCATTTTCTTTCAGATGTTGAGAGTGAATGGAGACGAACGAATTTTCTATCTGTAGGATCTACTACAGCAGATCACGTTGTTCCTTTGTTTAAAACCTCCCAAAGGCTCCCCATTTTACACAGAATAAAATCCAAAGTCCTTGCCGAGGCTGCCACTTCTCCCTGCTTCCTCTCATCTCTTTCCTGCTTCTCCCCCCATCACCCTCTCCTCTTCAGAGACACTGGCTTAGCCTCGCTGCCATTCCCTCAACCATACAACTTGACTCCCACCCGAGGATCTTCCTAATGTTGCTCCCGCTGCCTGAAACCCTTAGGACAGACGAAAAAAGAATATTAATTATCTGTCCTGGTTTGGGTCGGCAGCTAAAAGAGGGCTCTGATAAGAGCAGAAAGCAATTACAACATGTCATAGGATGTGTGGCTATTCCCACAGGTTAAGTATAAACACGATCATTCCACTGTCATAGGTCTTAGCTTTGGGGACAGAAAGCATAAAAGAAAAAAAAACATATATATACACATGCACACACACACAGACACACACACACACACAGATTAGTCCTGACACCAATCTGAGAAAAAGGAATTACTCAGCTATCGCTGGAATCAGGGATTCGGTATATCAGTTGGTCAAGAAATAAAGGTCTTTTGGTGGTTCTTCTCCTTACTTGTTCCTAGTCTCAGTCAGGACAAAAGTTAAGAGGAGAAAGAGCAAATACTATCTCCTTACACCACCTCTGACTGCCACAATGAAAACCCAACTGATGCTCCACTGGAAGGGCAGCTGTGCCTCTTGGGAAAAGGCATCTCTGCATCTCCCAAAGCAGGTGTTTCACAGATGAGGAGAAGCCTGAAAACAGAAATCAGCTATCTACACTTAAGACTCCCTAACAATCCACTGTCTGCAGTCAAACTTTGCACTATTCTATGTGCCCAGTGGGAGAAAAATCTCACCATCATCATTGTTACTGTGACATTTAGAACTACATTAACTGAATGCTGACCATATGCCAGACGCTGTTCTTAAAAGATTTATCTGTATTAACTTGTTAATTTTTCATATACATATGAGGTGGTTACCATTATTGATTCCATTTGAAAGGTCAGGGAAGTCTAGAAAGGTTAAGTAACTCTCCCAAGGTCACCAAGCTGGTAAACAGCACAGGTGTGACTTCAGAGCCCAAGCTATTAACCATCAGGCCATCCAGCTTCCTAGTATAACCATGCCAGCTTCATTCTAGCAGCCCATCAACCCAAAATACTGAGTCAAACTGACAAGCAAAGAAAAGCCTAGCAAAGAAAGTAAAAGACCATAGAGTTCAGTAAAGGCCCAGGTAGAAGACATTGTTAAGTCTGGCCCAACTTTAGATGAGCCCCTCTTTTCTGATTTACATCCTGAGTTTCATCTAAACACATCTCTTCAAGTCATGAAGTGAGTTCCCTAGGAAAACATAAAGCACCAGACCTAGTTGTAAAGCACCCTTTATCTGGTCCAGGCCCGATTTCCGCTCTGCTTCATTGCGGAAGCGTCTTCGGATAGTAGGAAAAACCTTGGTCTCCCATGCTTTCACCAGCAGAGCGTAGTGGTCCTCCTGGAAGGAGAAGGCAAACGTGAACAGGGAAGGAACGCCTTGTACAAGAATCAGTCCTTCCCTGACTTACAGCTCTCACCCTGAGGTCTTCACCCCCCCTCAAATGCCAGTGACAGAAACACACCGTGGACACCACCAAACTAACTACACCCTCAGAAGCCAGGGGAGGCAACAGATGGCCTAGGGCAAGCTCTTCCTTTCCCTCTAAAGCCATATAAACACTTCACATGATCCACAACTTTACTGCTGAATTACTATCAAAGTACTTTATTTCTCTAACATCCGGATCGCTACTGGGCAATAGAACCAAACAGATATGGCTACTGATATGTGGTTTAGAAAAATGAATACCCCAGAGCCACTGTTCCAACACAATGACATAACCGAAAGCGTAACAACTCTAGCCTTGCACTTGCACGCTCAGATCAAAATATTCCTCGTGGCTTGTCCTGGTCACCAGGGAGCTAAGCAAACGCTCTTAAGTGGGGCTCTTACCTGTGGGATGTCATCGTCATCATCGTCATCACTTTCGTCATCTGCAATGGGGGGCGGATGGGGGTCTGGGCCAGAGGTGATGAAATTCTCATAGCTGAGCTCTACTTTATAATGACAGGAAGTGTCACTATCATATTCTGTAACAAAGCACAATGACAGTGAATTCTAGGCAAGAGCACATGAACTTCTTACCCTTGGACAGACCAGATTCTCCTAATTTGTGTGATAGAAAGACTCTTAGTTCTTGGAGAAATTTTAAAGCTCAGCATCAAGGAATAACTAATCATCTATCATTTCCTATTTGGGAATCTTAAAATAGTTTTTATGGGCATAATTCATTCAACTCAGAGAAGACTTTGGAAGGTTCTTCATCATGATAAAGAATTAGACAGACTCTTAAAATGGTTTTCAAACCAGTATCTCAAAGGCCAAATATGGCTGCAGACATCTCATTTTGGGAAGCTCACTTTTATTCAATCTTATTATAAAATTTTTCAAATTATCAGGAATGTTTTTTAGTGCACACTTATACACCCATCACCTAGATTCCACAATTAACATTTTATTATTCTTTGATGGCTTCAGTTTTTAAAAAGTTTAAAAAACGATTAACATTTAAAATTAGGAGATTTTATGTAAAATTCTGGGGCTCTTAGCTGTCTTATAAAAGTAGACAATCTTTCAGACTTGCATTTCCATGTGGCAATATTCTGCTGGCCCTGAGTCGCGGGCAGGCTTCCTGTATGTGGGGGACGCGCTTTCTAGCCTGCCATGCTTCCCCCTGCTCCCCATTTTGTTTCACGGGGCCTGTTACCCCATTACCAGTGGGCACTGGGGTATGTCCAAGTTAAATGGATTTACGGAATTAACAGCATTTGCATTCCCAGGAAGCAGTGAGGCCTTGGGAGGAGGTGGCTTACGTTGCTGAGCAGTGGCCACGGCAGCAATCCGGCACGGTGGCCCATGAGTGCCCGGGTCTGACGCAATACTGGTGCCAGCATCATTGTCACTGTCAGATGCCATGGCAAAGGGCAGGGCCTCGAAGTTAGCGCTGATCTCCTCTGCCAGGTCGGTGCATAGGTCGGCAGCGTTGCGGTGGGCCTGCCCTTCAGCATAGGCAAATGGGCGGGAGCCAAAGTTAGCTCGCGTCTTGGTGTTCTGGAAAGGAGACCAAAGAAAAGACTTGAAAGGACTTAGGTTTATTTATGCATTCATTTCTAACCCCTCGAGGTGAACTTCATGGCAGAGTCTGTGAACCGAGGCAGAGGGGCTGGTGCACCTGTGGACGCAGGCGCTTCGAGCTCTGCACGGCCCCCACTGCCCCTCGCCTGGCACTCACTCTCTTTGCTGCTCAAACGCAGTGACCTTTCTTGTTTCCAGCACTGTTCCTTTCTACCTGATGCCACTGCTCATGCTGTTCCCTTCACCTGGAACTTTCTTTCCTCCAATTTTGTCCATTTAAACTGGTTAATATTCCAGACCTGGCTCAAACATCACTTCTTCAGGGTAATGGGGATGTGATCAGATTTGCTTGGTACTTGCTTCCATAAAGTCTACAATTTTCAATCATATTGTGATGATTAATTTTAAATGTCAGCTTGACTGGCCACGGGGTGCTAGATTAAACATTATTATTGCTGGGTGTGTCTGTGAGATTAGCATTTGAATCGGTGGACACAGTAGATAGCCCGCCCCAGTATAAGTGGGTACCATCCAATCCGTTGAGGGTCTGAATAAAACAATAGGCAGAGGAAGGAGGAATTAAACCCTTTTTCCCTGCACCACTGCTTGAGCTAGGATATCTCATCCCATCTTCTCTTGCCCTCCTAGGACGCAGACTGAATCACACCACTGGCTCTCCTGGGTCCCTGGCCTACAGACAGCAGGTCATGAGACTTCTCAGTCTCCATACTAACAGGAGTCAATTCCTCAAAATAAATCTCCCCTCCCACCTCCGTCTACACACACACACACACACTCTCTCTCTCTCTCTCTGTATATATATATATATATATATATATATATATATATAGCTCCTATTGTGGGGTGTTTTTTTGTTTTGTTTTGTTTTTTGCCACACCACGTGGCATGTGGGATCTTAGTTCCCCCGACCAGGAATGGAACCCGTGCTCCCTGCAGTGGAAGCATGGAGTCTTCACCACTGGACCGCCAGGGAAGTCCCTCTGTCCTATTGGTTCTGTTTCTCTGGAGAACCTTGACTGATACACACAGTGTTTATTAGTTTGTGATTATATACATACACATATATATTTATGCAAATGTTTGACTAATGTCTGACTCCTCCAACTGGTTTTAACTTCATGAAGACAAAGACCATATCTGTTTTGCTCATTGTTATTATATGTCCAGAGCTTAGCACACTACTTAATATATAGTAGGTACTCAATAAATATTTGCTGAATGAATGAATAGAACAGGCTGCCTTAAATTATTGACATCTTTAATTCACTGCACAAAGTGAGAAAAGATGCTACTATCAGAGGCATGGTACAGGGCCAGATTCTACAAGATCTTCTAAGTCATTATAAAGACTTGGGCTTTTACAACATAGACATGGGAAGCCACTGACTTGTTGAGAGTAGAGGAGTGACATGATCTAACCAACATTTTTAAGGAATCACTGTGGCTGCTGTGTTGAAAAGATGTGTAAAAGGGCAAGAACTAAGGGGCTGGTAGGGAAGGGAGATAGAAGAATATTGTAACATGCTACCCAGAAGATAAGGGTGGCTGGGCCATGACTTAAGTGGTCAGATTCCAGATACATTTTGAAGGTAGGGTCAACAAGGTTTGCTGACAGACTGGATGTGGAGCAGGAGGAAAAGAGAAGTCAAGAAGGATGCCAAGGTTTTTGGCCTTAGAACTGTAAGGATGGAGGTGCCACTTCCCAAGACAAGGAAGGCTAGGGAAGAAGCAGGTTAGGGTATGGGGCAGAGTTAGGCTCAGTCTTAGACATGTTAACTTTGACATGCCAATGGAACATCTATTTCTAAATGTTGCCTAGACTGCTGAATATTTGTGTCTGGAATTTAGGGAGAGATCTGGGCTGGAGATAAGGACTTGGGAGCTACCGCCGTGTAGTGAGTAGTAATGTTTCACAGAACATTAACTGTTAATAGATGCTCCTTTAAAAACAAAAGAGTTCCACGATTAAGTATATGTGCAGGGATGCTGGGTTAAATAAAGTTGAAGTTTTGAATCTTTACCGAAGGATTCCTCTGAGCTTCTAACATACTAAAGTGACCCGAGACGGTCACGTTCAAAACTTACTTAATGACAGACTCATTTTACTGCCATTGGAAAGAACACTAGTGTCCCTTGCATTGTAGTTTTGGAAAGACTGCCAAAAGGAAGTCAAAGCAGTTAAGCACTCAGGTTCAATGCAAAGGAAGGACCCACTTCTTCAGGTTTGTTTGTGGTTCCTTCTGTTATCAGGTACCACATGTTACGTCAACAAGGCCACGTTTGGTGTCTTTAATTTTTCCATTCTTGATGGAATAAATTACTGAGGAGAATTTTGTTTCCTTTCCCAAAAAGATAACCTGCCTTTTTCTGAATGTGAACCACAGGCCACATCCCACCCGAGACATCTTCAAGATACGGTGAGAGGCGCTGCCCGCAGTATGTGAAGTACACTCGGCCTTTGGCTGGCTGCCCTGGAGGAGGAGGCGTTCCCTCGGTTCTCTCCCAGCCAATTCCTGCCACGTCACCTAGGGCAGAGAACAGGACGGAAACACTTTTTTTTTTTCCTTTTATTGACTATTAACTAAACTTTCAATTTGCAACTGGCATGAGACTACATATCATTGACTATCTTGGCTTTTATTTATTCATGCCATCAGTTACAGGTGAAAAAGATATGGAGTACCTTGTATTTATATATAGAGAGAGTAACACAATAGAAATAAACAATTTCTGTTTAGAAGAACAAAAATACCTAGTGTCTGAGGTTAAGTTACTTACCACAATTACACATTAAATTTAGCTTTTATTTTCTAGGCAGCCAAGACAAAAAGGGAAAACACTGGGTATGATTTTTTTTTGGGGGGGTATGATTTTTTAATAGAGGAATACAAGTTTTTCTCTTTTGACGTGTACCAGATTACTTACGCATAAAGGTAAAAAGGTATTATTTTCTCAGTAAGTTTGCAGAAGACTTAAAAAGGATCTAAAAAAATATAATTTTAAACTCAACCTACAATGTAAGCTGAACATACACCATTAAATCATATTCTGTCCCCTTACATGTATTTAAGGCATTTTTGCAGGAAGCGAAGATCATATAAGCCAAGCTGCTTTCTGATGAAGTGACTAGATATTGTAGTAGAACTTAAAGAACCAAGGGGACCATATCCACCACATCAGCACTATTAGAGGCTGTCTCAGGCAAGCTGCTAGCACACGTAGCTTTAAAATTAACCTGTTGTAAACTCTCCAATAAGCGCATGAAGTTCTGTGATTCTGTTTTTGATCAGAGTCTCATATGATTTTGAAACCACTAGGCTGGGCTTCCCAATGGCTGGGGACTTGTCACTGTTCACTATGGCACCCGAAGGGCCCAGAAGAAGGCCCAGCATGTAGGAGATGCTCAAAGAGTATCTGCTGGTCAACAGACACTGAAAGTGTTGGTACAGAGATTGGGATCCTGTTGTAATAAGTGGGTTCCTAATTCCTATTCCCACACAGACACATTTCTCTGAGAAAGGGGTAGTATGTTTGCTTGAGGTCTGGTCCAAAATATTCTCAAAAACTAAAGTATGATCAAACAAAATAACAATCAACTATAACAAACGAATAGAACGCCCACTATGGATCCCCTGCTGTCTCTACTACCCCTAGCTTTGTGCTTAAAGCACTTAAGTACTCAGCTGAGATTACAGAGTTCTCTCCATAAAGTAAGAGAGAAACAACTTGCCAGGAAGTAATTTCCAAGGCATAACTTGACCATAGCTGAAAATACCATGCTCACTGGAAAAGTGCAATTTAATAAACAGCTCCCTCAAGGATAAGCAAAATTACCCCCCAGACTGCTACAAGAAGTTATCTATTGGGTTCAGTGACTTAGTAACCCCTACGCAAGCATCCAAGATCATCTATTATACTTAATAATTTCAGTTTTATCAGAGATGATGCTAAGATGTACTGTCTGAAAATAAGTAGCCAACATGTTTGGCTGCTTCTAATGTCAAGAGGACAGTGTCTATATTTTGCTACTTCTGGAGCAGGTAGGACTGATCCCAATTCATCTACTATTACCAGATGAAGTTAGTTATATGGAGACTTAAAAAGAAGAGGGGAAAGATTTTCTTTTTATTGAATTGACTACGTGACTGAAACATCTGGGCAGAAGATGTGACGAAGCTGGACCAGATGTTTAGGCTACCAAGAGCAAAGTCTACAGCATGTATCTTTACCTATTGATAATGAATTTCTTGAGTGCCTCAAGGCGACTGGTAGAGGGTTTTTTTTCAAGCTATTCATCAATGAAAAGCTGATAAAAGACCAAATTTTGGAGAAAAGCAAAATCTCAGATTCTTCTGATGATGGAGGAACGAAAGTCAATGTGACTCCTAAGTTACCAGATGGAGGCTTTAATGATAACAGTGCCTCATAAAATGAGAGGTTTTGTGTAAACTAGGGGACAACAATGACAAGTACTTCATTTTCACTGGAAGACAGTGTCCGTTTTCAGTTGCCAAGTTTCATTAATTTTAACCTATTTTGACCCAGACCTGGGAACAACAGAAATACACAGGGTTAAAAAAAAAACTCCCACTGCACTCACCAGGAGAGAGAGTCACGTCTAAGCGAACGCTCTTCCACTGTAATAAACTGGAGCCGTTGTAGTGCACGGCTCGGCCATTGCTGTGAAAAAAACAAAGAGAAGTCAAAGACAAGCCTAATCAGTCAACACAGAGGAAGGTAAGTAGTGAACAGTAGCATGAGAGTAATCAGAAGAGAAATCCTAAGAGCTATTCTCATTCACTAAATATGAGTATATTTCCAGCTGGTATTTTCTACATTTTTTAGAGTAGAGATTAAAATGATATTACTTTAGTTTTAAAACACCCACATGAAAAAAAAACAAAAAACCCACCCACATCCACTACTTTTTTTTTTTTTTTTTTTTTTAATAATAGTGTTAGTAGCCACTTACTTATGGAAAAGACAAGTGCCCACTGGATTAGTCCAAGCCCCATCTCTTTTCTCTGCTTCTGTAGCAAAGCCAAAGGAAACTATTGGTCCAGTGTCATCATCACTATCTCCATAGGAAACAATTTCAATTTCCCAGTAGAAAGATGGGGCCTGAAGAAACACAAGAAGTGTGCAGACAATCAGAGGGCTCACTGTGGGCCCCTGAACTTCCTCTTTCTCTCACATTTGAAGGAAAGAGGCAGAAGACAGTATGTCATGTGATTTCTCACCTGAATGGGCAGTGGTGAGGTGGCATAGATAAATGTGCCCCGGGGCAGACCGCCCCCAGCGCTGGGGTCAGCAAGGAAGGTGACGGAAGTGAGGTGCGATGAGAACATGCAGGCTCGGACAGGTGGAAATACTCGTGAGGGGCTCCACGTAATCTCTTTGGGCTGCATTGGGGAAAGACACCCTCATTCAATAGAATTGCAAACACAAAATGGAGATGTTGAGATTTCAAGTGACATTTCTTCTTTTACAGATTTCTAACTTTCTTATCTTGAAATAATTTCAAAGCTACAGAAAAACTGCAAGAATACAGCAACTTTTGTATACTCTTACCTAGATGCACTGATTTTTTTGTGATAAAATTCACATAATGTACAATTAACCCAGTTAAAGTGTACAATTTAATGGTTTTTAGTATATTCACGGAGTTGTGCAACCATCACCACAATCTAATTTTAGAACATTCCTGTCCCCCTTAAAAGAAATGGTACCCATTAGAAGTCAATTCCCATCCTCTCTCCTTCCCAGTCCCTGGCAACTACTTATCTGTCTGTTTTCTGTCTCTATGGATTTGTCTGCTCTGGACATTACAAGAAATGGAATCATACAATATGTGGTCTTTTGTGACTGGCTTCTTTCACTTAGCATAATTCAAGGTTTATCCATATTGTAGCATATATTACCACTTCATTAATTTTAAAGGTTGAATAATATGCCATTGTATGAATATACCCATTTTACGCATTCATTCATCAGTTGATGGACATTTACATTGTTTCTCTTTTTCGGCTATTATGAATCATGCTGCTAAGAACATTCACAGAATGCCAATATTGAACATTTTTGCCTCTTTTGCTTTTTTTTTTCCCCAGTGTAACTTGTTTTTCCCCGAGTCTGATTTTTCTTTTGTTTTATTCACTAGTTTGTTGTATATTTTAGATTGCACATATAAGTGATATCACACAGTACTTTCTCTGTGCCACTTTGGCTTTTTAGTCACTCTTTCTCTCTATGTATACTTATTATTATGAGATGAACTATAGATCTAATTTCAAAAACGTTTTCTTTTTCTGTTATTGATAACATAGAAATTATTTACAAATCAATGAGTTCTGCTCCCCTGCTATCATCTTTCGATATTCAGAATGACAAATCAACGTGCTTTGACATTCAAGGATGAGAGCATGTCACTGCAGAGCATACACCTCCAAATGGCTTTGCAAACACCCATTCTCAGTGCCATTAACATGCTGCTGGGCATTCTGTAATTCTTCAGGCGCGTGCTGCAGACAGGCAGCAGGTGTGGGACACTGCAGAGGGCTCACCTGTCTCCGGTCAGCCTGCAGTGGAGGTGGCGGGGGCCGAGCACAGTCCCGGTAGAGCATCCTCAGCCGTTCACACTGCACTTCCACAACTGCCAGTCGCTCTCCTGGAAGGGGAGACATTGAATATGTGAAAATAAGTCCTACAACTCCTGAGAGGGCTCCAACTCTTTTGGAGTAGGGTCAGAGCAATAAAATGCTTACAAAAGAAGATTATTCAAATTCTTACAAAAGAGCAAATACCCTGAGACATCTTTGTCTACTACGTGTAGCGCAGCAGCAAAGCAATGGGGTCAAGTGCATAGGCTCTAGCGTAGGCTGCCTGGATTCAGAATCTGGATCCATTACTTGATATTTACCATCTCACTTCCAATATAGGGGTAATAATAGTACCTGTGCCTCACAGGGTGGCTGTGAAGATGAGCTAAAATAACACAAGTAGAGCCTTTAGCCAAGTCCCTGGCACAGGGCAAACACTCAATAAATGAAAGCTCTTATTATCATCTACTAAATGAAAACTACTATTTTTTTTTTAAATTTATTTTTGGCTGCGTTGGGTCTTCGTTGCTGTGTGCAGGCTTTCTCTAGTTTCAGCGAGCGGGGGCTACTCTTCGTTGAGGTGCACGGGCTTCTCATTGCGGTGGCTTCTCTTGTTGCAGAGCACGGGCTCTAGGCGCGCACGCTTCAGTAGTTGTGGCACACGGGCTTAGTTGCTCCGCGGCATGTGGGATCTTCCTGGGCCAGGGCTCGAATCCATGTCCCCTGCATTGGTAGGCAGATTCTTAACCACTGCGCCACCAGGGAAGTTCCCGAAAACTATTACTCTTATCATCTAAATTGATTTTCTAAAAGTCTATAACCTGCTGAACATCTCCTACGAGCAAGGCACAGTGCTAGATGTTGGAAAATACAAAGTTAATATGAGCTGAAGTCTCCGGTCTGGGAGAGATAAGACATGTATATGCATACACACATACAATACAGAACACAGTGCAAGGCTAGAGTGTGTTATTATGTGACATAAGACACAAACACAGGCACAGAGGTGTGACTTCATTCCAGGAGCTAGAAAGGCTTAATAATCAGATCTCAGAAAAGTCAGAATTTCAATAAGCAGAGAAGGAAGGGAATTCTGGATGGCTTGGCACTGTGACACTACTCTAGAATAGTCAAGAGTTAGATGTCTCAGGAGTACCTCACATGACACACAAAAATTCAAAATGGATCAAAGACCTAAAAAACCTATAGCTAAAACTCTAACTCCTAGAAGAAAATACTGGTATAAATATTTATGACTTCAGATTAGGCAATGGTTTCTGAGATAGGATACACAAAGCACAAGCAATGAAAGAAAATTTGAGAAACTGGATTCATAAAAATGAAAAATCTTTGTGCTTCAGGGCTTCCCTGGTGGCGCAGTGGTTGAGAATCCGCCTGCCGATGCAGGGGACACGGGTTCATGCCCCGGTCTGGGAAGATCCCACATGCCGCGGAGCGGCTGGGCCCGTGAGCCATGGCCACTGAGCCTGTGCGTCCGGAGCCTGTGCTCCGCAACGGGAGAGGCCACAGCAGTGAGAGGCCCGTGTACCGCAAAAAAAAAAAAAAAAAAAAATCTTTGTGCTTCAAAAGACACTTGAGAAAGTGAAAAGATAACCCACAGAATGGGAGGAAGTACTTATAAATCATATCTGATCAGGGACAAGTATACCTAGAATATATAAAGAACTGTTATAACTCAACAATAAAAAGACAAATAACCTAACTAAAAACAGGCAGCAAAGCTGAATAGATATTTGTCCAAAGAAGATATACAAATGGTCAATACATATGTGAAAAGATGCTCAACGTCATTGGTCATTAGGAAAAGGCAAATGAGATACCATTTCACACCTACTAAGCTAGTTATAATAAAAAAGACAGTACCAGTATTGGCTAGAGTATGGAGTAACCGGGACCCTCATACGTTGCTGGTGGGAATGTAATAAGCACAGCCACTTTCGAAAATGGTCCCTCAAAGAAGGAAGCAGTTCCTCAAGTTAAAACATAGGACTGCTGTAAGACCCAGCAATTCCACTCCTATATATATGTAACAGAATTGAAAACATAGTCATATGCACAAAAACTTGTATATGAATGTTTATAGCAGCATTATTCATAATAGCCAAAAGTTAGAAACAACACAAGTATTCATAAATTGATCAATGGATAAACAAAATGGTCTATCCATACAATGGAAAGGTATTCAGCCATGAAAAGTAATGAACTACTTGATACCTGCCACAATATGGACAAACCTTGAAAACATTATGCTAAGTGAAAGAAACCAGACACAAAAGGCCACACACATACTATATGATTCCATTTATATGAAATGCCCAGAACAGGCAAATCCATAGAGACGGGAAGTAGACTGACGGTTGTCAGGGGCTATGGGAAGGGGGTGGGGATAATGAATATAGAGGGTTTTCTTCGCGGGGGGTGGTTATAAACGTTCTGGAATTAGTGGTGATGGCTGCACAGCTCTGAATGTATCGGGTTGGCCAGAAAGCTCGATAAGGTTTTTCTGTAACATCTTATCGAAAAACCTGAACGAACTTTCTGGCCAGCCCAATGTAAAAACCCACTGAATCGTACGCTTTAAAATGGTAAATTGTGTGGTATGCAAATTATATTTCAACTTAAAAAGATGTCTTAGGAAGAATAAGATGTACTCTAATAAAAGTAAACCACAGAATATGTTTAGGATAGTAGCAAGAAAGATTTATTGACATACCTAGTACCTACAGACACTTAAGACACCTAATATAATCCAATGATATGGATTAGAGAGTGATCAAAGATAAAATAGTCAAAGTGGAGCCAGGAGTGAGGCCAGGCCATGAGGTACGTGTCTAGTGTTCTTTATTTACACCTGGGAGTCAGGGACACAAGTCTAGATCTGTGCTTGCCAATAGACAAACCAAAGAGGGGGAAACTATTTAGTTATAGATTCGTGGAGTCCATTACATAAATGTAAAACTGGCTACTCATAAAGAGCCCAATTATTTTTAATAAACATTTTCCAATTATTTTTGTTAAAATGACTTAAAAGTTATTCTGAGAGACCTGATACACAGAATGCTGGAGGATACAGTGAATAACATCTGCAGCAGTGTCCTTATAAGCAACCAGTAACAAGTGTCATGGAGATACTTCAATGCAGATAGGTGGAATCAGACCAAATAATAAGGGAAAAGCAATTCTTAGGAAGAAGGAAGGGAGTGGGGGCTGTTTGGCAGAGTTGAGGCATGTCTGCCATGAAGTAGGCTTAACATAAGAGGAGATTTTTATAGCATCTAGTATGAGAATAAAAAGCTCCTAAGCTACAAATTCAAGAAAGAAAAGGCTGATTGTATTGTACTTTCGCCATAGTAACAAGTAAGTGCCAGACCCGGCTGTAAATTCATTCCAATCTATAAATGACAACTTAACAGTAGTAACTGCACTTAGGAAAGCCAGCCTCTCAGTGACAGCTCTATGCACCTGACAAGCAGCCACTCAAATCAGGGCTTCAGGAAGGTAACTGTGATGACAATGGGAAAATACAAAGTGCGAGAAGGAAAAGTTTGGAGAATAATGCATATGCCTAAACATGAGATAAAAAGTACCCGACTTAAAGAGCTGGTAGTGGAGATGAACAGAAAAGAGATAAATTTCAGGAGCATTTCAAAGGAAGAATCAGATATGGCAACTGATTGGATGTGGAAGGACTCAGTGTCTGAGGGTCAACAATAGCCCGAGTATAACCAAGAATAGGGAATTCGGAAAGGAGAGTGGATTCCAGAGTAAATGATGACTTAGGTTTTAAATGTGGTATATTCATGAGGCTGGGGCTTGCGGGGGGTTCCTTCTATGAAAAATAGCTACCAGGCCTGCACCTCAAGAGAAGGACTGCCCACAGCAGAAGCCATGAAAGCACAAGGAAGGGCAGATAAAGCAAAGAAGGTGGGTCAAGGCAAAACTTAGAGCAGTTTCTTCAAGTGAGCTGTGAGGGCCACTTGCATCACACTGCCCAGGCCCACCCTTGACTTCTAACTTTTTGGTGGAGCTTGGAAAGCATTTTAAACGTGCCTCCCAGAGATTCTTACAAACTTTCCAAGTGTGAGAACCTCTGGCTCAGGGAATGTGTACATTTAGGAAGGAGGGAGAAAAGGAAATCTGAGAGATTCTGCTATCTGTAAGAGTATAAAAAAAAAGTTGAGAACTTTTTCGGTTTCTATATGTCTCTTCTTCAGTTTCACAATCTATTTCCTATGCTGTTTCAACCAAGGGATCCAGTTAACTCCCCAGGAATATTTCTTTCTTTCTTTCTTTTTGTTTTTTTTTTTAGTATTTATTTATTTATTTGGCTGCGTCGGGTCTTAGTTGCGGCATGCGGGATCTTCGTTGCCGCGTGCAGGATCTTCATTACAGCTGTGGGATCTTTAGTTGCGGCATGTGGGATCTAGTTCCCTGACCAGGGGTCGAACCCGGACCTGCATTGGGAGCCCAGAGTCTTAGACACTGGACCACCAGGGAAGTCCCCAGGTATATTTCTTTATGAGAAAAAGCTCTGTAGTGCTATCTTCCTAGACCAAATGGAATTAGGTACTCTTTTCTTTGGGTTAGAGAAGCTATAAAATTTAGCTATGAGTGAGTTAACATTACAGTGGCCAAGTCCGTGGCTTAATTCATCCCAGATGAAGTAAAATAATAAAAGAAACTCATTGAAAATTTTTTCATTTTAGAGAATCAATATATTATCACATATACATTTTATGACACTTTCATATATGAAATTTAAAAATCTTGATACATTAAAAAATAAAAATCAGGGACTTTCCTGGTGGTGAAGTGGTTAAGAATCCACCTGCCAAGGCAGGGGACACAAGTTCGAGCCCTGGTCTGGGAAGATCACACATGCTGTGGAGCAACTAAGCGCATGCACCACAACTACTGAGCCGGCGCTCTAGAGCCCGCGAGCCACAACTACTGGGCCTGTGTGCCACAACTACTGAAGCCTGCGTGCCTAGAGCTTGTGCTCCACAACAAGAGAAGCCACTGCAATGAGAAGGCTGTGTACTGCAATGAAGAGTAGCCCCCGCTCGCGGCAACTAGAGAAAGCCCGTGCACAGCAACAAAGACCCAACGCAGCCAAAAAAATAAAATTAAATAAATAAATAAATAAATAAATAATCGAAGAACTCTTTCTCCTCTACCCACCACTTTGGATCTAATTTATTAAACAGCATTTCTTCTGAGCACAGGCTCTGACTCCCTAGCAGGCTATAAGAATCCACTACTGGGGCTTCCCTGGTGGCGGAGTGGTTAAGAATCTGTCTGCCAGTGCAGGGGACATGGGTTCAAGCCCTGGTCTGGGAAGATCCCGCATGCTGTGGAGCAACTAAGCCCATGTGCCACAGCTACTGAGCCTGTGCTCTAGAGCTGGTGAGCCACAACTACTGAAGCCCGCATGCCTGGAGTCCATGCTCCACAACAAGAGAAGCCACCACAATGAGAAGCCCGCATACCGCAACGAAGAGTAGCCCCCGCTCACCCCAGCTAGAGAAAGCCCACATGCAGCAATGAAGACCCAACACAGACAAAAATAAAAACAAATAAATTAATTAAAAAGAAAAAAAAAGAATCCACTACTGTGTTGAAAAGTAATTCAGATATGGGTTTTTTTTTTTTTTTGCGCTACATTGGGTCTTCGTTGCTGCACACAAGCTTTCTCTAGTTGCAGCGAGCGGGGGCTACTCTTCGTTGCGGTGTGCGGGCTTCTCATTGCGGTGGCTTCTCTTGCTGTGGAGCATGGGCTCTAGGTGCATGGACTTCAGTAGTTGTGGCACACGGGCCCAGTAGTTGTGGCTCGCGGGCTCTAGAGCGCAGGCTCAGTAGTTGTGGCACACGGGCTTAGTCGCTCCGCGGCATGTGGGATCTTCCTGGACCAGGGCTTGAACTCATGTCCCCTGCCTTGGCAGGCGGATTCTTAACCACTGCGCTACCGGTGAAGCCCTGTTTTTGTTTTTGTTTAAATACAGGTAAATGACTCAGGAATCAGCAAACTTGGATATCGACATTTAACCTCAGAGTTCTTTCTGATAATCTAATAAGTGAGTTATTAAGGACTGTTGCACTTGACATAGGACAGTATTTTAGAATATAAATCGCTAATGTATAAGCTCATAGTCTTCTCTTTTGTAAAAATTAGTAAGAACTTCCCCCATGTTTCTTTCCAACTCCTTCTTACCACAGGGTTCTTTTCCACAGAAAAAAATGGGTTATTATTAAAACCATTTGCTCTAAATTATTACGATTCCTGGCTTGTACATTAAGTACCAAAGTTAATTTCACAGAGTAAGACCCCTTTATTCCATAAAATATATAAAAGATACCCAGAAAGAGTCCTATAGAATAGTAAGTGATTCATTCAGCAAGTTATATGCTTGCTAAAATCAGTCAAATAAGTCTTAGGATGCAATCTAAGTCAAGAATATTGAAAGCAGAGGCAGGGAACTACATACCGTAAGTACAAAAGTAAATTATAAGCAAGTATTTAGCATAAGTAAGTTCACCCAAGAAAGCAAGCTCCTTTTCTTTTGTTCTTTTTCCCTTTTCTTGGGGTCTCTCTGAGGTTTTTTTTTTTAATATTTTATTTATTTATTTATTTGGTTGCACCAGGCCTTAGTTGTGGCAGGCAGCCTCCTTAGTTGTGGCACATGTGCTCCTCAGAGCTCACTGGCTCTTTAGTTGTGGCAGGACAACTCTTAGTTGTGGCATGCATGTGGGATCTAGTTCCCTGACCAGGGATCGAACCCAGGCCCCCTGCATTGGAGCATGGTGTCTTAACCACTGCGCCACCAGGGAAGTCCCTCTCTGAGGTTTTTTTTAACAGTTGTTGGCTCCAGAGAACCATGCTTATTAAGGGAAGGAGATTTGAGAAGTAAAACAGATATAGAATGAAGACAAAAAGTGAAAACAAACCAACAGAAATCACTGCCACACGAAAAAGGATAAAAATTTAAGGACAGAAAAGAGATTAGAGAGTTACTGAAAAAAAGCAAACAGCATGAGAGACAGTAAATAATATAGATAACAGAAATGACCAAAAAAAAAAAAAAAAAAAGGATAAAACTAAAACCATTAGGGAAGGGAAGGATATCCACTTCTTCCTTACAGTTTATGAAAATGCTAGTAATAGAGCATTGGAGAAATGCTAATCTAATTGTGAACAATTACATTTACAGTCCTACTATGTCCTTGGGGATAAAGGGTAAATTTTCACTTAAAAAACACCCAGGCCAACTATCAATTTACAGGAAATTTGAGGACCAAAGGACACATTAAATGACACCACAGGATATAATCAGCAAAATCCAGACTGTGGGAAACTCTTCAACAAATAAGTTGCAAGGGAAGAAAAGATACTGAGGGGAATTTTTTAAAAAAGGGATTTAAAAGACAGCAATGAATTATAATAGATGAACTTTATTTGGATCCTGATTCAAATAAACAAATGTAAAAACAAGTATTACTTTATGAGAACATTAGGAAGTTGAACACTGACTAGATATTTAATAATATTAAAGAATTACTGTAAATTTTTTAGATGTGATACTGACATTGTAGTTATTTTAAGAGTCCTTATTTTTGACACACATACTAAATTATTTATGGATAAAATAAAGGAATATCTAAAAATCTGATTAAAAATAATCCAGGAGGGTGCAGCGTAGATGAAACAGGATTGGCTATGAGTTGATAACTGTTGAAACTAGATGATGGAAACGTGAGGGTTCATTATACTAAAAAAGTCTCTCTATTCTTGTATTTGTTTGAACTTTTCCATAAACACACACACACAAAGATGGATGTTAGTGCAAATTCTTGATTCTGAATTCAAATGTGGCCAATGACAATAGTCAGAAAGTATCTGCAGCTCTAAGGACAGCTCATACATAATTCTAATTGAGAAATAAAGGCAACTGATTAATATGAATGGGGAAAAGAAAACACTCTGACATAGTGGTCCTAAAGTTAAATTGAAAAATGCTGATTTCCTAGTTGGCATATACTGAAGGTTTTTATTTACATTTCTAGATCTGAAATGAAAGTAAATTGTGGTAAGTGTTGTGTTTAGAGTTCAGCTGTTGGATGTGTACATGAAAACAGTTAACATTCCATTATCAAATTATAAATGTGCTGACAAAACTTAAGACAATAGGGTAGAAAGGAAAGTAACAGGTACTTACCAGCACTGCATTCCTGGGCTACTAGGTTGAGAACTTCAACAGCTGCTGGACACTGCTGTATGAATTCTTCACAAAATAAGCTGTCTTCTAAAAGCTGGGCCATGACCAGGCATGCTCTTAATGTTAAAAGATTTACAATATTTCAAAGTCATCAATGGTCATTCTCTAAAAAGTCAACTGTGAAAAACATTTCAATCAATTTTATCCTCTAATTTAAACAAGGTTCAAACTCCCCATTCCTCTTGCTTTTTTTATGAGCTGGACTGGCTAGGAAGTATATAACTTCTCTTTTCCCCCGCATAGTAACTGCTGACACTGCGTGGACAATTGGAAAAGGGAAAAATGGCTGCCACCTCCCTAAATGAAGTCACCAAGTGCCAGGTGAGAAATCAGCACCATCTCTTAACAGCTCTTCCTAACCGGCGCTCCATGGGCAATATTAATGTTCTGGGAACAAGAGAGGTCCAAACGCTTGGGAAATCTGTATGCTGATCTCTCTCACCTAACTCAAAACACATATTAGAACTTTCTGACAAGTTTCATTGTCAAAAGAAACTTGCTGTTGTTTCATTGTAAATAAATGTATTTTCTTTCCAACTCCAGTACTTGCGAGCATTCCCTAATTTTCTCCTCAGCAGTCTGGAAAGCAGATGGACCAGATAGGTACTAACGTGGTCCGAACCACTTTAAAAAAGGCAAAGCTGCAGAAGAATTCCTGTGACAGGACAAAGTTCTTTAACCAAAGCAAATCAGTGGAGCCTTATGTATGTGCTCTATATATCAATCATATTTTGTTTATTTACTTTCTTAGGGAAACAGCTAAACTTTATTTCAAAGTGCAGAAACAGGGGAATGCAACAAAAACTGTAGTAAACATAGCACAAGAGGATAGTTTCTGTTACTCAGTTTGGCATGAAGTTCACGCTGCGGACCCACTAAGCCTGGTGCAGAGGGGCCCATGGAGGACCCCTGTCTCTGTGCCTGCACCACCTCAGCACATTAGGGGATCTTTGGAGGGTGCTCACCTTGTTCTTATTTCAGCCAGGAGCCGAACGACTGCCATCACAGGAGCTGACCCATCTCCTGTTGCAGGAAGTGAGGTATGAATAGAGAGACTTCCCTCCTGAGGAAGCAACATGGACTGGACTGCCTGTACTACCTTCTCAGTAATGGACAGTTTATGAAGAGGCAATGCCTGATGGCGGTGGGGGGAGGGGCATGGCAAAAAGTTAAATTCAAGTAGTTAGTTTATAAGAAATGAGGGTGTTATTATCATCTGGAGTTAATTCTCAAAATTTCAGTTAAAAAGAATCAAATCACCATACAGAATTGCAAGCTAGACCCAAACAATTAAACATACAATACACTGTGGAATATTCCAAACCAAAGAAATGAATTTTGTCATCCAGGTAAAAATTTCCACACAAATGTTACTATTAAATGATTATGCCCAATAGGTAAATACACGTCACAAGCAAAATTTAAGAAAACCAAGTATTTGTGCTTCTGTACTGTGTATGTGCATATTACTCATTACAGTACGGTTACCATCTGCAGTAACATTTTAAGATGCATTTAAAAATCACCTTACCTCTGATCTTGGAACACAAAGTCTAGACAATGGAATAGTCAGTGTGTCTGATGCTTGCGACGTCTTTCTACAGTCTATGGGTGGGAATTTGACTGTAGCTATACCTTCCTGTTCATTGATAGAAGCCACTACTCCGACGCTTCCTGATATTCCTCTACCTAAAACCTAGAGACACAGAGGGATTAGCACTACCTACCAGCTCTGATGGTGTGAGCAATTATCTGATGTGACAAGTGGGAAGAGGAAACTTACAGCTGTCATTACCGGCATTACAGTAATAGTTTCTTATAACGCAGATACCAAGCCCTGAACATGAGTTAAAATAATAGGTCCTAAAACCTTACATCGAGGTGATCACAATATGATACAAATTCACACTTTCAATTCTAAAATACTGCCAATATTACCACCACCACAGGACACAAGTATTGTAGTTAACATTACACAGTATTGTACTAATATCTGACTAATCGGCAGCATAGTGTGGATTAGAAGCCACGAGTTTCTTAGCTTAAAGGAACAAGGATTTTTGTCCAACTGGGTGGATGATACTTGTCTTACAAATGAGCAATTAATCAATGGACTTATATACAGGGGAAAGCGATGACTTGGGAAAATGGTGGCTGGTTACCTGAACCTCAGACCCTATCTTGATTGTCTCTTTGAAGCCTCCAAGTGCACACAGTGCAGCGACAGCCTGGCGGGCGATTCTCTGAAGTTTGGCGAGTTTTCTGCCACTACTGCTGCCATTTTCCAGAATGCTTTCTGCATATTTCCCCAATTGTGGAATGTACATCAGCGCACGAGACAGAACCTAAGTGTAAGAAGCAGCCCATGCAGTGGGAGATAAAGCTCTGGTTGTTTTGATACTAAGCATGATGCAGTGTCTACAACAGTGCCTGGGTCCCATGTGCTAAAGGAACTCTGGATATGAGAGGGGTGAAATAATTATCAGGTATGACCACTGACATTCTTGGCACATCTGCCTTACGTGATTGGACAGAACTGGAAATACACAACCTCAAAATATGGGAGAATCAAACACTGTTAATAAAACCCCTAAACTAAAGCAAAAATTTATTTGCAGGAAAACCATAACAGCATACTACCTACATCCCAACACCCAAGTACCTTTAGGACACGTTATAAGGTGTTCATATCACGAATGACTGGGAAAAGGGAAATTGATTACCAAACCCTAGTTTTCAGGAAACTGAACTATTGTTTGTAAAGATGAATTACTGACAGAGCACTCAGGGAGTGTAAACCACACAGAGGCCTCCTTGGGACTTAGTAAGTACACTTAACAAATCCAATAAAGCAAGGCCGCGTGATTTCCTCATGTTAGTACCAATCGAATACAAGCAAGAAGGAGAAACAAGGAGTGCCATTCTTTTCCTGAGAACACTAGCCTGCCTTCCGTGAAATCAGAACTGGCAGTGAAAGGGGATGTGGGTTAACAGAGTTGAAGCTACTGAAACAAAGCAAATTTCAGGGGAAATACAGTTAACAAGTATATCTGGCCAGTTTGGGAACTCTCTCTTTGTTAGAATGTCCTTTGCTAGAACAGAACATTAACTTCTGTCTTGCTTCCTGTTTTAAGCAGCAACAGCGTACTAGCCTTCTCTGCTGTCGTGGTCCATATCTGAGCAGCATTTGACTCAGGCGCCATCAGCAAGCTGTGAAGCAAGGCGATCACTTCTGCGGCCATGCTGTTTGCCACATGCCCACTGATGAAAGGTCGGACAGGGTCGGTCCTGCAAGTGTCAACAGGGAAAAGTGTCAGTGCCCAGTGATGGTGAATAAGGCAGATGAGTGGCTTCAGGCTTGGCACCAGATGCAAACATTTTCTAGTTATAAATACTGGAAAAAGTGCATTTCAGTGACTCCCATTCTTTCTGGTAACTGAAGAAGCCTTGGAAACAATGGACCTCAAACCTTTAACTGTATAAACCATTGTGATCAAGGAAAGGACCTACACTACATCTGCCTCTGGCTGGCAAGCACAGAACCTCACACAAACTTCCCAGGGGCAACACACATTTATCTTTCCTCCAACTAGAAAGAAGCTTCTGTGTACAGTTGGGATGGTGACAAGTATCGTTTGGATGAAGTAAAGGCAGCAAGGACAGTTTACTATTTCCGCTACTCAAAAAAACTATAGCTGGTGTTCCTGGTGGTGGCCTTTCTCAAAAAAAAAACAATCCTCCAGCCACAGATGTCCACTCAGCTCGGAGGGCCTCCCTATTTGTCCCTCACAACCTCGGATCCACCTGGATGGTCATCACTTTCTGACTTGACTTTGAGAACAACTACTACAACGGATGGGTATTTTAAGCCCTCAGTCCTCATTTCCAGCAGGTCAAGGGGAGGATATAAAATTAAAACCCTCAAAACAAATCCTTTACAAAGTAAGTCTGAGAAGAGTGCAGACAGCTTCCACCCTGTGAAAGGTTTTACCTGGCAAGTTCAGAGTTCCTCTCTCGGCAAATGGAAGTTTGGGCGGTTTTCTTCTTGTCCCCTGTGGACAGTCCACTCACAGTCTCTGGGTTGAGCGATTCCACGGGTGGCCCAACGCTGACGATGAGGCCTGACTGTGCCCACTTGGTTGCTTTTCGCAGAGCAGCTGCCGCCTCTTCTGTAATCACCTCACAGCAGCCACCCTGGGGATTGTGACATTCATATTCTTTTTGCTCTTCTCAGCACTATACTTTAAAAAATCTGTTTCCCCTAATCCAGGCTCATTTTTATAAATTCATATATTAAAATATTATATGTAGAAAGTTAAATCTCCAGAAACATCCTTTGTCCTCATCCAGTCAGAGATCACTGTTAGTCCTCTAGAATTTTTTCCATGCAGATTCTGACATACATAATCATAGGCCACGCTACGCAGTTTTGATTTCTTTTTTATCAGTTATCAAAACATCATGAATTGTGATCATTGATATGAACCTGATACCATAAAATATCATGAATATCCATGTCTATATATTTAGACCTACCTGATTATTTTTATAGTTGTACAGTATTTCATTATATGAATGTAATAATTTCTTTAACAAATCCCCTATTTATGGGTACACAGATTCTATTTTGTTTTTTACAAACAGAACTGCCAAGGACAGGCTTGTCTCTGGATACTTGAAAATGCCTATTTACCCTCACCTTGGCAATAATGGGTACCATCGATCTTAACATTATCAGTGCGACAGGTAAAGATGATACACTACTATTGTTTTATTACCTCCCTTTAATTATTTATCGTGTAATCTGTGAACCTGAGCATAATTTTTATATTTTCACAGGCTTTTTTGTCTTTATTTCTTATTATCTATTATTATTACTCTTTTAACCTTTCACCCTATGGTCACTTTTTTTTTTTTTTTTGATCACTTTTAAAGTATTTTTAGGCTGTAGAACTTTCTTAACAGAGCTAAGAAAATTTCTAGGTCAAAACCAAGAGTTCTCTTCTACATTTTAACGTTAATGATACACTGATTTTGACTAGTTCTCTTGAAAATGGCCTCAGTTAAGCCACTGTCTTCAATTTCTCACCCTGTGGTAACTTGAAATTTAAAAAAAAAATTTCTCCTGAAAACCTGAAGCCTGGCATATGTTCTTCGACTGTGGGTCTTGGCGGAGCGGGTTCCTTCATATTGGGGTTACCTTTGTCATGTCTCGGTCCATTTTCACGACTTTCTCCATGTTGGCACCAGTACCAAGTCGGAAGGGCCGTCCTTCTGAGCTACTAAAATGGGAAGGCAGAGAGAAGCAATGAGTTTACAGGCATGGTCACAGGTTGGGGAGGCCTCAGTGAGTGACCTAAATCCCAAAGTGAGGGGATTTTAAGAACAGCCTGGATTGCTGCCTTGGTGTGAATGACTGGATCTTCCTTTCTAATAATTCAGCTCCCCCTGCCTCCTAAACCTGGCTCTCAAAAAAATCTTTCACCAAATTTGTACTATGACGTTTCACAGTGCCCAGGAATGTTCCTTGGAAGTTTCTTCATCTATGTGCTGACTTGCCCTGACCACGCTTAGTAGTGCTTTCGGTTGCCATGATGGCAGACAAGGGATCCAATTATGAGGATGACACCATCATTCAATCATTTATTTGAAGAGAGGACTCTTCCATCTGAGACATAAACACCTCTCCTAAATTCCCTTGTGCTCTGTGGGATCTTCTCGTTGTCCTGGATTCCACTGACAGGGTCCTGTAGATTTGTAAACTTTGGACAGTAATTATATATTTTTACTTCCTTGTTGAGCAATCATACCATTCATCCTTCGATTAAATAAAGCTATAAAAAAGTTTCTTATTTCTTCACCTCACAGTCAATGGTATCCCTAAATTTACTGATGGCTGAAGGATGCCAATAACTGAAAACCAAGCTGCATTATTCCTTCTCAAAGCCCAGGTCACACTATAGACTCCTCGTAGGACACAAATGATACATTCTCAACAGGATTTTCACTCTGTTGGGTCTGGAGAGACAGTACCTTTGGGTTCTGCATCAGAGGGACCTGCATTTATATTTCAGCTCTGCCTCAGTTTCTCCATATGTAATGACAGGGATGATAGTAACATTGATTACCTCTTAGGGGTGTTAAGAGGGCTGAGACAGTTGATACCTGTAAGGGGCTTACTCAGCACAGTGCCTGCGACATGGCTAGTGCTTGATGGCATATAGCTATTACAATCATCACCTTAGTAATGGTTGGAGAACTTCATGGGATGACTGGTCTTCACGCTTGTGGATAAAGATAGAGAGCTTGCCATCCACTGCTTCACTCTCTTCTCCAGGGTCTTTATCTCCTTTTAAGGAACTCTTGGGGCTGATTTTTGTCAACGTGGTGTCAGGTTCGGAAGCGGTTGGAGAAAGGACTGTCTGACATCCTTTAAGCAAACAAAAAAATTGCGAAGTTGTTTGTGCGGCTCCCCTGTATAAGGAAAGCACTGGCTTTGGAATCTCTCTTCCTCCCTCTCTCCCGCTCGTCCCTTCTCCGCTCTCTCTCCCTTTTATCACAGGAAGCACAGCTGCAGTTGTGGACAAGGGAAAGCTCGGTCTGACCGTCCACAGGAAGTGAGCGCCTCAGTGCCAGTCTTCCGTCCAGGAGGCTACTCACCTGGGACCACGTAATCTGCTAGCTTTGCTAAGAGCAACGAGGCGATCTTGGACGCTGGGTCGCTGGGATCCTCTTGCTCGCTGTTTAGGGAGGGGACAGAATAGCTCCAGGGTGGGAGCTCCACATTCCCACAGTCTTCTACGCTCATCAGCGGGAGTGCCGCCCGGCACAGCTGAAGAATGATAAGAACCAGCTTTGGGGACGGGCGTTGGTCAAGCAGCAGGGAGAGGAGTTTGGACACACAAGCTGGCTGGCTCAGGATGGCTTTACCTATGTGACTCCTGCAAAAGGAGGAAGAAAAGGTCCACAATGCTGAGAATGTTATCTACAGAAATTCAGAAGCAGAAGTTCCCTAGATGAGGTTGAACAAACTGATGACTTCATATTTAATGAGGAAGACACAGATTTGGCAATACGTTTTTATGAAGGAGAATTAAGGGTTTTTGTAAACATCCGATGAAAGCTCATAATTGACCAATAATACTTTAAAAGATTTTTGAATATTTTCTGATACTTGATGTTTATTTAATTGAGATCCTATAGTTCAGCACGATTCACAGAACACCAAGACTTAGAAACCCAAGCTAGGAGGCTTTTAGTTTAGTCTTTTATTCCTTTTTAAGAAGTGCTTCAAGACCAGAGATCATACAGTGTTGTACTGGCCTCAAGAGTCTGGGATCTGCCACAGCTGAACGTGTTACATTTCAGCAGAAACCAAAGAATAAGCATCCTTATGTGGACAAGCTTTTGTGGGCCTCACAGCTCACACATGATTAAACCTCCACAGAGTATCTTCTTTTAAAGACACAGCATGAGAAGGCGAATTAATTACAGGTCCTGGCTGATTATCCTTTAATCTTGCTATAATGAAGGTAAAGAAGTTTGGTTACTGAATGCAATTGTATTGACTCAAAAGGTTAGCAGCTGTTGCCAGTCAAGTATTGAAGCAAATGATAATATGTTATTTTATGATGTAGATATTCACCTAAATAATTTTCTTATTTTGGAACTAAATGCTATTTTTCAGTGACTTCATCCTCTGCTATTTTTCTTGATGCAGGAGCATATCAGGATGGCCTAGTAAGATGTTTCTAAAGACAACCACCCACAAAGGAAGCCAAATCACTCAGAGGAAAAGCCACCTCCTCCCACAGCTCCAGCCAGGCCTTCCTTTTTTTTTTTTTTTTTTTTTTTTGCGGTACGCGGGCCTCTCACTGTTGTGGTCTCTCCTGTTGCGGAGCACAGGCTCCGGACGCACAGGCTCAGCGGCCATGGCTCACAGGCCTAGCCGCTCTGCGGCATGTGGGATCTTCCTGGACCAGGGCACAAACCCGTGTCCCCTGCATCGGCAGGCGGACTCTTAACCACTGTGCCACCAGGGAAGCCCCAGCTGGGCCTTCCTTACCTCGAGAGGTCATTGAGAAGACTCAGGACGTCCTGGAGGGCATCGTTCCCGGCAGCCTGGTTGCCACAGCTCTCTGTCGCTCGGGCGAGGTGGTTAGTGAGAAGGCTGGACACCTGACGGGCCAGACCTGAGTGCACAGCGTCTGTGGAGCCGCCTTCAGAGTGCAAGAAAGGAGAAGCACAGTGAAAGCTCCAGGAAGGCATGGCGAGTCTGCAGGTGTGGTGAGCCTGCATTAAAGCCCTCCCTTCGCCCAATTTTCCTTTAACCTGTTCAGTATTTCATTAGCCATCCAATTAGTGTCTCCTCATTAGATAACAACTGAACATAAACAAGGTAACAGTAACTTGAGAAATGATTCAGTGTTGGGGAAAGACATTCCTCTTAATTAAAACTGAATATAATTCATCCACACAAAACCCAGAAACATACTTTGATTGACAGGCAAGAATCACTATTTTACTGTGATGAAAATATCTTGATTTTTTTTTTTTTTAGTGAGGTACAGTTTATGTACAATATAAGTTACAGGTGTATAACACAGTGACTCGTAATTTTTAAAGGTTGTACTCCATTCATAGTTATTATATAATATTGGCTATATTCCCTATGTTGTACAATATACCCTCGTAGCTTATTTTTTACACAATAGTTTGTACTGCTTAGTCCCCTACCCCTATAGTGCCCCTCCCCCCCTCTTCCCACTGGTAGCCACTAGCTTGCCCTCTATATCTGCGAGTCTGTTTCTGTTTTGGAAAACGTCTTGATGTTTAACTCACACCCTACCTCTTCTCAAACACAATAAAAGACACTTTGGGGTCTTTCTATTTTCATTGTAGTTCCAGAGCCTTCCCCAAACATCTCTCGTAAAGGCCACAAAAATTATTTGCCATTTACTGTTCATTCTACCTAGAAGTCTTCTTTATCCTTCAAGAAGAACTCACATGTCACCTTCTTTGGGGAGCTTTGCCTGATCCCTAGCACAGCTGGTCTGTAGGGACCTCTATGCTCCCATAGCACTTTGTGTGCACCTTGATCATGGCATTGATTGCCCGGTAATTATTTGTTCATTGGTCTATTTCCCCCACTGGACCATATATATATATATATATATATATATATATATATATTTTTTTTTTTTACATGGATCATCACAGCATCTTTATTTTTAATTGGACCATATTTTTTAAGGTGAGGAACGATGCCTTATTCATCTTATGCCTGGCTCTCAGGACAATAAGACACAGAGTGAATGAATAAATAAACAAGCTATATACCTGGGATACTATGGAGAAGTTATCCTTCAAGTTTACTTTTTAAATTGGATTGGTGACTGAAAATATAATCTGAAAATAGCACCTCAAAAGTGCAACTGGAAAATCATTGCATAAAAATATTTATTCGGACACCGTTAGCAGTGTTGACAAAAAGGAAATGAAAGATGTCTTCAATTTCCTGGGGTTACTGTACTCCTTTCAGATGGTTATCATTCCTCCCCACCCCCGCAGCTTTACTGAGGTATGATTAGCAAATAAAAATTGTATATATTCAGATTGTAGAACGTGAATTTTTTAAAAGGTGTACAACGTGATGATTTAATATGCATATACATTGTGAAATGATTACCACAATCAAGTTAGTGAATACATCCATCACCTCCCATAGTTACCTTTCTGTGTGTGTGGGAGGGGATAAGAACACAAGATTAATTCTCTCAGCAACTTTCAAGTATATATAAAGTATTATTAATTCTAATCACAATGCTGTACATTAGATCTCCAGAACGTATTCATCTTATAACTGAAAGTTTGTCCCTTTGAACAACATCTCCCCATTTCCCCCACCCCCTAACCGTGGCAACCACTGTTCTACTGTTTCTATGAGTTTGGCTTTTTTAGATTCCACATATAAGTGAGATGGCTGCAGTATTTGTCTTTCTGTGTCTGGCTTATTTTACTTAGCATAATGTCCTCCAGGTTAGGATACTCTTTACTGTCATAGAGTAGTAAATTTTCATAGAACCATGCCGATGAAGAGGCTCCCATGATAACATAATTGATTCAACCAATCTACTTATGTAATTTAATATAGCTTTTCTTTCCCCCATCCAGCACAAATACTTAATATTAACACATCAATAGAAGAAATCAATGAGCTCCAGAAAGGAATCCTGCTTCTCACCTTCTTCTTTTTCCCATTCAACACAGCGGTTGGCAAGCACCTGGAAGGCTGCCCAGGCCATGGTGGCCACCTTCTGCTTCTTGGTTTGTTTCTCACTGGAGCTGGACTCAGTCTGACTGCTCAAGCTACACAGTCGATCCATGAGCTGAACAAGGCCACTGCGCACCAGGCACTTCTCTTCACTCCTGGGCCAGGCAGAAAGGGTTGAATGAAAGAAATATAACTGATTAGCCCTTAGGAACTTCTCACTTAAGATTCAGGTTATCAAAGGGTCATAAAACATGTCAGTATAGTTTCTTGTCCACAACTTAGGATACCAATGTATAACTCAACATAGAAATTTTTTAGAATGAGTATTTTCCTTCATAAATAATGAACGTCAAGTTCTGGTTAGTTCGTATACAACAGCAAAGTAAAAATCGATGGAATCAACACAAGGTTACCATAATAGAAAAAAACTACATACTTTATCATAAGGGGATTCAAAGAATGACTTCATGAATTCTTGACATTTTCAAACTATTAATCAAGTAACTAAGAGAGGAAATAAATGTGCATAGGCAAAAAATTTTGTTCAGTATATAAATAATTTCCTAGGGACCTATTTCTTTCCTTCAAACTTCTCCATTTTGACACTGTAATATAATCCCTAATGGGGATCCACATTTGATCATGCAGGAACTCAACAATAAGGAATTTACATAGTAACTTTAAGTGTCTGTCAGGAGACAAGCTCATTTAATCAGAGTGATAGTGTCACTGGATAATCAAAACCAAAAAATCCAATTTTTTAATTAAAAAATATTTCTGTTTAATCAACTACATTGTGGTGTACCTTACGAACAATAGAAAGCATTTCCTCGCTTACCTGGTGTAAGGTATAGTACATAAGAGTCCGATGCTATTCGCACAAGCGATAGGGTAACGGGCGCACAAAGAGACAACAGAAGTCATGGTCTCGCCGAAGGCTTCCTGGACCTGCTCGACCATCCCACCACAGGTTAGTTCTTCAATTCTAGGGAACAGAACCAAAGCTCAGACTTCCTCAACCATGTCAAGAACGGCGATAGTGAACACAAGAGCAAGAGAGTTCTTCTGAGAAACCCAAGAGTGTCTAGATGAATCCAGAACTGAAGGAATCTTGGAGATCAGTGTTTCCCAAACTGCAGGATCACAGAAGGCTGTTGGGCAGGATTTCTAAGTGTGCCTCAAAGACAACGCCCACACTCAAGAAAAGTCTGGGAGGGCTTCGCTGGTGGTGCAGTGGTTAAGCATCCGCCTGCCAATGCAGGGGACAGGGGTTCGACCCCTGGCCCAGGAAGATCCCACATGCCACGGAGCAGCTAAGCCCGTGCGCCACAACTACTGAGCGTGCGCTCTAGAGCCTCTGTGCCACAACTTCTGAAGCCCGTGCCCCTAGAGCCCATGCTCCACAACAAGAGAAGACACCACAATGAGAAGCCCGCGCACTGCAATGAAGAGTAGCCTCCGCCCGCCACAACTACAGAAAGCCCGTGTGCAGCAACGAAGACCCAACACAGCCAAAAAAAAGAGAAAAGTCTGGGAAATCCCACGTTAGGTAAAGGTAAGCTGGGTTCCTCACTGCAGGACTACTCAGAACCTTTTAAGGTTAAAGTCTTTCATATCTCTAGGAGCAAGAGAATGGCACCCAACATTTCCCAAACTTATTTAATAATGAAACCATTCATTTGAGGCATGGCTACGACATTCCATGCAGCACTGAATACTGTAAATACAATTGCACTAGTGAGAAAACCAAGACACAAATAAATTAGCGAAGCGTCCTTTGCAAGTTCGTACTCTGATTATGAGCAGAATGTGAGAATCCTGTTGGGAAATAAGACTTTCCCAATGTAAAAACACAACCTGGGATAGATTCTATGGCAATTAATGTTAGCTGAAAACTAGAACTATCGGACTTATCTACAAAGATATACAACATAATATTGTTTATAATAGTAAAAATAAATAAAAACTAAGGCTTAAAAATAGGAAATTGGCTTAAAAAAGGTCCAGGGATATGATGCAGTGCTATCCGAGCACTAAAAACATTATAGGAGATAACTACGGTTAGACTAAAGACTGAACAAATACACTAAAACATTAATAGGTTTTATTTTAAGATGCTAGATTTACAGGTCATTTTTATTTTATACTTTGGGATTTTCTGCATTTTTTTTTAGACGTCTGACACATGGCATTAATAATGTCATGAGGGAAATGTAATGAGGGAAAAAGGAATAATGCTGCCACTGTTACAGAGAAACTACTCTGGAAGTAAGCTGTGGCAGTCACTAGTGTTACTCACTACGCCTCTGGGCACCGCTGCGGTTGGGTGGGCATGTGACTAGTCTGGCCAACGAGCCAGAGCTCTGACAAGGGCCCTGAAAGCTTTCGAGATGGTGGTCTCCTCCTCTGTCCTGAGCTCTCTGTGATTACCATGAGCCAAGACAGACCTGCAATGGACGTGAGCAAGAACTAAAATTTTGTTTCTTCCGCAGCAAAGAGCAGCCCCCGCTCCAGGAAACTAGAGAAAGCCTGTGTGCAGCAATGAAGACCCAACGCAGCCAAAAATAAATAAATAAATTCAAAAAAAAAGAAAAGAAATTTGATCTAGTAAAAATAAGCACCAAAAATATAGGGATATAAGGTTGTTGACTGCAGCACTATTGTTAATGCAAAAGGAAACCAAAACAGAAAGAAGGAAGAAAGGAAGGGTGGAAGAAAGGAAGGAGAGGGAAAGTGAAAGAGAGAAAGAAACAATAAATGAACCTAGGGCTTCCCTGGTGGCGCAGTGGTTGAGAGTCCACCTACTGGTGCAGGGGACACGGGTTCATGCCCCGGTCTGGGAGGATCCCACATGCCGCGGAGCGGCTGGGCCGGTGAGCCATGGCTGCTGAGCCTATGCGTCCGGAGCCTGTGCTCCGCAACGGGAGAGGCCACAGCAGTGAGAGGCCCGGGTACCACAAAATAAATAAATAAATGAAACTATGTGTCCATCAGTAGTGGATGAGTTAAATAAAATATAACCACCTATACAACTGAGGTCCATGAAGTTCTTAAAAGCTATAATGCAGATCTATACATATTAACATGAAAAGACACAGATATCCAAGATATATTGAGGAAAACAACTGATTACAGTAAGGTCTGTGTAATATAATCTGAATTGAGCTTTAAAAAAATCATACACATACACACTCAAGCATACAAAGAGAATGAAATAGCTATTACGTATGCATAGTTGATACAACAAGCTCTTAATGAACAGAGTGAAATTTAGGAAGGGAAGGGAAGGAGACTTTTACTTTCTGTTATATGTGCTGAATTTTTAAAATTAAATCCTGTACCAGTTTTGTTAAAGTATATTATTTTATGGGAAAACATTAAAATCTAAGATCTTGCTCCAAGAGTAATCTCTGAAATGGCTTTTGCCCATTCCAGACAGGACAGTATAAACTAACAGAAACAACTGACCTGGGTCCTCCCTGAAGGACCATTGTCACCGGACCCACAAGATGTGTCACTCCCCCGACTCGCACGGCAGCCGTCAGCAATTCCCGCATGTGCACCAGCGCCTGCTTGCGAGTGTTTCCCCGCCGCCACCTTGTCTGCGCAGCCAAAAGAAAGCTGCTGCTGGACACCTGAAACGCATGAAAAGGAAGTACACCTGACTCCTGCTGTCACACGACCCCTCGTGCTATCCACCTGTGGTCGGCAAAATGTGACGTACAGCTTGGTCAGGGTTGGTGCCGATGAAAGCAAACAGCTGCCCCAGCAGGACGCTGTAGGTGGGCTTATCCCTGCTGTCCTCGATGGCCAATGACTGCAGGAGCGTGAAGGAGCTGCTGCGGTGGCTGGTCACGTGGCGCCGCCTACAGCCAAACAAGAAAGCCGCTCAGGGAGTGTGTTGCGATGACAGCGCTCAGCCGCAGGTGGGAATCCGACCTTGGCCATTAGCTATTTACCTCTGATTTGCTCTAGTAAATTCCAAATCTTCGTTACCAATCATTTCCAGGTCAGAAGGAGCCGACATGCTGCGAAGAAAAACAGGCTGCCGCACAGCATGAGATATCACCTTTGTTTCAGAGGCTGATTTACAAGCTGGAACAGAGAGGAAGAAGAACGTTGACATATCTGCTATCCTATTTGTAAGGATGGCAGCAACAGCGAAAAGTAACAAGGAACCACCGAACTGTCTAAGAGTATCTTTGCTTTCCAGTTCAGCCACCAAACCAGCTAGCACAGCACACAGATGATTTTTAGGCCAATTTTTTTTTGGGGGGGCAGGGGGCACCGTGCCGCACAGCTTGTGGGATCTTAGTTCTCTAACCAGGGACTGAACCCAGGCCTTCAGCAGTGAAAGTGCAGAGTCCTAACCACTGGACTGCCAGGGAATTCCCTAGGCCAATTTTTTAAAACCTTGAATACTGAGGTTTAAAACCTCGAATATCAAGGTTAAAAATTACTTTATCTTGAAAAACTAAACTCTTTTTATCAAATTGGGTTTCCAAAGAAAGGCTGAAAAATTCATTTAATTTCGTAAACCATCAGTGTTAACTTTAATATTAAGCATTCCAGAAAGCAAGAGAGGACAGAGAAAGTAATTTCTGGAAGCAAAAAATCTTAATTCAAATAAATCCAGATCCTTTTTTTTTTTTTTTTTTTTAAGAGATGGCCTTTGTTCCCCCTTTAATGCTGGCTTTATTTAGCTGACTTACTGCCATTTGGTGATACCTCTGCTTTGATCATAGTTGATGTGAGTAAATATCACACTTTAGCTAGAATCTGACCAGCCCTTCCTATAAGATATACACTCCTATCAAGGAAATAGTTGTTTTGTAAAGGAACACTTTAATGGAAGCAGACAAAACTGCATGTGAAGATAGGTAAAGAAAAAAAGATGTTAAGAAAGTTGAGGTCATTTTGAATCTGTCTTAAAAATGGTTAGATAGCTTCAATCTAAAAAAATTATAATTTTTGAAGACATTGTCTCTTAGGAAACTACTGGTTCATCATCTCTAATGCCAAAAGCCTCTTGGAAAGCACCACCAGGCTTACTGAGTGGGTAAGTCTTTCATGGGACCTTCAATGAACACGGGCTAATGTGGCCAGGGACATGGTGTAGCTGACCATCTTAGCATGTGTTCATACTGCACACCTGGCATGCTTCCCCTGCTGCAGGGGAACCCTATTACTGGGGTCAGAAACCTGGGAGTCATCCTAGACTTCTCTCCCTAGTGAGAGGAGCCCTGGGCAATCAGATGGGATGAAAACAAGTTCACTTGCTCCACAGTGTCCATCGGGCAATGGGTCTAGACAACATGGAGTCTTTCATTTAAGAACACGTTTATGGGCTTCCCTCGTGGCGCAGTGGTTAAGAATCTGCCTGCCAATGCAGAGGACACAGGTTCAAGCCCTGGCCCAGGCAGATCGCACATGCCGCGGAGCAACTAAGCCCGTGCGCCACAACTACTGAAGCCCGCGCGCCGTGCTCCGCAATAAGAGAAGCCACTGCAATGAGAAGCCCGCGCACCGCAATGAAGACCCAACGCAGCCAAAAATAAAAATAAATAAAATAAATTAAAAAAAAAAAGAAGAAAAGAACATGTTTATGACTTCTTCTCTCAGGGTAAGAATTAACACTTGCTATTATGGGCTCTGCCCAGTGTGTGGATCTGGCTTAAGTAAGAAGACTCGTTGATTTCCCTGAGAAATGCGTTTTCAAGCTAGCAATTAAAATGTGACCAGGAGGGCTTCCCTGGTGGCGCAGTGGTTAAGAATCTGCCTGCCAATGCAGGGGACACGGGTTTGAGCCCTGGTCCAGGAAGATCCCACATGCCACGGAGCAACTAAGCCCATGCGCCACAACTACTGAGCCTGCACTCCAGAGCCCGTGAGCCACAACTACTGAAGCCTGCATGCCTAGAGCCCGTGCTCCGCAACAAGAGAAGCCACCACAATGAGAAGCCCGCACACCACAATGAAGAGTAGCCCTTGCTCGCCGCAACTAGAGAAAGCCCACGCGCAGCAACGAAGACCCAACACAGCCACAAATAAATAAATAAAATAAATTAATTTAAAAAAGAATGTGACTAGGAAAAAAATTAATAGTGGAAATTCATGCTAGAAGGTTCCACATAATTACTAAAGAGGAAATGCAAACTCAGCTTCAAGTAAAGAGAAAAATATGATGCATTCCAGGATTCACAATGTTGACTAATTATATGTTACTATGAAAATGACAATCCATAATCTAAAAATGAGGGGCACTGGGATTATAAAAATACATGTTATTGGGCTCCTTAGATGCTTCCCCTCAAAACTAAACAAGGCAAATGACGAGGCACCCCTGATGCTCAGATGACTCACAAAACACCACATGAATTCAATGAAAAGTACTTCTTGGCTGGAAAAAGTAAAAGGCAAAATTAAAAAGTTGAAATTTCCTTTTTTTCCTTTCTACGAGTACACAAGAGTGATTTTCTTTTCTTTTTCTTTTTTTTTTTAAAGCAGCTGATGTATGTTTTATGAACAGACTAGCGCAGACAGCCTTTCAGGGCTGGCTGTCAGCAGTACCCGGTGTTTCTGCGGGGGTCCCTGAGATGCTTCTTGTGAGGCCGGACTGGGCCGCAATGGTGACGTGCAGCAACAGCTCAGCTCGGTTCATTAGACTCTTCACTAACGTCTTCGTTTTAGCCAGTGGGTGCGAGGGTTTCTGAATAAGAGAATTCACTTCTTGTAGGAACTTCTCCCTATAAAGAAAGACTGATGTGCATTTAGTTGTCCTCTGGTTTACCAAAACTAAAGTGTTTCATTACAAAGGATATGAGAAGATAGAGGGGAACCTAAGCAAAAGTAATCTGATAAATATTGCTCGCCTTCCCCCTTCCCCATCCGAGGAGAGCCGTGCTATGAACTGTGGCCAGTTTTAGTTCCTTTTGCCCAGTTTCAAGTGCCTATATGCTAACTTCTGAAGGCTAAAATCAAAGTTTCCAAATACCAAATAAGTTCCAACTCTAAAATATTTAGTTGAATGCACAATATTTTTTAAAATATCTGTTAAGAGATGAGATCTTTGCATTTTGTTTTGAGCATCAAAGTGATAAATTAGCTTTACACAGTTACTAACATCACTAACCTCAGAGACAGGACCATGTTTTCAAGATCATTTCCATCAAAGGAGACTTCCTTCATTGAACACAAAAGTTCTAGTTCTTTCATTTTGTTCTAAAGAAGGAAAAATCAAGAAAAGATCATATGCAGAATCTGCAAAAACTGAGTTTTACTGTACGTGTTAAAAGGAACAGAAAATTTCAGGGAAAAAACCCACCTTTGGTCCATATTTCTACACCAGAAGCACATTTGTAAGTTACTATTTGATATTTTAATGATTAAAAATGGCAATGACTACTTTCTGGGGATTTCTTCAGTGCTTATAACTCTTTTATTTTTTTTTAAAGGCTTGAAAGCAGAATTTGATAATGATGATAACTGCTTTATAAAACTTAATAAGGAGTAACTTATTCTTTGTATCATTGACATGCTAATCTAATCAACCTTATTTAACCCTTTTTAAACAATGGATATGTTTCAAGGTATGCAACATTTTAAAAATGATGTTATCTCTACACACACAGTATATACCATTGTACTACAAATAGCAATGCCCCAGTGATGAGTCATACAGCTTGCTCACCTCATTAAAATGGTAATCATAGAAGAAAGGCATGTTGTTCTCCAGTTTCCCCTGTGTGGCATCATCAACCTCACTTTGCCATTTCTGTTCCAATTCTGCAACACTCTGACACATTAAAATATAAAACAACGTGAAACTAGATGCAAAATAAAAACAAATGCAATCTGTAAATTCAGAAATTTTAGTTGCAATAATCTTTTTAAAATTCAGATCACTTTTTAAACTTCATTAAATTTCTAGGAAAGAAGTCATCTCCCACAGTTATAAGAGACATCTAAATGTTTTAACTTTCACTTACCTGCAGCTGTCTCTCCATGGCATTGAGTTTCTTAAATGTCTCTCCCATGATTTTACACAATAAATCATATTCCTCAGCATGTTCTTCTTGATACTGGAAATTTATTAGGGACTGCAGTGCATCAACCAAGTTCAAGTGCTTAATGACACATGATACCACCATTTCCTCCATCACGTCTGGCTGGATTACTTCTCTGCGATCACAAGGGAAACCAGTCAGCTATATGACTAGAATTGGTAAGTTCTCAACTTACCAATACTGTATTTTATAGATGGAAGAGTGTACGCTTTGATTTAAGTATGTTAAATATTCACCACACTTTCTTTATTACAAGTTGGCAATAATTTGATATATTTACCTGATAAAACTGACATTGGCCAATGAAGCTGAAAATCAAAATTAAACAGACTTCATTTTCTATGATTTGTATATTTTGAGCTGGTGTTATATTAGAGCTGGAATAGGTCTGAGCTTAATAAAAGATCTTTGGCACGATGTATCTGCCAATTAATTTTATGCAGTATTATGGCTGGTAGTATTTTGGGCGTATGGATGTTGGGCTGAAAACAATGGTGCTTTTGTATTTTTTCATGTTAAATTTCATCTATTCTTCAAATTCTTCTCTCTGAAATGGCCAATCTTGCCTCAGAAGGCAGAACAGAGGCCTGCAAAACAGACTTAACTTTAAACTAGAATACCACAAAGACATTGCAAGACCTCACATTCTAGATTAAAGATTACCATCTCTCCAGGCGTTGAAAATAAAGAAATGTCTCTAAACCCTATGGAAACCAAAGTTGATGACTACCTTCAAGTAGAAGGTCAAACCACCTGAGAAAAACCTAGAATTTGTCAAATGTTAGCATGCATCAGAATCATATGGAAAACCTGTCAAGACACAGATTACTACTGGGCCCCATCCTCAGAGGTTCTGATTCAGCAGGTGTGAAATGGGGCCCAAGAACTGACAAGTTCTCAGGCGATACTAACGTTGCTGAGCCCACGCTTTTAACCCACCGACCTGGAACACCACCTGGGGGTACTCTCCAGAGCACCTGGTTAACATTCATCAAGTACATGTAAAATGAAAGGTTCATCTGCTAGACTACAAGAAGAAACACACCCCCTTCGCTTGTTTAAACATTTTTTCATTGGGAAAATAAAGTGCTGTATAGCAACATACTTTATACTTGGTCTAAATTGAGGTCTGGCACGCCCAGAAATTTCCCTGAGCTTTATCATGATTCCTGGAGGCAGCCTGATCCGGGGCAGGTCAAAGTAGTTTCCAACAGGAGGCACGAGGACGTCAGAGGGGTAAGTGAATTCTCTGTCTTCCTCAATGGTCAGAGGCAGTGGAGACGGGCTTGGAGTAAGGGCAGGGGAGATCACACCATTGGCCTCCACCTGCCACTGGCACCTGAACATAAAGAAGAAGAGATTCTTCACTTCCTCTTCTATCTGGAAAGCTACTTGAAGTTTGCAGATATATCGATATTCAACATTTGAAGGATCACATTATGTATTAAGTATTTATTCATCAAACCTCCTCCAGAGGCTAAAGAAAAATAAGCATTATATGAAACCCCATCTTTGGGACTCTACCTCCTCCCCAACATTTTATTATGAAAACTTTTAAATATACAGAAAAGTTGGAAGAATTACACAGCTAACACTCATATACCCACAGCCAAGATTCCAGAAGGAACACTTTGCTATGTTTGCTTTATTGTCCATCTTCCCATCCTTTTGGGGATTCTTTAAGTATACAGTATTTGGGTTGGAGAAAAGCTTACACAGATCAAGGGTGTAATTTCAAACTTAGTAAAGTAAGGACCACAAGGCACTTTGATGTAATCTTCATCTTATTTCTTAGACACAGCGATACCCATGGTATCCAACCCATGGATTGGCAAGCAGTAGGCACAATCAGCTGGGAAATGTACTAAAAGTAGTTTTCCACATAAAGTCCTTTTTCCTTTGCGAGCAAAACTAGTCCAATTTGAGCCTTTTCTTACCTTTGTAAAAGTTTGGATCGCAGCAGCTCCTGACAGGCTTCTTCTTCTTTGGTAATTTCTGGTCCGTTGTATAGGATTCTTAACATAGAACAAGCTAACACAGACAGACCTAAAGCCAGGTCTACCAGAAAAGGTAAGCCTCCCGACACATCCTCTGAAGACTCCTACAATGCAGACAGGGCAAACCAGACTGGTCAGTTACACGGAGGAGCACTTCACCTGCGCTGCACCACTCTGCACTGTCCCCAACCACAGGGGCTCATGGAGCAGTATCAAGTATCATTGCTACGGGACACAGAGACAGCACCCAACACCATGAGTAGATAGACGGCGGCACTGGAATGACCACAGAGTGAAGTCTCAACACAATTCTGGAGAGAGAAGAGTCAGTAAGACTCCATATTAGAAACAGCATAAATCACATGCAAGATTTTTTGGATAGCTTCCTCTCTGCTGTACCTATCCAGGTATAAATCACTATTTCATTTTGTCACCTCCATTCTGTGCTTGAACGAAGATGCTGTCAATGATTACATTGAATTCATTCAATAAATATTTATTGAGTGCCTACTGTGTACCAGCCATTGTTCTAGGTGCCTGAGATAAAGCAGAGAACAAAACAAAGAGGCCTGCCCTCATGGAGCTTACATTCTAGCAGATAATCCCACTCCAGAGATCCTTGGCTTGGTTAAACTTAAGCAACCGCCAAGTCTGAAAATACGTTTTAATTTATTTAAATAGATTTAATTTATTTAAATAGATTCCTGAGAGGAAGGTAACTGGTACTGTTAAAAGGAGTAGATTAAACCTATATACAGAGTGTAACATGAGTAATTAAGCAAAGACAGATCTAGACTAGCAAGAAGAGCCTTTGGGAACAGAATAAAAATAATCCGATTCTACTACTCTTAAAACCCAGAATCCAAGGGCTCACTTCTACCAGGTGTTCGAGTCTTCCTCACCCTCTGGAAAGATGCTGGAGGCAGACCACCTCTCCAGGCTTTGAAGACGGAGCCCCTAGCAAGGGATTCTTTCTGTGGTGCTGTATTGATTTTAGGTCCCAGCTAGTTTTAGTCCATACAACTACTACTTCTATTAGTGGTCTACTGCTGCCAAATGGAAGAGATGGATGAAACAGCAGCTCATATTTTGCCTCGTTTCCAAGGCAAATATGATGTACATAACCAAGGCACACAGGAAAAAGTACACTATGCCCACAGCAGTGGTTAGATTCAAGTACCTGAGCGCGAACTGTGCAAGCAAAGCCCCACATAGCTTTATCGGGAGTGTTGTGTTCACGGCCACTTCTCATTTCAAAGGAGAAGGTGACTGTATCTCCTTCCACCTTAAAATTTAAGGGGGGAAAATGCACTTTAAAAACAAGACACAATTTTCAAGAAAGCAATGAATTTCAGAGATATACTTTCAGAGGGACCACAGCCAACATTTCACTTCTTTTCTCACTCGCTTTTTGATTCAAATTCCATCCCCTCTCATCTGGATGCCAACCTTTCAGCTGTCTCTCCTGACCAGGTAGCTTTGGGAATGAGGCATCTGTGAAATGGCCACGATTGCCCAATAGCAGGATCAGAGTAAAGATCAAATCTTGAACGTAATTTCAATAAAATCCTCAGATTTCTACACTTTCTGCCCTCCCCCTCCTCCATCTCACCACCTCACTTGTGCCAATAAGGTGGGCAAATAGCCATTAGCTTGAAGAACACAGAGTGATGAAAGACCTTGCTCTGTATTGCTGAATCAATACCATGAGTAAGAAACAAAATGCAGGAAATCAGAGAACGATTAAAAGTATTGTGCTGATCCAGATTTGGACGCATCTGGACTATACCTCTGGAGGTAACTTGCTGCCTATGGCTGAATTAAAGAGGGTACATAATATATGTGAGATAAAGGCTCTGGGAGCAGACTCTGGAGAGGTTTTCAGGTTTTAGTGGGCATTTCAGTTCATATTCATATTCTAGGTAGATATGTTATAGTTCAAGGGCCCACATTACAAAGCATGGCTCCAATCTCATCAGTCTGAGAATGGATAGTTATTTTTGCTCCAAAGGCCCCAATTCATTTGAAAACACTGATTCCACATTTTAAAACGGCAATGGCCCTATGGTTCTAGGACACCCATCATAAGGGAGTCTAGAGAATAAGTGAGTGGGAAGAACTAGCAGTCCTTTCAATGGACAGGGAAAGAAATGCTGTGACAACCTCAGCCCATGGAGTAACCTATGGAACAGATAGATACAAGTTCTGGAGCGGATAGGGGTCTGATGCCTTACGAGCGAAAGGAGGGTCATTCTGAACAAAGTAGTGAGTTTACAGGCCTACCGAGGTAGCCCCACCTCAACAAAAGCCCCCGTGGCAAATGTCTTCTAGAAATAGAGTTAATACTTGGGCCCACGGGGAATGCAAGTTCATTTTCTTTTCTAGGAAGCAAATGTGCCTGGATACCATACCTTCACCAAGTCTTTCGGCCAACCAGTTCCTAAGACACTACGGCTGCCATATCCCAGTGTGTTGCCTCCATACTCAGCAACCTTCCTACTGTTTGTGTTAGGCCCCGCGTATATCACCAACTTCAAAACAGAAAATATACTGTTAGACTGTAAAAGAAAAACAAAAACAACATCTACAAATAAAAAGGCTGCAAAAAAATGTTTGTTTAAAAATACATTTATAACCAGGCACTGGTGTCAGTATAACTAATATTTCCCGATTTTTTTTTTTTTTTTTTTTAAGTACAACTGATACTTGTTTAGATGCAACCAGCCATTGGTATTTACAGGGCAGCCACAGAGTAGTATCAAATATTACTGCAATTTAATTGGCTTGGGGACCTCACATTAAAATAGTTATACTCAGCTATTATATGTATTTTTAAAAGTAGCTATTTTAATCCTAAGTAATGACATATAGCCCATTAATAACAGGTATAGTTTGCCCCCTTAAATCCTCCCCAAAATTAATAAAGTGAACAAATACAGATGGCAAGATGGTTATACCTAACATAAAAAATGAAAGTAAAAAAAAAATTCAATGAATAAGGATTTTTTAAAAATGCAACAAATTGAAAATAAGCCATATATTCTTAGAATGTTGCTTAATGGTATAAAAAGAAATGACACAAATTTGGGCCAGAAAGGGGGCTGCTTCTTCTTGGGTCAGTTTTCATGTATCAATATTTTTCTTCAATGAAAGCTATTCATTTATATACAATTAACCAACTTTCTAATATGGAGGAAAAAACATTTAGACATCATTTGGCACTCAAATACTTTCATAGGAAGAATAAGGCTCTGGCTTCTGTAAATACCTAATTCTGTCTTGTATTGCACACTGTGACCACCTCTGAGCTCAGTTTGGATCTAAAAGCTGCACTTTTAGCCCTGGATGCTTAATCATTTTGTGATTTCTTACCCTTCTGCACCTTTGGGGGACACCAGCCAGGGACCACTGGAAAAGTAAGAGTTACTTTTGTCCATGTAGTAAGCCTCCACATTTAACACTAATGTCTACAGCACGTGGAGGTTAGCTTACATCAGAAGATGCAAGTTACTGTTTTTTAAAGGAGAAACAAAATGACACCCTCTAAAATGGCAACCTCTTCCATTTCCATTTTAAACAGTCATATTATTTGAATGTAGGAAATGGGGGTAGCTACTGCCAGGAGCTGTGAAGTGGGAAAGACTGATGCCAGGAGATATATTTTTTGAAAGGCCCACTAAAGAATTTTCTAAATTCTCTTGCTTCCAGCTAAGGTGAGAGTTTGAGGGGCAAGTCTTAAACCCCTCCAGACATCTGGGAATCTTCACTACCCTAAAAGATAAGGGGAAAGAGGATTCTATAACTTGCCCAATAATGTGTTTCACCATCTCAGTATACACAGTTAAGAAGTTCCCTATTTTTACCCTAAAACTCTCCCTTGATGGGATTTAAGACCATTTGCCCTTATAGTTCAGAGAAAAAGACAAGATAGCTAACAATCTACAAAAAAAAATCCTGTGTACATAAAACACTATCAGACAATCCTGCAGTTGTTCTTATACATTACACATCACAATTTCATTAGCCTTTCCTTGTAGGTTCAACACGATGGTTTACAATGCAACAATTAGAGACAGAAGAAAATACTTCAACCCCTAACATGATTCCTTTTACTTATAATTGTTCAGCCACTAGGTTGGAAACTATATTTCCTCAAAATCTATGTGGGCCCTGAGGTAATGGCAAAGAAGAACAAATAATTTAAATAAATATAAACCAGATCCTAGGCACATCTGAAACCCTTCTAAAAAGCCACCTTCTCCCAAAAGATACATGAGAAGCCCCAAGAATTGGGCAGTAAGACCTTTTTAGATGAGTGGACACCCACATCTACAGGAATTCCAAGCACCGAGGGAAGGCAAGAGTGAAACAGCATGGAAAAGAAAATTTCCTTTGACTTGGATCTACATCTTTGAAAGCTTACAAAAGTCCACTTTCAACACATCATTAAAACACTGTTCTCAGACTGCAGAGGTGCTGGCTCTGACTCCCCCAGTCACTACCCTTCAAGGCATTATCTTAAGAAGCTCTCCTAAGAGGTATCTGCAGACAGAAATAAGTCAAGAATGGTGACCAGCAGCAAAGAAAAATAAGAAGCATCTAAGAAATCAGCTTATTAGAGGTGAAACCAATACTAAATCAGTTCTTGCTTACTTTGTCATAGTCATATTGTGAAGAGCATCTGCTATCAAATCTAAGGTATAGGCAGCGAGCTCCGGGGATATGGACAGTTTCTTTAAATTTATAGTTGTCTCTGACAGGATGGACTGTTTCCACAGTCTTCCCAGCAGCCCATGGAGCAGGAATCTTTAAACCAGTGAGAAACCCTGGCTCTTCCTTCTCTTCCAGCATTCTAAAACCAGACAAAGAGAAAGTGATTGAACTTAACAGCAAGGAAAGGAAAATGTATACACAATAAAATACAAAAGGTTAAGAAATTTTGCTCTAATTTTCCACAACATACAGTATGACAGCACTGTAACCAGAAACATTTTTAACATTCCTGTATCTAAGGTTCTTTTTTCTTTGTTAGACAATATATTTGCATTTTCCCCCCCTTTTTTCAAGGGGGAATCCCAATTCATATCCAGGAGAAGATCTTGCCAACTCTCATTTAAAATTCCTCGGGGGTAGGGGGTGGGGGGGGGAAAGATACTCTAAAGGACCTTTAAGATTGGCCACTTTCCAAATCCCACAGGAAGTGTCCTGTAAAGTTTCCTTTGTTTATATCTAAATGTCAATTGTTGAAAAACCCATGAGACTGCACGACTACTTTTACTATAATTTTTACTAAAGTGCCTTCAAAGGTCCTCTTCTCTACTGTCTTTGAACTCTCAAGGACTTCACAGCCCAAGACTGTGGAATACAAACTCCTGTATCCTAAACTTAGCTCTTGTGGATTTCTCTTACTCCCTTTCAGCTCTGCGCTATCCAATGTGGGGGCTACTTCGTCAAATGTGGCCATTTAAGTTGAATCTAAATGAAACACAGTGTAAAATTCAGTTTCTTGTTCACATTGGCCACATAGCAAGTGCTCAGTAACAGCACGTGGCCGTGGCCAACAGCATCGAACAACAAAGATACAAATTTTCATCACCGCACAAAGCTCAACTGGACAGCACGCTGCTCTAGAGAAACTCGAAGTCCTTCCTTTCTGATCAATGTTTTTAAAGACGGCTTTAGTGAGATGTAATTGACATATAATAAGTGGCATATATTTAAAGTGTACAATTTGGTAAGTTTGGCCATATGTTACACCTGTGAAGTTTCCTCCATCCTCTTGGTAATCCAGGTGATCACTTCTTTGCTTTATTTCACTAGAAATTACTTTGTATTTTCTAGAGCTTTATATAAATAGAATCATACAGTTTGTACTTCTTAGGTGGCTCTGGCTTCTTTCACTCAGCATAAGTATTCTAAGACTCATCTGTGTTGTTGAAAATATCAGTAGTTCATTCCTTTTTATTGCTGAGTAGGATTCCATTGTATGGCTATACCACAGTGTGTTACCCCTTTACTTGTTGATGGACATTTGAGTTGTTTCTTGTTTTGGCCTATTCTAACTAAAGCTGTTAATGAACCTTCACAAAGAATCTGTGCTTTCTTTTCTTTTGTGCACATACCTAGAAGTGGAATAGCTGGGTCATATGGTAGATGTAGGTTTACTTTTTAAAAAACTGTCAAACTGTTTGCCAAAGTCAAACATCTCCATTATTTGTATATGAGAACTTTTCAGTTTTGAACTGATCTCTTGATCTGTGGGGAAATTTGTTCTAACCTGTTCCTATAATCTCCAAAGCAATTCTCTAATTATCTGTAAAATTTTGCCCCTGAAGTCTCCTTCTTTTCCCAGTTAGAAAAATCATTGTTGTAAAAGGAGTACTAGGCTTTCGCCAGAAGAAAACGTGGCAGAGGTTCCTGCAAGGAAGCAGCATCCCTTACCTCTCATCAGGGAACAGCCTGCCCTTCTGGTCTGATGCACCACATGGGGAACAGCCCACCTCAGCAAAAACCGGACACTGGGTTTTGAGCAGCAAAGCCGTCTGAAACACAAAATCATCATGTCCTAAAGTGCTTACCTGTCAGTTGTTGGGATGGTACTACAGCCAAACTCAGAATTCTCACTTAAATCATCTTTTTACAATCCTAGCCTGCTCTCTTTCACTAAGAAATGCTTTGCTACTTAGACCACTTAATATTGTTTTATTTAACACTGGAATGGAATATATCATTTATATTAGTTACCAATATCCAGCAAGGGCTCAGGAGACTAAATATAATGAAAGGATCTCAGCTGCATCGTAGACAGCATTTTTACAGCTGACCGGCAATCAGTATTTGTTAAAAGATTGCAGTAAGTAATTCAGTCAAACAAATTAAATGTTTTCCTTTAATATTTCAGCTTATTTTTATGACACAGTGTTTTTCTTCATTCCACCTTTATTTCGCTTTATTTCCTGCTCCTGAAGAGCAGTTCACTTTGGCACGCCTAGGATCATACCTGACTGGTATAAAGTACCAGCTGCACTAGCTGAGGCATCAGGGCATCGGCCATGGTCAGAGTCTGTAAATTTGGATGCATCAGGGAGGTCAGTAACACAGGAAGAAGGTGACCGAGCATAGTAGCCTTAGTAACTTGTTCCAAGCCTTTTAACCTACGAAAGTTCAAGAAAACACACAGCTTAAGCAGTTCCCAAGCATGTAAAGAAACTATTATCATTCTTATCTGACAAATTCTCTTAAACTGCACCTCCTTAAACTAGCTAAGCACTTACCTTTACAGCAATTCAGTCTACAAATTTCCCACCTACCATGAAGGAGAGGGAGAGAACAGAAATCTAGTAATAGATTTCACCTCCAACCTGTGATTTTGCCCCCCAAAAAGTTTACATGGTGCATTTCACAGCACCTTCGAAGCACTTTATAAATGGGTTCTAAAATGCAAACAGCTACTCTAGTTACCACCTGCCAAGTCTCCTTGCCTCTGGGGCTGCAGGTCACAGTGCTGCACTGAGTCTCTGATAAGGAGCCAGTGAATGGCTACAACACTGACTCAGCTGCCCAGAGCAGCGATACCCACTTCTGACCTAGAGAAACTGGTTCCTGTCGGGGACAGAGGCAGGCAGATTTTTAATCTGCCTTTAAAATCACATTCTTTTTCTCCCCCCTGGTTTTATTGATATATAACTAACATCACTGTATAAATTTAAGGTGTACAATTAATGATTTGATATATGTGTGTATTATGAAATGATCACCTAAAATCACACTCTTAATATCCCAATCCTCTGCTAGAAGAATTAAGGTATATGACTCACCCGAAGAAACATGTGTGTTATGTAAATTCTCTAAAACTGCTTAGGGTACTGGGGCTGGAACCGGAAACAACCCCCACGTCTCCCCAGCTCTCAGACTGTACTTCCTCCCCAGGGCAGATCTGCACCACGTGCCAGCAGTGAACCTTACATGTCCTAACAAGCCCCAGTGCAACACCTTTCTGGATTATATTGTTCTCAGTTCCAACCTGCCCACCTATTCTCTGGGAGTAGGCGAGAAACAGGGACATGGGACAGACAGGGTTACTGGAGGAAAAACACACTGCATGATTGTTTCAGATCAGTATCTCAACACTGAAATCATCAATGAACACAGGATGTAACTCATCTTTGACAATAAACCACAGCAGAAATTTTAATGGGGAGTATGGAGAAAGAGCTTTAATACCAGGAAAGAGAAGTTTACCCTATACATAGATTACTCCTGTATTTGGAGAAATAAAATTACCGTAAAATCTTGAGATATCATGTCAGTGTCGTCTTTTGCATAGCAGTTAATTATCTGTATCACTAAGTCACTTCTACCTCCCTAAAGTACTTACCATAAGGGAACTAAGTGCACATAGTGCTGAGTTAGATAATTAAAGGAAAGGCCAATTTGGGAGTGTTGATGGTAGAAGACCCAAGTGACAGAGACGATGGTGTCCACCACACCTTGCTACCCTTAGATCGTGGTTGTCAGCCCAGTCCCACCTAAAAGCACCATTAATTGAAAGTTCAACTGTGTTTGGCTTTGAAACACTTGCCATTTCAACCTGTTCTCACAAAGATCCCTCTATATTAAATGAACATTTGATGTTCTCTTCTAAAAGATTTCCCTTTCATAAGCAAATTCTTCTTCCTGAATGGCAGCAGGTCACAGTTCACAACCCATTTCCTCACCTCTGCTCCCGGTCAGCTATGTCACTATTTATGAGGGCAGTTGTGACCTGCTGTAGCATTTCCAACACTTCATCACATCCAGTCAGGATTTGGGTGGCAAGAGCCAAAATACTGACCTTTAGCTCCTAGGTAGAAAATATCATAAAATTATTTTTAAGCTTTGTGATGAATATACACTTACAATGACAACATGAAATGATGTATTTAATGATGCATTTCCAAATTAAATAATGAGGTGGCCAGGATAAGCCCAAAGCAGTAAGTTCCGCTAGGATGGCAAGTAACAATTTGAGTTGGGAGGCTAAGGTCTGGAGTGCTGACAGAAATACGCAGTATTTCACGGGGAGCACACCGAGTCCCCAGGAGAAAAGGCATTTCTCCCATCCCCTCCAGCACAAGAGAGCTCCCGGTGGCCAGCCCAGAAAATGTCCAGGTGGAAGATTGCCTTGGGTGGTATGAGGATAGCTAAAGAGAAAAACAGAACAGTAAAAGGCGCATGTATAGGCGGTGAATAAAATGAGACAAAAACACAACATTCTGAAACAGTACAAGTGACCTTTTTACTTAATGATTTAAACCATTACACTTGAAAAGAGGCAAGTTAAAAAATTCAACTAAAGTAGCAGGCAGTTACAGGCTATTAAACATTAAAAATAACTATTGGAGAGTTCACGGGAGTACAAATACTAAATAATGTGTTAAGAAACACTAGTTAAGATCATAGAAATGTTTAGTTTACAGTTATTTTCTATTAGGGGAAAAAAAAATACAACCAGACTAACCCTTTAGGTGAAATCTGTATCTTTTATTTTTCCCAGAATTCCTAGATAAGCCAGCCTACTCTGCCTTTACCAAGAGTATTTCCTTCCATGGGTTAATTAAGAACTTATAACATTTAACCTTTCAAATAAAAAACATTGGTTTTCATTGTTGGAATTTTCTGGAGTCTTTTTGGGGTATTATTTAGATATTTTTATCATTAAGAAAAAAGGAATTCTGAACTGACTAGACGAGAAAAATCATGGCTTAAGTCATACTAATCAATCCTATCGGCCTTCACCTACTGACTACATGCCGGCAGCAGCACATCCAGCTACTGCACAGGCCTCAGCTCTAATCCTCACTGCAGCCTCACAAGGGAGATGTTATGGCCCCTTTTTACTGATTAGGAAACTAAGGCAAGATAAGTTAATAAATAGTGTCAGCAATTTAAATGATTAATTCAGGTATTTCTGCCTGTTTAAAAATTGATTACATAATGAGATAAACCCGTAACTATGAACTAGCAGGTATGTAAAATCTCTTATTTATATAGTATATATGCATAAAAGGGGTAAGAAAAGGGCAAACTATAGTGGCTTTTATCTTTAACTATGGCTTCCTTAGTTAATTTTTCAGTGTGTTTTAGTCAACATTTTAAGGAAGAATCAAGTTATTGATTTCTCTAATTCTCCCACAAAGATAAAATTCTGAAGAACAATGCAAACAACAGCCTCAAGCATCTGTCAAAATTATAACAACCACGGCTATAAAAAAAAAAAATCTGTGGATTGCTATAAATTGCTATGTGGGAACAAATTATTGAGTTTACACAGAAGCTAACTTAAAAATAATTATAGAAAATGGAATGAACTATAGGTTCAGAAATTATTCAACATAAGGATTGTGAGAAAATTATCACCTTTTAAAATTATTTGAATCAAGAGAACATAATAAACCAGCCAAAATGTCAAAACTGTTTAAAATGTTATGCTCCCTGATTTATCTATATCTATATACATATATACATATACATACAGATATATATATATATATTTATATATAAAACTTTCAGGTGCGTATGAGATCACTTGTAAGTGCCGTATTTTATAGTTCTTAAAAAGAGATGAAAATAAACAAAGGCACAAAAAGACTGACAGGAGCACGTGGATAACACATTATGAGAGTGTCACAAATATGGTAACCACTGTGCAATGACATAAAAATCTATGAAATGAGCGACCTAATATTACCTCGCACAAAAATATAAGCCACATGGTGAAATCTGACGTCATAATACACAGAAATTTAGCCATTTAAGCTGTGCTTTACACACTGGGTAGAAAGCATCGTTAGAATAAAGCTTGGTGTTTACCTGTACCTTCAATGTCTCTCCCTGCAAGGAGTTGTCACTGTCATCATTCTCATCAGGTTTAATCAAAACAGTGTTACTGAGAAGGTGGTTCTGAACTGCCATCAGATAGCGCAGGCAGGAGGATGCAGCCTTTAATACAAATAAGGGCGTTTAAATGACCTAAACCCTACTGAAAGAAGGGCTCATGTAATCCTCATGTTTTTTAAAGATTTCGACAAGGGAAGCAAAAGAGAAAGTACAGAAAACAGACCAAGTTAGTTTCTCAGGTGACTTATTTCCACATGGCTTTTGATACATAATTTGACACATTTACCATAACTTTCTGCCTTCTGCTACATATTTCTCACTAATCACTTCAATACTTGAATTTTTGCCTCTTAATAATTAATTCTTCCTACCCACTCTTCCCCTCACATGCATCTCCATGAGAGAAGACTCTACCCAAACCCTTAAAAGAATCTTTTATTTCTTATCAGTCTCTGTAAAACACTGATGGTTTAGAAAACAATGTTAAATTAAAAATTAATAGAAGGGAAATCCCCACCCAGTATTTTAAACACAATGAAAACATCCAAATTCAGTCTAACAATTTATCGCACCAAGACATTTAAGCAGGAGGAATAAAGTCTTTCGAGAAAGGACTTGAAGTGGATTTGTCTTTTCTACATTTCTAAGACAAGCACAGTCATTCATTGACTTTCATCAATTAAGTCTGTCCTTGCAAAGTATGTGTGTACACACACACTTCAACACAGTAAAATGAAAACAGGGAAACTTGATATAATTTTGCTTTCATTAAACACATTTTTACTTACAGGCACAGTTGAAAGGAGTTTTTGAAAATCATCTTTAGAGACAGTTTGGCACTTGGTGATTAAGATACAGGATTCTCGTACAACAATCTTCAGAATGTAGTGTAAAAGTTCGTCATTTAGTCTTTAAAATGCAGGAAAAATGTAACAATAAGATACTAATGGTTTAATAATAAAAGCATAAAATTTATACAATGGGTACAAGATGACAAATAGAAGATACAAAATTCACTGGTTCTCTAAGTAAACCATCTTACTCAGTGATGATTCTAACAACTAGGTATATTACCTAAATCAAATTTATGGAAACACAATGGTACTTAAGCACCTAATTCAAGTATTTTATAAATAGCTTGAGAGACACACCTTCTTCCCCTCACCAGCTCGAACCACACCTTCACCCTCTCTCACAGACCAGCAATTTGATGACACCCTCCACCAAGATTTCTTAAATAAGCTCCACCTGTTATTTCTGCTAAGTACCCTTCTTCCAGGCTCAAGTTATTTTACTCATTAAACTGAAATGTGCTATTATCATTTCTTAGGGCAACTGTGGGATTTATCATCTTTCAACTGATCCACAGTTTAGACTTAACACGCCAATTATCATATAGGATATTATAGGAGACTAAAGTTGATCAAACACATTTAACTGTAAATTAATTACTGAGAAAAACACATAGAAGAGGCTAGCAGTGAATAACATGACATCACATCACCTGTAATGATCATCCTCCTCACTGCCAAATCGGTTGTTTTGAAGCTGTTCAGCTAAATTGGTTAGGATCACATCCCGCAGCTGGGAGAGGCCGCTATTTCTCTCTCCTAACACAGAACAAAGCTCCATAAACTACCTTGATAATTACACTTAGAAAACTGATGTTATTTAAAAAAAGTTTTTAAATGAGCAGACTGTCGACAACCTAGGGGCACCAGGCATATGTACTTACACAAACAACAGCAGCAAAAACTATATCACAATCAGTCAGACTTTCTTTAACCAGTACATCCTGATTTAAGTGTAGTTACTGTCTTGACATTTCAGGAAGTGTGATTTCTAATTCCTCAAACTAATATTGCTTATAAATGCAGGGTGTCTTTAACATGGTGAATTTTGTCATTGTCACTGAGTCTAACTTTAAAAGTTGGATTTTAATGTGTGGGGAAAAAACTGGCTTAGAAATCCCAAGAAATCATTATCTTTAATGTTCACTAAACATCTACAGTGAGGTACATTATGCTACACAGTGGGGATAGAAAGAGGTTTATAAAACTTGACAATGCATAGAACATGGTTTCTGCTTTCCATCTAGTTTAAGTGTTGGCATATGTGCATTTTAAAAATAACACTGAGATCAAGCCTCGGTAAATTTAAGAACACTGAAATCATATCAAGCATTTTTTCCAGCCACAACACTATGAGATTAGAAATCAATTACAGGAAAAAAAACTGTAGAAAACACAAACACACGAGGCTAAACAATCTGCTACTAAATAACCAAGAGATCACTGAAGAAATCAAGGAGGAAATCAAAAAATACATAGAAACAAATGACAACAAAAACATGACGACCCAAAACTTATGCGATGCAGCAAAAGCAGTCCTAAGAGGGAAGTTTATAAAATAACGTTGACCAACAGATATGAAGAAAAATAAAATAAAATTCAGTCATTTCCTTAGGGACAAAAAAGGTTGTTTATTCAAGGGTAATTAAAGGATAATTCTCACCTTCTGTTAAGACCAGCTTAAGTAAGTTATTGATTTCAGTTTCACCTGGGTACAAGATATTTAAACCAGAGCTGAAATGACAGAAAAGTCGAAAAGCTTTTAAACACGTTCTAGAAAATCCAAATTCTAAATATTTAAATTTTTATTAAAAGATGCCAGTTTGAGTACAGTTTCACCACTAAGAAAGCAACTGAAACTAAAGTCACTGTTGTGATGTAGTCCAATGACCTCCCTGATAAACAGTATCCCTCTCCTTCTCATATTTGTGAATTACCAAAATGATAACTTATCTGAGGCTAGATGCAGAACTGGTTAAAGAGAATTGAGCTATAAAAAGTCAATGTATGGAAATCCAAAAAAGAGGGGAGATATGTATAAGTATAGCTGATTCACTTTGCTGTACAGCAGAAACTAACACAACACTGTAAAGCAACTATACCCCAATAAAAATTAATTAAAAAAAAAAGTCGATGTAGTCAAACCAGCTATATGCAGAATGTGCCAAAAAATCATTTGGGAAGTCAGTGGCAGAGCAAAGACTAGAATCCAGGTCGATCTGCTGCCAAAGCCTGCTTCTTAACCACCTTGCCACACTTTGACCCATATGAGAAGAACATCCAGTTGCAAACCACCAAAATATCTATTTAAAGGGATTTTTTTCTGGTCTTGTTTTAAGATCCGAAAGTGAGATGAGGAGTGTATGTACATGGACAGCCTGAGTCCTCTGGGAGTGGGGCCACAAACTTCTCTCCAGTTAAATTATCCTCTACACATGAGGTCCTGACTGTGGGATGGGGTAAGAGACATCCAGGCAACCAGTCTGAAGGGAAAGTTACAATGCAGTGCAGGAGAAGCCCTCTGCAGAGAGCACTGAGAAAATCAGGTGCTGATTACCTGATGGCAAGGCAGACTTCCTTCTGAATTTCAGGGCAAATTTTATCTTTTGGTGCCATCAACAACTGCCAAAGAAGCAACCCCGACCGTCGAATGATGTCTCGATTCCTTTCAGTTTGTGGGCTGAAGAAAAATTTAAACACCACCTACAGAAACATAAGGGGTATATCTGAAAATGCTAATTCTACTGGGGATAAAATTATCCCTATGAAGAAAGAACACGCTAGTTATCCTTTTTTTTTTCACGCTAGTTATTCTTATGAATAAATACCCAGGTGGATTTTTAACGACAATCGCTTCTACTGTGTAATGGTATAATTATAGTAAATATTTTACATATATTAATTGCAATGAGCTATCAGTACATATAGCAATACTCCATTAACTGCAGTGCTATGAATATAATGATAATTCTAATTACAGGATTAGAATGTGGTAAGATGCAAAACAGGAATGTTATTACACTTTTCTTCTGGTAGAAATTAGCTGACTGAAGCCAAGGTTTGTGTTTCTTTTTCTCTATTTTTTTAATCTCAAAACAGTGTATTTACCTGAAAGACAACGAGAATGCAGCGTATGATACAGGTGTCTCCATTAACCATGGCCTTCTCCATAATGTCACAAATACTGCTAAGATGGTGCGCTTCAATTGGATGCTGCTTGCCCAAGACACTTGTGATTGGAAGATTGGGGTTGGTAGCAAGAAGATTGAGTTGGTGTATGCACATCGCACCAACATGGTGCAATAATTGGTTTATAACCTCATTCGTGGTTATAGCCTCTTCTAGAAGATGAAAAGGAAAGTCAGTGAGGAAAGACATCTCTGGGTGGCCACCAAGGAACATACCTCTGACTTGCAAAAGGTGCACGCACACCAGAAGAGACTATCTTGCCTCCAATCTCTCCCACTACTGCTGGAGAACCCTTTTCCCTGCCACAGAATGCTGGGGTGAAAACACCTGGGAATTTCCGTTTTTTTAAAGAGCATAAGTAGCTACCACTTCTTGAGTCCTTTCTATATGCTAGACAATGGGCTGAATGCTTTACATGCTTTACCTTACAATATCATTATCAACTTAGACTATTTTAGCCCTGTTTTGTAGAGGAGTGACTCAAGAATTAGAGAGGTTCAGTAACTCGCCCTAGGTCACACAGCTACTAAGTGGTAGAGCTGGGATTTGAATTCAAGCCATCTCAGCTCAGATCCCATGGTGGTAACTATTCTAGAAAAATCTCTTCATCTTCTATGCCTCCTCTCTGGTAACACCCACCACCCTCTCCAGCCGAGAGATATCTCCTCCCATGGTACCTCAAATATTTTACACATTTTGATCTCATTTAGTTACCACAGCCTAGACAGACATCAGTTCAACCTTGGTTAAAGAGAATTGACAAGCATCCTCTTATATAACAATAAATGCCTCATGATAGTTATAGACATTCAGGGAATGGAGGTGAAAATAATCTAAACAGGCAAAGTACAGGAAAAAAAGATTGTTTTTTCCCTTAAACCAGCTGAAATGAACTGCATAAAAGAAACAAGAAAGTAGGTAACCTTGGAGAGTCAGGCTTGGGTGGGGTGACCTTAGAGCTGCAAAAGGATTGTGGGCACCGTGAGCTATGAGGAAAGGACTCAAGGAAAACCTATCAGAAGGTAAACCCTGCCAAAACTAAACTTTTCAATTGCATATTAACCCTAAGGCCTGGCTGGGTCCCCCTCTCTTCTGTGCCTTTATGAGTCCTTGATCTCACAACAACAGAATTCAGGTTAGTATTGTTTGTCTTCACCGAACACTTTTTGAAAGGTAGCTTTGGGATCTACCCAAATAACTGAGGTCTTTAAATTTCATTCTGAGTTAGATGGGAAGCCAGTGGAGGTGTCTGAGCAGAAGAGTGACAGATCTGACTATGTATATTGTAAAAGACTCTGGCTGCTGTGTGGAGGTAAGCCTAAGCAGGGTGGAGGAGGGTGACTGCAGGGGAAATAGGAAGACCAGTGAGGGGGCTACTATGATAATCTGGGTGAAGATGATGGCCTAGACTAGAGTTGTAGCAGCAGAGATAGAGGGAAATGGTTAGACTTGGAATACATCTTGAAGATGGGAGCTGACAGGATTTGCTGATGTCCATTTGGATGTGGGGTATTAGAGAAAGAAAGTCAAAGATAACTGTAATTTTTTGGTCTGAGCATATGAAAGAATAGTGATCCATACACTGGAATATGGAGGACTCGGTAGGTGTAGATTTGTAGGGGGGAGATACAGGGAGTTTGTTTTTGACATGTTAAGTTGAAGATGTTAGATATCCAAGTAGAGACAAATACATAGACTGGAGTTGAAGCAAGAGGCTTGGAGATAATAATTAGGGAGTCACAATATATAAATTTCTTCTTTTTTGCTGTTTTACAAGATACAATTTACACATACCATGAAGTTCACCCATTCTAAGTGCACAAAACAATGTTTTTTAGTAAATTTATACAAATACCAAAATCAAGAGTGACAGCAGAGAAATTATTACTGATCCTATAAAAATTAAACTAATTATAATACTAGGAGCAACTTTATGCCAACAAATAAGAAAACTCAGGGCTTCCCTGGTGGTGCAGTGGTTGAGAGTCCGCCTGCCGATGCAGGGGACACAGGTTCGTGCCCCAGTCTGGGAAGATCCCACATGCCGCAGAGCGGCTGGGCCCGTGAGCCATGGCCACTGAGCCTGCCCGTCTGGAGCCTGTGCTCGGCAACGGGAGAGGCTGCGGCAGTGAGAGGCCCGCGTACCGCAAAAGAAAAAAGAAAAAAAAAAAAAGAAAAAAAAAAGAAAACTTAGATAAAATGCACAAATTTCTAGAAAGACACAACTACCAAGACAAACACAAGAAGAAACAGAAAATCTAATAGATAATTCCAAAGTCTCAAAGTATCACCTCCTCCAAAATATTAATTACTGTGGTAATTAACATATGTCTCTGATGTTTTTCCTTCCAGGAGGTGGAGCTTAATTCCCCTTCCCATGACTGTGGGCTTAATGTCTTGCTTCTAACAAATTGAATATGGAAGGGGAAGAAGCTTTCTTCACTCTGCAGTGAAGAAAGCTGGCATTTAAACCAAGTGATCAATTTTAATATCACTAGTAATAAGTCATGTTGCTATCATGTACCCTGTGATATGATGTAATGAGAAAAGCACTTCACCTCTGTGGTATTCTTCCCCCAAATCTATAACCTCAGTTTTAAAGGAGGAAACAACAGATGACCGCAAACTGAGGGAAATTCTACAAAATATCTGACTGGTATTCCTTAAAAGTGTCTTCTTCTATTCTTCAGATAGGATAACTCTATCCATCTATATCCAAGTTTGCTGATTATTTCTCCCACCATCTCAAATCTGCTATAGAGCTACTCCCGTGATTTTTTCTCTTCAGTCATTGAACTTTTCAAATCCAGAATTTCCAACTGGTTCTTTTGTCTTTTTTTTGTTTTTTAAATAAATTCTGTGTTGAAATTCTCTGTTTAATCATGGTCATCATACTTTTCTTTAATCTTTTAAACATGGTTTCCTTTAGTTCTTTGAATTTACTTCTAAAGGCTGCTTTGGAGTCTTCATCTGCTAAGTCTAATATCTGAGTTTTGCCTGCAGTGTTTAGCTACTGATTTCTCCTCCGCTCACTTTGTTTTCTTAAATTCTTATTTCTATTTTCATTTTTACTTTCTTTCATTTGTTTATTTTTATTATTGTCATTTTTATTTTTAAGCCTGCCTTCCTAGTGGTTACCTCGTCTGAGTCAGAGGTTGTGCTCAAACACCCTGAGCCAGTAATACTTCCACCCTGGATGGAGCCACGTTTTCTGGGAGAAGCACATCAAAGTTTAGGCAGTTTTAAACTATTCTGTGCTTTTCACCTTCTGTGGGCCCTCTCAAATCTCTGCATGTGTATGCAGGCTCATTTTCAGCCAGGCTTGTGTGAACAGCTTGGGCCTTCTCTGGCTTCTTCTCTGCAGATGTTTGGGGAGCTTACAAAGGCCCTTTGTAGCTTTCTCACTACCCACATCTCACTAGTAAATTTCTGGCTAGTTTGCTGGTTTGATGCTTGCCCTAACCAGGACCACAACCTCAGGCTAGCTAAGCCACTGGTTGTTGCTGTTTGTTTGCCACCAAGACCACTACTGTTATGGACATTGCTGCTGTGTGTGAGTTTTTTTCCATGCTCTGCTCCAAATCAGTCAGCCCCTTCTGGCAGCCAAGCTGCTGGCTTCCATGATCTGCCCCACCCTGATGGAATTACTGCACTGACTGAGCTTAAGGTAGGGGACAGGAGTGTCCGCAGCTAAGAACATCACAGACTTCTACTGTTCTTAGCCAAAGTTCAGTGGGGGTTTTTTTTATGAATACCGCATCTCAATTTGGTATATGCCTTTGGTCAACTTCCAGAGCCTAGAAATAGTTAATATTTTTTTAGTTGGCATTTTAATTTTATAGAAATAGTTATTTTTGGTAATTCAGTCCACTTTATCATTGCTTTATCAGGAGAGGATTTGCTGAGCTACTCACTACACCATATATACCACTATAGTTGACTTTGAAGTCAAAAGATTTTACGTTAATATTAACTTATATTAAGAATCTTAATATTAAGAAATATAAAGGTCCTTTACCAGATAGTCTACCAAAATTGTAAGTCTGTGTATAAGTAAGTTGTTATTAATGCAAAATATTATAACAGCATACATAATCCCACACCAAGTACAAATAAAGAACGAACTTCTGTCCCAAAGTTCTGACAATTTCAGAAGGGACATAACAATTTTCCTTTAAAAAAGTCTGTGGACCACCTCAAAAGCTCTATTTATTTACACACTTATTTACTTAATCATAAACCCATCAGATAATAAGAATTCTAGGTTTCTAAATTCAAAGAGGGAAGGCTGTTGACACATTTTGCTGCTTGGGCTATGTTGCCACTTACTAATGCTGCTGTACTCTCTCCTATTTCATGGGGGAAAAATCTCTTCCTGTAGGACTATGAGTGCACCTTACCTTTGGGCTCAGTGATGATATGGCTGACTCCAAGTCTCTGACAGACGTAATGGAAGGCCTGATTCCCAGGATTACACCATTGATCGATATAGTCATTCGAGCATGTCCATAGCATGTTGTTCACTGTATCGTAACAGGCACCTGCAAAAAGAACATCCTTTATTCAACTATCATACCATTGACTGCTTGATACATACTTCTCATAGCAGTGCTAAAGAATGAAAGGGCAAGGATTCTCCCCAGTGCTGGCAAGCCACATCCCACATCCCCCCAATGCTGACAAAGCATTAGATTGGGGCTCAGTAGGAAGGCAGGATTCAATGTCTACTCGGCTTAACTCATATGTGAGAATGGAATAAGCCTCATGGAATAGAAAGTTTTTAGTAACTGACTTACATGTGACCTTTTTAATTCCAAAAAGGATTTAAGTGGCTTACAGTAAAACCCAGGTACAACAGGACTAATTAACATTAACACACAGTAAAAGCCTTAGTAACTGAGCCCAAAACTTAGATATGAGCTCCCTAGGTGCCAAGGCAAAGAGAAAATCCAATGCGCTAACATAATGCTCATTTTCTAACAATAAGAAGTATACTAATCCCTCAAGGAAAATAAACCTTTTTAATGGCATAAACTTTAAGAAGAATTTGTTATAGACAACATTACACAACCTAATGGACAGTATCTTCAATAGTAATTTATGCAGAGGAATTTCACATATGACAATTTCTTATACTAATCCTCACAATTAAAGAGGAGCATAAAAAAATTCTTTCAAGGAAACTAGAATACCATAGAGAATTAGCAAGCGTTTTTAAGAGAAATTGCTTAAATTTTGAATTTTCCAAGGAAAATAAATGTGGGCATTTATTTCTTACCCAATCCTGGTACAAGAGCACCACGCCCCAATGAGCTTCCAGCAGCATCTATGAGATCGGCACGACTTGTGAATTGACCATCCGAAATATTATACACCAAGCTAGAAGCTAGGACTTCAGAAACAGATATTAAGCTGTTTAATAAGCCTTAAGATGATGGTTAGCTTAAACTTTAGCCTCTTAACAAGACTTTATAAAAATCACATCTTGGGCTTCCCTGGTGGCGCAGTGGTTGGGAGTCCGCCTGCAGATGCAGGGGACGCGGGTTTGTGCCCCGGGCCGGGAGGATCCCACGTGCCGTGGAGCGGCTGCGCCCGTGGGCCATGGCTGCTGGGCCTGCGCGTCCGGAGCCTGCTGTTCCACAACGGGAGAGGCCACAGCGGTGAGAGGCCCGCAAAAAAAAAAAAAAAAAAATCACATCTTTTTTGGTTGTCTACCAGTGGTAACAATGAGGAGACAAAAGACACACATTAAGACCACAAAAAGAAAACTGTCATAAAGCCTTTTCCAATACGGTGAACCATATTTTTGAAAGTGTTTTTAAAATGGCAACTTTTACATACAGGTTTTTTTCAAGATAGATTGTCAAAAGGGTAATTGCAAACGGGGTTATGATTATTAACATCACAAGGTAACAATATTTACAAGAAATATTTACAATATTTACATATATTTGGTGCTCAAAACAGGTTAGTGGATGTTTAGTTGCTATCCTTCCAAGCCCTGGCTCTAAAACCTGGAAACACTTCAGCCTTTTCCCTTAACACAGGGAAGTGTAGTGATGACAAGCATGAGCTTTAGGATTCTGAATTTGAATTCCAGCTCTACCACTTCTGTGTGACCCTGGGAAATTTACCGAACCTCTCAGTTTCCCCATGTGTAAAGTGGAGATAATAAAAGTTACCTACTTTATACAGTTATTGTGAAGATTAAATGAGTTTAAATATATCAAGGATCTGCTTTTTTTTTTTTTTTCCTGAGAAGGTTTTATCGTGGCTGCTGCTTTCCTCATGGCGGCCAGGACACTCCTCAGCTCCTCTTGCTTCCTCTTGGCACAGATGTATGTCCCCACCCTTTTCTGGATGAACTTGAGGGCCTGCTTGTTCTTGGAGACCCTGGCATGCTACTCCATGGCATGCAGCTCCTAAGGGGCAAAGCCACACACCTTTTGGATCACATCTTGCAGGGCTGTGCCTCAGCTTGCTCATGTTCTTGGTCACCTGGTGGCCCTTGTTGAGGCCCACGGCCATGGGGCAGCAAGAAGCCATGGCGGCTGCTCTTCAATGGCTGCCATGGCAGAAGGGCCTAGCTGTTATTATTGATATAACTTTCTTCCCCACTTTCCAACAGAAAATTCTAGCACTGTCTCTCAAGTTCCTTTTTCTTATTCCCATCACCCTAGTAATCTGGATTCTCATCACGTCTGACTTGAGCTATAATCTAAACTGTACTCTTTGTTTCTTTTCTATTGTTCTGTCCTGCACACCAACAAAATGGTCTTCTCCAAATCTCTTTTTCATTGTATTTACCATGCATATGCCTTTCCCCTATGTGGCCACTTATATGAATAATAGCCATTTTTCATGACTTAAACTCAAAACTTCATGAAGTCTCTCCCCTCTACCCCACTCAACAATGACCCTTTCTTCCTCTGATTCTGCAGCACTTACATCTGCTCCCCATGGTTCAGGCAGTGATACAGCATTGTATATCATTTTCTAGTTGTTTCACACACCTGCATCATTTCTCCCAACCAGACTATGAGCTCCTCAAGGCAAGCACCACTTTTCCCACTCACTGAGTAGCCACCACAGTGATCAATGTGGAACAGGACATAGAAAAAATTTAAGCATTTATTTATTTGTTGGTCTAAAATAGAATCACTGGGTAAGCTATATCCTCATGAAAAAAATGGCACCGTGAAGGCCTGTTTTAATCAAATGGGGCTAATCTCAGGTGAGTGGAAAAAACCATGCCAAAAAGACTAAAAAAGAGTTTCAGATGATTAATGGTGAATAAAAAGACAAATAACCCAATTTTAAAATGGACAAAGGATTTGAATAGGTATTTCTCCAAAGAACATATACAAATGGCCAATCAGCACAAGAAAAGATGTTCAACATCATTAGTTGTTAGGGAAATGCAAATCAAAACCACAATGAGATACCACTTCATACCCACTATGGAGTACAGCTATTAAAAAAAAAAAAGAAAAATAACAAATGTCAGAGAGGATGTGGAAAAATTGGAGCCATTGATAATGAGACTCTAAAATGGTACAGCCGTTCTGGAAAACAGTTTAGCAGTCCCTCCGAAGCTTAAACATACAGGTACCACATGACCCAGAATTCTACTCCTACACATATACCCAAGAGAAATGACAACATGTCTACGCAAAAACTTGTACATGAATGTTTATAGCAGCATTATTCAAAACAGTCAAAAAGCAGAAACAACTCAAATGTCAATGGATTATATTCATACAATCAAGTATGATTTGGCCATAAAAAGAAATGAAGTAATGATTTGTGCTACAACATGGGTGAACCTTGGAAACATTACGCTTAAAAAAAAAAAAAAAAGCCAGTCACAAAAGCACATATATTGTATAATTCCATATATTTGAAAAGTCCAGAATAGGTAAATCCATAGAGTCAGAAAGTAGATTGGTGGATGCCAGGGGGTGGGGAAAGGGGGGGATAAAGGGACTGACTGCTAATGGGTATGGGGTATCTTTTTAGAGTGATGGAAATGTTCTAGAATTAGATTGTGGTGATGGCTGGACAACTCTGAATATATTAAAAACCACTGAACTGTATACTTTAAAGAGGTAAATTTTATGGTATGTAAGTTATAACTCAATAAAGCTGTTTTTTGTTTTTGAAGTGAATAGTAAATTTACATCATTTACCCGAGGGCTAAAGGAGGCATCCTGGTCACATATTAGAGAAAACAGGCTGTTGAGAAAAAGTCTAACCCATTTGATTCTAAAAGCAAAAAAGAAGACTTCCCTGGTGGCGCAGTGGTTAAGACTCTGCGCTCCCAATGCAGGGGGCCCAGGTTCCATCCCTGGTCAGGGAACTAGATGCTGTATGCATGTCGCAACTAAGAATTCGCATGCCACAACTAAGGAGCTGACGAGCTGCAACTCAGAAGCCTGCGAGCACAACTAAGGAGCCTGCCTGCTGCAACTAAGGACCCTACGTGCCGCAACTAAGAAGCCAGCGAGCCGCAACTAAGGAGCCCACTGGCTGCAACTAAGGGTCCTGCTGGCCGCAACTAAGGAGCCAGCCAGCGGCAACTAAGGAGCCTGCAAGCTGCAACTAAGGAGCACGCCTGCTGCAACCAAGACCTGGTGCAACCAAATAAAGAAAATAAATATTTAAATGAATTTTTAAAAAGTAAAGACAAAAGAGTTTTGGAGTTGTTATGAGTATCTAAATCCCAAACACGTGCACTACTTGAAATGGCCTAAAGGTTAAGTTGATACTAGATAAATGGTTTTATTTAAGCTGTTGAGGTTAAATTTATATCTGCAGGTTAAAGTTTGGGTAAGAAATGCTTTTTTAAACATCTAAATGTGAAATATAATCCTTCAATGGAATTATGGGGAGGGGGAAGGGTAAGCTGTGACAAAGCGAGAGAGAGGCATGGACTTATATACACTACCAAACGCAAAATAGATAGCTAGTGGGAAGCAGCCGCATAGCACAGGGAGATCAGCTCGGTGCTTTGTGACCACCTAGAGGGGTGGGATAGGGAGGGTGGGAGGGAGGGAGACGCAAGAGGGAAGAGATATGGGAACATATGTATATGTATAACTGATTCACTTTGTTATAAAGCAGAAACTAACATACCATTGTAAAGCAATTATACTCCAATAAAGATGTTAAAAAAAAAAAGCAAATTATTTTTAAAAGACAGAATATGAAATTTTGGAAAATGAAAATAAGTAAACTGATTTTAAAACATTTTAATTTTATGTGCCTAAACAAACTTTAAGGAAAAAAGGAATGTTAAAAAAAAGGTGTTACCATATATAAAAGGAATATTTGGGGTTTGTTTTTGTTTTTAGAAATACTCTAACATACTTTATTGCATATGATCACCAAACAATGATGTGAGATACTATTAGCCTTTTATTTTTTCAGATGGGAAAACTGAGGCTCAGAGGGGTTAAATGATGTCCCTAAGGTAAGAAAGATAGAAAATGGCAATGTAAAAGGAACATTTTTTTATTCTATATTATTTTCTCTTTTTTTTAATTGATTTATTTTTATTTTATTTATTTATTTATTTTTTGGCTGACTTGGATCTTTGCTACTGCCCAAGGGCTCTTCTCTGGTTGCGGAGAGCAGGGGCTACTCTTCATTGCAGTGTGAAGCCTTCTCATTGTGGTGGCTTCTCTTGTTATGAAGCATGGGCTCTAGGCACATGGGCTTCAGTAGTTGTGGCACACAGGCTCAGTAGTTGTGGCTCACAGGCTCTAGAGCACAGGCTCAGTAGTTGTGGCGCACGGGCTTAGGTGCTCCGTGGCATGTAGGATCTTCCCAGACCAGGGTTTGAACCTGTGTCCCCTACATTGGCAGGCGGATTCTTAACCACTGCACCACCAGGGAAGCCCTATATTATTTTCAATTTAACTATTTGTCCACTCTGAAGCCAAAATCACATTGCTTTAATTACTATAGTATGCCTCCCTCTTTCATAAAAATATATGTACACTTATATCCCCATATCCCCTCCCTCTTGCGTCTCCCTCCCACCCTCCCTATCCCACCCCTCTAGGTGGTCACAAAGCACCGAGCTGATCTCCCTGTGCTATGCGGCGGCATACGTATAGCTGATTCACTCTGTTATACAGCAGAAACTAACACAACATTGTAAAGCAATTATACTCCAATAAAGATGTTAAAAATAAAGAAATACATAAAAAATATATACATGTACACTTAACAGTAATGAATTTTTGCATATATTATTTTGTATCATATACATTTTTATGTGTCCTAAAATGGAGGTATTTCACAGACGTATTTTCATAGCTCTCCAGTGGGTAGAGTTCTTGCAGTGTCAGTAAATAAAGTGGCAACAGATTATTTCCTAAAATCTTCCTGACCTCATTATTATTTCTAGTAATTTTACAGGACAATAGTTTTCAGAAGTGTACTATTATACCACTTTCAAAAATTCTATTTTTAATTCCTCCTAGCCTATAACTATACTGATAAGGTTTTTTGTTATTATCAAAGAGCATCTGTAATCAGAGCAAGTGTAAAATCACTATTAGGAAAAACCTTAAATTTCAAAGTTAGGGACACATTGGGAAAAGAGCCACAAATAAAGTTCACTTACTTTTTAAAGATGACAAACCACTTGTTCCACCAAAAAGAGACCGGGTAGCAGAGCTGCCTGATCCCCCTGGAGGTGGGACCAGCATCACCAAGTATGTACCACAGGTGTAAATGGGCGTCTTCCGAAGCATTTTTAGAGGAAGGCCACAGCTAGTATTTGCTGGTAAAAAGGAATGAAAATGGTGAGCAGAAATAGTTGACACACAGATTAATTTGACTACCAAGCCAAATTAGAGTATAACAAAGGGGCCCCCAATTCTAACAATAATACACTCAGACTCAAAATACAGAGCAAGAAATAATAAGCTAAGGGCAAAATAATGATCTTCTGTCTCTACAGCCTGGTCCCAAGCCTCCTGGTTACATGACCTGAACATTTCTCAAAGGTGTTCCCAGTATTCAATATGTCCTTATGTCTTTTAAAAATCTTTCAATGGACTTGAGGACACGGGGAGGGGGAAGGGTAAGCTGGAACAAGTGAGAGAGTGGCATGGACATATATACACCACCAAGCGTAAAATCGATAGCTAGTGGGAAGCAGCACATAGCACAGGGAGATCAGCTCGGTGCTTTGTGACCACCTAGAGGGGTGGGAGGGAGACGCAAGAAGGAAGAGATATGGGGATATATGTATATGTATGGCTGATTCACTTTGTTATAACGCAGAAACTAACACACCATTGTAGAGCAATTATACTCCAATAAAGATGTTAAAATAAAATAAATAAATAAATAACATAAAGATCTTTCAAAAGAATGAACCCTCACATGGACTAAATCTCAAAATAAAAGAAGAATCCTACTGTTTATGTTTCCCCCTAGGAAACTGTGCTCCAGTAGAGATCTTTTCATTTTATATAGAACAAATTATTAACAGGTTTGTGATATTAAATTTATTATAAACAGCTCTGAACATGGAATCTACTAGAAATTTCAACCCATAACTAGTTAATAAAAGCTTTCACAATGTCTATCACAAAATAACTTTATGTCCACAGAATTTATAACCCATGATGTATTTTCTTTTTTTTAGGGTCAGTGACATAAACTATCATTAGGAAAATAATTATTGTATCTAATCAAGAGGTATAAAATGTACTTTAATTTCCCTTACTCACTGGCAGATCTGAAAATGTAGGGTGAATTTAACATTTTCTATATATTAGTCCAGTGAAGATTGACGATGGCAACAGAAAGAGTGCTTTACCTAGGAAGCTGTCAAGGTATAAAATATGACTGCCTACATAGACATAAAATTATCTTTAGATGGTTTAGATTAGAAAAATTAGACAAGTGAAACCGAATCTGTCATTTGCTTTGAATGCCTGTGGTTCTAAAAAGCTCCATTTTTTAAACTTCCAAGCCGCCAACAAGTATATTTTTCATTTAGGACATAAATCCAGTAGCATAAATTTCCATAAGTAAGAAACCCAAAAGGGGCAACGACTGAAAAACTAGCAACTTTGTGAGCATAACCACACAAAGAGCATAACCACACAATCGTGGTTTTCACCAAGATGTTTTTAATATACATACTCTTATTAACATGGTAATAGGTATTAGTTTATCACAGAATTAAAAATCCTAGGCCCGCTGAATGTTGAATTAATTGTCAAAAGTTCACTTAGCCTATAACTGGTGAATTTTTATGTAGCAACCTCAGGTTAAATGAATACATAGAGAATGTGCATAAAAGTATGAGTGAAATCACATGTTTAGAGTTACAGATACCAGTTTTCACAGGATTCTAAATATACCCTTACCTTCTGAGTCCACTTTCTGATATCACCCATGTTTTCTTATGTAACAAACATCCTTTTAGTATTTCTATTGTGCAGGCTAGTATTCAATTTTCTCCCAAGGGACAAACCCAGATCAAGCCTTCAGCTTGTCAGGAAAATGTTCATTTAGGTAATAGGACTGTCCTCTACAAACTATTTCCTATAATTCAAATTATCCACATACCCAAGTTATAACAACTATTAATAAATTCCCTACTTACATTTGATACAATGGAGACCTGTGGAAGTAACATACTATCCTTAAATTCTAATACGGACTAATAAGTATTTAAAATTTGATAGTCTCACAATGAATTAATCACAAATATTTTCTCTTCCTAACATTTCAATATATAAAAGGATTAAAGCATAAAACTGCATTAAATTCATTAAACATATATTAATTCAGATTCATTTTTCTATACATGGCTCTTTTTCTAGCCTGATCTTTTACTACAGGTCATGATTTGTTATAAATTCATGTAGTTGGTATGTAATATGAAAACTCCTCAAGAATAATGGTTCTTGACTTTGGGGGGGTCATAAATGGCCTTGAACATCTGATAAAAATTATGATGATACATATGTTATTTAAAACTTTGGGAGAGCATATTTATGAACCTCTGAAAGGCTTATCCCCATGAAGAATTCCTGCTTTAAAAGTACAGAACAGTGTGTTTAGAAGGCTACCTTTTATTGAGAAAAGAAGGACAATAAAAATACATAAATTTGTCTTTCTAAATTAATTTAATTTCTCTTTGCATAAAAAAACTCTGACAGGATAAACAAAAACTAATAAATAGAGCTACCTATAGGGGGTAGGGTGGGGCAAATACTGAATATACAAGGACACGGGAGTAAGATTTCTCTGCATATACCTTTTATATTGTTTTCACTTTCAAACTCTGTAACTATTTTCAAATATTAAAGTGCAAACACTAAATGCCAAATTCCAGAAAAAGCAACCTCTGTTGTGGAAGGTTTGCCTCTCATTTTCTTGGTCAAGAATGTATTTAGAAAAACTAAAAATAGAACTACCATATGACCCAGCAATCCCGCTACTGGGCATATAACCCTGCGAAAACCATAATTCAAAAAGAATCATGTACCACAATATTCATTGCAGCACTATTTACAATAGCCAGGACGTGGAAGCAACCTAAGTGTCCAGCAACAGATGAATGGATAAAGAAGATGTGGCACATATATACAATGGAATATTACTTGGCCATAAAAAGAAATAAAATTGAACTATTTGTAGTGAGGTGGGTGGACCTAGAGTCTGTCATACAGAGTGAAGTAAGTCAGAAAGAGAAAAACAAATACCGTATGCTAACACATATATATGGAGTCAAAAAAAAATGGTTCTGATGAACCTAGGGGCAGGACAGGAATAAAGACGCAGATGTAGAGAATGGACTTAAGGACACGGGGGAGGGGTAAGGGTAAGCTGGGACGAAGTGTGAGAGTGGCATTGACATATATACACTACCAAACGTAAAATAGATAGCTAGTGGGAAGCAGCTGCATAGCACAGGGAGATCAGTTCGGTGTTTTGTGACCACCTAGAGGGGTGGGATAGGGAGGGCGGGAGGGAGATGCAAGAGGGAGGGGATATGGGGATATATGTATACATATAGCTGACTCACTTTGTTACACAGCAGAAACTAACACAACATTGTAAAACAATTACATTCCAATAAAGATGTTAAAAAAAAGAATGTATTTAGTGAAGATGATGCTAAATGAGTTTTTTACATTCATGAAGCAGATGCTAAATGTGAAAACAGTTTATACTAACAGTAATGATAAGGTATTTACCATTAAACACAGAGCTGCTTTGAATTATTACAGATTCATGCTAATTCATGTCCACAGCCAACAGTATGTATTAGCTTGGAATTAAAAAAAATGAAAAGTGACTGGAAGGACATTAAAAACGGTGAACTACGTAAAGCAAAGTGCTTTGTACGGCACACTGTAAATGCTCAATAACAAGTATTGCCTGAATTCCACAGGCAGCATGCACTAATCACAAGCTGAATGTACCAAGCCATGAAAAGGCATGGAGGAATCTTAAAGGCATATTACTAAGTGAGAGAAGCCAATATGAAAGGCTACATTCTGTATAAATCCAATTACATGACATTCTGGAAAAGGCAAAACTATGAAGACAATAAAAAGATCAGTGGTGGCCAGGGCTTGGGGGGTGGGGAGGGATGAACAGGTAGAGCACAGAGGATTTTTAAGGCAATAAAAGCACTGTATATGATGCCATAATAATGCACACATGTCATTATGCATTTGTCCAAACCCACAGAATGTACAAGACCAAGAGTGAACCCTAAGGTGAACTATGGACTCTGGGTGATTATGATGTGTCAGGGTGGGTTCATCAGTTGTAACAAACGGACCACTCTGGTGGGGATGTTGATAATAAGGGAGGCTGTGCATGTGTGGGGGCAGGAGGTAGACGAGAAATCTGCACCTTCCTTTACTTTTGCTACAAACCTAAAACTGTTCTAAAAAATAAGGTCTTAAAAATATATATAGCTGAAAAAGCGAAGGGCAGCCTACCTGCCTGGTCCTCTTTCAGGGTGTTGGAGATGGTGGAGCCGGTAAGGGCAGCCAGCGTTGCGGATGGCGAGGCTCGGTAGCGTGAAAGTCTGCTCAGAAGCATCTCATTAATGCTTTTTGCAGATTCGCCCTCTTTTCTCATTAGAATTGTGCGTTCCTGAAGCGGGTTGGCTACAAATACACCATTTTCAACCTAATATTTAAAGAAAAAGAGGTCCTTAAATGATATCTGTTTCCATTCATTTAGCAAATTTCTACTTGAGAAGTGTATTATTGTCATCTGGTTACTCAAAAACATTTCCCAAAATTGTACCTGAGTAGGTGTATACCTCAAAACCTAACTGCTCTACAGAAACTGAGAACAAAAGGAAGGCTACGAGAAGTTTGAGAGCTTTCATTTTTCATAATAGCCCAGATTTTAAAAGTAATGAGCTAAGTTTAATAGGTTCTATGGAAGGCTGTTGATTAAAATTCCTTATATTGAATTCCACAGGCAGCTCTCACTAATTACAAACTTCTGACAGGTACAAGTAAGATGAGAGGAAAACAAGTCAATCAGATCTTGATTTACCACTAAGTACAACTATGAGGATAATGTCTTCTTGAAATATAATTGGCTAAAATCCAAACTCTGTATTAACAGCAGTCAACACTAGCCCCAGCTGCTTGGGTATTGGCAGAGCAATCGTGGAGAAAGGCAGACTTTGTCTGCTAAAAATATACGCCAGCTTCAACTGGATCCTTGCTGGTACTTGGCAGTTCTTCCTTCATCACTTGATTATTCCCCAGAAAAATCTCTGGAGTGGTGATTCCAAAATTCCTTCACCAAATTTTGAGCTTGGCTTTAAGCAGACCACCTGGCTTTCTTTATTGCTAAAAAGATCCATACCACTTACTGTAAGCTGCTCCCACTCATCTCTCTTCCCACTCAAGAATCTTTGTATCCAGCCTCATTTATTCCTTTCCTCTTTTTTGTTTTTGCGGTACGCGGGCCTCCCACTGTTGTGGCCTCTCCCGTTGCGGAGCACAGGCTCCGGACGCACAGGCCCAGCGGCCATGGCTCACGGGCCCAGCAGCTCCGCGGCATGTGGGATCTTCCCGGACCGGGGCACGAACCGGTGTCCCCTGCATCACCAGGCGGACTCTCAACCACTGCACCACCAGGGAAGCCCTATTCCTTTCCTCTTAATCCAGAGGAAGAAGCACTTCACCTCATGTTATTTAAGGAAGAAGCACTCTGCCTCCTCTCTAACTGCTCCCTCAGTTATCTCCCATCTGCCCCTTCACGCTCAAGGTCTCCCTCTCTGATTTCCTGGTGTCAGGTATTCACAGGCCTCCGGGATCTTAAACAAAACCTTGGTGGCCCATTGCAATACCATCCCTCTTCTCCACTCCCACTCACTATCAAATGTCCCAAATGTATCTCATGCAGCCTCTGTACCCACTGCCCCCTCCAGACCCAGGCTCCTGGATCTGGCTGCAGTCTCAGAAACAGATGCCACTAGCGAAGGTGGGCAGGACTAGAGATAAGAGAGAACAGGAGTATAAAGCGGCAAGGCTTCCAGAAGCAAATAAAAAAACAAAAAAGAAGTACAAAGTGAAAGGGTGGTAGCAGAGAAGAGGCAAGAGAAAGAGAGCAAATTGAGGAGCACAGCCAGGCGAGGTTCCCGGAAGGGCTGGACCTGGTGGGGGGAGGCTTTTACAAGACATTCACAAATGGTAAGGGAATGAGTTTCTTAGAGAGTTCGAAATGCTGTTTCTATTTCCTCCCCTCTGCTTTTTAACACTTTGCAGCTACTTAACTCAGCTCCCTCTAACAAGTGGACATTCTTGATGGGCCGAGAGTAACCTAGAACCAAAATCAACCTTTTTCTTGACTTCCGTGTAGGTTGTGCCACGGTTGCCAGAACTCTTAAGGTTGTCCTTCCTCAGTCTCAGTGGTAGAACACAATCCCAGTTTGTTTCTTTTTAACATGAACACTTACCTATGTGTAAGGGACTCTTCTAATGAGCAAAGCCAAGATAGTTCCTGCCCTCCTTGTTCTCCTCTTATTTGCTGGTTCCCATCTCCACTTACCTAAATGGGAGTTTGCTTAGAGTTAGACCCAGCCTCTGGTGTCTAAGTCCTCTGCCTGAAACACTCTGTCCCTAGATCCTCCTATGTGTAGCTGGTTCCTTCCCATCATTCGGGTCTCAGGTAAGATGTCACTGCCTCAAAGAGGCCTCCTATGATTACCAATCTAAAGAGGAATCTCCTCCATCCACCCACCCACCCCCCACAAGCCAGAGCACATCACCCAGTTTTATCTGCACAGCATTTACCATTCTCTGAAATTATTTTACTCATTAATTCATTGATTGTTTGACCTTCTACCTTCCCCGCCCCAACTGAATATTGGCTCCCTGAGAGCCGGGATCCTGCCTGCCTTGTTCACCATAACATTTCTAGCACTCAGAGGCACGCAGTAAATACTTGAAGCTTTGCTGAGTAAACAAATCGGTGCCCTGGCCCAAATCCAATACCAGCTCTCCGAGGTGGCTCCCACGTTTCTATATACAGACCCAGCCTTGCTACTGAGATCTAGTGCCGCTTCTCCAACTGCCTCCCACTCCCCAGCATTTCGACTGGAGCAGCCTTCTGTCGCCTAAAATTTAACACGTCCACATCTTACCACGTCATTTTACACACACACACACCCCAGCTAGATTACCCTTTACCAAGTATAGCTCTAGTTATGTTGCACGACTCTAAATATGACCCTTCAAAGGCATCCAGATAAAAAGCAATCACTTGGCATTCAGAAGCATTACCCAGACTAGCCCTATGAGAAAGACAGCAGACAGCTTAAGAAAAAAAATTGTATCACTGTGTTCAAGTACTTCGAAAATACTGAAAAGAAAACCTGATAAAGCGCCTGTGAGAAGCAAGGAGGACTGGGCTTTGGTGCCCAAGTGGTAAATCTGGGAACCTCTGTCCTTAGCTAAGAAGCTCTTTGGGATGAAAAAGCTACTACTGATTTAGAAAGGAGGGGAAGAGCCTGGGAGGAGTAAGAAGCAGCACAGAGTTAGTAACGATGAGAAGCTTCCCTCTGGCTCCCTTCCTGGCCCAAGCACCTCAAGCCCGATGACCATCCAGCCTCTCAACTGGTCTCCCCATTTCCACTTTGGCCCCATATGCTTTACTCTCCACACACCAGCCAATGATTTATTTACAAATGTAAATAAAACCATCTCCTTCCCTGTTTGAAACCCTGCAGCAGCTTCCCAACACACTTATAATAAAATCCAACCTACTGGTAAGGTCCACAGGGTCCAACATCCACTGACCTCCCCGGCTGGTCTGCCTCTGCTCCCCCTTTCTCACCACACTTTCAGCCGCACTGCCTTCTGTCGCCCCTCCAAAATGCCTGTACGCTAGGCCTGTACTTGCTGATCCCTCTTCCTGGACTGGACTAGTTCTGGTTTGCCCGAGACTGTCCTGGTTTTAGCACTGAAAGTCCCATGTCCCAAGAAATCTCTCAGGCCCAGGCCAACGGGGATGGTTGGTTGCCCTCCCTGGCAGGATGGATGGCTGCTTCTCATCATTCTCATCTCAGTTCAAATGTCCTTCCTCAGAATGGCCCTATCTGCCAGGCAAACTGGAGCGGCTCCCCACTTCCATGCCCCCTCACTCTCTATCGCATTATCCTGTTTTATTTTCTCCCCAGCATTTATCACTTGTTGAAATTATTTTGTTCTTGTTGTTTCCTTTCTTACTCATTCCCCACACTCTAATGTAAGCACCTTGAAAACAAAGGCTTATTACCCTGCTACCCAGACAAGGCACTGGATTAACACAGGAAGGATGAATGAAGGGCATCTCAGTCAGCCAGATCATAATTTAAAGGAAATAATAAACCCATCAGGTGAAGGGGGAGATGGACCTCTATGAACACATGAACACTCTATGACATAAATCACAGCAAGATCCTTTTTGACACACCTCCTAGAGAAATGGAAATAAAAACAAAAATAAACAAATGGGACCTAATGAAACTTCAAAGCTTTTGCACAGCAAAGGAAACCATAAACAAGACCAAAAGACAACCCTCAGAATGGGAGAAAATATTTGCAAATGAAGAAACTGACAAAGGATTAATCTCCAAAATTTATAAGCAGCTCATGCAGCTCAATAACAAAAAAACAAACAACCCAATCCAAAAATGGGCAGAAGACCTAAATAGACATTTCTCCAAAGAAGATATATAGACTGCCAACAAACACATGAAAGAATGCTCAACATCATTAATCATTAGAGAAATGAAAATCAAAACTACAATGAGATATCATCTCACACCAGTCAGAATGGCCATCATCAAAAACTCTAGAAACAATAAATGCTGGAGACGGTGTGGAGAAAAGGGAACACTCTTGCACTGCTGGTGGGAATGTGAATTGGTACAGCCACTATGGAGAACAGTATGGAGGTTCCTTAAAAAACTACAAATAGAACTACCATATGACCCAGCAATCCCACTACTGGGCATATACCCTGAGAAAACCATAATTCAAAAAGAGTCATGTACCAAAATGTTCATTGCAGCTCTATTTACAATAGCCCGGAGATGGAAACAACCTAAGTGTCCATCATCCACTGAATGGATAAAGAAGATGTGGCACATATATACAATGGAATATTACTCAGCCATAAAAAGAAATGAAATTGAGCTATTTGTAATGAGGTGGATAGACCTAGAGTCTGTCATACAGAGTGAAGTAAGTCAGAAAGAGAAAGACAAATACCATATGCTAACACATATGTATGGAATTTAAGAAAAAAAAATGTCATGAAGATCCTAGGGGTAAGACAGGAATAAAGACACAGACCTACTAGAGAATGGACTTGAGGATATGGGGAAGGGGAAGGGTAAGCTGTGACAAAGCGAGAGAGAGGCATGGACATATATACACTACCAAACATAAGGTAGATAGCTAGTGGGAAGCAGCCGCATAGCACAGGGAGATCAGCTTGGTGCTCTGTGACCACCTGGAGGGGCGGGATAGGGAGGGTGGGAGGGAGGGAGACTCAAGAGGGAAGAGATATGGGAACATATGTATATGTATAACTGATTCACTTTGTTATAAAGCAGAAACTAACACACCATTGTAAAGCAATTATACTCCAATAAAAACGTAAAAGAAATAATCATAATAATTTAAGGTTTAAAAAGCAAAGTTAAAAATACTTCCATGTCCCCACAGTCTACTCCACTACCTCCCTGCTGATTTCTCTCCTTTTTTCATTGCAAACGTCTGGAGAGAATTATCTATTCTTCACCACCATCTTTTCCACCTCACTTCTCAGCCAGCTCCATCTGGCTTCCACCCCTTACCCTCCCCAACAGCTCTTGCTAAGGCTACCACCAATAGCCTCCATATTCTCCATTCAAAAGACCTCTTTCAGGCTCAATCTTGACTTCTGAACAGAATTCAATGCTGTTAATAACCAAGTTCTCCTTCTTATAAAAATTTATAAAACTTTATAAAAATTTAATTTTTTTAAAGTCTTTATTGAATTCGTTACAATATTGCTTCTGTTTTATGTTTTGGTTTTTTGGTCACGAAGGCATGTAGGATCTTAGCTCGCCGACCAGGGATCGAACCCAGATCCCCTGCACTGGAAGCCGAAGTCTTAACCACTGGACTGCCAGGGAAGTCCCCAAAATTTAACTTTTTATAGCCCCTTTTTAAACTTTTAAAACACATAGAAAGATGAACGGTGGAAAGCAATGCCTTCCCCACTACGTTCCCTCCTCAGACGCAACTAATGTTTCCAGTTTCTTGTGATGCTTCCACTCATTCAACAAGTATCTAGTAATCACCTATTGTGTGCCAGGCACATTGTTCTAGGTGCTGGGGACACAGCAGTCAATAAAAGAGAACAAAATCCCTGCCCTGGAGCTGACATTCTAGGCAAGGGAGACAGTCAATAAATAAGCAAATAAACTGGCAGTAATAAGAGCCACAAAGAAAAAGCAAGGTAAAAGGGATAAGGAGGGACAGGATTATATTTTACATAAAATAATTTATAAAGAATTGTCAGAAAGGTCTTTCTGATAAGGTGATATTTGAGCAGAGACCTAAAATAAGTGAGAACAAGCCATCTGGTTACCTGTGCGATGACAGCCCAGCACAAAGGTCCAGAGGGGGGAGCACATTCAGTGTGTTTGTATATCAGCAAGGAGACCAGGTGTGGCTAGAGTGGGGTGAGAGAGGGCCCAAATCACACAGTACCTTTACAGAGGTGAATGGGATTTGGGAGACACTCTGAAGGTAAAGCAGACAGCATATGATGACTGGACATGGAATTTGGGAAGGAAAGAAAGAGGAATAGAGAGGGACACCAAGGTCTTTGGCCAGCACTGAAAGGACACAGATGCCATGAACTGAAATGGGAAAGCCTGCAGGAGAAGCAGGTCTGGAGTAAAATCATGAGTTTGGTAGAGGGCATGTCTAGCGTGAGGGAACTATCAGACTTCCAATCGGAAAGTCTCATATTCTGTGCATATACAAACACCCATCCACATCAATACGCATCTAGAGCTTCAGGGACAGGTTTTGGCTGAGGAGCAAATTTGAGCATTATCTGTATAGAGATGTGTTTCAAGCTACAAGATAGGATGAGATCAACAAGGGAGTAAGAGCAGATAGAGAGAAAGGGTCCTGGAAATAGGTCCTGGTGCCCGTGACTGTTGAGAGGTAGGGAAGACAGGCTGGGCAGGAACAACCAGTGACAGGAGAAGTCCTATGGGTGTCCCAAAGTCCAAGTGAAAACCTTTTCAAGAATGGCAGAGGGGGTGAAGCCACGTTAAATACTGCTAAAAGGTCGAGTAAAAAGAAAACTGAGTTGCCCTTGAATTGACTACTGTGGAAGTCCCTGATGAACTCGGGAAGAGCTGTTTTGGTGGTGTGATGAGGATACAAAACTGATTGGAGCAGGTTCAAGAGAGAATGGGAGGAAAGAACACAGAACAGTAAAAATAAACTCTTTTAAGCATATTGCTGTAAATGGGAGCCAAAGAATAGGGGAGTGGAGGCGGGTGTGGGTCAAGGGAGTTGGTTTTGATTTTTCAAGGCTGGATATCCTCTCATGTATTTGTACGCTGTGGTGAGTGATCCACTGAGAGAGGAGAGCTGTTATCATAGGAGAAGGACAATTCCAGAGAGAATCCACGCCTCCCCGCCAGCCACAACTTTTATCATACAGCAGGTAGTGATTATACACAGTGCTCTGAACCTAGCTTTTTGTACTAAACAATATAACTTGGAAATTAATCTACTTCAATAGATGCAGATCTGCCCCATGCTTTTTAATGGCTACACAGTGTTCCCTTCTGTGAAAGTACCATAGGCAGAAAGCCAGATAGATATCTATGTTTACCTTCCCAAGTCAGCATTTTATTTTATTTTTTAAATATACTTTTGATGTGGGCCATTTTTTTAAAGTCTTTACGGAATTTGTTACAACATTGCTTCTGTTTTATGTTTTTGGTTTTGTGGCCACAGGGCATATGGGATCTTAGCTCCCTGACCAGGGATTGAACCCGCACCCCCTGCACTGAAAGGCTAAGTCTTAACCACTGGACCACCAAGTCCCCCAAGTCAGCATTTTAGAAGCTGCTAAACTAGTGGCCGGTGATGCTTAAGAATTTTTTATCTTATGATGAAAAATTTCAAAAATGCAAAAATAGTGAATAGTATAGTGAACCTCCATATATCCATCATCCAGATTCAACCAGATACGGCCAAATTTAACCAGATACGGCCAAATCTGTTTAACCCACCCATCTATTTTTGCTCAAGCATTTTAAAGCATATCCCAGACTTGGGACTGACATATACACACTACTATATATAAAATAGATAACTAATAAGGACCTACTGTAGAGCACAGGGAACTCTACTCAATACTCTGTAATGGCCTACATGGGAAAAGAATCTAAAAAAGAGTGGATATATTTATATGTATAACTGATTCACTTTGCTGTACACCTGAAACTAACACAACACTGTAAATCTACTATACTCCAGTAAAAATTTTTAAAAATAAATAAAGCATGTCCTAGACATCATGTAATTCCACTTCTGAATACTTCACTACACATATCTAAAAATATGGACATTTTCTTATATAATCACAATGCCATCATCATACTTTAAAAAGAAGAATACGGCTTCCCTGGTGGTGCAGTGGTTGAGAGTCCGCCTGCCGATGCAGGGGACACGGGTTCGTGCAGGAAGGGACACTACTACTACCTAGAGCTGAGGAACAAGTAATAAAAGGTTAACTATAAGTTACAAAGATATTCTCCTCCAAAGAGGAATTAAAATGAATGAAATAAATACATTAGGAAGAGGGAGGAAAGAAAGGGGATGAACTGAGCCAAATGCTCATCTATCACAGCAAAAAACAAAAAAAACAAAACACACACACACACACACACACACACACACACAATATATATGGGGTTAGTAAACCAAGAAACAGCAATATAAGCCTTTTACTTAGAAATATGAAAGCAGCCACCAGAAGAAGGAAAAGCTGACACCATTAAAGTAACTGTCTATAAGGAACATGCTAGGGATGGGGCAAGAGACTCTCACTTTTCATTATGAGCCTAGATGTGCTACCTCAAGTTTTAATCCATGTACATGTTTTTCTTTGATATAGATATTTTTTAATTTAACAAAAGCATATAATGGAAAGGGGAATTCTTTGATGTTTTCCCATTATTCTTAGGACAAAGACCTAAATCTTTTAACTAACTCGTTAGGTCTGTTTAAAAACAACTTTTTAAAAAAGGCATTTCTAACAATTTAATTATGAACGCATCTTCTAGTAGTACAATCTCTAGCAGATCAATTCAAAGACTCACTCTGGCTAAGACATTTTATAAGAAAAGATAATGATTTGAGAATACTGAGAAACTAGATAGAAAAAAAAAAAAAGAATGTACAGTTAAAGGTTACTAGACTGACAGTTAACTGGCAGGATGGATGACTTCTTTCCCAGAACAAGTTTTAACCCCATTAAAGTTTATCAGAAATTGCTTCAGTGTTTTTTTTTTCCTTCAGGAATGCTAATTTCTTCCCAGAAGGAGGTTGTAAATTACATTATATAAAAAGGTTTTGTCACAGACCTGGCTTGGGGCAATTTTTTCTTTACAAGTCTCTACAAATATTATCTAGACCAGTGCTGTCCAATAGACCTTTCTTCAATGATGGAAATGTTCTCTATCTTTGATGTTCAACATGGTAGCCACTAGCCTGCCACATGTGGCTACTGAGGACTTGAAACGTGGCTAATGCAACTGAGCAACTGAAGTTTTAATTGTATTTAATTCTGATTAATTTAAATAGCCACATGTGGCTACTAGCTATTATATTAGACAGTACAGATCTGGACCATCATGGTTTCCAGTCTCTCTTTGCCCCAAGCTCTTCTCTCTGCACTCAACCACTCTGGCCCGCTGTCCTTTCCAATAAAACACATGCTCCCTCCACAGAGCTTTTCCATTTGTGGTCTCCCTTTCCTACCATGTTCTTTCCTCCCTATTCCCCAACTTCTTCATCTGGTTAGCTACTACTTTTCCTTCACTACCTCAAATTATGTTGTCCACGTATCTGTTCACTTGTTTATGGTTAATGTTTTGTCTCTCCACCACCACCACAACTCAACCCACCCGCCAAAATTCAAGCTCCATTTGAGCAAGGGTCCTGTCCCCCTTGCCCATCACTGTATTCCCACCACCTAGATACCACCATGCCTGGTTCTCAGTAGATACTTAGCCAATATCTAATGAATGAATGAATGACTGCCTTCTCACAATATCAACTGTCATCTCTCTTGGGGACTCCCAATATCCATCTGTAGACCCAATCTTGCTAGTGCAATTTAGTTCCAAATTTCCAAGAAGCTTATGAGCATTTCTACTTAAAAGCCCACTGTCTATACATTAACTATCCTTATCTCCACTCTGTTGCTAGATTAACCTTCAAAAACCTTGCCTTTATTTGTGTCATACAACTCCAAACAAAGAAATCTTCAAAGACATCCAAAAGAGAAGTCAATTTTGAGGCAAGAGTGAACACACTGTACAAGTACTCCAAGTTTCTTAGGTCCTTTGTAAACCAATTATAAAAAGAAAGCAAGTAAAAAATGTCTCTGCAAAGACATAAAATGAGAAACTGAAACTTACCACAAGTTCAAAAATGTCCATGAAGACAGAATGTCCCTTAGGTGTTTTCTCATTCAGACTGGCAGGAGACCAGATCCAATAGAAGTAAGTACCATCTGAAGAAAGGTGCACGGTGCTCATAGTGCTGCCCACAGGGAGGTGATTGGCTGGCATTGGCACCATCTGGCACACCTGAACATGAAAGGGAGGAAAACTTCATTAGTGTGACATGTAAATTCTGATTCTATCAGTTCATCATTAATGCCATTAAGTCCAAGAAGAGAATTCAATAGGCCTCCTGGTCAAAATAAAACTGACATTTACCTCTAAGAATAATATATGAAAATTATATGACAGAAATATAAGAGTTCATACAATGGGCCATGCAATAGATTAAAAGATTCCTGAGATTAATTCCCATTATATTTTAATAGGAAAAAGTATTACTAAACACTTTGAATCTGCTATGCATGTGTGTTTTATCAAACACTTATTAAAAACAAAGTTTTTTAGGGGATATGGGGATATATGTATACATATAGCTGATTCACTTTGTTATACAGCAAAAACTAACACAACATTGTAAAGCAATTATACTCCAATAAAGATGTTAAAAAAAAGAAAAAAACAAAGTTTTAGAGAAACAGTACTTTCTGAAATTCCCTTAGTATATAAATTTAAGGCTTAAGTATATTTAAAGGACAGGAACTATATCTTATTCATCTTTATATTCCCAGCACCTAATTCAGAGTCTAACTCAGAAATTAATAATTATGGAAGGAAGGAAAAAAGCAAAGGTGAGAAAAAAACAAAAGGGAAAGCAGAGAAGAGGGAGAAGGAGTAAAGAGATGAAGGCACACACAGATCCTCACTTTGCACATGAGGGCTTACTGAAATTCACCACGACCAGCAGAAGGAAAAAGACAAACACCCATTCTCTGTATTAGACATGAAGCATGTGTTTCTAATACTAAACATCTTTCAGTTTCAGTGTAATGAATAAGTTCTGCATATTTCATATTAAATGTGCAATTACATACTAATTTTTACTGCCAGAGAAAAGCACTTAAAATAAGAGAAAATGAGAATCAAGAGAACTGCTGACTAGGTTTAAAAAAAAAAAATCCAAGGATAGAAACAGGACTGAAAATCCCCAAATAAGAATAATTAGAGAAGGTCAGGTGTATTTAGGAGACAGTAAGAATGACCTTCAGTTACTCCATCTCTTCGGGTGGGTCACTAGTTTTCCTAAGGTTACTTTAGACCCCTGAACTCATTTCATATGAACTTTTTTCCAGACTTGTTTTTGCTACCTCAAAAGTTAAAAAAGTCATTTAGTTGCTATAACCACACTTTGCAATCTGTAATGCCAAGACATCTAGAAAGTTGACAGCTACTGAATGGCTTAAGCTACCCACAAATTGTTCCAACGCACCAATCTAGTTAGTGAGAACACTGCTTTCTTGGGCATCAAAGTTTTTGCAAAAGCACAGAGGATACTGACATTACTTCAAATGTAAACCACGTTCCAAGATTTAACATCTGTTTAAGTCCCCAGGCTATTTCAAATTGCCTGTTCAAATGAGAACAGGCAATGTTCTCATCTATCTGCATTACTGATAAGAAATGAAGTTAATTTGGCATCTATTTGTTATTTTATTCATCTAACAATTTTTGAGGGCTTCCACTGTGGTGCAGCGGTTAAGAATCCGCCTGCCAGTGCAGGGGACACAGGTTCGAGCCCTGGTCCAGGAAGATCCCACATACCGCGGAGCAACTAAGCCCACGCGCCACAACTACTGAGCCTGTGCTCTAGAGCCCGTGAGCCACAACTACCAAGCCCGCGTGCTGCAACTACTGAAGCCTGCGCATCTAGAGCCCGTGCTCCGCAACAAGAGAAGCCACTGCAATGAGAAGCCCGTGCTCCGCAAGGAAGAGTAGCTCCCCTTCGCCACAGCTAGAGAAAGCCCGCGTGCAGCAACAAAAACCCAACACAGCCAAAAATAAAATAAATAAAATTAAAAAAAAACAAACAATTTTTGAGCACCTCCTATGTGCTCTGCAGATGCAAAGGTGAGCAAGACTGTTCTCCAGGAAAGGCACAGTTGAGTGACAGACAAGAAAAGATGTAACATCCCACTTAAGTCCTGGATGTGACTACTCTCAGGGCACTCACTCCACAGATAGTAACTCTAACCGTTCAGTTTGACTTTGGCTGAAAGGCAGAAAGTTGTAGCATAAAGAGCTCAAACTCTAGAGCAGATGGGTTCAAGTTCTCATGCTGCCATTATTGTGTGGCAAGATACTTAACCTCTCTAAGCTCACTCCTTCATTGAAGGACAAACACTTACTGAGTGCTTACAACGTGCCTAGCCTCAGGTGCCTTAACTGTAAGATGAAACTGCCGTAGTCACACCTCACAGATAAGGAGAGGAAGTGTATGTAAATTGCCAAACCCACAGCCTGGCAAAGAGAGACACTGTTATTATCAATTATCAATCAAATGTTGTGCTACATTCTAAGGACACAAAGATGAGTAAGACAGGGTCCTGACCTAAAGGTGTGTGTGTGGTCTTGGGGAGGAGTTCGACACAACAGCAGGCGATTTCAGTATAATATAGCAAGTGCCATAACAGAGCGCTTTAAGAGCACCAAGGATGAGCTCAATCCCAAGCGCACAATGATTTTATCTAAACTCATTTCAAAGCTCCCATTCCCACAGAAAGGCTGTTTAGAACAAATTGAATAGGGAGATAATGCCTTCCCAAAATAGATCTAGTTAAAAAAAAAAAGCTGGGATTTATACCATCTTTGACTCTCTAAAATTCTTTTAATCCTAAAAAAAGTTTGTTGGCCTTAGTAACTCTTAGAGAGCACATTCACTCAGATCATGTGGGAAAACTTAAGACATTAGAGAAAAAACAGAATGCCCAAACGATGATAGTTAAAAGGATGTCACTCCGGCAGGAAACTATATCAGCTGTGTTATTATTCCTTCTGATGATGTCACAAACTTCCCTTACTGTCGCCAAAATATAAAACACAAAGCCTTGGTGTTCTGTTTACCTGAAGGGTATTCTGGTCAATGACCTGGAAAAGAGAGTGAGGTTTATTGTCAAAAGATACAGGCCGGTGGAGAAGACTGCCACTGCCAAAAGCAATCCATCCTGGTTCCAGCTCCTCATTCCGGCAGTACACAAAACCTCTGTGGGGAAAAACGGTATACAGGCTAAGTCACCAGGTCATGTCTGAAACCCTGCAATGAGTTACAACAGACAAAACAACATTTCCCTCCTAATTTCTTTTCAATAACTAAGTATGCAAAACATCTAACGGAGAATAAACATATTATATTAACTTTGAGACTGACAAACTATGGCAAATATTAATTTCCCACAACAAATTGGAGAGGAGAAAAAGTTGGGGAAACGGTCTAATTGAATATACATAAGGATCTCAAACTGTGGTTTCTTTTGGCAGCAATTCATAGATCTTATATCCCAAATGAAAAAAAAAAAAATCACCACTGATCCAATGTCAAATCCAAGAACAAAAAGACTTAACTCGAAAAATACCCATTTATCAACATAGAGAAGTCATTAATATAAAAATTCTGATCACAGAGGAATTTCTGGCTAGAAGCTAGAAACAATGATTTTAGGGCTACCAAACTCTTTATAGAGTCAAAACAAAGCTGAAATGCATTAACAGAACCAGAGAAAGAAAGTGACAATAAGAGAAAACCAGTCATTCAGACTTGTTTAGTCACTCATCAGTCTATGGGGAGTTAGCACGCACTCCCGGGTGTCTTCATCACAGATTTAGGTAATGAGGAAAACGTTCCAGCCAAATCATTCAGCAAGTTCCATGCAACTGACCTGAGAGTACCATGTAATCCAGACCCCAATTTGCTTACTCCTCTTCCAACTGAGTTAGTAGTATACAGGTAAAGACCATCTGCCGTGACACAGCGTCCCAAGTCAGCATCTGAAATCGTTTTTTCACAAGTAAATTATATACATGCTTTTTCTACTGAAATTATAAACGTGCTTTTTCGAATGAAAAAGCCATTAGGAGGCTGAATGAAAGATAATCTCCCATTTCTTAAATAAGTGCTTCTTGGGAATTCCCTGGCAGTCCAGTGGGTTAGGACTCAGTGCTCTCACTGCCGGTCCCCAGGTTCGATCCCTGGTCGGGGAACTAAGATCCCTGCAAGCTGCACAGTACTGCCAGAAATAAAAATAATAAAATAAGTGCTTCAACGTGACTTCCAGGGAAGATGGCTTGAACACCTAAAACAAAACTCCAAAATGAATGTAGGATTAGAGACCAAGATCAGGGAAAGAGGTCAGATAGTTATTAGCAGAAGAACCTGGTTCAGTCTCTGCCAAAGATTTTTTTTCCTTTTTTTTTTTTGAAAAGCAAAAATACATTCCTAACTCCAATCTGAAATGACTAAGCATACAATACTTTCGCTAAGGATTGTGTAATAAAAAAGGTGTGAGATTTAAGAGTTTGGGGCACTTATTAGTTGACCTTGGGCCTCTTTGAACTTCAGTTTCTTCATCTGTAAGATGAAGATAATATGTACCTCAAGAGTTACTGTGATGGTTAAATGAGACAACATAGGTAAACACCCACACTGCTCTCTGGTACAAAGCCAGGGCCCCATGAATGGCAAATGATTTTATGTTGATAGACTGATGATATACATTGAACTAAAATCTACTCCTTGTGGATTTTCCATCTAGAGATCCTAATTTTAAATTTCTGGAGTGACACAGCACAAAAGTATAATATCACTTCTATTTAAAAAGAGCAAGTATGTTTACCCTCAGGGGTATCTTCCCCAAGCTTAAAACAAATAGTATCTCTCTGAATGATAGTAAATGGTTTACTAACATATTCTAGAGAATTTACCTTAATAAGAGAGCTTACAAATAAAACTTTGTTTTTATTTTCAAAATCAATCCACTTACTATGTTTAAGTGGAGTTTCTCTACTATTTGCCATATTATAAGAAATCCAGTGTAACAGCACTCAAATTAGTACTCAGTATGTGGTTATCTTAAAAATTCAGCCTACTAATCCAAGATAACCAAGACTTGTTCCTATTAGTTCTTCAAAAAACAGTTAAAAGTAGGTAATCATTTTCAAAATATTAATTTCATTCCTTAAACATTTTATTTTAACTTAAAACTTATAAATATACATTTATTCATCACTCTTTAGATTAAGGCCAAGGCCTTTTGAGTATGGATCTGACAAGGAGTGAGAGTCAAGGTAACAGAGTAAAACAAGATTGGCCAGAGTTGACACTTGTTGAAGCTGAGTGATGGGTATACAGGGTTTACTGTAGTATGCTTTCAACATCTGGGTATGTTGAATGTTTCCACATATTAAAAATTAAATAAGACTACTTTTTAAATTTTTATAAGAAAAACATTCTCTAGCCAGGAGCAAAACCAAAGGTACAAGAGAGTGAAAAGCATACAGATCAGCTTAATACCATCATCCTCAGTAAGAAATTACTCCAAAGGAGATACTAAAAGGAGTAAAAGGAGAGAGTAAAGAAAGGAGTTTTGGTTTTGTATGAATTTATAAATTTCCACCTATAATGTTTAAGAACTTCTTGGGCATTGGAGGCTTTTTGCTTCTCCTATTGACTCTAGTTGAGTCAGTGAAGATAGTAACTCACATCCAGAAGTCTTGCCTCTGTTCCTCTCACCACTTTCACATGACTGTCTGGAAGAAACAGTGGACCGTGAAAAGGCACAGGCACTGGATGAGAGGTGTGGGGATGGCCCACTGCTTACACTGAACCCCATTCCCTTACAGTTACCTAGGAAAGCTGTCCCCATCAAAAGTGTGAGAAGGGGTGGGCAGAATAGACTCTGAATCCCACTCTAATTTCTTAGAGAATACAATTTCTTAGAGATTGGCTTTGTTGAATCATTCTAAAGCATTCCATTTTTAAAAAAAATAAATTTATTTATTTATTTAAATTTGTTTTGGCTGTGTTGGGTCTTCGTTGCTGCACACAGGCTTTCTCTAGTTGTGGTGAGCGGGGGCTACTCTTCATTGTGGTGCGGGGCTTCTCATTGCGGTGGCTTCTCTTGGTGCGGAGCACGGGCTCTAGGCGCACGGGCTTCAGTAGTTGGTGGCACACGGGCTTAGTTGCTCCGCGGCACGTGGGATCTTCCCAGACCAGGGCTCGAACCCATGTCCCCTGCATTGGCAGGCGGATTCTTAACCACTGCACCACCAGGGAAGCCCTAAAAGCCTTCCATTTCTAAATGTAAATAATTCCCTAGGGTTTTTTAAATTCCTATTTTATCACTTATAATCACAAGTACCAATTACAATAACAAACAGGTTTGGAAGCAAGGCAGACTCTTGGCAAGCCTGCAACTCCGTAGGTGGGAGCAGCAATGCACAGACTCTAAGAAGAGCCTACTGGCCTCATGGGTTTTGTGTGCCACGGCACCGGTCAGTACATCTACCAAGCGAATAGAGGCCTAATTCACCTGGTAAGTCAGTTAACTGCAGGTCATTTCAGAGACCTTCTGCCATTTTCACTGAGATCACAGAATAAACAGATATGTAATACCTGTAAAACTGTAAAAACATTTTAATCTAGTCTCCTTTATTTAAAGGGGATACTTAACAATTCATGCTCCTTTGAACACTCTTTTTTTTTTTTTTTTTTTTTTGCTTGTAGGACAGGAGGTTCACCAACACACACACAATAAGTTACTAAAAGAAACAGCATCAGGCAACAAGACCTGATACTCTATTCGTGGACTTAAGGCTCCCATGCCCAAATTCAAATACCTAGGAATTTAAGTAATTCATGCTTCCTTGGCAGGACTGTACGGATGATACTTTTCCCTTGAGATAGTAAAACCTATCCATTTTCTTACCTCACCGAGTATCAGCTTTTATACTTTTACTGATAAAGCAGACAATGATTACCCTGTATAGGAACCTTGAGCTCTTAATTAAAAGGAATACAGAGTTATATCTAAATTGTTTTCCACAATTATCTAAAACCACTCTTTTCATATCTTAATTTCAATCACAGGACCAAAACCCTTGCATTACCTTTATTTTCAGAACTGGAGCCAGTGTTGCTATCTGGTGCAGGCAACATGTCTTCATACCCCCATGATACTATGTGTTTGCCACCAAGCAAACAGGAGGGGGATCCAGGTCCCCCTTCCAAAAGCAACAGCCTAAATAGGGGAGATAGAGAATCATAAAGACACCGAGACTATCCATTTCAGCAAGAAGATAAAGGTCTACTTAACATCTCAAAGAGCAGAAAACTAAAATAGTTCTACACAAATACTATACATCTGAAAAGACATTAACAATACGTATATTTTTAAATTAGAAAATTACGAAGTAGTGCTTATGGAAATGTTATAATAAAATTGTAGCTGTGTGTAAAATGCATATATTTTACATGTATACATATCTGAGAGAGAGACAGAGAGAAGGGGTGGGATGGAGAGAAAGGGGTATGAACTAGGAAACACATATAACACACACAACATTAGGAGTGGTTATCTTTGAGTAGTGAGATTATGACTTTCACTTTTTTCTTTATACCTTAACATCTTATTATCTTGAAACCTACAATAAGAATTCATGACAAGCTATTGCATTTTTTTTACCACAAAAATTAAAAAATGAAAAATAACATGCTCTAGGAACACCTTCCAAGAAGGAAAGAAACAAAATTCTTACTTAAGATGAAAATAACATACTTATTTAAAAATGAGTCATTAATTGATTAAAAAAAAAGTTTAGCAATTTACTTATTAAAAGAGCTTTTATGCACAAGGCTCCCTTGTGTGGAAGGAGGGTGAGGATCCAAAGTGACAACTTACCTATACAGCACATCGGCTACAGGCAGGGACCCTAGATCTGTCTGCTTCTGTAATAGATGGACTGTATGAACAAAAGTTTTCAATGATCCCCTAAAAATAAAAGGAAGGAACAGAAAATCATCACAACTGAAACGTCAAATAAGGTTGTTAATGTCAATTTTATTAACCACACGGGGAGCTTCCAAATTGAGTCTGCTTCTGCCAATCAGTAGATGTGTTGTACAAAATGTCAAAATAGACGTGATTCTTACCATGCCAGTTATGATATTCTTCTTGTATTTGCAAAGGTAAATAATGTTCCCCTAACATAAAAGTTCAAAACATAAAGCTCAAGCACAAAGAATGTGTGGCTATTATGCCTGATACTGTTTCATCATCAAGTTGATCTCTAGCTGAAGGAGATATTTCATAGGAAAAGGTTATATTTAAAAGTGTAGCAGTATTTCTAGGCTTAATTTCTTAACCTCTTTGTTAAGTTCATCCATTTTACATAAACATCTCACACATTAAATATGACTGAAGAGGAAAACATTCAAAAATTAATACTTTGTGCTGAGAGGTGTCCCTTCTGCTTTCCCCTGCTGTGCAGTATGTGACCGTAATGCTTGCAGAGCTCACTAAGACCCAATTTCCTTTTGGTTCCCAAAGCTTGAGGCTCTGGGAAGTCTATACTTTGGTCAGCAGGATCTAAAAGAAGGTGATTTTAAGATGCACGAGACTTACCTGGCCAGATCCCAAGTATAAATCACCACAAGAACATTTCCTGAGCTAAACGATCACCAGTATCAGATGGGCTGACTTCAGATTGCTACCTTATTCTCTTAGCCAAGTCTTTAATTGCTAGGTATCATGTGCCTAAACCCCAAAAAGAAATGGAATACCTAACACAGGACCAAGAAGGCCTAGAGTCCTCCTTTTTTTTTTTTTTTAAATTTTATTTATTTTTTATTTTTGGCTGCATTGGGTCTTTGTTGCTGCACGTGGGCTTTTCTCTGGTTGCAGCAAGTGGGGGCTACTCTTGGTTGTGGTGTGCAGGCTTCTCATTGTGGTGGGTTCTCTTGTTGGGAGCACGGGCTCTAGGCGCACGGGCTTCAGTAGTTGTGGCACACGGGCTTAGTTGTTCCGCAGCACGTGGGATATTCCCGGACCAGGGCTCGAACCCGTGTCTCCTGCATTGGCAGGCGAATTCTTAACCACTGCGCCACCAGGGAAGCCCGAGTCCTCCTCTTAATTGCCCCTTTCACTATCTCTGGTGTTCAAAGAATCAAAACCAAAGAACCATATAAGGCAGGGAGGCAGGAGACACAGTATAAAAGCACAAGTTGAGAGTCAGGACCCACAGGCTCTGAAACCCAGCTCTGCCACTCACCAGCGGCACCATCTCAGTCCTGTTACCAAATTCCTATGGGTTTTTACTTCTTCATCTGTCCAATAAGGATACCTCCCTGGGGTACAACGAGGTTAAAATAAAGGGGCAAAGGCACAATGGAACATTTAAGACATTAAACCAAATATAAGATATTATTAGCTGCCAGATTCAGATTTTAAGAGTAAAATTTAGGGACTTCCCTGGTGGTCCAGTGGGTAAGACTCCATGCTCCCAATGCAAGGGGCCCGGCTTCAATCCCTCGTCAGGGAACTAGATCCCACATGCATGCTGCAACTATGTCTGCATGCTGCAACTAAAAAGGTCCTTCATTCTGCAACTAAGACCTGGCACAGCCTAAATAAATAAATAGTAAAATTGAAACGCCTTCCATGGCTCCTAAGCCCCTACACGGTCTGGACTCTCATCTCCTGCCCCTCTCCTGCTACCATTGCATTCCAGCCACCCTGCTCACTTTGCTGTCCTACCCCAAGCACAGAAAGAGGATCAGATTTGTGCCACTTGCTGCTCCTCTTGCCTGGAACTCCCTGTCACTGGCTTTTTTGCATGGCTGGCTGGCTCTCATCATCTAGGCCTCAGCTCAAATGTCTCCTATTCAGTAAGGCCTTCCCTGTTATCTCTAGCTAATGTTGGCCCCCACCTCCAATTAAGTCATTCTCTATGATTAAAATATCTTGATTTGTCTTCTTACAGTGAACATCCCTCTCAGAAATTATCTTATATATGCATTTGTTGCTAGTTGTCTGACTCTCTCAGTCTCATGTAAACCTTGCAATTTTAGGAACCATTTACCTTGCTCACTGCTGTATCCGCACTGCCTAGTAGAGTCTCTTGCACGTGATAAATGAGCAATAATGACTGACAAAATGAAATCCACTCAACTGTAAGATTAGAGACCATGAGTCACCATGAGTCATTATTTCCCTAAGACCTAGCAAGGTTCCTGGCACATCAGATATGTTCAATAAATGTTAGTTGGTTGAAATGAATGAACATCTTCAAAATATTTTTTTGGAAACGCTGTTCTGTCTTTGAGAGCATCAATCTCAAAAGTTCAATAATATGCTCCTAAATAACTTCATTAAAGGAGATGATCTAACACTGAAAAGTACGTGACTGAGGTAAATAAAGTCCAGAACAAGGTGTTAATATTAGCAATAATGTAGGCACCATCTAAAACAAAAACAAAAATACACACCCAAGAAGAAGAAAATAAAAAACACTCATTTCAACGTTTCTGCTGAACGGAATTTGGAATCTCAAGTACCTGAAGCGATTTCAATAACTCTCTCTTGGTTCAGACTAAATTAGGGTACATAATAAAAAAGTGAGTTTTATGATCCCATGTTCATTAAAAACATTTGAAACTAAAGAGTTGATAATTGGGCTTCCCTGGTGGCGCAGTGGTTGAGAGTCCGCCTGCTGATGCAGGGGACACGGGTTCGTGCCCCAGTCCGGGAAGATCCCACATGCTGCGGAGCGGCTGGGCCCATGAGCCATGGCCACTGAGCCTGTGCGTCCGGAGCCTGTGCTCCGCAACAGGAGAGGCCACAACAGTGAGAGGCCCCCATATCACACACACACACACACACAAAAAAAGAGTTGATAATTATTCCAAACATCCTAAATCTGTCTAAAGATAGGACTATCTAAAAGCAAAATTTCCCAAAGTAGGACTTTTGCATTAATAACAAATCTATTTAGGGCTCAAAACTGTCTTCTGCATATCCAAAAAAAATAAATCAGTCCAATATAAAGCCTTTACAGGGAAACTTATTTCAGTACCACCCAATAATGTCTCCAGAATTAAGCTCATGTCAGGATTTCCATAATCAACCACAGTCTTCAAGGATCTAAAACTAGGCTATGACAGTTTGCTGAGGGCAAAGAAACTGACAATAAATGCTGCTGCCATTGTGCCTTAAAAATAGCTTCAGATTCAACCATTTGAAGGTCAACTTTGAAACCATAAAAATAGGGAAAGGAGTCTTATAGCTAGGAACTTCATAATCCTCCAAGAAGAACTTTTCCACATTCTCTTTGCTAACAAAAGGAATAACTCAATCAAAGAAAAAATTATGAAGGGAGAGAGATTAGTGACACTAATCTATCAGACCGTGGTCCTAATTGGTCCCTAGACAATTAGGTTAGAAGAAAGCAAAGGTAGTGAAACTTTTTCTCACAAATATGTGAGAGTGATCATACAGTTTACTGGGCAGGAGAATGTAAGAAATCCTCTCCTGGAAAAGTAACTCCAAGCACATTTCCTATTGACAGTACATCAGTAATATCAACTTACAAATGAAGGACAGTACACTATTAAATCTTGCTACACACAGAGAGATCTTTCAGTTAAATTGATGGAGCCAAGCGTCAAGGTCCAGAAATATAATTTGTGACCAAGTCTGTGTGACTGAGTTCAGGTGAGTAATAACCCATTCACTCACTGACATACTCCTTACAGACATGCAGGAAAAAAAAATTAAAAGCTCTACATATTTTTTGACTGTCCTTCCAGGAGAAATACAGATACAACATCCTCTGCTAACTACCTGATGTAAAACAGTAACCATCTAAGGGTGAGTAGACAATGGCAAGTGCTGATTCTCCATTTTAAACTGTTTAAGCTGTTATCATGGTATAACAGAAAGCAAAAACTTGAACTTGGGTTTCAACTCCAGCTCCTGGTACCAAGTTTTGGTGGAAGCATCTTATGCATTGTCAAGGCTGCAAAATTCAATACTGAAAACGAAGAAGGACTTCTGAATGTTGAGACTTCCAACAAATACGCTTGCCCTCTTATTCACTCACCCAACCCAGGAAGCAGCCATCACAAGGTCACCAGTTGGCACCTTTGATTTTCCTTACCTGGCACATGCCAAAGCCACCAGGGCAGCAGCAGCATTTTCTTTTTGCTTATGTGGGATGTGTCGGCCTGTGTCAGAAGTCTCCTCTAGCCAAGAGCACAGCAAAGTTTCGATTCCATTCAGACAGTCAGCAGGCTCCTTGGTCAAGCTCAAAGGCTGGCAGTCGCGAAGGCAGTTCAATAGCACCTCAGCAGTTATGTTACAGAGAGAGGGGTCTGTTCTACTCTGGGATTGAATAAGGGGGAAGACCAGCAGGAGCCCCATCCTTGACGTGAAGGGAGCTTGCTCGGGTTGCTGCAACAAGCCCTGGCGTTTGAGCAGGGCCAAAGTTTCTTCGTCACCTGAACTTTCCCTTTCATGCTGTTCTTCCAAGGCCAGCTGGCGCTGGGCATTCCACAGTCCTCGCAAGGCATTCAGGCGGTATTCCAGCAGGCGGGCATACGCATTGCTCTGATTCCCACAAACAGAGCGCAAACGTTCTGCTAATTCCGTCGGATTCTTGGTCTCAAATGTTAAAATCTAAGGAAAGAACCAATAGAAAAGTTGGTATGTATTGCTTTCACCACTGCTCTCATCTATGGAAGCAAATCTATCCAATGGTATCTAAAAATGGTCCACATCAAAAAATCTTTTAATTGTGGCCAAAGCCAGGTTGCTGATAGAGATTTTTCTCCTTGGCACTTCTGCTAATGCTCCTATTAAAAGTGAGATTAGAACCCAAATCATGAAAATAATTAAGTGTGGAGGTCAAAAGTTAATTTGAGTAGCTTATTTTAGAAAGTTGAGGTGTAAATATTTATTCAATGCTCAGGTTATAAATCTATGTCTCTAACTTCTATTACCAGGTAGGTTGTCAGTGAAAACAGAACAAGTTTCATCTTCAAGATCTAATATACCAACTAATAAATGATTATTTATTATTCTTTGATTTTGAAGAACACTCCATTCTTACTACTGCTAATCTACTCTTTCAATTGGTGACATGGTATAGATTTATCCAGTTCATACTGATAATGGATCCACCCCTATTTTCTCACCAAGAACATACAAGTATCAGGAGACCTCCTTGAGATTTTCAGCAGCTGGGGAAATGATAAAACCATTAAATCCTCAATCAACTAGGAAAGGAAACAGCTATGAAGATAAAGAATCAAACTAAATTCATGATGCAAATAATTTACGCATATAAGTGTGACTAAGTTAAAATGAACAGACTGTTGTAACCAACAAATAAGAGGCCACTCTTGGAACAAGCACATTAAAACAGATTATCAGGCGCCAGAGGTGTCTGGTTCTCAGTAGACCAGAAAGTCAGGGTGGGGAGAGGCTTGGAATAAAAGCAAAGAAAATTCTGTCAAGTCATTGGCACTGAAATTTTAAAGGGTCATAGGTCACTTTATTTCTCTCATAAACCTGCAAAATATTTTTTTTTAATCTCAAATTTTGCCCTTAAAACTGTTAGCCCAATAAAACAACAAGAACTTCCAGAGAAATGTAAACCCTGTAGCTGCCTAGCTTAGCTATACATGCAAGTCGCTAAACTGAACTGAAAAAATGTTCAGTTTGAAAACAAATTCCAATTCAAAAAATTAACTAAGTATGTATCTCATTTAACTGATTTGAAAAAATATTCATTGTTTTAAAAAGTAACCAATTCAAACTTCAGTCCTAGTGTGTGAGATCAGAAATAATATCCAAATGCCATAAAATTTCAACCAACAACGTAGCAATAAAAAGAAATGAACCAGTGATATCTACCACCTCAGTGAATCTCAATGGCATTTTATTGAGTGAAAGAAGTCAATTTCAAAAGGTTCCATCTGCATTATTCTATTTATATGACTTTCTGGAAAAAAAAAATCTATAGTGATAGAGAACAGATCAGTGGTTGCCAGAGGCTGGGGTACAGGCAGGGTGTGACTATATAGGGATAGTATGAGGGAGTTTGAGGAGGCAAACAAACTGTTCTATATCCTGATTGTGCTGGTGGTTACGTGAATCTATACATGTGTTAAGATTCATGGAACTGCACACCCACTCCCCCAAAAAAGGTCAATTCTACCATATGACAATTTTAAAATAAAATTTAAAACAGTTCTAATCAGGCTATGGTTGTATTCAACTAGGTATCATTGAGCAAAGCAATATTGCAAATTATATTATTAAAAATAAGAACTAGGGACATTTTAATTTAGTTTTTAATACAACAGTATCAAATAATGATTGATTAAATGTCCTTTATCATTAAGTCATACAAATTGTATTTCCCTACCCTTTTGTCTCGATTCATCAAACACAAATTACCCTTTTGATTATTTTTTGCATGACAGCAGATAAAATAACTCCAAATTCCTTTAAAAACGATCACATTTCAAGGGCAACCATCTACCCTTAAGTAATTGTATCTAAGGAAGCTAGATTACCTTTTTTTTTTTTTTAAGATCACTCCCCAAAAAAGTCAGTAACCAGCTTCCACCATTACGATCAACAACCAAAGACTGAGATACTTTTAATGTTGTGAAAAATGAAAAAATTTTAAATTTGATCATCTCAAGGTATGAAGATCTAAACAAATAAATTTTGTTGCATTTTTTTAAATGCTTTTCAATACTGATTTTGTGATCTCTACCCAATACAACTCTTTGATATAAAATACATATATGGACTTCCTGGTGGCGCAGTGGTTAAGAATCCACCTGCCAATGCAGGGGGCACAGCTTTGAGCTCTGGTCAGGGAAGATCCCACATGCCACAGAGCAACTAAGCCCATGTGCCACAACTACTGAGCCTGTGCTCTAGAGCCTGCGTGTTACAACTACTGAAGCCCTTGTACCTAGAGCCTGTGCTCTGCAACAAGAGAAGCCACCGCAATGAGAAGCCCGCGCACCAAAACGAAGAGTAGCCCCCGCTCACCACAACTAGAGAAAGCCCAGGCGCAGCAACGAAGACCCAACGCAGCCAAAGATAAATTAATTAATTAATTTTAAAAAATTATTTTTAAATTAATTAATTAATTAAATACATATGTGCTCCAAATACATTTTTACTTATGCTACACTGAGCGGCAACTTATGTTATATGAAGCAACTACTAAAAAATTCAATACAGGCTTTTATTGGACACAAGAATCAAAGAACAATTCAGTAATATTAAACCCAGATATTTAGTTTTATTACCAGTCTCAAACATAAGTGCTTCTGAAATACGATACTTCATGGTTCATAAAATGATGTATATGACAGAATCTGTAGCTAACTCCAAATATTAAGATTATCTGAAAAAATATATACTATACTTCTGTATTTTTCTGATGGTTCTATTTTTACAAGCACTTCAGTTATATTTTTGGCATTCCACTTGAAAGACAAATATTCTGAAAGGATTTGAGTTATAATATAATTAACAAAATATTATATAATATACACGCTTAAGTGACTGTTATGTTTATTGATTTAACAGTATCTAAAGCACACTATGCTTTCAGAAATCCATTAGATTACTCAGCATTATCCATTTCAATGGCCTTATGAAAACTAAGAACTGTCTGATATGCTGCTGTTTTTAAGAATTCTAAAGTTTGAAGGTCATGGCCTAAAATCATTTTATAAAGATATCATACCTTTGGGTTTTAGTAAGTCAGCTATGGAGGATCTATTCTGGTATTTATGAATATTAAATGATTTGTCTCATATCCTCATATAAAACCACTGCTCTTAGTAATGGCTCTTGACCAAGATAAAAGACTGTAATGTCATTATAAAATTAATACTTTTTCTTTAAAAAGGAAAAAGGCTATTTAAGGAAAAGGGAAGATCCCTGTCACCCTTAATCAGAAGACAGGTTTGCTAACTGTACTTTGGTGATAATGCTGAAGTCACCCCGATTAAGGGAGCGACACTCAAAGCAATTCGTAGCCTTAATATAATTTTATCATACGTGACATACATATTTTTAAGCTAAACAACAATCATTCTGGAAAGCTAAGAGAAGGTAGGCAAAATATTCTTTGCCAGCTAAATCTGGCTTTGAACAAGACTCCAATATTTGACATAAGAAGTACAGAGGATCAGGACTTCCCCTGTGGTGCAGTGGTTAAGACTCTGCGCTCCCAATGCCGGGGTCCCCGGTTTGATCCCTGGTCAGCGAACTAGATCCCACATGCATGCCACAACTAAGAAGCCTACATGCTGCAACTAAGGAGCCAGCGAGCCACAACTAAGAAGCTTGCAAGCTGCAACTAAGGAGCCCATGTGCCACAACTAAGGAACCCGCCTGCCGTAACTAAGACCTGGTGCAACCAAATAAATAATAAATAAATATTTTTTAAAAAAAGAACTATAGGGCTTCCCTGGTGGCGCAGTGGTTGAGAGTCCGCCTGCCGATGCAGGGGACACGGGTTTGCGCCTCCCATGTGGGAGGATCCCACATGCTGCAGAGAGGCTGGGCCCGTGAGCCATGGCCACTGAGCCTGCGCGTCCGGAGCCTGTGCTCCGCAATGGGAGAGGCCACAACAGTGAGAGGCCCACGTACGGCAAAAAAAAAAAAAAAAAAAAGAAGTATAGAGGATCATCTTTTAGCCAATTTTTTTTTCGTTTGGGAAAACACAGAACATATACCTGTCAGCCATGATGAGAAATGTAAAATGCCAACATGCATTTCAAGTAAATATGGTAGGGAGAATAAGAATATAGAGGCTTTTCAAGTAATAGAGAATACTGTATAAACGCATAAGGAAATTAACTAGACTAATAATTAGTAGAAAAATCAAGATTAGGGAATGAACTACAATATTCCCCTAAATGTTAATCTCAATTTCCATCTACTTTGCTCTTCAGAATAGCAGAGATGTAATCCTCTAAAAGGGTCAAGATAGACACTAAAAGATATATTATCTCCTACCTCTGAAAGAAACAGAAAGTAATCCCATTTTCAAGAATTTATCCTGAAGAAACATTCCAGAAATAAAAATGCACTGCATTTTTTTTCACTGCAGTCTTATTATAGTGGAAAAAGTGGAAGCAATCTCAATATTCAGAAGGGTTCAATTAAATTATAACATATCACAATGGAATATTATGCAATAAATAAAAAATAATTAAAACTACACAATAAAAAGGAGCATAACAACTGTATATGGGGCTTCCCTGGTGGCGCAGTGGTTGAGAGTCCGCCTGCCGATGCAGGGGACACGGGTTCATGCCCCGGTCCGGGAGGATCCCACATGCCGTGGAGCGGCTGGACCCGTGAGCCATGGCCGAAGAGCCTGCGCGTCCGGAGCCTGTGCTCCGCAACGGGAGAGGCCACAACAGTGAGAGGCCCGCGTACCGGAAAAAAAAACAAAACCGTATATGCCCCATAAAAAGGACTATGTAAAACATGCTTATTCAATTTTGAAATGTCATTGGTATTTGTGGTAATAGAAACATGAGGGTTTTTTTTCCTCTGTTTAAAAAAAAAATAGTGATGACAAGTTGAATAGTTTATATTGAAGAAAAGCAGTCTTAACTAGAGCCGGTATTTTACAGAAGCAAACACTACCTTTAAATAACTGCTAGTCAAACAAATAGTGACACAATTGATATAATCAACATTTGGGGGACATATCTGACAAAGAACAATCACAAGTACCATAGGAAGTGCTTTCCTTAAATCAATTCACTGGTCCCATCTATTGAATTTTGGCAGCAGTTTCTCTCACTGAAGGACTGGTGGTGGGATGGGACAGACCACCACAGATGCTGGGAACTATCAGTAAACAATAAAACGTTTCACTCTCCAAAAAGAAATGATATTTAAAACTCAGGATCACTCAAGCTCCAAATAAATTACTATACTCTCTATTACGGTACATTAACTGATTCAATTCATTATATGAACCTGTCAGCATAAAAGGAATTTATACCTGGATTATTCCAAAGCAGATCAACTGGCCAGACTCACAAGCCCAGGACAAAACTTTTCAGTAGAGTCTGTAGAATACCGAAACCCTCTCAAATGTTAGAGTGAGTTTTTAAACCCTTCTACAGATTTTCCTACCATTTTTACATTATGAAGATGGCAATCATGGCCAAATTGAATTGCATATGGCAACTCAAAGATCAGAAAGATTTCATGTGAACAAAGTAAATGAATCACGAATAGAAGGATGGAATTCCATCTCTAAAACGAAAGCCTAAATCAAGAGTGGATCCCTTATCAATTAAATTAGACCCTGAAGCTGCATGACCTTATCCAATCTTGGAAATACATGTTCAAACTCTCAACATCACCTATTTTTTTTAAAGGGTCTTGGACTTCCCTGGTGGCTCAATGGTTAAGAATCCACCTGCCAATGCCGGGGACATGGGTTCGAGCCCTGGTCAGGGAAGATCCCACATGCCGGGGAGCAACTACACATGGGTACCACAACTGTTGAGCGTGCGCTCTAGAGCCCGCGAGCCACAACTACTGAAGCCCACGCGCCTAGAGCCCGTGCCCTGCGACAAGAGAAGCCACTGCAATGAGAAGCCCGTGCACCACAACGAAGAGTAGCCCCCACTCGCCGCAACTAGAGAAAGCCCGCGTGCAGCAATGAAGACCCAATGCAGCCAAAAATAAATAAAATTTTTTAAAATGTTTAAAAAAATAAAATAAAATAAAAGGGGCTTTAAGGGTCTTAAATGATAACCACAATTAAACTTCACACTTTAACTCACGAGTTTTAGCCCCTAGCTTGGTGCCAAAACTAGGAGTGGACCCTGACTTGTCACCAGACTAATTAGCTGTGGCTCAGCCCTTATAAAGCTTTCTCCAGCACATGGTGATTTTTCCCAGATCTCTGTCCAACTGCTTTTGAGAGCAGGATTGTTAGGACTCTGAGGACTCCCACATATAAGAAATCACTGTTCAGATTCTTTTTCATAGAAGTTCCATCTTGTCCTGTCCCTGCCCAGTTTTCATCTTTTGTCATGTTCCATGATCAGGGTCCCATTTTTCCATCTCCCTGCTGATGTGGCCTGAATGTCCATACCACTCAGTCTAAATCCTACCTATCATTCAGAACCCAGCTCTGCTCCACCGCCAACTTTGAAAAACTCTGATTTCCTCCCTCTTTTCTTCCTCCCTCTTCCCCTCCCCAGAATAACTTTTTGGTGTTCCCGTATTGTCCAGGATATACCTCTATCTGAGGGTCAGATACCTCTATCAGAGGGTCAGATACAAACTCTAAGGATAAATGTGTCTGGTATTTCAATAGGAAATGTATCAATGATTTGTTTTTAATAAATGATGTCCATAAAGGAAATGTAGTGAGTGGTATATAGAGTGATTCTTCAAAGCTGATCTGAGGCATAGAGTTCAAATCTAAAAATTTCTCTGTTACAAAATCATTTTTTTCACCAACACAAAATCTTGACAAAGCCAATACAGATCATCTTCCTATGCTTAGTAATCAACAAAATAAAATTCGGAGGAAGATGTAGAAATGAACTCTCAAAATGGTTTCAACACTATAAATTTTATTATTAGGAGTATTTAAAAAAAAGATATCTATGCAAGGACTAACTTTACCTGTTATTGCTTGAATTACGTACTTAATGTAAAGACTATCATTGTGACATATTCACCAAATGCTTAGCATAAATATATCTTAGTAAGAAAATCACTGTTGACAATTTACAAATACAAAAATATAACAAAGAAGGAAATTATAGAGCTCCCAATATGTGTAACACATACCGCACTCTACTATAATGTTATTTAAATCTGTCCCCCCTTTCAACTGTGAGCTCTGAAAGGGGGAGACCATGTCTTATTCATATTTGTACCCCCAGAGCTTAGCACAGTGTCTGGCAAATAAAAGTTTGATAAATTAATGAATAAGAAGATACATAAATTCCAAGAATAATTCTCTTAAGATGTACATCTGGTTCCCACTGTACATCTGAGTAACCTTCTCTCACTTGGACTAATTGTGATTCTGCCTTCTGGAGAAATGGAAAATAATTCTTCCTCTTCCACGTAAGACTATTTCAATTAGATGAAGAAAATATATGTGACAGGGAAGGGAACATGAGGATATGAGCTAGGGCAGTTGCTCAACCCTGGCTAAACATTAGAACTGCCTTGAGAGCTTTTAAATAATACCAAATAGGTCCCACCCCAACCCGATTAACTCAAAATATCTAGGGATGGAACCTAGTTTTCGTTTTCGTTTTTTTTTTAAACTCCACAGGTGAATGCAATGTGCAGCCAAGATTACAAACCACTGAGTTAAGGAAACTAGGTTCTAGCCCAGCCTCTGCAAATAACTCTCCCCTTATGCATTTTACTTAAATTCTCTCAGTCTGTGTTTCTACATCTATAATATGACGGGTTTACACTGTTAAGGTCAAAGGAAATAATGTATAGGGAGTGCTCTGAAAAACTTGAAACTGCTAAATAATTGTTAGGACATTAAAGATGCTTCCTTATTTTGGACCAGGTCACCACCAAGAAAGGGAACTTTTCCAGATAACCCTATAAGGAAGACCCAACTAGATAAAACCTGGGAGTGCTGAGGGTGGGATAAAGGAGGTTTGAATTAAACACATGCTTCATTTGAGCCACCACCATTTTTTAAAATGTTAATATAATCTTAATACATTAGTAGAATTTCAGTGTCAGAAGCAAGGGAGGTAATAATCCCATTTATATTCTGCAATGGTCAAACTATAACTGGAATATCCTGTTCAAAGTACCTCATTTTAAAAGGTCTTAAACAGACTGGGTGTCCAGAAGAGGTGATTTGACTAATCTGGCAATCACGTCACATGAGAAATGGTAAGGAACTAGGGATGCGTGGCCTACAAAGGTGAGTTGGAAGGGGGAGCTGCCTTCATAAGTTTCAAGGGCTGTCATGTGGAAGAGGAAGACTTACTCTCGTCCCTTATTGCTCCAGGAGAGGCAGAAACAGGAAGTTACTGGGATGCACAGCCTAACAAACAACTTGATAATAATTCAAACAGAATTCCTGGATGTATTTACTCTTCAAAAAAGATTCTTGGGATCCAATTATAAACATTGTTTCAAAAGGTCTAGGATTACCCCAGAATCTGCATCTAAAGCAGGCTCTCTGGATGACTCTGGGTAGTCCTTTTTTTTTTTAATATAATGACCTTTATAAAAAGGCTTATTTTAATGTAATTCACACACCATGAAATTCATCCACTTAAAGTATACAATCCAATGGCTTTTAGCGTATTGACAGTTGTGCATTCATTACAATTTTAGAACATTTGCATCACCTCCAAAAGAAAGTCTGTACCCATTAGCAGTCACTCCCCATGTCCCCCCAAATCTTTCAGCCCTAGGCAATCACTAATCTACTGTTGCTATAGATTTACCTATTTTCTTTACATTTAATAGAAATGGAATCATACTGAGGGGTATTTTGTGACTGCCCTCTTTCACTTAGCATACTGTTTAAAATTCGTCCATGTTGTAGTATGTATCAGTACTTCACTCCTTTTTATTGCTGAATAATATTCCACTTAATGGATATAACATATCTTATTTATCCATTCATCAGTTAATGGACACAAGTTCTTTCCATTTTTTGGCAATTATGAACAATGCTGCTATGAATATTCAAGTACAAGTTTTTGTATGGACATAGCTTTATAACCAAGAGGGATGAAAACATAAGAGTGAAACTGCCAAATCATATGGTAACTCTGTTTACCTTTTGGAGGAACTGTTAAACTGTTTTCCAAAGTGGCTGCACCATGTTACATTCCCACCAGTAATGTATAAAGATTTCAATTTCTCCACATTATTGCTAACACTTGTTATTAGCTGTCTTTTGATTAGAGCCATCCAAGGGGGCTTGAAGTGGTAACTCATGTGGTTTTGATTTTCATTTCCCTGAAGGCTAATGATGTTGAGCATCTTTTCATAAGCTTTTCATCTTTTCATAAGGTCATTCACATATCTTCTTTGGAAAAAGGACAGTCCATTTTAAAAATCAATAATTCTGCCAAGCCAGTAAGGACAGTAAGTTCAATGGACAGAAACACATCAAATACATTTAAATCCACAAATTTATAATATTTTTTTAAAAACCCACCATTGGAGGATGTTGGCAAACCAACCCTATTTTTGGTAAACTGGTTAATATAGGGAAAGAGTCAATCATTTACCCTGCCTTTCTTATATAACCTGTCCACCTAGGTAAGCAAACAGTTGATAAAAGAAAACTTCTCTGTATAGAAGAATTCCAGCTAATAAATGAAGGAATGACAGGCTATCACCATTTTGCAATCTCAGTGTACTAGATCTAGGCATTGAGCTTTAGCAGCTGCAAAAATAAGCTGACATTATGTGCCTAATGATGAAAATATACACCACCACCCGTAAAGCAATCTTGCCAAAAAATAAAGGAAAAACAAAACAAACTTAAACATGATGGAACTGTGGTCTAGAAGTGAGATTCAAATATGAATTTACAGGAAATAGAGAGGACAGAAAAAAGATGTTAAACTATGCCAAGGGGGTGCAATAAGCATAATCTAGACCATAGGAAACTCAACAGGACAAAGAACCAACTTTCTTCAACAAATAAATTGCAAGGGAGAGGAAAAAAAAAAAAGAGAAGAGAAGGAGAAGTAATATGTAGTTTAAAAAACATTATATCCTTATTTATATCCTCATCCAAACAACCTTTTAAAAATATTAGCACAATCACAATTGGAAATGTGAATGCTGACTGCGTATTTAATTATATTAAAGAAATATTGTTAATTTTTAAAGATATGAAATATTATGATTATGTTTTTTTAAAGGAGTCCTCATCTTTTAGATACATGTTGAAATACTCATGGATAAACTGATAGGATGTCATGGATTTACTTTAAAATAATATGGGAATAATATGGGAAAGAGAAATAGGTGGCAGCATAGGTGAAACAAGTCAGCCATGAGTTGAAAATTGTCGAAGCTGGTGATGAGTACATAAGGGTTCATTATGCAATTCTGTCTACTTTAATATTTTGGGGCAATTTTCCAAATTTTTATGAGAAAAGTGTTTTTTAAAAAAAAGCTTGCCAAAACCAAAAGCTTAAGAGGTTCTAAGAGCCCCTCCACTGGTCACAATCAAGAAGAAACTGGATGGCTCTTTATTACAGTTCTTGTAATGTAAATGACACACAAGGATTTCTTCTTCAAATGCTAGGATTCTATTAAAGAGAGCAGTCTTTAAAAAGACTAGCTAAATCACCTCAATTAGCCACTTAATTTTGCTAATAGAAACTTTAATAAAAACTTAATTTTGCTAATAGACTCTCAAAAGTGTGTAAAAACAACTATGATTAATCTAGTTTCCTAAGTAAATATATTTGCTTAAATGCTTACCCTTAAGGAGCACAACAAAAGAACAAACAAATTAATCAAATGAGGATATACATTTTAAAATTACTTTTTTTTTTTTTTTTTTGCGGTATGCGGGCCTCTCACTGTCTTGGCCTCTCCTGTTGTGGAGCACAGGCTCCGGACGCGCAGGCTCAGTGGCCATGGCTCACGGGCCCAGCCGCTCCGCGGCTTGTGGGATCTTCCCAGACTGGGGCACGAATCCGTGTCCCCTGCATCGGCAGGCGGACTCCCAACCACTACACCACCAGGGAAGCCCTAAAATTACTTTTTAAAGTGCCAAATGCAATTCATCCCTAAGGTACAATTATTGTTAGTATGTGCAATATGTTTATCATCAAACAATATACTTCATGAGACAAGGGCATGATAACATTTTCTGGGATTGATGACTAAACATCTGTTCCCTCAAAATACATGCACAAATATACTATCTTCCTGAGCAGCTAGGTTATAGTTACTGCCTCCCCCCACAAAATACTATTTTACCAACTTATGTTTAGCCAAAAAGATTTAACATGGGATAGAGTAAAAACAGAAACAAACCAAACAGAAACCTAAAAAGCATGCCAAATCATGTAATGAGTACCAAAGAATCACTGGATTATTTTCAGGAGAAGGAAGAATGTGTGCAGAAAATATTAAGTTTAGTGGTTAGGAGACGAGGCAAGAGAAATAATACATATAACACAGTATCTGTAGCATATGTATTAATTTAACCAAACCCCTTCTCTACATTACTACAGTATTCAATATCAACATTTTTACCTTCTCATTAGTGTAGTGTTTTGTTTGTTTTTGCATTCTGAACTAAATTCTTTTAAGTTTGTACTACATTTTATAAAATTGCTTAGAAAAATCTCCTGGTAAAATGCAAAAGAATCAAACTACTGAGAAGAATGTGAAACAATAGTAATTCTTAGACACTTCTGGTGGAAACATAAATTTGTACAGACACCTTAGAAAACAATTGGTATTGTCCAGTTAAAATGAAAATGAAAAAAAATAAAGAATTGTTTTAGCTCCTGGTGGCTGCTATGACAAATCACCATACTTAGTGGCTTAAAACAACAGATATTTATTTTCTCACAGTTCTGGAGGCCAGAAGTCTAAAATCAGTATCACTGGGCCAAATTCCAGGTGTTGCTGGCAGGGCCGCACTCCCTCCAGAGGCTCTAGGAAAGAGTTTGTTTCTTGGCGCTTCCATCTTTCGGTGCCTGCTGGCATCCTGGGCTGTGGCTACATCACTTCAATCTCTACCTCTGTGATCACGGGGCCTTCTCCTCTTATACTCGGTGTAACTTCCGTTGGCCTCTCCTCTATTAAGGACACTTGTGACTGCATTTAGAGCCCACCTGATAATCTAGGATCATCTCCCCAGCTCAAGATCCTTAACTTAATCACACCTGCAAAGATCCTCTTTCCACATAAGGTAACATTTATAGGTTCCAGGTATTAGGACCTATTATGTTTAGGGGCCATCCTTCAGCCTGCTCCATGCATATAGCCTACAATACAGCAATCCACTCCTGCGTAATTCCCTACACAAACTCTTGCACATTAACACCAGATGACAAGTACAAGAATATTTACGGCAACATTGTTTACAATAACAACAAAAAAACAACTGGAAACAAATATTCATCAACAAAATGGATACACTGTGATGTATTCATATAATTACACAGCAGTGAAAACAGAAGTACAGCTACACACATCAGCATGGAAGAATCATGTAACACATGTGGAGCAGAAAATAAAGCAAGTCACAAGAATTACATATGGCATACTACATTTATATAATAAGGTCTTAAAACACACAAAACTGGGGCATTCCCTGGTGGTGCAGTGGTTGGGAATCCGCCTGCCGATGCAGGGGACACGGGTTCCTGCCCCGGTCCGGGAAGATCCCCACATGCCGCGGAGCGGCTGGGCCCGTGAGCCATGGCCGCTGAGCCTGCGCGTCCGGAGCCTGTGCTCCGCAACGGGAGAGGCCACGGCAGTGAAAGGCCCTCGTATCGCAAAAAAAAAAAAAAAACCAAAACACACACACAAAACTGAGCTCTGTAATGTTTAGAGTTGTGTGCATACTATAAAACAATACAGAAAAGAAAAACAAACACAGAATTCAAGATAGTGGTATCCTACGTGGGAGAGAGGGAGGGCTGAATTGTGGAGCATGCAGGGGTCTTTTTTTTTTTTTTTTTTTTTTGCGGTACGCGGGCCTCTCACTGTTGTGGCCTCTCCCGTTGCAGAGCAACAGGCTCCGGACGCGCAGGCTCAGCGGCCATGGCTCACGGGCACAGCCACTCCGCGGCATGTGGGATCCTCCCGGACCGGAGCACAAACCCGTGTCCCCTGCATCGGCAGGCAGACTCTCAACCACTGCGCCACCGGGGTCTTTAAAGGGATTGGTAAGGACCCATTTCTTAACTGGTTGGTGGAATAACAGAATATATTTTTTTAATTTAGTTTAATTTATATATTCAAAAGTTCTACCCAAAAATACATACCTTCCATATATACCATTTGAATTCATGATATATTTAATAATGAAAATGTTGTAATTCCCACTGTTTATTCTAGCTCTGTAAAGCAGACCAAGATCATTATCCCCACTGCTGATAAGCACTTAATGGTTTCTCTAGAAACACGGTCACAGTCTAACGAGAGTATTCCCAGTATCAGGTGTGAGTAGCTCAAGCACTTCCCATTTGTAGGAAGAGTGTGAGCGGGTGGCACAAGCTAAGCTTTGGATGATGCGGCAGTTGGCTCTGCCTCCTGGAGGATGTGCGGACTGTCTAGGGAGACAGAGACTCTTGATGCCTCCCAGGGGATGTGTGGCAATGCCGACAAATATTTTGGGTCGTTACAAGTACAGAGGTGTTACTGGCATCTAGTGGGTAGAGGTCAGGGACGGACATCCTGCAATGTACAGGGAAGCCCCCGCAGCAGAGAATCATCTAGCTGAGGGTGAAAAAATACTGCTCTATAGTAACCATTTGATTGAATGCATGCAATAAGCCTAACTACTGCCACCTGACATTGAGTGTGACGAACAACCTCCCATTAGGGACATAGGAAGTCCCGGTTTGCAAAATTTGTCAATCCTCAGAATTGTGCACAGGAGGGATTCTAATCATATACTCAATTAAAATACAAGTTCTACAGATAATTATTGTTACCAGAGGGATTCTGATAGATTGTAAACTTCTCAAGGGTGCACACTTATATTCATTCATCTCTTTATCTTCTGCACTAAAATCTCAGCATGTTTTGAATTCTTTCTCCTGAAATAAGGCACAGAGCACAGCACCTGGCATGTAGTAAGCACTCAATAACATTAGTTAATATTAGTTGAAAAACATCTTTTTCAAATTTATTTCAAACTCTCTCATTATGGCTTACAACTTTGTCTATTTTGTTCCCTAGTGTATCCCAAACACCAGAGAACCTGTTACATGACAGATGCTCAATAAATATTTACTGAATGAGCAAATGACTAAAGATGCTACCTGACAGTGCACATACATGCCCAACAAAACAAAACAAAACAAAACAAACAACAGAAAGCAATAGACACAATAAGGCACCGTTTGCAAACACACTCCTAGATCAGTACTTCCAATGACTTCTTTAGTCAACATGAACAAAGAAGCTGAAATCAGTGTCATCCATACTTTGATTATAAGATCAGAGACATTAATTTTAAACCTGTAGCCTGTAATTGTTTGGTTGGGGTAGGCAAGAACATGAATAGGCACCAAACGACTACTCCGTAAAAATTACCGATAACCATGGCTGACCCCTAAATACCTCTAAGAAACATGAGAAATGCTGCATCTTTTATGCCACGAAATCTTGCCCTTCTCATCAATTCCTGCTCACAGCTGCGCCTAATTAAAACTGCCTGGAAACCTCGTCTATCACTTTACTGGCTATTTTTTCTACTAAATCAAGATTCCACTTTAGAATTCAAATCCATCTGTCTCCCTCAGTCTGCAAAGAACAAATGTTCAGTAAAACTAACCAGCTAGCTAAAATTAAATGTACCTTTTGTAGTTAAGACTTAATATGCTGTTGGGGGCAGGGAGCAAGGAGTATAAGGATAAACCACTAAAAAAATAAGGTAACAGGGCTTCCTTGGTGGCGCAGTGGTTGAGAATCTGCCTGCTGATGCAGGGGACACGGGTTCCAGCCCTGATCGGGGAAGATCCCACATGCTTTGGAGCAACTAAGCCCATGCGCCACAACTACTGAGCCTGCACTCTAGAGCCCGTGAGCCGCAACTACTGAAGCCCGCACGCCTAGAGCCCATGCTCCACAACAAGAGAAGCCACCGCAATGAGAAGCCTGCGCACCGCAACAAAGATAGCTCCCTCTCGCCGCAACTAGAGAAAGCCCACGCACAGCAACGAAGACCCAACACAGCCAAAAATAAATTAATTAAAAAAAAATCATTATTAAAAAAAAGGTAACACAAAGCTTAACTGTATTAAATACTTAACCATATTAGATTACATATTAGATATGCAACTCCTATCTTAGCAAATCAGGGACAAATCCAGAAACTCGTGGCTAAAAAAGATTTACGTCTAAAGGCAACTTTCTGGAGAATTTTACACATGTCAAACATTGCTCTTCCAAAATAATTACATAGGGCTATCAATCCCAAAGTTTTGCTCGTCCATTTTCCTCTCATCTGAACATTAGAAAACCTAAATGGGCTCAAAATCTATAGCTTCACTTTTTTTTTTTTTTTTAGCGATAGGCGGGCCTCTCACTGTTGTGGCCTCTCCCGTTGCGGAGCACAGGCTCCGGACGCGCAGTCTCAGCTGCCATGGCTCACGGGCCCAGCCGCTCCGCGGCATGTGGGATCTTCCCGGACCGGGGCACGAACCCGTGTCCCCTGCATCGGCAGGTGGACTCCCAACCACTGCGCCACCAGGGAAGCCCTATAGCTTCACTTTTGATATCTAAAATACGGATGATTCATTGCTGAGCTATTGGTCCTGTCCCATGATCAGAAAAACATAAGAAAAAAATCCACTTTTTATGGCCTTTATCTGGAACCTACAACTTCAAATTTCTAAGAGTTTTATAAATTATGACAGCAAAATACATAAAATTCCCCCTCTTAATGCAACTTTTATTATCACTGCTGAGTTATTAAGTCCTTGCCTAGATATGATAAAGAAGGAACACATGAAAAAGACCTATCGCATTATGGATTTTAACAGCCAGAAGTTGCTTCTGTGAGGTTTTGGATTGATTAATTTTTGCTGCCAAAGCCACATATACCAAGTTATACCATGTTATACTTACGTCCTGAAACATCAAAAAATATCTAAAGTTCAATTTTTCTTTCCAACATGATTTTTTACCAAAGAAATCCTTTCTCTAGTAAACAATGAAACAGACAACAAAATGAAGCATTAAAAATTTTACATCTTGGGGGCTCCCCTGGTGGCGCAGTGGTTGAGAGTCTACCTGCCGATGCAGGGGACACAGGTTCGTGCCCCGGTCCGGGAAGATCCCGCATGCCGCGGAGCGGCTAGGCCCATGAGCCATGGCCGCTGAGCCTGAGCATCCGGAGCCTGTGCTCCGCAACGGGAGAGGCCACAACAGTGAGAGGCCTGCGTACCGAAAAAAAAAAAAAAAAAAAAAAATTACATCTTGGAATTTATTTCAAAAACACTACAATTTACCACATCAATGCAATGTGTATTTAACTTACAACATTCCATGCTACCCAGGGGTTACCGATAAAATGAAAAATGGGGTTCATTCTTTTTCTTCAAAATCATGTAACTGCAATTTTCAAATTTCACTAAAACTCTTAAAACTATAGACAAAATCACTTCCAAATACATTTAATTTTTTTTTTTTTATTGCACGGAAAATGTGCTGGACCAAATTTAACAGAAAATAAATTACCGCCAACTAGGTTTAAAAATATTTTTGTTGGGCTTCCCTGGTGCCGCAGTGGTTAAGAGTCCGCCTGCCAATGCAGGGGACAAGGGTTCGAGCCCTGGTCCAGGAAGATCTCACATGCCGTGGAGCAACTAAGCCCGTGTGCCACAACGACTGAGCCTGTGCTCTAGAGCCCATGAGCCACAACTACTGAGCCCGCGTGCCAAAACTACTGAAGCTCATGTGCCTAGGGCCTGTGCTCTGCAACAAGAGAAGCCACCGCAATGAAAAGCCCGTGCACAGCAACGAAGAGTAGCCCCCGCTCGCCCCAACTAGAGAAAAGCCCTCATGCAGCAATGAAGACCCAATGCAGCCAAAAATAAATAAATAAATAAAATTAAAAAAATATATATATATATTTGTTACATAGATTTGTTGTAAATGGGTTCAACTAGCATGATGTCCTAGAGCATATAGGTAGCTAGTGATACTGACATTCTCTCAAAACTGTACTTCAAATTTTTGATAATACTGCTACTTTAACAAATACTACTGAATTCTCTTTATAAATAAATAAATAAATCCACATTCTTCAAATTCAATTCAACAAACTTTATTTCTGACGTGGTTTCCAATGTACAAAGTACTGATAAGCACTGTGAGGATTCAGAAACATTTGGAGGTACAAAGACATTGAACATTATACTGGAGAAAAACTGGAATCAACCTAAAATGTCTATCAACAGGAGAAAGGCTAAATAATCTGTGAGGAAGTTTGAAAGAACGAAGCTGAGCAATTCATATAAATAAATAAGCAATTTGTATATATAAAACATAATTATATATAATAATGAATTATATAAAATATAATTATATATAATCCATATATTCATATATACACAGTTCATATACAATTATATATAACTCAATATAGTTCACATTCACATATATAATTCATACACACACACATACATGAATTAAGCTCTAAGATACACAGAGTGGAAAAAAACAAGTTGCAAAAACATGCATATATGGACATACGTACGCTACCAAATGTAAAATAGATAGCTAGTAGGAAGCAGCCGCATAGCACAGGGAGATCAGCTCGGTGCTTTGTGACCACCTAGAGGGGTGAGATAGGGAGGGTGGGAGGGAGACGCAAGCGGGAGGAGATATGGAGATATATGTATAGCTGATTCACTTTGTTATGAAGCAGAAACTAACACACCATTGTAAAGCAATTATACTCCAATAAAGATGTTTAAAAAAAAAACATGCATATAACAACATTAATTTAAAAAAAAAAACAATACTACACATCTTCTAAAGGTAGCATCTTCAGGCTCCGTGAACAAACAAGCTAAGAGCTGAGATGAACATGCCTGGAGGAGGCCAATTATGGCAGGGGGACAATGGAATGGGATTTGAATAGGGCTGAATGTGAATCTTAAGTATCTCTCCAAAGAATTCCTGAGGCAATTTCAGATCACTTCAATTTCTGTAATAAATTTTGATTTCCATTTACGTAGAACTTTCACTCTTGAGAAAACTTAAAATTTTAACTCCAAAGCATTTCCAACTCTTAATGGCTTCATGGAGAAAAATCAACAGCCACAGAAGCATCCTACAATGTCCTGCTTTAGTGAAACAACTGAAGCTGTAAACCCAAAACTGCAGGGGGGTTATAACTGGTCCTGTGATTTCTAAAACAACTTGGATGAGTGTTCAGCGTAAAGAACACGGCCTGGTAAACAGCCACACTGTAAGAAACTAAGCAAAACAGCAATGTCTCTGTTGAAAATACAAATTCCAAGCCTAGCTTAACTCAGTTCATAAAAAGCTCAACACAGCAGAGGCACATAGGTAATAGCAGAAAAGAAAGGAGGCTGGAAACAAAAATGGCTGTAGGTCTCTGGACTATCTCGAGTTTTTCCTATTGCATAACAAAATTTTTGCATTAAGAAAAAATCATAAACAATCAAACAATACAAAAACAATAAACAAGACTCTAAACGCTATCTATAAGAACAAACAAAAACTAACCAATCAAAACCTTAATGATATAAGAAACACAAAGGTAAATAGCAAAATAAGCAATTCAAGGGCAATTAAGTACTTTACAAAAGAAAATTACTAGTTATATATTAATCACATTATAACATTTGTCTACAAAGACTGGAAGTAAATTCATTAAATTATGGAGTACAAGTAATTTATATTTTTCTTCCTTTTGTTTTTTCAAATTTTCTCCAGAGGACATGTATTACTTTTGTAAGAAGTTTTTTTTAAACTTTCTTCACTTTTAAAAATCCAAGTATAGTTGATTTACAATGTTGTTAGCTTCTGCTGTACAGCAAAGTGATTCAGTTATACATATACGTACATTCTTATTTATTTTTGGCTGCATTGGGTCTTTGTTGCTGTGTGCGGGCTTTCTCTAGTTGTGGCGAGTGGGGGCTACCTTCGTTGAGGTGTGCAGGCTTCTCACTGCGGTGGCTTCTCTTGTTGCGGAGCATGGGCTCTAGGCATGCGAGCTTCAGTAGTTGTGGCATGTGGGTTCAGTAGTTGTGGCTCGTGGGCTCCAGAGCGCAGGCTCTGTAGTTGTGGCACATGGGCTTAGTTGCTCCACGGCATGTGGGATCTTCCTGGACTAGGGCTCGAACCTGTGTCCCCTGCATTGGTAGGCAGATTCTTAACCACTGTGCCACCAGGAAATCCCCATACATTCTTTTTTTATATTCTTTTCCATTATAGTTTATCATAGCATATTGAATATAGTTCTCTGTAAGAAGTTATTTTAGAAAGAGTAGAAAGCAAATGTCTTTCCTAAAGGTGCTAGAAAGCTGTAGTTCAGGAGCTCACAGAAGAGAACTGTTTGGTAGTGAGGGAACTACATTTACAAAATTTACCAAATGTTTACATGCCAGAAGCTGTGCCAAAAAGTTTCCATTCACTGTGGTCCTTAATCTGGAAAATCATAGCATGAGGCAGGTAAGTAGTAGTGCTGTCCCCATGAGATAAGGAAATGGCTGGTTTAGGGGAGTTGGGATAAATTGGGAATTTGGGATTAACAGCTACACAATACTATATAGAAAACAGATTAAAAAACAAGGACCTACTGTATAGCACAGGAAACTATATTCAATATCTTGTGATAACCTATAAAGGAAAAGAATCTGAAAAAGAATATATATATATGTGTGTGTGTGTGTGTGTGTGTATGTATATGTGTGTGTGTGTGTGTGTGTGTGTGTGTGTATAAACTGAAACACTTGCTGTACACCTGAAATAGTGTAAATCAACTATACTTCAATAAATAAATGAATGAATGGAAAATGGCTGGTTTAGAAGGTTAAACCAATGACCAAATCACTTCATTAGTAAATGGTGAACTGGGATTAAAAGGCAGTCTGTAAACTTAGAGCCCACATTCTGAACCACAACACCAGTGTTTCCAACACATCTTAAGAAGCATCTTGGGCTTCCCTGGTGGCGCAGTGGTTAAGAATCTGCCTGCCAGGACTTCCCTGGTGGTGCAGTGGTTAAGAATCTGCCTAACAATGCCGGGGACCGGGGTTTGAGCCCTGGTCCGGGAAGATCCCACATGCCACGGAGCAACTAAGTCTGTGCGCCACACTATTGAGCCTCCGCTCTAGGGCCCGTGAGCCACAACTGCTGAGCCTACGTGCCACAACTACTGAAGCCCACGTGCTTGGGGCCTGCGCTCTACAACAAGAGAAGCCACCACAATGAGAAGCCCGCGCACTGCAATGAAGAGTAGCCGCCACTCGCCACAACTAGAGAAAGCCCACACGCAGCACCAAAGACCCAACGCAGCCAAAAATAAATAAATGATTTTAAAAAAAAGAATCTGCCTGCCATTCTTCAATATACGCAAATCAATCAATGTGATATACCATATTAACAAACTGAAGGATAAAAACCATATGATCATCTCAATAGAGGCAGAAAAACCTTCTGACAAAATTCAACACCCATTTATGATAAAAACCCTCCAGCAAGTAGGTATAGAGGGAAATTACCTCAACATAATAAAGGCCATATATGACAAACCCACAGCCAGCATCGTTCTCAATGGTGAAAAACTGGAAACCATTTCCACTAAGATCAGGAACAAGACAAGGGTGCCCACTCTCACCACTATTATTCAACTTAGTTTTGGAAGTTTTAGCCACAGCAATCAAAGAAGAAAAAGAAATAAAAGGAATCCAAAATGGAAAAGAAGAAGTAAAACTGTCACTGTTTGCAGATGACATCATACTATACATACAGAATCCTAAAGCTGTTACCAGAAATCTACTAGCGCTAATCAGTGAATCTGGTAAAGTAGCAGGATACAAAATTAATGCACAGAAATCTCTTGCATTCCTATACACTAATGATGAAAAATCTGAAAGAGAAATTAAGGAAACACTCCCATTTACCACTGCAACAAAAAGAATAAAATACCTAGGAATAAACCTACCTAAGGAGACAAAAGACCTGTATGCAGAAAACTATAAGACACTGATGAAAGAAATTAAAGATGATACAAACAGATGGAGAGATATACCATGTTCTTGATTGGAGAATCAAGATTGTGAAAATGACTATACTACCCAAAGTAATCTACAGATTCAGTGCAATCCCTATCAAACTACCAATGGCATTTTTCACAGAACTAGAACAAAAAATTTCACAATTTGTATAGAAACACAAAAGACCCCAAAGAGCCAAAGCAATCTTGAGAAAGAAAAATGGAGCTGGAGGAATCAGGCTCCCTTACATCAGATCATATTACAAAGCTACAGTAACCAAGACAGTATGGTACTGGCACAAAAACAGAAATACAGATCAATGGAACAGGATAGAAAGCCCAGAGATAAACCTGGGCACATATATATGGGCACCTTATTTTTGATAAAGGGCACCTTATTTTTGATAAAGGAGGCAAGAATATACAATGGAGATATGGGCACCTTATTTTTGATAAAGGAGGCAAGAATATACAATGGAGAAAAGACAGCCTCTTCAATAAGTAGTGCTAGGAAAACTGGACAGCTACATGTAAAAGAATGAAATTAGAACACTCCCTAACACTGTATACAACGATAAACTCAAAATGGATTAAAGACATAAATGTAAGGCCAGACACCATCAAACTCTTAGAGGAAAATATAGGCAGAACACTCTATGACATAAATCACAGCAAGATCCTTTTTGACCCACCTCCTAGAGAAATGGAAATAAAAACAAAAATAAACAAATGGGACCTAATGAAACTTCAAACCTTTTGCACAGCAAAGGAAACCATAAACAAGACCAAAAGACAACCCTCAGAATGGGAGAAAATATTTGCAAACAAAGCAACTGACAAAGGATTAATCTCCAAAATATACAAGCAGCTCATGCAGCTCCATATCAAAAAAACAAACCACCCAATCCAAAAATGGGCAGAAGACCTAAATAGACATTTCTCCAAAGAAGATATACAGATTACCAACAAACACATGAAAGGATGCTTGCTCAACATCACCAATCATTAGAGAAATGCAAATCAAAACTACAATGAGATATCATCTCACACCAGTCAGAATGGCCATCATCAAAAACTCTAGAAACAATAAATGCTGTAGAACGTATGGAGAAAAGGGAACCCTCTTGCACTGCTGGTGGGAATGTAAATTGATACAGCCACTATGGAGAACAGTATGAAGGTTCCTTAAAAAACTAAAAATAGAACTACCATACGACCCAGTAATCCCACTACTGGGCATATACCCTGAGAAAACCATAATTCAAAAAGAGTCATGTACCAAAATGTTCATTGCAGCTCTATTTACAATAGCCAGGACATGGAAGCAACCTAAGTTTCCAGCAACAGATGAATGGATAAAGAAGATGTGGCACATATATACATTGGAATATTAATCGCCCTAAAAAGAAACAAAATTGAGTTATTTGCAGTGAGGTGGATGGACCTAGAGACTGTCATACAGAGTGAAGTAAGTCAGAAAGAGAAAAACAAATATCGTATACTAACACATGTATATGGAATCTAAAAAAAAATGGTTCTGAAGAAGCTAGGGGCAGGACAGGAATAAAGACACAGACGTAGAGAATGAACTTGAGGACACGGTGAGGGGGAAGGGTAAGCTGGGATGAAGTGAGAGAGTGGCATTCACATATATACACTACCAAATATAAAACAGATAGCTAGTGGGAAGCAGCTGCATAGCATAGGGAGATCAGCTCGGTGTTTTGTGTCCCCCCAGAGGGTGGGATAGGGAGGGTAGGAGGGAGACATAAGACGGAGGGGATATGGGGATATATGTATACATATAGCTGATTCACTTTGTTATACAGCAGAAACTAACACATCATTGTAAAGCAATTATACTCCAAAAAAGATGTTAAAAAAAAAAAAAAAGAATCTGTTTGCCAATGCAAGGGACACAGTTTCAAGCCCTGGTCAAGGAAGATCCCACATGCCACGAAGCAACTAAGCCGGTGCGTCACAACTATTGAGCCTGCATGCACCCTAGAGCCCGTGAGCCACAACTACTGAGCCCACATGCCACAACTACTGAAGCCTGCGTCCCTAGAGCCCGTGCTCCACAACAAGAGAAGCTACCGCAGTGAAAAGCCTGTGCACCGCAACGAAGAGTAGCCCCCACTCACTGCAACTAAAGAAAGCCCATGTGCAGCAACAAAGACCCAACGCAGCCAAAGCTAAAAAAAAAAAAGAAATTTTATAAAAAGAAAAAAAAGAATCATCTTGAGCACTAGTTAGAAAAACATACCCCCCTACACCTTCTATCAGAGGACCTGGAAATCTTATATTTAATAGGTGTCCCAGTAATTCGTACCAGCTATAACTTGGAAAACCCATCCATTCTGCTACCACTCAAACTTTCTGTTTAGGATGAAGCTTATTTCAGCATACAAACTGGCCCTAATTTCTTTGAACTGTTTAAACGCCAGATACTACATTCTCCAAAACACAAAACAAAAGAAAACCAAGACAGTCTATTGATTGAAGCCACTCTTGGGTTTCCAAACAGAGAAAATGACTACTTTATAACATAAAGCAGGAGGTAAAGCTTTTGTGTTGAGGCTGCCATAGTTTCTGAATTTCTACAGCCTCTGCAAGTGTTCTGATGAGAGTCACCGGTGGCTTGTTTTCCCCAACCACAAACTGGGGAAACCGTGGCTGAGGAAAGGAGGAAGGAGCAGGAGAATGAGTTCAGTGACCTCCCTACTCTGTTGCTCTCATTTTTGAAACTAGGAGAAAATGAAATATGGATGTGGAATTTCATATTCTTAAATAAGAGCCTTCCTAGTAGAAACAGGTTATCAATTATTTGAATTATTATTTCATACATACATATATACAGGCAATGGTGAGGTCCACCACAAACTGGAAAATGCGAGTTCCTCCTAAAGGCATTCAAACATTTTGTAAAACTCTGAATGCCAAACAAAACCTATTTGTAGTTGAAGCTGACCTTCTGACTACAGTTTGCAATCCCTGTGGGCCCAAATTCTTGTTACCTCAGTTTCTTTTTCTAAAAATATGTATCATTTATTATATAAAATATATATTTATATTTCATGCAGGGGACAAATGTTGAATTTAAATATCTCTTGTTTGTCAATCATACTTCAATAAAGCTGAAAAAAACCTCTGATGATAAATGAGTTGGCATCTGTCAAGTAGGCTCTTTGAAAAATGAAACTCAGGACTGGGAATCACCTAGTGATTGAAATACTAAGCCAGATAAAATGAGGAATTTACTTGCACTTCACTTACCTACCACTAATCATCAATACACACATTGATATTAGGAATAATATCAGACACCTAGTGGATAGAACTTGGAGCTACGATTCACAACCTTCCTTCTATTCCAGAGCTGAGAGATACATCACAGTCACCCCAGTCACCGTGGTTTCCTAACACAGTGATGCTCGGGGCAGAAGGAGAGGGGGCCCCACGGCAGGTGTTAAGAATTGCTGATTTAGAACATAAGGACAGTATGTTGGCCCAAGCTGTGTTCGCTCTCATGCCAATTGCTTGCCATATGAACTATAAACACATTCCATTTATATGGATGACGTGTACAATACACAGAATTCCCTGCTTGAGCTTCTTCAGGCTGTCACTTCATTGGCTCTGCCAAGTCCTTGCCCCAGGCTTGAGCAGAAACAGCTCACTTCTTAGTTTGGACAAACCACAGAGATAAAACAGTGGAGTACAGTGAACATAAAGGTTGAATGTTTTTAAAGACCAAGCATTCTAATTGAAGTAGAAAAACTTTATCTTTTATTTATTCAGATCACTGCAGCACCAAGTTATGATTGCTTTGATATTAAGAAATGAACTAGATTGGGTTTCCCTGGTGGCGCAGTGATTAAGAATCCGCCTGCCAATGCAGGGGACATGGGCTCAAGCCCTGGTCCGGGAAGATCCCACATGCCGTAGAGCAACTAAGTCCGTGCGCCACAACTATTGAGCCTGCACTCTAGAGCTCTGCAGCCACAACTACTGAGCCCAGGTGCCACAACTACTAAAGCCCGCATGCCTAGAGCCTGTCCCCTGCAACAAGAGAAGCCACCACAATGAGAAGCCCGTGCACCGCAACGAAGAGTAGCCCCCGCTTGCCGCAACTAGAGAAAGCCTGTGCGCAGCAACAAAGACCCAACACAGCCAAAAAATTTTTAAATTTTTTTATTAATTTGTTGGGACTTCCCTGGCAGTCCAGTGGCTATGACTCCGTGCTCCCAATGCAGGGAACATGGGTTCGATCCCTGGTCAGGGAATTAAGATCCCGCATGCTGCACGGCGTGGCCAAAATAAAAAAATAAAATTAAATTTTAAAAAATTTGTTGCATGATATTTCCATGTCAAGTTATTCTCCAGTGAAGACTCTAACTGTCAAAGATAAGGCATGCTTCTTGGGGACAAGTCAGATAAAACATTTAGTTTTGCTTCTCTCTCTCGTTGCATGAATCTCAACTTATCCATGCTGAGAACAGATGGCAAAAGAAATTGGCGCAGACTTCAGCTGAGGCAGTACCAACAGGATGGTCAGCAGGAAATACATTATTCTTAATTTCAACCTTTTCCTAGAAACAGTGCCTGGAATGTTATGGAGTAAAACTGGATGAGCAAGTGTAGGAAGATTTTATTTTTGGCAAGGTCTGAGTGCAAAGGAGAAAAACGAATTGACTAAAGAAACCTACTTAATTCTAGAAAAGCAATAATGTTGAGAATACCTCAAATTATTTTGTATTTCAAAATTTTTCTATTTGGGGGGAAAGGCTATTGGTAATAAATATACAGCACTTTTAATTTTGGTATCAAATGTCTTTTTAGACTCAAAACCCAAAATAAACATGCCATTCCCCTAACATGCTGAAAGGAGGAAGGTAATAATCATTTCTGAGGAAACAGCATATGTTATTAGAAAAAATTATTATTTTGTGTAACTTTTCTTGTTTTGATTTCACTGACTTAGGAAGCAATACTGTCATACTCTCCTAAGCTTCTAAGCAGTCTAATGCAAATTCCAGACTTTGCTTCTTAGAGGTTTAAAGTGTCTATTTTGTTTTTCTTTATTAAGGATATGAAGCCAATGAAGAGGCCCTCCCCAATCTCTCAGTATATTTTTATCTAATAAACTTTATGTTTTAGTGTTCTTGGATGGATTCATTTTTCTAGGCTTCAAAAGAATCAAACATCTTTACAGCATCCCTCAAGTGAATACGACTTTATTTCATCATAAAAAAATAATCCAATTTTAAAAGTTTAAGGCTGTCAGCAAGACACACCCTCAGTTTTTACGTCCACATGCAATCAGCTCTGATTTATGATGCCAATACTTTGGCCACACATCACACCACCCTCTGCTCTCCTGGTTATTAGACCTTTCAGTGAGAGGGCTGGATCAACTCTTTGGGCTAACATGACTAGCTCAGTCAGTTGGAACCAAATACTAAGTTGTGGTTCAATCTATTGGGTTGGCCAAAAAGGTCGTTCGGGTTTTTCCGGAAAAACCCGAACGACCTTTTTGGCCAACCCAATACATTAAGGGCCTGTCAGTCTCCTAAAAGCTCCATCCTGTGTCAGAAATCCAATGGAGTGTGAATGGCTGCATAAATCATCACCTTCATTTATCAGCCACCTCGTTTCCTGTTCTAGTCATCAGTTCAATTCAGGTAAGAGTTTATTTTCTATACCTTGAAGATCTAAATGATCTGAACCCAGCTTTCTGTGTAGGTGCATCAAGTAGCCAGCCCTTGCACAGCCCTCCTGCCTCACTTTATCAGTGTTTACAAAGAACTCAAATCTCTTTGTTTCCAAAGTAAATCAAGCTTCCTGTGAGAACAGAGGTCCCCAGTGCAAGGAGAGGCCAGAGGTCATCATCAGCTCTGACACACTATCACTTCTCACCAAATACGCCAGGGTGGAGTTTGTTTAGTGTCTGCCAGGACACAGATAAGGGTGTACAGCTGGCCCTCCTTCTGCTATCTCAGAATATGGCTCACAATGCCACGGAGCTCTCCTCTAGGTAACCAATTTATAGAATCTTTTAATAGTAAAAACAAATAAACAAAAAAACAGGTGAGGGGTTTAGGAAAGAGGACTATTTAAGCAGGTACCCCAACAAAGACAACTCTGGAGACTTTTAGATCTATCGACTATTCATAGTGACAAACTGATGGATACAAATGAATCTCATGCTTCAATACCTAGAAATTTCTAGACAAAGGGGTAAAAGTGAAAGTTTTTTGTTTTGCTGCATCGCACAGCATGCGGAATCTTAGTTCCCCAACCAGAGATGGAAGCATGGAGTCTTAACCACTGGACCACCAGGGAAGTCCAAAATGTGAAAGTTTTTAATTCAGCAGGTTTAGTTGGTTTTTTCCCCGTTAAAGCTACAGATAGGGGTTTCCCTGGTGGCGCAGTGGTTAAGAATCCGCCTGCCAATGCAGGGGACATGGGTTTGAGCCCTGGTCCGGGAGAATCCCACATGCCGCGGAGCAACTAAACCCGTGCACCACAACTACTGAGCCTGTGCTCTAGAGCCTGCGACTAAGCCCGTGCGCCACAACTACTGAAGCCTGCGTGCCTAGAGCCCGTGCTCCGCAACGAGAGAAGCCACCACAATGAGAAGACAGTGTACCACAACAAAGGGTAGACCCCACTCACCGCAACTAGAGAAAGCCTGTGTGCAGCAACGAAAGACCCAATGCAGCCAAAAATAAATAAATAAAATAAATAAATTATTTTTTTAAAAGCTACAGATAAATCATGAAAGATCATAACAGAATACTTTTACATATTTTTTATGCTATATTGCCTGACTTAAATTGTGCCAACTCACAAGAAAGATTTCATTACCAAAGCCATCATATATACTTACTCAGTAACACAGCTTAACAGAGAAGACACACTTACTGTGTTTAAGAGGCAAAAAGTCTAATCCAAGGTATGTCAGTCACTCATCTTCCCGTTCCTCAGTTTCCTAGCCTTTAAAACAAAGACAGAATGACCCATAGCTGGCTACCTTTCAGAAATGTGACTAAATAAGGTACATGTCTAATATGCCCATTCTCTATCATATATTGGTGCTTTAGTTCAATTTAACAAATATTCAGCAAACATACCACACTGTGGATAGTAAGTAGGCTGAGGGGCTCTCATTCACAAATATACATGCAGTTATGGGGAAACTGAGAAATTTCCCACTAAGTAGGTTTTTGTTTTTTATTTTACAGAATGGCTAGCTCTTAAAATATATCAGGAAACTTAAAATATGTCATAGTTTCAATATGACTTAGAAATAAGAAAATCACCAATAAACATAAGACACCTGTTTAGTTTTGGCCACATGAGGTCCCTTAAAAAGAAAAAGAAAAAGAATAATCCAAAATAAGATCACTAGGTACAATCCTTGCCGGCCTAGGAATAATAGGAGGCTAGCAAGCCTATGGAAAAGCCTAAAAATCGTAGGGCTGGAACAGAAACATCCAACGAAAACACTTACTATGTTAGATGAATGAATTACTGTCACTCACTGAATATTAGACTACATAAAATAGGAAAAGCTTGTAAACAAGCTTTTGAGAGTAGATTTTACCTTGTAAAGTTGATGAGGATGATATTTTTGTTTTCTTGATGGTATAGAAATATATAGTTTCTATATGCACAGAAACTACACCTTATGATAAGGCTATATTCAAGCTGGTCTTTCACTTCTTGATTTCTTTCTGCTATTCACTTGCATCCATTCAAATAAATACGATAGGATAACAATGAGAAACTCTGATGAAAGGATAAGAGGAAATGGTAAAGATCATCCGACATCTCTGAGCTGCCAAACTATGATTTAAAGCAAGAATCCCCATCTATTCCCCGTTATCTCAAGGTAGGTTTATAAAATTCTCAAAACAAAATCCATTTAGATTCACTTTAATGGTAAGAAATACATTCAAAGTTCCAAAGCTTTTGAACTATGTTTTGAAATTTAAACAGGATGGGTTATGATCTAAGAAAGGGGGAGAAAAACCCACTCTTTCAGAACATTTAACATCTTGAAATCAAGACCCAAAAATCCTTCGACAGTTCCTTGCTAGAGAAACATAAACTACTAGCCAAAGTCTTTCCTTAATATCCAAGAACACAACTCGATAAATAAGAATCTAGGGATTTCCCTGATGGTCCAGTGGTTAAGAATCTGCCTTCTAATGCAGGGGGCGCAGGTTCGATCCCTGGTCAGGCAACTAAGATCCCACATGCCGTGGAGCAACTAAACCCATATGCTGCAACTACTGAGCTCACACGCTCTAGAGCCCACTTGCCACAACTACTGAGCCCGCGCACTGTAATGAAGAGCCTGCATGCCACACCGAAAGACCCTGCATGCTGCAACAAAGATCCCACGTGCTGCAACTGAGACCTGATGCAGCCAAATAAGTAAATAAATATTAAAAGAAAAAAAACGGAGGGACTTCCCTCGTGGCACAGTGGTTAAGAATCCGCCTGCCAAGGCAGGGGACACGTGTTCAAGCCCTGGTCCGGGAAGATCCCACATGCCGCGGAGCAACTAAGCCCATGCACCACAACTACTGAGCCTGCACTCTAGAGCCCGCGAGCCACAACTACTGAGCCTACGTGCCACAACTACTGAAGCCCGCGTGCCTAGAGTCCGTGCTCCACAACGAGAAGCCACTGCAATGAGAAGCCCGCACGCCGCAATGAAGAGTAGCCTATTATATATATTAGTCTATATTATAGACTATTTAGTGTTTATCAGCTCTCTCACAGAAGAACATATACCACTAAAAGAGTTCTAGTTTCTTATTTGTCTTTCATATTTTCCAAAATGTGGCTCTTCCTTGAGTTTCAACATGACTGCTGAACAGAGATAAATTTAGTTATTTTAAGAAACTACAACCAGATCTTTTCATGCGTCAAAGCAAAATGCCAAAATAAATTCTACACCTTGACTTTGAAAAGTTAGGCTAAAAGAAACATTCATTTCCTATCCCCCTAAGATCTACCTGCTTGATAATGACATTATAGAACTATAACCTTTAAAATGTGAAGGGTAATTTTAATATCATCAGCCAAATTTGCCAAAATGTAATATGTGCTCGACAGGATTAATAATACTGGTTCTTCTTCTGAAGTTCTTCAGCCTGACTCCTAAAAGAAACAGAAAGAGAGGAAAACCTGGATGTGTTATTCAAATGCTCCTACTAAAACCAGGGAGTGACACTTCAAATCTCAAATTGTTTTAAGTCATCACTTCAAAACTACTCTCAAACATGGTATATGCTGGTTATTTCAAATCCTAGCTCAGTCTCAAGCACCACTGATGTTAAGAATTTGAGGCACTTCCCTGGTAGTCCAGTGGTTAAAAATCCACCTTCCAATGCAGGGTTCAATCCCTGGTCAGGGCAACTAAGCCCACGTACCGCAACTAGAAAGAAGCCCGTGCGCCACAATGAAGAGCCCACTTGCCGCAATGAAAGATCCCACATGCCACAACTAAGACCCGAGGCAGCCCAATAAATAAATAAATAAATTAATTAATTAATTAAAATAATTTTTTAAAATAAATCTTTAAAAAAAGAATTTGATTTTAAAAAAAGAATGAAATTTTGCCATTTGCAGCAACATGGATGGACTTGGAGGGTATTATGCTAAGTGAAATAAGTCAGACAGAGAAAGACAAATACCGTATGATATCACTTATATGTGGAATCTAAAAAAATACAACAAACTAATGAATATAACAAAACAGAAGCAGACACACAGATATAGAGGACAAACTGTGGTTCCCAGTGGGGAAGGGGAAGGGGCAAAATAGGGGTAGGGGATTAGTAGGTACAAACTATTATGTATAAAATAAGCTACAAGGGTATACTGTACAATATGGGGAATATAGCCAATATTTTGTAAATATAAATGGACTATAACCTTTAAAAATTGTGAATCACTATATTGTACACCTGTATAAAATACTGTACATCAACTATACTTCAATTTAAAACAATTAAAAATTAATTTTTTTAAGACATGAAATAACCAAAAAGTAAGCCTTGTCCAAATAAAAACGAGGCTCAAAACGAAAATATGTGATATGCCCTACAGACCAAATATTTATTCTACATTTAAATCAGCATAAGATTAAGGATCCAAATAGGATTTTTTTTTTTTTTTTTTTTTTTGCGGTACGCGGGCCTCTCACTGTTGTGGCCTCTCCCGTTGCGGAGCACAGGCTCCGGACGCGCAGGCTCAGCGGCCATGGCCCACGGGCCCAGCCGCTCCGCGGCATGCGGGATCCTCCCGGACCGGGGCATGAACCCGTGTCCCCTGCATCAGCATGCGGACTCTCAACCACTGCGCCACCAGGGAAGCCCAAATAGGATTTTTTTAATGTGTCATTCCATTCCATTATATGGATAAAGATTTGTCCTATTACATTATGTGTATGGTATCATATGGAGGTGGATGGTATTGCCAAGCAAAAAGCAATCCTTTCAGGTTTCTTAACATTCAAATAGTTTTTTAAATTTGCCAAAATGAAGTTGCATAAATCAAAGGGATTCATTTCTAAGGATTATTGGTTACAAACAGAATTTTTAAAGGGGTGACATTTGAGGAGAGTCACTTAGCTCAGTCACTGACCTTTCTTTATCCTTAAATAGGGAGTGGCAGTTTCACGATCTTGAGTAATACGAAAAATGTCCCTCAAACCTGTAAACCACAGTAAGCTAAGAGCCTTTGATAGTCTATATTTACTGTGTCATATGTAAGTTTAACTACAATTTAACTCAATTAAAAAATCAGGACGAGACTAATTTCAAAAAGTAGCCAAGGATTGCTAAAAATATAAGGGCTATTATATGTGGTATTAAATTGCTTCAAAATGGGAATGCCAAAAAATATTACAACTATGTACTTTCCAAAAGCTGAATGACATGAGAAAACTGACAGAAGCCCCAGTGCTTCTCACTAGATCTTTTCCTTCCCTTATCCAAGGAGATAATATTGATATATGCATACTGCATAATGATGTACTCAAATATTTATGGATATGACTAGCTACCAAAGAGTTTAAGTTCCTTCACCCTTGCTGAGCTAAGGGTTTAGTAGCACATTAAATGTTATAAAGTATCTCCAAGAATCAGTGCAAATATATATTACAGTTCTACTGTGTATAAATCTCTCTTCAAAGCATAGGCTAAGTTTAAAAAGGAAAAAACCGAGTGGCTTGTATTTGAAAACAAGCAGTGTCGATTTTAATCACCCCATTTCTGTAATGTTTCATTTATCTACTACTCAGATCTCTAGCTTCCTCACCCAAAATAAATGCAAACTTTTAAGAAACAAGGAAGCTATTAGTTTTTGAGAGCGTACTATATGCCAAACATTGTGTTAGATATTCTATATCAGTGCTTCTTAAACTGTCTTGGGTGGAGGATTGGTTTTTCCCAATCCATTGTAGAACAAAAGTTTTGTAAAATACAATAAAATCAATTAGCACCTCCAAAAAAGTGAAAAAAGACACAAAATTCAAGTCCCAAGTTTTATTACGTTCAACAGATATAAAACTAGTCTAGCAATCTGTTATGAAGTTTCTAAGTGCTTACTCTCAATTTCTGTACTTACCTTTTTGTTACGGATGAAAGTTCATGGTATGTGGCCTACACTTAGAGTAGCATTGCTCTATATACAACCTATTTAATTTTCCAAAGTCTCCTAACTCTTAGTAAATGACCACAATAGGCTAAAGGAACTCAGTGTCTTCTGAAAAAAAAGCTGTATTAAATAATCTCAAGATCCTTTTCAGCCCCACAAATTCTATGATTCTGAATGCTGAAGATGTGATGTGACCAGCAAATAAACGACCTAATGACAGCCACTTCTGTCACCTCAGTGAAGTGACTAAAAGAGGACAGGCAATAAGAAGAGGGAAGAATAAGCTCAGAGAAAAGGAATAAGAATTTAACTGGGAGGCAGATACCGAAAGTGAGGAGATGTAGCCGAGTAAGAGGGATAAACAGCAACTACCACAGCTTTTATTTGGGAGCATTCAGGGTGGGGTGCAACTCTCCTACAAACAAATCAGTTTCTATAAACTGGACGTAGTAATAATTAAATCTAAGTCATGAAAAAAAAGATTAAAATATAACCAAGAAATGGAAGTTTTGACAGGTGATCAAAAGTTGGCTAGATATGTGTGTCAATGCCGAAGCCTAAAGGCTTAACCACTGGGCTCGCCCTCTGTGTCAACACATGCCCTAAAGACTCCTGCATTTAGAAGTCCCAGATCTGTCACTGACTCAATATACCACCCTTCTTTAAATCCAATATTCTGTACGGTCCCACATATTAACATTCATTCTAAAAGCAACAGGCAAAGAAAGAGCCATAAAATATAGTACTTTATACACATTTAAAAACCAGTCCTGTGCAAGATAAATATATAGTTGCTTATCATGTAAGTGACTGTTTGACTCTAGTAGCAGGAAGGGTGACATTTTAGCACCAAACAGAACTACTTAGAGAAAGGTGAATCTGTAGATCAGAATTTGGGGAGAACCGTTCTAGCTCTGGGTAACGCTGTATGTCCCAATTATATGGAATTACCACACAGTCTTGCAACCAGAGAACCTTTGAACTAAAAAGTCCTGTCTCCTTTGCCACGGGTGGTACTCAAAGTACGGTTTCTATCTGTACTCTCTGGAACTGTGCTACACATATGTAACTGTTCGTATCTGTTTGAAAAGATTCATTGTTTCAGTTGTTTCAAAGTTTTCCCACTGGTCTGCTATCAGAGTTAAAGCCACCCTTGGTAATATGGCTATTTTTGTTTTCTAATATGTTAAGTTTCTAAGTTTTTCATACTCTAATATTCTCAGAAGTACCACCTCTATCACCTTTGTGGATTGTTGCCCTATGGAAGCTAATTTCATCCAAAGGGAAGAACAACGGCCCTGAAGAAGGGAGCCCTTGGGACCCGCCAGCCTGACCTGTGATGAACACCAGGAGGCCAAGACGGCTGTAGTGGAGTGAAGGGAAGGAGGGTGGGTGTAGTGGGAGCTGAAGTCCAGAGATATCTGCTATGCATCAGCTTCTATGTGCATTAAATACCTCTGGGGGGAACCACTCTCTCCTGCAGAAGTAGAGTTTTCCCTGAACTCCCTTTTGAACCTTAAGAATTTTGAACCATGTGTTGCTTTTCTAAAATTTTTAATAAAGCACCTAATGAATCCACAGACTTCACATGTAATTTATGTATTACTTACATGATCAGAAATATGAACTTGATTATGCATATAAAAATGTACAATTAAACAGTGAAACAATCCTATCAATTTATACAGTTATGGCACAGTTCTGAAGTTTCTCATTCTAACTTATGGTAAATAAACCTAGATGGTCATACATGTGTGTCGTAGCATACTTAAAGAGAAGAATCTCACTATTTATAAAACCACTTCCCTAATTTTAAAAACTTTTCAACAGAATTGACTAAATATCCGACAATAGAGGAATGGGTAAATAAATCATTGAACATCCATATAATGAAATACCATGCAGACTTTAATATCTATGCAGGTATTTAAAATTATATTCTCTGGTACATGAGACAGAAGTGTAAGTGTACATGCATAGAAAAAAGTCTGAAGGGAAACACATTAAAATATAAACTAAACTCATCTCTAGGTGGTAATATTATTTTCTTCTTTATACTGTTTTTACATTTTGCAAATTTTCTAAAATTCTAACATTTTAATTTTTAAAATTTTAAGCATTTTGTAATGTTTTAAATTATGACTACAAGCCTTATTATGCTAATCAGTAACTAGATTATGCTAAATCCTATAACTTTTGTGACAGTTCAGTCCTTAAGACACTGCCACTCAATAAATGCTGGTAAATGGACACAGCTGACTGAAAGCCCTGAAAAAAAAAATCTCTACATGAAAATGTTCCAAATATACACAACAGTGCTCAAGTTCACTACCTAACTGTAGAACAACTAAGTTAAACAAAAATTCATTCCAATTCATTAAGATTTTTCGAATGATGAGCAAAACCAGGTATTTTCAATTGACTCCCTCTAATCTAGCGGTTTTCAGAAATCTCTTGGGAATCCATCATTCTCTACGCAAAATTCATTATGCTCTACACAAAATCAAAGGTCTTAACCCCATATTATCCACATTCAAGCATTAACAACATTTACGACAACTGTTGGGATGTGTTCTCTCTTCGTATCTAAAATGCAAAGCATAACTGCAATTATTAAAATTCCTAAAGTCTCACCTGAACTACTTTTAGTTCACCAAAAATAACTATCTATTCTTATTCTCTATTAATGAATTTTTCCTCACCTATGTCCTCAACTTATGATATTATTCATTAAATCACACTCTTTCACACATTTTAAATGCCCCTTTTAACATTCAGTTCAATCAATATCCAAAGTTGGAGCTCCTACTATATTAGTAGGTACTCAACATACAATATGAAATGGCTGTTCTCAAAGAGCTTATAATATAGTAAGGGTGATCAAGATGCAAATAAATAACTTTAATATATATAAGGCAGTGCTATGGAGATACAGAAGAGAGTATGACTGCTGCTAACTGTAGGCATCATGAAAATTTCATTGAGGAGTGGCATTTGATCTGCCACATGAAGGATAAAGGGTAGTGTTCCAAAGGTGGAGATGGGGTACCCCAGGGCAATGGAACCCCTTAAACCAAGGTTGTAGGAGTAAATGTGGTGAGTTTGTAAAACATGGGGAAAGGTGGGGGGGGTGGGCAAGGATTAATGATATAAGACTAGAAAGGTAGATGGAGCCAAAGCATAGCTACGTTGAATTATTATCTTATTTTGCAGGAAATGGGAAGCCACTGAAGATTTGAGCAAGAAAGTAACATAACTGCTTTAGGAAGATTACTCTGGCAGCCACGTGTAGATTGGGCTGCGTAGTTCTTATTTAAAATAGCTGCCATTAACTACTGTCTCAGAGACAATAGGTTAATAAGATCAAGTGCAACCTAAAGCAGAGGTATAGTGGAAAATCACTCAAGAAATGAAAGAGTCCTAATTATATGACCTTGTACAAATCATTTTGCTTCTTTAAGCCTTTTTTTCTAAAATAATAAATATCTCCTCTACTGCCTCATGGAGCCACTGAAAAGATGAAATGAAAATAGTATATATGGAAGCCCCTGGAAGGCTTGCTGGTCATAAGGTCTCTGTCACAAATACTCAATTCTGCATTGTAGCATGAAGGCAGATAATATGTAAATGAATGTACTGGTTATGTTCCAATTAAACTTTATTTACAAAAACAGACAGCTGGATATGACCATGAGGACCATAGCTTGCTGCCCTCCGTATACAGAAGCACTGGCCAACAGAAATAGGTGAAACACATATGGAAATAGGTGAAACACATATGGCAATTAATATTTTCCAGTAGCCACATTTAAAAAGGTAAAAAGAAATAGATGAAATTAATTTTAGTATATTTTAATTTAAATAACATATTTAACCCATCATATCCAAAATATTACCATTTCAACATTTAATCCATTTAAATATTATTAGGGATATATTTTACATCCTTTTTGTGTGAAGTCTTCAAAATCTGATGTGTCTTTTACACTTTCAGCACACTTCACTTCTGACGAGCCACATTTCGAGGGCTCAACAGCCACATGTGGGTAGTAGCTACCCACTGGACAGCACAGTTCTTGTGGCTACTTAAGTAAAACTGCTAAACTTTGACAATTCAAGCATAAAATAACAATTTGAACAATAAATGAAACCAAAATCACATAACAGTACTCTATGGAGAAGATGAAAGCAAAATGAATTTCGAACGTGAAAAATAATGTTCTCCTGGGATACCAACTGTTACTGCTTGAGGCCACCTGTTTAAAACGGTTCATTATTAGCAGTATAAGATACCAATATAAAGTATGTTGATGAATTTTCATTCCCATAGTTTCAGTTGACCAGACAAGGGGGAAAAAACCAAAATATTTGGTGAACAAAAAATTGTTCTATTTCAAAAGAACTGTTTGTCACTTTTTAGCAAGTATTTAATTTTCTTAAGAAAAATAGTTTCCTGGTTAATGATACCACATTTAGCAAATGGGCAAAGATCAGATTACCCAAGAAAATTATTATTCGCTAATAGCTTACAGTTAGTAGATAATGGGAAAAACTGTAGAAGAATAACATATTCTACCACAGAAGGAATTTTCCAAAATGTGGTTCACTTTTCTTTCAAACAATTGCAAACTATGCTAGTCGTCAGCAAACTTCGACCAAAAAAGGGAGAGATGCTGGCAGAAAGAGAGTCTATCTCAGGGGCCTCTAACCTTCACAAGTTTGGTGATGCTTACCAACCCTTCTCCAGTTACATTTTTAAATGCATAAAACAAAATACACAGAATTATAAGAAACCAATTACAGTATACTAAAATACAGGTACCAAAATACTTTAAGAAACAAATTTGTGATATCAACATAGGAACTTCACTATTAGTACATTGAATAACAAGATCTAATACTTGCCATAATTTCTAAGTGGTGGTGAGATGAGCATAAACAGTATTTCAAGATATGTTCAACAAATGTAATATGATATGAAAATATCTATGATTTCTACTGGTTACAAGGTCACAGGTACTGCCAATACTACTAGAGTTTGTTGACTACATTCATAATAGAAGGAAATGCTGCATTCTAGCTAAAGGTATGTGTAAATAAACATATAATTTTTCCCATCCAAGTTCACAGACCGCCCTGAATTCTATTCAGGTTCAGAATCCCTGACGGAAAGCAAACTTTTATTATAAGCTCATCCAAAAAAATTCTCCCTCCAAAGTTCCCCAAATGTATTTTTACCTTTCCACCACCCATTTTGCTCCTTTCTAGATTAAACAAACCAGTAAATTGTCTTTCAGCCACACCACAACTGGATGATCAGGAAGGAATCAGTATCAAGAAATAAAGAAGGTAATTATTCTATTATAGGCCACTGTTTTGATGAAAATATGTTGATAGATTCTCCTTTAACATTCTTAATGATTCTATTTCAGGAGTAAGAAAAGCAAATATATCAATAGAAATAGGAGGTCCAGATTTTCTAGTCTGTCCTGTAAATAGCTGTATCTTTTATATGAGACTTGGTTCATTTGAAATCAGTAAAGCAAACCACAGAGCTCAAAGAAAATACAGTAAACACAGAAAAGATCCATTACAAATACAAGCTGAATGTTAATATTTTGTTTGGTATAAAACCACTACTTGAACCACACATCTGTAGTTATTAGTGTTGCTAAACCTACAATTTGCATAAAATAGTTTGCAAATTATGTATCTCTTTGTTGTTAATCTAAAATTGCTACACGTTGTGCTCTGACCTGGTAATTCAGCCGACTGCAGGTTTCAGTAGAAACACCAGGGATTCAAGTTGTGTCCACTTCAAAGTGTCCCATCATGGAACATTAATTAATTATTCTACAACTATGCTTAATAGCACTTCATAAACTCAAAGCTCCACACAAATATTCAACATTATTGGGAGGGGAATTATAACAGCACTATAAAAATCCTTTTTAATTATAAACTGCCAATAATAACAGGTTGCAAGAACACACTTTTTTGTTGTTATCGTTGTTGTTGCTTTTAATTTTTTTTTTAATTTTCATTTATTTATTTATTTTTGACTGTGTTGGGTTTTCGCTGCTGCGTGTGGGCTTTCTCTAGTTGCAGCAAGCGGGGGGCTACTCTTCGTTGCGGTGTGCAGGCTTCTCATTGCAGTGGCTTCTCTTGTTGCGGAGCTTGGGCTCTAGGTGAGTGGGTTTCAGTAGTTGTGGCTCGCGGGCTCTAGAGCGCAGGTTCAGCAGTTGTGGCTCACGGGCTTAGTTGCTCCGCGGCATGTGGGATCTTCCTGGACCAGGGCTTGAACCCGTGTCCCCTGCATTGGTAGGCAGATTCTTAACCACTGCGCCACCAGGGAAGTCCCTGCTTTTAAATTTTTAAAAAAATTTTTTATTGAAGTATAGTTGATTGAAACACACTTTAATAATTACCACAAATTTGTAATTTACCAAACTTTATCAAGAAAATAACACTGCAAAAAAGAAAAAGAAGAAAATGACACTCCAAACACTAAAAATCTTTTGGGTTTATTTATAATAATATATATAAATGTGAATTTAAGAAGGAAATAGTAAAAAAATTAGTTAATATGGCTATTTCTGGATAATGCAATCAAAGGATATTTCTTTTCTCTTTTACACCTTTAGTGCTTTCTCCATTTTCTACAACATCCATGTGTTACTTCTTTATAATCAAAAAAGTTCTGACAGCATAAAAATATAATGAACTGGGCTTCTCTGGTGGCACAGTGGTTGAGAGTCCGCCTGCCGATGCAGGGGACACGGGTTCGTGCCCCAATCCAGGAAGATCCCACATGCTGCGGAGCAGCTGGGCCCGTGAGCCACGGCCGCTGAGCCTGTGCGTCTGGAGCCTGTGCTCCGCAACGGGAGAGGCCACAACAGTGAGAGGCCCGCGTACCGCAAAAAAAAATATATATATATAATGAACTATCAATTATTTTCTATATAGGTCAGAAAAACATAGAATTACTCCTTATACTGGCATATAAGAGAGAAAATTTTAAGACAATCTGAGTCCAGATAGTCTGCCTAACAAATGCTATGCACTCTGAACACACTTCAGGGGCCAGTGCATCTCTTCCCAGGGTGGGCAGCTCCCTGGCTCTGCTGGCCTCTGGCAGCATCCCCAGACCATCAGAATACAAAGTTGTTGTTCTCTCCTGCCTATATATGGACATAGTCTGTATTAACTGGATTACTGACTAACATGAGTACATGCCAGGAGGCGAAGGCGATCAAGCCACAAGAGAAGTCCTCTGAAGTGAAGTGATAACAGCCAGGCAGCAATAACAGAAAACCCTGGCTTCTTTCAGCTGAGCATGATTTGGCATGCAGGTCCAGGTACCCAACTGTATCTATTGGACTGATCTTTTGGAGTGAAAGCCATTGACTTAAGCAAATGATAAATTTAAGCAAATCCATAAGTTCTAAAATGGTCTCTATGAGGGTGTGAGGGAAAGAGGTCCTATCAAGCACTGTTACTTGGGAGTATGAATTGGTGTAAGCCACTGTGGAGAGCAATTTGGCAGTGTCTCTTCAAATGTAAAATGGTCACCTATGACTCAGCAATTCTACTTCTCAGGATCTGCTCTAGAGAAATACTCCCACATATGCACAAACAGGCATGCAAGGATGTGCACTGAAGGACCATTTTTAATAGTGAAAAACTGAATTTCAAACAACAAAAATAACCATCGTGGTAAGCTGAATAATAACCACCACCCCCCCTTGCCAAGATGTCCACATCCTAATCCCTGGAACCTGTGAATGTGACCTTAGATGGCAAAAGGGACTTTGCAGATGTGATGAAATTAAGGATCCTGAGATGCGGAGATTACCCTGGATTATCCGGGTGGGCTCTAAATGTAATCACAAGGGTCCTTGTAAAAGGCATGCAAGAGGAATCAGTGAGAGGAGAAAATGACATGATGACAGATCAGAGACGAGGGTGATATACTTTAAAGGTTCGAGGAAGGAGCCACAAGCCAAGGAATACAGGTGGCCACTAGAAGCTGTGAAAGAGGCAAGGGAATGCATTCTCCCCTAGAGCCTCCGGAAGGAACCAGATCTGCCAACACCTGACTTTAACCCAATGTGACTCATTTAGGACTTCTGATCTCCAGAAATGTAAGAGAATAAGTTTGTGTTGTGTTAAGCCACTAAGTTTGTAATAGTGTGTTAGCATTGCAACAGGAAACTAACACACTCATCAGTAGGAGAATGGCTAAATAAGCTATGGTATTTCCGGAGTCTTGTACAGCACTTAAAAATTGCAATAGATCTATATGTGGAGACATAGAAAAATCAAAACATATCATTGAATCTAAGAAGCAAGTTATAGAATGATATGTCTAGCATCAAATCTTTTTTTTTTTTTTTTGATGTGGACCATTTTTAAAGTCTTAATTGAATCTGTTACAATATGACTTCTGTTTTATGTTTTGTTTTTTTGGCCGCAAGGCATGTGGGATCCTAGCTCCCCAACCAGAGACTGAACCCACACCCCCTGCATTGGAAGGCAAAGTCTCAACCACTGGACCACCAGGGAAGTCCCTAGAATCAAATCTATTTCGCAAAAAAGAAAAAATAATAAAAAGTGTTATGTACACACACACACACACACCCCCCCCACACCACACACATAAACATACACATTCAACAATGGTCTTGAAGAATATACCAAAAAAATTTATCATTGATTTAACCAGGGTGGGGAGTAGATGGAAACAGGACTAGTGATGGTAGTCAAAAGGAACTTCAGTTTAACCTGCATTTTTTTATAAGAATGTATTTATGTATTGGTTTTTAAAGAACTTAATGAATACATAAAAATGTTAACAATGCAGCATCAAAGTAATAGTGATACAATTTCTGCAGTCTTCTCTCCTTCTGAAGTAATTATGCATTTGTCCCATAGTTGATCACCTGCTGTTATTTACATTTGTCTACAACTATTGACTAAACATCTTGCAAAGCAGACTACACTCCTTGTGTTCACCCCACCATCACCACTGTAAAACAAGCCAGAAAGAGGGGTGGAGGGAGGAGAAAGCATGGGGCACCTTCAGGAACTGACAGTCCTTTCATAATTATCACCACAGGTACCTTATATGACTTAGGAAAGAACAGGTGCATGACAATCCCCCCAGTAGCCCTGGCCAACAGGTGGTATTTTATGGCAGCCAATATGGAAGCCAAGAAGACAGATAATAATCAAAACTGATTTATTTAGCAAGACCCTAGGCATACAATTGGAGGAAAACTGAAATGAAGACTATTATCTCATCTGCCAGCCAGATTCCAAACAAACTGGGAAGGAAGAAAATTCCAAAGGGATCACACCAAAAAAGCACTATCTCCACTATTCACTACTAGGAAAAAAAATTTGTTGATGGGATAGTTTTGCTTTCATATACACTGGGCAGCTAACTGAATATACATAAAATAACTTCTCAGCAACACAGCACCTTCCAAAGAGAGTTCATACACTGTAAGTACATAATCACAACCATCCTTAACTAATCCTTACGTTAACCCTATTATTATCCCCCTCTTACAGATGACTAGGCAGTCTAACAATGGTTTTGAAGCCTCGACCCTGGGCTGGAATCAGACAGATCTATTTCAGCCTCAGCTTTACTAGTAACCGTATGACCTTCATCAACTTCACTTCTGTGCCATGGCTTCCTTATTTGTAAAATAAAGATGACAATAGTACCAACCTCATGAAGTTGCAGTGAGGATTAAATGAGATAACGGGTGGGAAGTGCTTAGCACAGAGCCTGGCATGCAATATGCTGACACTGTTGTCCTCGTGGTGGTAGAGGTGGTGACAATGATGACAAAGAAGTTGCAGTGGAAGAAACCAGGGATTATTAAAGGTAATTGAACTTGCCCAAGGTCACGGGCAGAGCTAGAGTTTCAATCCCAGTCTGACTCTTTAAACCTGACTTTAACCTCTAGGCAATACTGCCTCCCACAGTCTTCAAATACTTCGTCCTAACTTTACAGCTAGCCAGTCATACCCGAGAACTTTTTTTTTCCTTTTTTTTTTTTTATTGAAGAATAGTTGATTTACCATGTTGTGCTAATTTCTGCTGGACAGCAGAGTGACTCAGTTATAAACATATATACATTCTTTTTTTATATTCTTTCACCTGAGAAATTTTGAGCCATTTGCTGAGGTCACAGAACACTGTACCAAGATTCAGCGACTCTTATTCTAGTGCTCATTAATTACCTGATAATTAATTCTGTTAGTGAACAGAGGCAGTTTATTCATTTATTCATTAACTCTTCCAAATCTAGAATTTGGAATTCTCTAAAAGTACCTAAACACTTTCCAAAGAATTCTGACCAAAGGATAAACAGGTGGTAGTATCCTCCTAGGAGAACAGATCAACATTTATGAATTTAAATATCACCTCAAAGCTTTCACTTAAGTGTAACATAAGTATTCAAAGCCTTGACTATTTAAGCTGATCACCTCCAAACCCAAAGGTTCCTTCCCTTACATGATTAAAAACAAAAAACAAACCCAAAGACCTATTGAGCCTTTTTCACATCAGTAAAGCATTCTGGGCTTCTGCGGGTTTTGTTTTACTGAACTATAACTGGCATACAATAAACTACACATATTTAAAGTGTACAATTTCAGGAGTTTCAACGTATGTATACATACAACATGAAACCATCACCACAATCAAAATAGGGAACATTGCCATCACCCCAAAAGTTTCCTCATGCACCTCTGTAATCCTTTCTCCCAACCCTTCCTGCCTGCCTTCATCCCCAGGCAGCCACTGGCAAGGCCCTACTTGATCTGCAGACCTGGCCTCCATCTCCTATCACTCACTCTCCTTTCCCCCTTTGCTTACTGGGCTCAGAGCCCCACACTAAGGATGCTAAGGATGCTTCCCTCTCAGGGACTTGGCTCTTGCTGTCCTCCGTCTGGGATGTGCTCCCCCCAGTAGCCATATGGTACACTCTCATTTCTTTCAGGTCTCAAATGCCATCCTGGTCTTTCCTTTCCAGTCCACTGTATGTAAAACAGAGCCCTTCCCCACACCATTACTCTCCATCCCTCTTAGCCAGCTATACGTTTCTCCATAGCACTTATCATTTGACATATTATTCACATGTCCTATATTTGACAATTTGTTATCGTCTATGGAAAGCAGATGCTTTCCATAACTACAGATTAGTTTACACTTCCTAGAACATCATATAAATGGAATCTTACAGTATGCACTCTTGTATGACTGGGTTCTTCCACTCAGCATAAATCCAAGTTGTCAGTATCAACAACTCATTCATTTCTATTGCTTAGTATTCCATTATACGGATGTACCGCACCTGTTTATCCATTCACTTGTTGATGGACATTTTGATTATTTCCAGTTTTTGGCAAACACAGATAAAGCTTCCATGAACATACATGTTCAAGTCTTTGAATGGGGCGGGTGGTGGGGGGTCCTTATAAACAAACACAATGAAAGATGAGAAACACTAACGAAAATGCTTGGGTTCAAAATTAATCTAAACTACGGAGTAAAAAATATCTTGGCCACCTTGAGCAAGTCAATTAGCTTCTCTATCAACATCCAGATGTATGACGCCCATCCCCACCTGGAATTTGTAAAGAAAAATGAGACAGGAAGCTGAATTCTTTTGGAACTTCCACAAAGAAACTAATGCTTTTTTCTTGTAAATTACCTTAATTTTAAAAAGACTAATAGTCTATGAAATGTAATGCAAAATTCAATAATATTTGTCATTTTTGAGCTATTGCTTTTTTATTTCTCTTGAATTTATATTTATTTCAACACTTAAAAACTAATTTCCTGCATGCTTTCACTTTTTGCCAAAAACATAAAATTAAACACAGATAGCTATTTCAAAGGCCAAGAAAGAGCTTCACTTTGCATCTTTAATCTGCTCAAGTAGATTCAAAGTCCTTACCTACAAGGCCCTACTTGATCTGCAGACCTGGCCTCCATCTCCTATCACTCACTCTCCTTTTCCCCTTTGCTTACTGGGCTCAGAGCTCCACACTAAGGATGCTAAGGTTGCTTCCCTCTCAGGGACTTGGCTCTTGCTGTCCTCTGTCTGGGATGTGCTCCCCCCAGTAGCCATATGGTACACTCTCATTTCTTTCAGGTGTCAAATGCCATCCTGGTCTTTCCTTTCCGGTCCACTGTATGTAAAACAGACCCTTCCCCACACCATTACTCTCCATCCCTCTTACCCAGCTATACTTTTCTCCATAGCACTTATCATTTGACATATTATTCACATGTCCTATATTTGACAATTTGTTATCGTCTATATCCCCCACTAAAAAAAAAGCTTTTTTAAGAACAAGGATTTTATTTTATCCCCTGCTATGTCCCCAACACCCACGACAGTGGGCTCAGCTCACCTCTGAATTCCACAAACACTTGTTAATGAATTTGTTGATTAAACACTATTGACTGAAAGACAAACAAAAAAACCTTCCCTTTGAAATTCACTGAGAAGAAAATTTTTAATTCCAATCCTCTGCTATTGCTTAAATTAAAATGCTAAGTTAACGCTGATCTACCTCTTAGGATGGGTTCTTTTTTCGGATTCACATTTATCTTTGAGCAGCACTTACATAGCGAAAAGAACACTGGAATTCAAAGCCAGGAAAGCCAGGGTCTAGTCACTTGTCCTGCCATAACTAGCTATGCTACCAAGCCAAAACCTCTCCTGATCTCAGATAACTTCTCTCTAAAATGAGGGAAACAAGTATCTCTAAGGTTCCTCCTTGCTCTAAAATTCTGAGACTCTATTGCAGCTAGTGCAGTCTTACGCGTTAAGGTTGCCAATCATAAATTAGTCACCTCAGTTTGAGTCTCATCTTTCTTAATCCAAAATTGTTAACTGAAAGATTCTATATAACTATAAAATCCTGTAAAAATTGGTCACTTTCACCCAGATGTCCAGTGGAAGGAGAGGCTTGGAAGAGCCTCACAGGGGTAGTAGCATTTCAAAAGTTAGTTTTTAAAAAGTTGATGAACCTCTAATCTTCCTCAGATGTAAAAAGAGTAAGTCACTAGAAAGGAAATAAAGATACCTGTTTATTACCCTATCTTTACCCAGTCATTAAACTTAAAACAATTACAAATATGAGTATCATACATGCATGAAGGTAGTGGAATATTATGATTAGGAGCAGATATGTTTGAGGCCAAACAGACCTGGGTTAAAGTCCAGGCTCTCTTCTCCAACTATGTGTGATCTTGAGCAAGTTGCATACCTGCTCTGTACTTTACTTGCCTTACCTGTACATGTGTACAATATTTACAACTGTTACAAGAGGTAACAATATTTAGCTACCAGGATCCCTCCCCACTCTTTTTTAAACCAGGATCCCTTGGAGAATTTAGTAAAACAATGCCTGACACATAGGATACACTTACTCAATATTATTATCATTAAATATGCAAAACACAAACCTAACAGCCACAAAAACATTCTTAGCTATTTCTCCTGATACTATGTTGCCTGTATAACATATGGAAAGAAATGAAAAAAGTTCTGACTACATTCAGAAATGTTTATCACCCATATACATATTGGTTTCTGAGAGGTCAGACCATAAAAATTTTTTTTAAGTTTTTAAAAAATCTTCCAGGCCAGAGAGATTCTTTCTATTAAATCATTCATCTGTGGAAATACCTGACAACTACTCAGTACATTTGTACAGTAAACATCTTAGGAAAGCCAGCTTAACAGCTCAGGTATTTTTAACTAATCCTACACTTTTTAATAATAAATAAATTACATACGTATAGAAATTTTGGATCTGTGAACTTTGTCTCTAAGGAACAAAGAGCATCTGCCTTCCTCATTTCACATACAAGAGAACCAATTATATCAAAAGATTCCACCATCATAGCATAATGCCCCTTGAGTTTTTAAGCATATAAGACACTCAGACACACCTTGCTTTTTATAGAAAAGGCCCAAATGAGACATAATAAAACTATGATTCCATGTTCAGAATTCCCTATCAATTTGCACATGCCTTATTTTTTGGTGGCCAGACTGTAAAATAAGTCATTAAGAGTTCACAATGGGAATGCCGCAGCCGCAACTTCAACTTCAAATCCAGACACAAAAATACAGAGGAACGTATTCGCATCTCAGACACGTCCAAATGTCTCCGCCAACGGGATCCCATCACTGCCGTTTCCAGAAACACATAGAAATGGGTTTTAATCCATTTCTATAAATGTTCGTTGTGCTGAAAGCCAAAGTGCCCGCAAAACCGCATAACACAGAAGATTCCTCGCATTCCGTTTATAGCCAGTAGACAAGCCATCCTCTCTGCGCCCTACCCCAGAGAGTCCTCCTTGCGACAACAAGAATTTCGTGACACCCCATGCTACCTACACATCAAAATGTCACCCCACAAAGTGGAGGGGGAGCAGTGCCTCGATGAACCGATCCTGCCAGTACTGCCACCCCGGGCAAACACGAAACCAAGAGAAGTCGGTGGAAAGTTCCCATCCATCCAGCATATTTGGTTTCCTTCTGCCCCCAAACCCAGCGGCACAATTGCTGAGATTTGCTTTTGCACCTGCCACGGCTCCTAAGCCTGGGCTTCTCCGCGACCCCCGAGCTCATAAAAAGGCCTTGCGGCCTAAAACGCCCGTGACCCTTGCGGATAGCGCACCGAGGGCCGCTGTAGCATCCCCCTCGCTGTCCACACTGCCCGCTTCCCTGACAAAGGCCCCGTGTCAATCCGAGGCACGACACGGAGTAGTTGCTGGATTGCCCATCGCGGACCGGCAGCTGCCACTACCTTCTCCCGAGAAAAACAAACAAAACACACACGCGCACATACACACACACACGCACAGCACTAGGGAATGACGAGGTGGGGGGGGGGTGTAGAGCGTTAAAATTAAAATGTCCCCAAAGCTAAGCAGCCTGGGTGTGCCCTGTAAGTGCGTCCAAGGGGTCCGTGGGGGAAGGGAGACCGGGCCCGGGAGGCGGCGGCGGCTCCTCCGGGGCTTCAAGGCCGTGCCGGGTGATGGTCTAATAAAATGTTGGTAGTCGGAACGTTCAAAATGAACCCACAAATGAAATCCCCGGCGGGGATTGAGGCCCCGAGGAGGGAGGGAGGCGGGTGGTCTGCAGACTCGCGGCGCGGCCCGCACCTGCCTGCCCGGCGCCCACACACACCTGCTGGGGCAGCCTTCGTGGGCCTCGGGGTCGGGGTGAAGCGGAGATGAGAGGGCCCGACCCCGGGAATGCGGCGCGGGTGGGCTAATCTGATGGCGGAGGCCGGGGGCAGCCTCGCTCACCTCCAAGTCGGTGTCGGCGGCCTCCGGGGCCCCGAGAATCTCGCTGGGCAGCTCGGCCAGGTCGGTGACCCGGATCAGCCCGTCGTGCAGGAAGATGGTCTCCTCCTTCACCGAGAGCCACTGCGCCGAGTCCGCGGCCGCCGCCGCCGCAGCCGCCGCGGCCGCCGACGAGCCCATGGCCCCGGCTGAGGGGTTGGCGGTGAGGAGCAGCCGCCCGGCCAGGGGAGACGCGAGCAGTAGCCGCCGCGATCACCAGTCCATGGCAGCAGCCGCCGCGCCCGCCTGCAGCACCCCGCTCGCCGCCTCGCCCGTGGAGCTCCGCCCTAGGAGGTCCGAGCCGCCATCCTCCCACCCCTGGCCCCGGAGACCCTGGCCCCGCCGCCACCGCCGCCGCCACCGCCGCCGCCGCCGCCCTGAGGAGCAAGATCCGCCTCTGCCTCTCGGCAGCCAACTGTCAGTGAGACGCCATGTTGGGGGCGGAGCTCCCGGCATGCCCCGCGGAGCGGACAATACCGGTCCCGCCCACCCGTTTGGCCCCGCCCTCCTCCCCGCAGACCGGGGGCAGCCGGGCCAGCAGGACCTTCTCCGCGTCGCCTGCCACTGCATCTTCCCCTTAGAGTGACCTCCCACGCCCCTTGCTATTCGAGGGCGCCCTGGGTCTGCAGTGCACCAAGAGAAGAGGGCACCGCCTCCCCTCCTCCCACCTGCTCAGGTGTGCACTCCTCTCTCTTCGGCCAGAGCCCCCACCCTGGGCCCCCGGGCAGAGCCTGGAGGTTCACTTTCACTCTCACATTTAAATGAGATACGTGCAAAAATCTGGCGCAGAATAAGCGCTGCACATTTGTTCATAAGCACTTGGTAGAAGCGCACGGTAGGTGCTTCATATTTACTACAAATTCTAGTACCCAATAAGCGCTCAAAATCTGGTGAAAATAAAGCATGGGTCACAGTGTTTGATGTCCAGTGTCTGGCACTTAATAAACGCTCCGAGAGGGAGTTAAAACTATTGTTATATTCCATCAGTATTCAACACTGATTGACATACACCTTAAAAATATGCCCGCCATCCCACTTTTACTAAAACAAGAAAGAACTATGTGTGTAGAGAAAAATGTGCGGGAGAATAAGTACCAAATTGTTAATGTGAATTGCCACGCAAAGTAGGACCAGCCTGGAATGGTTGAGGTGAGATTATCTTTGTATTGCTTTTATACTTAAAAAATAATAATAATAAAGCGCTCTTTGGTATCAAAGTACTTGAATACATATGTCCACCAAAAAAACTGCATAGGGCACTTTATAGCAGCTTTATTCATAATTGCCAAAACTTGGAACTAACCAAGATGCCCTTCAGTAAGTGAATGGATAAATAAACTGTGGTACATCCAGGAGCTTCCCTGGTGGCGCAGTGGTTAAAAATCCGCCTGCCAATGCAGGGGACACGGGTTCCATCACTGGTCCGGGAAGATCCCACATGCCACGGAGCAACTAAGCCCATGCGCCACAACTACTGAGCCTGAATGCCACAACTACTAAAGCCCGTGTGCCTAGAGGCCGTGCTCCACAACAAGAGAAGCCACCGCAATGAGAAGCCCACACACCGCAACTAACAGCAGCCCCTGCTCATCGCAACTAGAGAAACCCATACACAGCAAGGAAGACCCAACACAGCCAAAAGTAAATAAATAAATAAATAAATTTATTTTAAAAATAAATAAAATAAATAAACTGTGGTACATCCAGACAATGGAATATTATTCAGCACTAAAAAGAAATGACTACCTGGGACTTCTCTGGTGGCCCAGTGGGTAAGACTCCGAGCTCCCAGTTCAGGGGGCCTGGGTTCAATCCCTGGTCGGGGAACTATATCCCGCACTCATGCCGCAACTAAGAAGTCCACGTGCCACAACAAAGATCCTGCATGCTGCAACTAAGATCCAGAGCAGCCAAAATAAATAAATATTTAAATAAATAAAAATAAAAAGAAGTGACTATCAAGCCATGAAAAGACATGGAAGAAACTTTAAGGCACATTACTAAGTTAGAGAAGCCAATCTGAAAAGGCTATACACTGTATGATTCCAACTCTGTCATATTCTGGAAAAGGCAAAACTATGGAGACAATAAAAACATCAGTGGTGGCTAGTGGATTTGGGAAGATAGGGATGAGTAGGCAGAGCACAGAGGATTTTTAGGGCAGTGAAAATATTATGTATAATACCATAATGTTGGATACATGAAATTATACATTTGTCCAAACCCATAGAATATACAACACCAAGAGGGAGCTACAGTGTAAGCTGTGGACTTTAGGGATTATGACCTGTCAGTTAGGTTCATCAGCTGCAACAAATGTACCACTCTGGCAGGGGATGTTGAAAATGAGGGAGACTATGCGTGCATGGGAGCAGGGAGTATGTGGGAAATCTCTGCACCTTCTCGATTTTTCTGTGAACCTAAAACTGCTCTAAAAAATAAAGTTTTAATAGAGAATGAATGAATGAATACATTAGAACATTAAAGTGCATACCCTTTGATCCAGCAATTCAACTTTGAAGAAGTTGTCCAAAGGAAATAATCAGACCCATAGTCAAGGATGTACATACAAGGATGTGCAGCTCAGTATTGTTTGTAAGAGGAAAAATTATAATCAGTTTAAATATCCAACAGTGTGGGACTGGTTAACTATAATAACGGTATATCCATAACATGGAATATTATGGAGCCATTCAGAATAATGTTTATGAAGAATATTAATACAAGTGAAAGTTCATGATATATTGGTGAATGGAAAAAGTCAGGCTAAAATAGTAAGGAAATTTTGAAATTTAATTGTATTTACTGTATGATTGCATTTTAAAAATTACACAGATGTATGACTATAGGTGTAGAAGGAAAGACAGGGAAGGTAGCATGTCTGATAACATTTGGATGAATCTCAGCAGTGCATTTACAGGTAGGTGACTGGAGGATTTGTGATTTGGGTTTTGCAATGTTTTCCAAGTTTTCTCCTAGAGCATGCACTACTTTTTAAAAAAGCAAAAAAAAAAAAAAAAAGGGCTGCCCTGGTGGCGCAGTGGTTGAGAGTCCGCCTGCCGATGCAGGGGACACAGGTTCGTGCCTCGGTCCGGGAGGATCCCACATGCTGCGGAGCGGCTGGGCCCGTGAGCCATGGCCGCTGAGCCTGTGCGTCCGGAGCCTGTGCTCCGCAACGTGAGAGGCCACAACAGTGAGAGGCCCGCGTACCGCAAAAAAAAAAAAAATCTATTGAACACCTAGGAATCAAAGTGTCTCCACTCATATAACCATCATACTACCCTTCCAAGTATTCATTAATAGCCCCATTTTACAAGGAACTGAGGCTCAGAATTAAGTGACTTGCACCTGCCTAGGAATTGGCAGAACTGAGATTTGAACACATAGCTGGCTCCATCCTGTACTGCCTCCCTCCCAAATAAGTAATTCATATACCTTGCACTGTTACAACAATCTCATGTGCCTTACAATGACTGTTAATTTCATTTTCATGATATTTATCCCACACGCATTTCCTAAGCTCCTAGCAGGTGTCAAATCCTGGGAGGTGTACAGAATGGAGATATTATTACCCCCACGTTCAGCTAGGAAACTGATGCACAGTTGGATACTTTACTCAATATCTCACAGACAGTAAACATCAAATCTCAGATGTGAACCCAGGTCTGTCTGATTCTATAATCCCAGCTTCCTTATTTTGTCTCACACCTTCCAAATCCAATGGCAACCATCAGTTTTTGAATGCTCAGGTTTCGGAATCTAAATAACCTTCTTGTGTGGCTCAAAATAAATTCTCCTCCTCATATTGTTTATATTTCAAGATCAGGAGTCTAAATGCCGAAGAAGTACAGATCTTTCTTGACCTATGATGGGATTATGCCCTGATAAACCCATCATACGCTGAAAATATCAAAAGTAGAAAGTCTCACTGAACATCATAGCTTAGCTCAACCTACCTTAAACGTGCTCAGAACACTTACATTAGCCTACAGTTGAGCAAACTCATCTAACACAAAGCCTCTTTTATAATGAAGTATTGAATATCTTGTGTAATTTATTGAATACTATACTGAAAGTGAAAAACAGAATGGTTGCATAGATACTGAATGGTTGTAAGTATATAGGTTGTTCATCTATAGTGGAAGCTTGCTGCCACTTCCTGGCATCACGAGAAAGGATCTTACCGCGTATCACTGGCCCAGAAAAAGATCAAAATTCAAAATCTGAGATTCAGTTTCTACTGCATGTATATCACTTTCGCACCATTGTAAAGTCAAAAAATCTGTAAGTCCTACCATCCTAGGTCGGGGACAGTCTGTATCGTCCTTCACTTCAATTAATGAAGACAGCACATATCCAAGGCTGAAAGTCTTTAGACTGCATACTGAATAGTTACTTAAATCTGAAGTTTTAAAAAGCCACTTTAGTCTTGATATGCTTACTGTTTTCATGGTATATATTGTCCCACAGTTTACTTTCCACCTGTGTTCATATTTACTATGTATGTCTCATCGTATGTAGTAGGGTCTTATTTTTATTCACTCAGTCATCCTCTGCCTATTAATTTTAGTGTCTCAGTCATTAACATTTTATACAATTATTGATATGCTTGGATTTACGTCTACCATTTTGCTGTTTTCTATTTGTCCCTTTGTGTTTTGTTTCTATGGTCCTCTTTTGATGCCTTCTTTTTGGTTATTTGAAAAACTTTTATTATTCCGTTTTAATTTATCTATTAGCCTTTCTAGTATCTCTTTGTATTATATTTAGGGGCTACTCTAGGGATTATAATATATGTATCTAAACTTTCACAGTCTACATAGAGTTGATATTTACCATTTTCTGTAAACTGGAAAAACCTTGAAATAAGTCTTTTTATCACCTCCAAAAAAAATAGTTATTTAATATTTTAGCAACAGTAATTAATTAGTCATAGGACTGCATGGCTGCCACTGTACCACGATGAGGCAGCTGATGAATTAGTATTTATAGAACCCCCTCTGGAAAAAGACCATTTACTGGGAATTTCTAGAACAGATCAGCAAGACAAAGAAAGTCCCTGCTCAGAAGAACTCTATGCTGGAAGCCTGGAGGCAGAGAATCCAAATTTAGTCAAGATCACACACACACACACATACACACACACACACACACACACACACACACACACCGTACACACAGGAAACATCCATTCATGGAATCATAGAAAGGAAAGGTTTATGGTTTATGACTTATTTTCTTCGGCAACCCTCTGGAGGAAGCATGAGAAAGCAGGAAGAGCTATGAGTAGATTGGACTTCAGTTTCCCCTTGGAGGCATCTCCCCAGGAGAGAGCAAGCTTGTTGATGGAGACTGTCTCTCCGCTGCCCCAGCTGCTGACGCAGTGTTCACTGGCCTTGGCTCAAGCTGGGGCCCCTCTGGGATTTTGCAATATCTCTCCCTTCTGCTGGCTTTTCTGCACCAGCTGACTGTCTAAAATGAGTCTGTAATCCTTACCAGGCCCACAAAAATGCGAGTGTAGCCTGGAGATAAGTGGTCCTTGATAAGCCTTAATAGAGCTTGAAATAGCTTTAAATAAAGCAGCCATGTTAATTTTTAAAGCCTTTCAGAACACCAAGGAAAAAAACACATGCCTACATCTGCTAAATAAATACGTGCACACACATTGACAGAACCTGTGGGGGAGATTGAGTGTTTCCATCTCACTAATCACAGTCTCAAAGAGTAAGCACACACACCTACTCAAAATCTTTTTTTCCAAGTGATCTGGTCGGCCCTGTTTTCTTCTTTTTTTTTTAAAATTTATTTCAAGGAAGATTCTGTCAGCTCATAGGTGAGTCTACGAGGCAGCAGAGAAAGGAAATCGGATGAAAAAGCTTTTGAAAATGAAGAGGGAGAAATTCTCCTTAGAGCTCCCTTGATTACGGTAACTTAAGGGACAAGCCTCCACGTTGATGAAAAGCTAAACGATGAAAAGCCCAACGATGAAGCAGCATGACGTGCAACTGTCATTGGAGGAATCAGCACCTTGGAGCTCCGAAAGATGCCACGTCCTCTCTCGCCCCCTTGTGGACATCAGAGGCCGTACCGCACTGGAATTTCCAATTCTTACTTAACAAATTTGCAAGCACTTCCCTGCTGCAAACAAAAACTTACATTAAAAAACGGTAGCCCTCACAAAGGAAAAGTGGGCAAAAGACACAATCTTAGAGTTTGCACAAGAGGAAAAGCAAACACTCTATGTTTTCATTCATTCAGTATTCACTGAGTGCCTACTTTGTGCTGGCAAAATGTTAGGTTTGGCACTCCTCTCTAGGAAAAAGGCATCTTCCCTCCCTCCAGAAGCTTAGGATGGGGAAATGACTTGGAATAAGTAATTCCAAAGGGGATGAGAAGTCCAGGGACCTGATCTGAGAAATGAGGAAGGTTCCCTGAGGATGTCCTGGGGGGGGGTTTGTTGTTGATCTTTCAGTTTTTTTGAGATATAATTGACATACAGTACTGTGTAAGTTTAAGGTGTACAGCATAATGATTTGACTTACATACATCATGAAGTGATTATCACAATGAGTTTAGCGAACATCCATCATCCCATATACAAACAAAAGAAAAGAAAAAATGTCTTTTCCTTGTGATGAGAACTCTGACGATTAACTCTCTTGACGACCTTCATGTATAACATACAGCAGTGTTGATTATATTAATCAGGTTGTACATTACATCTCTGGTACTTATTTATCTTATAACTGGAAGTTTGTACCTTTTGACCACCTTCATCCAATTCCCTCTCCCCCACCCCCATTTCCAACTCCTACCTCCACAGATTTGGTAACCCCAAATCTGATCTCATTTCCTATGAGTTTGTTTGTTTGTTTGTTTTGGAAACATAATTGACCTACAACACTATGTTAGTTCCAGGTTCACAACATAGTAATTCGATATTTCTTCACATTATAAAATGACCACCATGATGTCACATTTAATGCTGGTAACTGGTGTGTATGAGTTAGCTAAAGGAATGTGAGGATGGTGGGTGGGAAGATTTAGTAACCAAAGAAAAGCATTTGCATGAAATGCAGGATGCGTAGTGCTTGAATCATGGCCTGTGTGGATTTGGGTCCTACCTCCCTTGTGTGTTACCTTTGACAACTTATTCCTCACATCTGTGCTGCATTTTCCCACCTTAAAATGGGATGATAGTAATGGTACCGACCTCATAGCACTTTTGTGAGGATTAAATGAGTTAATACGAGCAGGACCATTAGGACCATGCCTGGAATGAAGAAGCTCTCAATGCATATGAGCTATTATTAAATATGGCACCATTGTTTACCTATTAATTCAAAGATTTTCATTTGAACCCAGGCATGGTGAAGTTCTGGGGTAAACACACCATCTATTGCTGGTGGCACTTTAAATCAGCACGGTCTTTGGGGGAAAGCACTTTGGCCACACGTATCCAAAAGGCATAAAAGGACCGTGCCTTTTGATCCATCGTTCCACTCCTAGAAATTTACCCATAGAAAATTTTCATCCAACGTGGAGTTATTGGGGCTTCCCTGGTGGCACAGTGGTTAAGAATCTGCCTGCCAATGCAGGGGACACGGGTTCAAGCCCTGGCCCAGGAAGATCCCACATGCTGCGGAGCAACCAATCCCGTGCGTCACAACTACTGAGCCTGCACTCTAGAGCCCGCGAGCCACCACTACTGAAGCCCGCGCACCTAGAGCCCAGTGCTCCGCAACAAGAGAAGCCACCGCAATGAGAAGCCCGCGCACCGCAAGGAAGAGTAGCCCCCGCTCGCCGCAACCAAAGAAAGCCCACGCACAGCAACAAAGACGCAACGCAGCCAAAAATTTTAAAAAATAATAAATTAAAAACAAAACAAAACAAGGAGTTATTAAGTTCCTACTCTCTGCTAGGCTCTTATAACTAAGTCATAGCTCCTATCCTTAAGGAGCTTAAAATCTAATGGGGGAGAAGACAAGTAATCCGAACATATGCTGCAGGGCAAGAAGTCCTGTCAGTGATGGGACAGGTTGAGAGTACAGACCAGGAGCACCTGATCTGTATTTGGGATGAGGCTTGGGGCAGGGGCACAGAAGAGCTAGAGCAGCGGTTCTCAACTGGGGGTTATTTCACCAACCTCGGGGACATTTGGCAACGTCTGAAAATGATAATTATCATCATGACTAGGGTCGGATGCGACTGACATCTAATGAGTAGAGATCAGGGACGCTTCTAAACATCCTACAATCCACAGGACAACCTCCCCTGCACCCAGCAAAGAATTATCCAGCCCCAAATATCAATAGTGCTGAGGCTCAGAAACTGATCCAAAGGGATGATTGAAATTAGTCAAGTGGGGGAAGGCTCATAGCAGAGAGGAGTATTCCAGAGCTTCAGAAGAACATGTGCAAAATCTAAGAGGTGAGAGAGAAAAGGGTAGATTAGAGACCAGAAGAATAATAACTCATATTTGTTACTTCCCATGTGCCAGGGATGCTTCAAATATACTCACCACAACCAAACGGGGTAGGCACTTTTGTTATCCCATTTTACAGATGGGGACATCAAGGCACTGAAGGAGGAAGTTCTCACAGCTAGGAAGAGGCAGAGCTGGGATCTGAACCCAGGGAAGCTCATTCTGGAACCAGTCCTCTGAACCCCAAACTAGTGCCAGAAGCTGCCCTTTCTAGCTGAAGAGTTGAAGGGCAGAGATTGTTAGGGTGTAGGGTGCAGATTGGAGAGAAATAGCTTGAGAGGAAAGCAGGAGTCTGATCAGGAAGGGGCTTGTGAGCTATGTTAAAGGAATTTTCCCGAAAGAGCAATGAGAAATCAGCGGAGAAATTTGAGGAGAATGAGAGAATTGCCTTTGCATATTTATTAAAAATTTTTTTTAATTTACTATTATTATTATTATTTGCCTTTGCATTTTAGAAAGATCCTCTGGTTGCCTTGTGGAGAATGGCTCAGCCTATAGGCTGGATGACTACTTGGGCTGTCATAGGAATCCAGACGTGAACTTGAACTTGGGCTTAGGTGAGTGTCTAGTGGCACGGAATGAAGTGGGTGAATTCAAAAGCACTTGAGAAGATATGGGAGTTTAGGGAGTGGCTGAGGGGGGCTATGAGGATTAAAGGCTGGGCACCTGCCTGGGAGATTTTCTTAGTTTGGTAGTGCTGTCATAACAAAGTATCACAAACTGAGCGGTTTAAACAACAGAAAGTTGTCTCACAGTTCTGGAAGCTAGACATCTATAATCAACAGGGTGGGTTGCTTCTGAAGGCTGTGAGGGAAGGAACTATTTCAGGCCTCTCTCCTTGACTTGTAGCTGGCTGTCCTCTCCCTGTGTCTTCCCATTGTCTTTCCTCAATGCGGGTCTGTGTCCACATTTCCTCTTCTTATAAGGACACCAGTCTTATCGATTAGGGGCCACTCTAATGACCTCATTTTAATTGATCACCTCTGTAAAAATCCTACTCCATAACGTAAGATCAGACCCTGAGGTACTGGGGGTTAGGACTTCAACATAGGAATTTGAAGGGACACAATTCAATCCATAACAGAGATGGAGCTATGATTCCCTGAAATAGGATGTTTTAGGGAAGGAAAATGAGTGGGAGAACAGAGCAAGAAACTATAATTCAAAAGAAAACAGTTGTATTCAAAAGCCTATTTATTTATAATGATGTACATTTATATGAAATAGTATGAAGCCATTAAAAAGGATAATTAAGAAACTTTGACAGCAATATAAACATTTATGAAATAATAGTCTGTGAAGAAAATCAAAACACAGGAGTTTACCTACACTAATATGGACTACATATGTGTGCACCTAATAACTTGAAAAAAGTGCAGAGGAGGAAACTGTTATGTGAGGAGGAGACTCTGCGGGTGGATATTTTCATTTTAATATCCTTGTCATGAAGGAATTCAATCTAAAGCAGCACTAGGACTCCAGGATCACACTTGTGGGGGGTTTTCCCCCACAATTTTAGGATTATTTTAGGCTGTGCCCTGGAAGTTACTTATTTTTATATCAGAGCTTGTTTCTTTTTCATAAAAATTTGCATTGAATGTTGTAATTAGTAAAAAAAAAAAAAATCAATTTGTTGATCAGATTCCTGCCACTGTTCACATTGCTAGGGTATTTTAGTTTTTCCTTGTCCTCCTTAAACCAGTCCTCATTTAGAGTGATCTTTCTAAAATGCAAGTGTGGGGACTTCCCTGGTGGTCCGGTGGCTAAGACTCCATGATCCCAGTGCAGGGAGCCCGGGTCCGATCCCTGATCAGGGAACTAGATCCCACATGCCGCAACTAAGATCCTGCATGCTGCAACTAAGACCTGGTGCAGCCAAATAAACAAAATTCTTTTTTTAATGAATTTTTTTTTTTTTTTTTTTTTGCGATACGCGGACCTCTCACTGCTGTGGCCTCTCCCGTTGCAGAGCAACAGGCTCCGGACGCACAGGTTCAGCGTCCATGGCTCACGGGCCTAGCCGCTCCGTGGCATGTGGGATCTTCCCAGACCGGGGCACGAACCCGTATCCCCTGCATCGGCAGGCGGACTCTCAACCACTGCGCCACCAGGGAAGCCCTTTAATGAATTTTTTAAAAAATAAAAATAAAATGCAAGCGTGATTATGAAGTCACTTCCTGGCTTTAAAATCCTGTACTGAGGGACTTCCCTGGTGGTGCAGTGGTTAAGAATCCACCTGCCAATGCAGGGGACACGGGTTCCCACATGCCGTGGGCCGTGCACCACAACTACTGAGCCTGCCCACATAGAGCCCGTGCTCCACAACAAGAGAAGCCACCACAATAAGGAACCATGCGCACCCCAATGAAGAGTAGCCCCCGCTCGCCGCAACTGAGAAAGCCCACGCGCAGCAACAAAGACCCAACGCAGAAAAAAATAACTAATTAATTTTTAAAAAATCCTGTAGTGATCTCTCTTGATTTCCTCTGGGTCCCCACAAAATCTTCACGATCAGGCTCTTATTGGGCAAAAGTGTCACTTCTCACAGTCCTCAGCCCCTTTCCACCTACTGAATGTGCTAAAATACTTAGAGTTCACATATATCATCCCTTTTTCTGGGCTTTCCCTTTTCTGGGCTTTTGCTGTAACTTTGTGGTAGATTGGAAAGTGTTCTCAATTCTTTACTTTCTCCGTTTATTAAAGTCATACATCCATACCCTTTATTATGTGACTATACTGGGGGTTGAATAGTGTCTCCCAACTTCGTGTCCACCCAGAACTTGTGAATGTGACCTTATTTGAAAACAGGGCCTTTGCAGATGTAATCAAGTTAAGATGATGTTATACTGGATTAGGGTGGACCTTAATCCAAAGACTGGTGTCCTTCTAAGAAGAGGAAGAAAAAACTTTTCTTGGCCACACCACGTGACACGTAGAATCTTAGTTCCCTGACCAGGGATCGAACCCATGGCCCCTGCACTGGAAGTGCAGAGTCTTAACCACTGGACCGCCAGGGAAGTCTTGAAATTTTTTTTTATGATAATTTAAAAAAATTTTTATTTTTATGGAAGTATAGTTAATTTACAATGCTATGTTAGTTTTTGGTGTACAGCAAGGTGATTCAGTTATGCATATATATATTCTTTTTCATATCCTTTTCCATTATAGGTTATTACAAGATATTGAATATAGTTCCCTGTGCTATACAGTAGGATGTTGTTGTTTAATCTGTTTTATATATAGGAGTTTGTATCTGCTAATCCCAAACTCCTAATTTATCCCTCCCCCACCTTTTCTATTTGGTAACCATAAGTTTGTTTTCTATGTCTGTGAGTCTGTTTCTGTTTTCTTTTTTGTTTTTTTTTGTTTTTTTTTTTTGCGGTACATGGGCCTCACACTGTTGTGGCCTCTCCCGTTGCGGAGCACAGGCTCTGGACGCGCAGGCCCAGTGGCCATGGCTCACGGGCCCAGCCGCTCCGCAGCATGTAGGATCCTCCCAGACCGGGGCACGAACACGTGTCCCCTGCATCGGCAGGCGGACTCCCAACCACTGCGCCACCAGGGAAGCCCCTGTTTCTGCTTTGTAAATAAGTTTACTTGGATCACATTTTAGATTCCACATATACATGATATCATATGATACTTGTCTAAGAAGAGGGAAATTTGGACACAGAGATACAGAGGAGCCATAGAGGGAAGACCATGTGATGACAGAGGCAGAGATTGGAGTGATACTTCTACAAGACAAGAAACACTGAGGTTGGTGGGCAACTACCAGAAGCTAGGAGAGAAGGATAGAATACATTCTCATTCGGAGCCTCTGGAAGGCATCAACCCTGCGGACACCCTAAAGTTGGACTTCCAGTCTCCTGAACTGTGAGACAATGGATTTCTGTTGTTTTAAGCTACCCAGTTTGTCGTACTTTGTTACTGCAGCCTTAGGAAGCAAATACAGGGTCTTTCCCAAACTTCCCGTCAGAGCAGGTGGAGTAAATTTCCCTGACCCATAAAGCTGGGCTTGGCCTTGTGACGTGCTTTGGTCAATGGCATTTTAGCAGACGTGATGTGAGCAGAGGTCAAATATTCTTGTTCAATTTGTCATCTGTCAATAAAAGCACACACTCCGGGAGCTGCTGGCCACAGAATTGGACATGTGGGGAGGCCTGAGCCACCAGCCTGGAGCCAAGCCCTGCAGATCTCATCCTTGAAGAAGAGCCAACCCACAGACCCTGGAGGGGTCCACTACATGCTTGTTATTATCAGCCACTGAGTTTTTAACCCTAAGTCCCTAGTGCCTGGCATGGTGCTTAAAGTAGCTGCTTTGTAAAGGCTTCTTAGTGCTAAATGACTTTGAAGGTGCCTTACAAAAACAGTTCACACATGAATTCACAATGTTGTATCACCTTTTGCAGCCACTGCAGCGCCCCCTGCTCCCACCCCTCATCTGCTTCTTTACCTCACCTCAAGCCAATGTCAATCTTGATCAAAGAAAGTCACCCTGGCTTCTTTCCAGTTCTTTACCACTTGTTCAACTGTTCCTACTCCAGGCCTTTGCACATGCTGTTCCCTGGCCAGATTGCACTTCCCACCTGTTTCACTTGGCAAACTCCTATTCATCCTTCAGGTCTCAGCTACCTCATAGGGAAATTCCTTGGCTCCCCCAAACATGACAAATCTTCCTGTTTCTCAATCTCTTTGCACACTATACTTTTTCTTCGTTGTACCTATCTTAACTGCAATTAAATAATTATTAATAAAAATTTAGATGCCTGTCTCTTTTGTTAGACTGTATACATTAAATGTATTTTTAAATATAGTAAATACTTATTATTTAATCAAATACTTATATATTAATTAATGCTTATATATTTAAATACATATATATTAAATATTGCATATTAAACTTTTTTTTACTTTTTTTAGTGACTTTCTCATATTTTTTATTTGTTTTTTGGCCACGCCGTGGGTACCATGCAGCATGTGGAATCCTAGTACGCCGACCAGGGATCGAACCTGCACCCCTTGCAGTGGGAGTTCAGAGTCTTAACCACTGCACCACCGGGGAAGTCCTTATATTAAATTCTTAATGCCACTGAACTATATACTTAAAATGTTTAAAATGGTACATTTTGTTATATATAATTTACCACAATAAAACAATTCTAAAAAAAAAGTATATATTTTGCTTAGCAAATAGGACCACATCATTTGCCATTATTAGCATATTGATTATCTGAAAGGTAAATGAATAAGCAGCAAAATTAGGATTCAAATCCAAGTCCATTGGATCCCCCAAAGCTATAACTTTAACCTCTACACCACTTTCAGTTGACCTGCACTCAATGAATAGTTTTTGAATGAATTATTCCACACCCTATTTTCCCAAAGAAATTCCAACTTTATACTTGTACAATCTATGGGGAAATTCAGAACATGGTTGCCTTTCCTTACATGTATTTTCCACTTTGACACTGTTTTTATTTTGAATTATATACATGGAGGGTAGCACTGGGGTCTGTTCAACACTTAGAGCTTCTAGGGGACTTCCCTGGCGGTTCAGTGGTTAAGACTGCACTTCCAATGGGGGGGGCGTGGGTTGGATCCCTGGTCCGGGAACTAAGATCCCACAAGCCTCGAGGTGTGGCCAAAAAGCAAACAAACAAGCCACTTAGAGCTTCTAAAGGTGAGAATCAGGCCTTGGAATGGAGCAGGAACCCTCCCCAAACCCTTGTAACCAGAGCTTGGCAGGTGGTGTAGGCTAAATAATAGTCCCGAAGTATGTCCCTGTCTTAATCCCGCAAATTTGTGGATATTATCAATAATTTATATGGCAAAAGGTACTTGGCAGGTGTGATTAAGTTAAAGACCTGATAAAAATATATTTGGTCTTTGTCCTGGGTTACTGACACAGAGCTCCTAAAGCCCATGAAATTTTCCTGAGTGATGGGAGCGTCTTTTGTTATTCATAAGGAGCTCTTTTTTAAAATTTATTTAATTTTTTTTGGCTGCATTGGGTCTGTTGCCGCGCGCGGGCTTTCTCTAGTTGCGGCGAGCGGGGGCTTCTCTTCGTTGTGCTGCTTGGGCTTCTCATTGCGGTGGCTTCTCGTGGAGCATGGGTCTAGGCGCGTGGGCTTCAGCAGTTGTGGCACGTGGGCTCAGTAGTTGTGGCTCTCGGGCTCTAGAGCGCAGACTCAGTAGTTGTGACGCACGGGCTTAGTTGCGCCGCAGCATGTGGGATCTTCCCAGACCAGGGCTCGAACCCGTGTCCCCTGCACTGGCAGGTGGATTCTTAACCACTGCACCACCAGGGAAGCCCCAGGAGCTCTTTTTGATCACACCTGAGTTTATGTTAATGAGGTGACTTAGGGTTGGGACCCCTAGCCGGCCACCAGAAAGACCAAGGGATTAGAAGGTTGGAAATATCAGCCCTACCCAGACTTAAGGAAAAGTGGGGAAGGGGTGGTAGTGCTGGTGATTAAGCTCCATAAATACTTGTGAGCTTCTTGGTCGGTGAACACATCAAGAGGAGCTGAGAGGGTGGTGCACCCAGGGAGGGTATGGTGCTCCAGGCACCACCCTTACCTTGCCCTACTTCTCTCTCCCATTTGGCTGTTCCTGAGTTGTATCCTTTATAGCAAACTGGTGAATGAATATGAGGTTCCCAGCCTTGTCCGCAACAAGCAGTCCTGCCCCAAGCATTGCACAGATGCGCCAGAGCTGTAGGAAGCAGGTGGACTGGAAAGGAGGACATCTCAAAGGTAGAGATTTGGATTCCACCTCTGGAACCTTGCTTGCTAAGGGACTAGTGCAGTGGTTCTAAGTATGATCTGGGAATCCTTAGCATCCCTGAGATTCTTAAAATGAACCCATGAAGTGAAATCCATTTATCATGCTGCTACTAAGATATTGTCTTTTCACTTTCATTCTCTCACGAGCGTAGAATAGTTTCCAGAGGCTGCAGGACATAATATGTGATAATGCAACAGACTGAATGTAGCAGCACATATGAGAAGCCAGCTGTCTTCTATTAAGCCAGACATTAAGCAATTTGCAAAAATGTAAAACAATGCCATTCTTCTCATTTTTGTTTTGGAAAATGTTTTTCACAAAAATATTTCATTAACATGGAATGGTTTGTTGTCTTTAAAAACAAATCTTTTAATAATTATTTGGTCTTGATATGGTATCAATAGACATAACCCACATAAATAAAAAATTCTTTCATATCTTTAATAATTTAAGACTGTAAAGGGCTCCTGAGACCAAAAAAAGTTGAGAACCACTGCTTAATGTACAGAAAGATTTCTTGTGGCCATTTTTACAATCTACCATATACATATAATCTTTTTTATCAAAATGAGATACTATGTACTTTACATGACTTTTTTTTTTGTATATTTGTGATTTCTTCAAGATTCCTAGGAGTCTTGATACATATTATAAAGTTGCTGTCTTGAATATTCTGCCCATCTGTATTCCACAAACAGTTCATGAATGTTCATTTCAACAAATCTTCAACAACATGACGTGTTAAAATATATTTTGCTAATCTTAATAGGTAAAATCCGTATCTCATTTTAAATGTACATTTCTTTACTAGGGAAACTAGATCTTTTTCCGTAAATACTAGTAATATATATGTCTTCTTTTGTGAATTGCCTTTTTGTCTATCAAGATTTGTCTTTTTCTTACCAATCTGAATTTTTAACAATTTATATTTTGTGGGTATCAATCTTGTCGTTTTCTTTTTTTGGGGGGGGGGACTGCGCTACACAGCTTGTGGGATCTTAGTTTCTTGACCAGGGACCGAACCTGTTGGGCCCCTTGCAGTGGAAGCTCGGCGTCTTAACAGCTGGACTCCAGAGAAGTCCCTTCACAAGTTCTTATGCAGCTACTTCACTCTTTGTAACACTACATCATACTCCAACATATGGATGTAAACTACTGATCCCCTACTGATGGAACCTTTGGTGCTGCAATGAACATCCTTGCATATACCTAAGAACTGGTGTGAATCTGCACGAACAGAAACCTTATTTTTCAACACCCTGAAGGTAGCTCTAGCCCTAAGCTCACAGACACTGATAAATCACAAATACCTTTTCTTTATCGTAATACATCTGTCAAGTGGACCAGACGCTTGCATTGGCCTGAGCAATGTTTCATTGCTCCTGGGTAACCTACGTGACAAGTCAAATTATCATTACTATTTAGTAAGGGGCCAGTCACATGGTGGGAAAGGCAGTTCAACATACAGGGTGTGCAAAAGCTCTGAAGCAGGCAAAACAGCCCAATTTGAGGAACTAAAAGAAACTTAATATGTTGAGGGGCAGAGTAAAAATGAGTCGACTGGAGAAATGGGCCAATCAGGACTCGTGGCCATAATTTTGGAGCCAAACCTTAGAGTGATAAGGAGCCACTTAAAGGGCTTTAGTCAGAAGTGAAGTTGGAGTTTGTTTCAAAAAATGCATCAGAACTTATCACTATATACCTATCAGTACAAACTTACTGGAACCGTTAGAATTAACAAAGACAATCATGGGAATGTCATGTACAGCACGATCACTACTGTTAATAACACTATATTGTATATTTAAAAGTCATTAAGAATAGATCTTAAAAGTTCTAAAAGTTCTCATCACAAGAAAAAATTTTTATAACTATGTATGGTGATGGGTGTCAACTAGACTTATTGTGATCATTTTGCAATATACACAAATAACAAATTATGCTGTACACCTAAAATTAACTTGTCAATTATATCTCAATTGAAAAAAAAAAACCACCTGAAAATAGCCAGTGCTGAGAAGGAAGTGGAATAATTGGAACTGTTACACATTGCTGGTGGGTTACAAAATAGGTTTGAAACTTTCTTACAAAGTTAAACTACACAACCCAGCCAATCCTACTTGTAAGTATTCTAACCCAAGAGAAATGAAAACGTATGTCCACACAACACCCTGTATGTGAATGTTAATAGTGGCTTTATTCATAATCTCCAATAATTATAAACAACCCAAATATCTTTCAATGGGTATTATTTTAGAATAAACAGTGACACACTGATACAATAGAATGCTGACTGACAAAAGAACTACTGAACCATTAATGTGAACAAATGTCACAGATATTATGCCACAGAATATATTACATGATGTTCTGGAAAAGACAAAACTAGAAAAACAAAAATTTTATCAGTGGTTACTAGGAGTGGAAACTGACTTTTGGAAGGAACTTTGGTGGTGCTTCCCAAGCTGCAGAGGCCACTGCACTGCACACACAAAAAATCAATTCTACCAAATGTAAATTATCAATAAATAACTTAAAAAACCCACGTCTCATGACACATCATTTTAGGGAGCCTGTAGGGTAACGGGCTCTCTTGTACATGAGTATAAATTGGTACAACCTCCATAGAGGGCAGTTTGGCACCACCTACCAAAACTGCCTAAATCCTGACTCAGCAAAAAGCTACTTCCTACCTGATGCTTGCTCATCTGTATGCACACTGCAAGTTACTCACTACATCGCACTGTTACCCAGCACTTTCTGAAAGTTTGCTTTAACCGAAAGAACTTCATTTGTACCTGTCTTTGTTAACTGGAAAAAAATCAAGATTTTCACTTTTATGAAAAAAGGCAAAGGGGGAAAACAGCGGTTTTGTTTTGCAGAGAGCCACTAGAGACGGCAGCATGTCTGGGCAGTGGGAGTGGCACCGGCAAGCTCCTTCCCTGGAACTACACTCTGACATCTCAGCATCCAGAGCCGTCACTTTGAACTGTGAGCATCTGTGTTTTATCCCATTTTATGCCTCTGTTAGCAAGATGTGTCATAAGGTAATTTCTTCACTTTATGCCATTTTGGCTTACAAAAAGTTTCAGAAGCATACCCTACTTCTGGATAGCAGGGGAAACCAGTATAATTACAAATGACGGAAACCCAAATATCCATAGAATGCACTACTACACTATGCAGCAGTAAAGATGGACACTTCCTATGGAATAATCAAATTCATTTGTTACCTATATAACAGCATGTACTGCACATGGGGTTTTTGGTTAAAAACAGGGAAAGGTAAATAATTATACTAATTTGTTGTGTATGCTTTAAGAAACTAGATACACAAGAAACCAATAGTAATGACTATGGAGAGGGGCTGAATTGGGCAGAAATGGATGTTAAGTCATGGAAAGGGAGGAAAGTTTGTGGCCTGAGAGCCCACACTTGTTTCTTATCCATGTACCGTTAGTACTGACCTGTTGTTCAGTGATGGCTGTGGAAATGCCACGACTTTGTATTGGTAGGTGCCGGGTGAAAAAGCTGAGAAGACACTTAGGAAGCTAAGGATGTTGATCCAAAGAGGGGATTCCATTGCAGCTGATAGCACTCCCCTCCAATCCCACTCCTCTTAGTAGAGGCTAACACCCCATCAAGTTGGCTGAGCCATACCACACCTTCAGGCAGATTAAAAAAAGAAAAAAGACACAAAGGAAATGGACCCAATTATTTAATTAGGTTCTTTGTAAGAAGTTTAGAACACTACTTTGTGAGGATAAATTCCGTTTGTAAGAGCGAACACAGAGCGGAGGTAGCCCTGGAGCTGAGGAACAGCTTTGATTCTTCGCAGAATTTGTGAGTCCACAGCTTTCTGATCAACCTTCCGCTGCTCTGTAATCTCGTATTTCTAAAGAAAAAGAAAAATCATTAAAAAAAAATGGGCACAAGTACCAAACTCCACATTAACTAAGAAATCCTACATCACAAGTACTCAATCCCAGGAATATTTAGAAGGCAATTTTTAAAAATTATTTTTATTTTTGGTTGTGTTAGGTCTTCGTTGCTGCACACAGGCCTTCTCTAGTTGTGGCGAGCGGGGGCTACTCTTCGTTGTGGTGCGCGGGCTTCTCATTGTGGTAGCTTCTCTTGTTGCAGAACATGGGCTTAGCTGCTCCGCAGCATGTGGGATCTTCCTGGACCAGGGCTCGAATCCGTGTCCCTTGCATTGGCAGGTGGATTCTTAACCACTGCGCCACCAGGGAAGTCCCTAGAAGTCAACTTTGATAATTCTTTCCTTGGAGGGCTGTGAAATACAACCTATTTTTAATATAATAATAGCAACTCTTGGGCTTCCCTGGTGGCGCAGTGGTTAAGAATCCACCTGCCAATGCAGGGGACACGGATTTGAGCCCTGGTCAGGGAAGATCCCACATGCCGTGGAGCAACTAAGGCCATGTGCCACAACTACTGAGCCTGTGCTCCAGAGCCCATGCTCCGCAACAAGAGAAGCCACCACAATGAGAATCCCACGTACCACAACAAAGAGTAGCCCCCGCTCGGCACAACCAGAGAAAAGCCCATGCACAGCAACGACGACCCAATGCAGCCAAAAATAAAATAATTAGCAGAATCTGGAAAAATATTATTTCCCAGATAGTCTTCATTATTTACAGCTTTTCTTTTTCCAACAATTCTTAACCTTGTTTATTTTCACTCCCAAGTAGAAGAGCCAGAGTTATTAGAAGCAAAGACAGAAATAGCTTACCTCTCTCTCTGTGTCGAAGATCTCACCTTCCTGGTGCCTGGGCTTACGCAGTTTCTTCTTCTTGAAGTAAGCATCAGTGAGATGTTCTGGGATTTTCACACCACTGATATCAATTTTGGTGGAAGTGGCAATGACAAATTTCTGGTGTGTTCTCCGCAGAGGAACTCGATTGAGGGACAGAGGCCCTAAGGGGGGAAAATATAGTGAGGGGAAAGGGGATACAAAGATTCAAGAACTGACTGGATTTGAAGAAACCTGTTGATGTTCTAACTTTTCTCTGGATCCAAAGAAATTCCAAACTGCTTTCTACTGTCAGCATCAAGGCTTTTTTCAAGATCTCAGTTTGTCCAAGGCTCCCCCCATCCTCAAATTTTAAAGTTACCCAGATTAGGAGAGAGCATAGTCACTTATACAGATTGGTCAAAAATCACTGGTCCTTGAGGACAAATTTAAACTGAGCACTGTTTTTTGGAGTAAACAGTTCACTTTTCCCCTATCCAGGAACTCCATCCTGGTGCCAAGGGCAGACCAATTACAAGTCTTATGAAGGATGCATTCCTAGGAGTTAGTAGCCAACCATTCTGCATTTTAGGTGGCAGTTATACCTGGTGATACGTTGCCACACAAACTTTAAATACCTGCTTCCTCAGAACTCCCGTGTACATAAGGCAATGAAATAGGGGAAAGAATCTCATGACACTGAAACTTCTATTTAGGTGGGAGCAAAGTGTATACTTCAAGCATTTAACAACACATGCTTCAGGACTTCCCTGGTGGTCCAGTGGGTAAGACTCTGCGCTTCCAATGCAGGAGGTCTGGGTTCGTTCCCTGGTCGGGGAACTAGATCCCACAAGCATGCCACAACTAATGATCCCGCGTGCCACAATGAAGATCCCACATGCCACAGCTAAGACCAGGCACACCCAAAATAAATATTAAAAAAAATTTTTTTTTAAATAAAAATACAACCTTCAAAAGAGTAAATCCCAAGAGTTTTCATCACAAGGAAAAATGTTTTTTCTTTTATCTAAATGCGAAGATGGATATTGAACCTATTGTGGTAATTATTTCACAATATATGTAAATCAAACCATCATGTTGTACACCTTAAACTCGCAAGAGTGATGCATATAAATTATTTCTCAGTAAAACTGAAGGTGGGGAGACCTGCAAATTTCAGAGTATATTAAATCCAAGGATCTTCTTACCAGTCACAAGTAGCAAGCCACTGCTCAGCTGCTTCAGGAAAATGACCCTCTGTAGATTAAAAAGAAATGCTAGATGGTTCCACAAATTAGAAACTGACTTCTGAATTAATCAAATCACAGGTTCCTGAATTTGGTAAAAAAGGAAATTTCTACATATGCATATGTGCAGCAGTTCTGGAAGTAACTTACCAAACTAATAACAGGGGTGACTCTAGGATACGAGCAGTACTTTTGTGTGCTTGATTTTTAATGAGCAGCCACTACTTTTAACATTAAAAAAAAAACTAGTACCCTTTAACTCAGTAATTCTATCCCTGCAAATCCATCCTAAGAAGTTAACTCAAATACATAAACATTTTTGGGTACAGGGACATCTGAATCACCTGTAACAAGTAGTATTACCAACGACAGGAATTGGTAATAAGTTATTGTCTATTATTGACTAAACACGTTATGATAGTGACTGGGTTGTTGGTTTTGTTATGGATCACTCTCACCTCTCCCACAGAACCTCTTGCTACTAACTGCAGTTCACACAGGTAAACAAATCCTATCCAGAGAACAAACTTATTAGGATCAAGTACTCCAGGTACCTCAAGTGTCATGCTCTGCTCACCTTGCCTCTGTGGCGCCCAGTGAGGATAATCAGAATGGTTCCAGGAGTGATGCTAGCACGCAGTTTTCTCACATGCTTACTGAAGGGTTTTTTGCCGTGACTCAACAGCTTTCGAGGCACATCTTCAGTAGGATAATACCTAGGCTGGAGAGAGCCCATAGGTCCAACTTATTTAAATAATCTAATCAAGTCAGTAGAGCTGGTTGTGAGGTCAGTGAAACCTTCACTACAATCCTGTAGTTACTTGAACCACTTTATTCACACTACTGCATTTTCACTTCTAATATTTTAAAGGTAGAAAAGATCAACACTGCTTCAATAGCTTTACATGCAAAACATAGGGTGGAATCCATTTAACTGAAGGAGCTGTGTCCAAGCAAAGAGGGAAAGCATCAAGCAAGTTACCTTTGTAAATTTGGAATAAACCAAACTTTAGAGATTACATGGCAAGCTATCATTATATACTGCTGTGTAGCAGTGATTCTCAAGTTTTTCTGGGGTCCCTGACCCTCTGGGGTCCCTACTTCTCCAGAAACACACGCCTGACACAATTTTGTATGTTATGAAAAAAGGCATGGCTTGTTTTCCAACTCAAATTAAGTGTGTTCATATGCTTCACATTAACATGCATCACTTCCATCTTATCCATAAAGAATAAATTGTATAAAACCATAGACATTAGTTTAGATCAAGACTGCCAGTTCATTTATTGTAAAAATAAGACCCCACACAGGGCTTCCCTGGTGGCACAGTGGTTAAGAATCCGCCTGCCAATGCAGGAGACACGGGTTCGAGCCCTGGTCTGGGAAGATCCCACATGCCGCGGAGCAACTAAACCCGAGCGCCCCAACTATTGAGTCTGCGCTCTAGGGCCCGCAAGCCGCAACTACTGAGCCTACGAGCCACAACTACTGAAGCCCCCGCGCCTCGAGCCTGTGCTCCACAGAGAAGCCCCTGCACTGCAACGAGGAGTAGCCCCCTCTCTCTGCCACTAGAGAAAGCCCGCGCACAGCAACGAAGACCCAATGCAGCCAAAAATAAATAAATTAATAAATTAATTTTTTAAAAAGACCCCACACAAAGACTCTTTCGCTTATGACAAGTAACTCAAAATAATCTATTTCTAACTGTATCATTTTAGTGGACGGTCTTTCTTTTACCACAAACATTAATACCTAATAGAAAAATCAGCTCACAAAACCTGTGACAAGAAGAAATCAAAGCGCCATTTTCCCTCTGGTGCAGTAATATTCAACTGTGAAGAGTGTAATACATCTGCAATAGTCCCATAATGGAAATCACAGAGCAAACCTTTATTTTTCACAGAGAAAACGCTGGGTCTTGTGCATGGTAAAGAGGGGCCAAGAAACACCCACTCTAGTGGACAAATGTTCTACAGGTCTGGGCGCACCCTAGGCTCCACGTATGGTAAGTCTCACAACAACCCTGTGAGTCAAAACTTTATTCCCATTTTACAAGAAACAAAAGCACAGAAAAGTAACTCTACTTAAGAACAGTAAATAATAAAGCGAAGTTGCAAACCCAGAACTATCCTCCATTAATAATCCTCTGGTAAACATACACTTCTAAAACCTGAGCACACACACAAAAATCCTCACAGGAGGGCTTCCCTGGTGGCACAGGGGTTAACAATCGCCTGCTAATGCAGGGGACACGGGTTTGAGACCTGGCCGGGGAAGATCCCACATGCCACGGAGCAACTAAGCCCGTGCGCCACAACTACTGAGCCTGTGCTCTACAGCTCACGAGCCACAACTACTGAAGCCCGTGCTCCACACCAAGAGAAGCCACCGCAATAAGAAGCCCACGCACCGCAACGAAGAGCACCCCCGCTCACCGCAACTAGAGAAAGCCTGAGCGCAGCAACCAAGACTGAATGCAGCCAAAAAATAAATAAATAAATAACCCTCACAGGATTCAAGCTTCAACTAAACACCCAAATTACAATCTCCTCCAAATCTTACCATTTTGCGAAGTTTAACCACCCGGGTACCACCATTCTTGTCACCACCAACTGGTTTTGTGACAGTAGCAAGAACTTTCACCTTCTTTTTCTTTTCAACCTAGTAGGACACAAATGCGTCAAAAAGTCAGAGGCAGACAAACGTTTTAATGTTAAGACATAATGCTCAGGGCTTCCCCTCATCCCTTACCTTGGATTTAGCTGCTGAATACTTCCTCTTGTACAAGGCCTTTCTGGAATACATAGCCGATCGGGAATATCTGCCAATTCCTCTGACCAGGACAGGGTTTCGGCTGCAGTGGGGCTTCCCCTTCTTAACCTGCTTCACCTTTTTAACCTTGCCACCAGCATCAGTCTTCTTGGCTTCAGGTTTTTTCTCCTTAGTATCTGGCTTCTCAGGCTTTTCACCCGCCATCTACCAATACATATATTTTTTAAAAAGGCATTTCACCAATTATCTCATAGCTATACATCGACAGGCCTCCCAGACTGCAAGTCCTTGTCCTCCTTCTCCATCCTTTACACCCCTCCCACTATTCCCACTATAAGATACAGGCCTTCCTCCAAATCGCCACACATCTGCAACAATATCCATAAATGGTTAACTTTTAGGTTGTCTCCCCAATACCGTATAACCTTCTTGACGATTTGAATATATCTCACAACTATTATTTGTTCGCTACATATATTTAGAGGTCAAAAGTCCCTATTCCATTATTTGTTTTACGAATTAGAAATCCTAGACTTAGCTTTAACAATCTCCACAGCCAGAAAGCAGCGAGGCTGTAACCTGAAACCGTTTGCTTTCAGGCCTTTTGCTCTTATCAGACTGTCTCACTCAAGAAATTCCGTTTAGGAGGCGAAGACACACACACACAAATGGCCCAAACTCAGGCCAAACTGAAAAGAGCGAAGCCCAGCAGGCGACTTCCGGCCGCGGACGTCGGGAGTCGGGAAAAGTTGCACTTGTGCTCAGTCTCAAATCCACAACGTGGCGGAGACGAACTCGGCGTCGTCTTTTGGAACGCAGGTCCCGAATTCAGAGCGCGCGCCGCCGCCCTTGTCCCTGCTGCCCCACTGGCCCGCTACGAATCCCTGGAGGGGCCCTGTTTCCCCAGCCCGGGAGGGTGGCGAGCAACCGGAGCCCCGGAGCCTCTGCAGCATTCCACCTCACACTGTTCGTGCCCCACAGCACCCTCTTCGTGCCCCACCGTAAACCCAAGCGAGAGAAATGAAGGGTCTGGGAGGCCTCCCAAATGGCCCTGAGCGTGTCCGACCCCTGCAGTTGTCGACTTGATACCCTCCTGGTTAAGATGGCGAAGGATTGGGATCCTGAAATAGAGTCTTGCAGAGAGGGGACGCCATTCTTACCTTGCAAGATGGGAAAGAGAACTAAGACACCGGCTTCCGGTCTATAAGCAATCACGGGAGGTGTCGAGTCTCACTTCCTTCCGGGTCAGGGGCATCATGGGAAATGTAGTTTTTCCTCGTTCGTACTGTAAACAGAGCTAATTTTCTCAATAGGAGGCGAAAGTGGAGAAATTTTTTCCCGAAAATGCTTCATTTTATAGACCAATAGAATTCTCAAAGTACTTTTGGGAACCGGCATAAAGTTGAAACTTTTTATATTTGCTTACCTGTGCTATACAATAGGAAAAAAGCTAGAATTTAAAATGAATAAAATATATTCCTGTTCTGAAGAACACACATTCAAGGGAAAAGCAAACAGGTAAATTAATAATTGTAAGTTATTTCTTCTGGGAGATTTAGGAAAGTTTTGCACCAGAGTTTGTTTTTGTGTTGGATTTGGAAGAATAGATACAAATTTGGCAGATGAAAGTGTCAATTGGAACAATAAATGCAAGAGGCATGGAGGCATCAAAGAGCATGGTTGTTTATTCCCTCTACAAGCATTTCTGGCCACTTTGTACTCTATTTCTTCACTTCTAAAATGGAGATAACCATATCTACCTCACAGGGTTTGGGGGAAGATTAAATAAGTTAATGTACATAAAATCACTAAGAATGGGCTTCCCTGGTGGCGCAGTGGTTGAGAGTCCGCCTGCTGATGCAGGGGACACCGGTTCGTGCCCCGGTCCGGGAAGATCCCACATGCCGCGGAGCGGCTGGGCCCGTGAACCATGACCGCTGAGCCTGTGCGTCCGGAGCCTGTGCTCCGCAACGGGAGAGGCCACAACAGTGAGAGGCCCGCGTACCACAAAAAAAAAAAAAAAAAAAAAAATCACTAAGAATGGTATTTGATGCATGGTAACGGCTAAATAAATGTTAGTTCTTGTTGTCACCACCACCAGCATCACCATGTACGTCATGGTTGTGGATGATGTAATGGAGCAGGACCCTGTGGGATCTTACTATGTGCCAAGTATTCTGCTAAAAGTTATACACTAGGGATAAATAAGAGCAATGCTGTATGCTATGTGCCTAGAACTGTTCTATGAGCCTTGCTTTATTTTATTTAATCCTCCCAAAAATTCTATAGAGGTTACTATTATGAGGAAACTGGAACTCAAAGAGGTGCAGTAACTTGCCCACAGCATGGATCTGATCCATAGAGTGCACTCTTTTTTTTTTTTTTTTTTTTTTTTGCGGTGCGCGGGCCTCTCACTGCTGTGGCCTCTCTCGTTGCGGAGCACAGGCTCCGGACGCACAGGCTCAGCGGCCATGGCTCACGGGCCCAGCCGCTCCGCGACACGTGGGATCCTCCCGGACCGGGGCACGAACCCATGTCCCCTGCATCAGCAGGCAGACTCTCAACCACTGTGCCACCAGGGAAGCCCAGAGTGCACTCTTAATCAACAGTCTGTAAAGATTAAAGAGCTGACTAATGAACGTGAATAAGAGAGTTCTTTGCTCATATTAGAATTAAAAATAAGAATAGTTATTGTCTTTTGCAAAACAAACAGCACAGTATATCTTATAGTTTTTGTTTTTTAACTGCATCAAAGCCCTTAAGGTAACATGTACACAATGTGACATCTTTTGGCTTGAATTTTCCATTCTCTTCCATTTGTTGCTGGTGGCTAGAGCTTTTCACCTTGATGTATCCAAACCATCGTTTCCGTGTCCCCTGGAATCATGTAGCCTTTTTCTGGTTCTGGTTGACTGAGGATACATACATAGTGATCAGATGCTTCTGAAAGCCTCAGAGATTCCAGTGGGATCCTTCAGACTATAGTAAAGGCAGAATTGCCACGTTTGCTGAAACATGTGACTTCTAAACATGTCTGCCTCCCATACAGATTAAGGATGAGTGTGATCTTAATAGGCTGCATGTTATACCTGTAACCCAAAGTGGGTCCAGCTGCTCCCCGCTCAAAAGCCATTAAAGAGGCAAGGTTAGTGAAAAGGAAAGCTTGCTTTATTTTGGATGCCGACAACGGGGCAGGGGGAGGGGGAGGGGGGAACTATCCAAAGGGCCGACTTTGCCCCCACCCACCCCTGACAATCAAGGGCAAGAGTTTTTATAGGCTGAGGGAGGGGGCTACATATAGAAACAGCACAATCAGCTCTGACAGTCATCTTGAAATGGGTTTTCGGTGGTCTGAACAGTGTCATCTTGATTGTTTTGAGTACACTGAATCCTCAGTTCCAGGGCTGGTTTGTTCCCATTTTCTTGAGGCCAATTCTTGGAATCATGGCAGCTTATGTCATGGCTACAGTCTGGTCATCATGTAGTTAACTTCTTCCACCTGGTGGGGGTTTTAGTATCTATAAGACACTCACAGGATATGGCTCAGAATATCATCTGTAGTCTTTGAGAAGGAACTAAAGGTCCTTGACTTTGCTTACAGACTAAACTACTATTGTTTTCTCCTGTTTGACCGATTTTCTTTGCTTCTGCGTTTTCTCACTTCTCTGATTAAACTTATTCTTTGTCTAAAGGTTTTCCACAGACAAAAGGCAGGCTGAGGACAAGTGGGGCAAGGACCATAGGGTCCTGCTCCATTTCATACCCATTTAGGATTATTCACTGTCCATGCATGTAATATTTTCAAGGAAAAGCTTAGGCACAGCTCTTTTTTGAGACTGGGAATGTCGGCACCTTTATTTGTCCAGCTTCCTGAACAAAACACCTCTTAGAAACTGCGACTTCAGAAAACGTATCAGAGTGAATAAAGCGCAGAATTGTTTACTTGAGCCCCTCAAAAATTCTGACAATCTCAGAGACTTTCACATAGTCAGTGCCCCAAAATGTTTGTGAAATGACTTGCCATTGAAATCAAAATATAATGAACACCCTCTTGTGTTTTTTTGAGGTATTGCAAAATTTAGCATTCGTTACTTGGGAAAAATATCATCACTCTGTTATAAACGGTATGATTAAGCACCGGGTTTTGCCACTATAAAGTGCTCATAAATTTGTTCAGTGCTTTATTAATTACAAAGTAAACATTTTTGCAGACACTAAATCGTTTTAAGCCTCAACACGACTTTCCTATGAGGTAGGACTTTAAGATGAAAAAACTGAGGCTTGATTACAATAAATGTCTTAGCCGAGGTCACACATACATTTACATTGAATCGTATCTCTTTGTGCTACAGAAAGACAGAAAACCAGTAGGCAGTTGTGCTGCAGAAAGGGTATTATCCTTCTAGCCGGGGATCACTTGCTATCTGATCTTATGATAAATCTCTGCACGTGAGTTTTCTTTTTTATAAAATGGGGATGATATTGACAATATTAATAATAACTCCCTAAAGTTTTTGAAGAAACTACAATTATTTTTATTGAAAAATGTGAAAGTGAAATATTATATTTATTGCATTATTTTTCGAACATCTTTATTGGAGTATAATTGCTTTACAATGTTGTGTTAGTTTCTGCTGTATAACAAAGTGAATCAGTTATATGTATACATATATCCCCATATCCCTTCCCTCTTGCGTCTCCCTCCCACCCTCCCTATCCCACCTCTCTAGGTGGTCACAAAGCACTGAGCTGATCTCCCTGTGCTATGCTGCTGCTTCCCACTAGCTATCTATTTTACATTTGGTAGTGTATACATGTCAATGCTACTCTCACTTCGTCCCAGCTTACCCTTCCCCCTCCCCGTGTCTTCAAGTCCATTCTCTATGTCTGCATCTTTATTCCTGTCCTGCCCCTAGGTTCATCAGAACCATTATTATTTTTTTTTAGATTCCATATATATGTATGAGCATACAGTATTTGTTTTTCTCTTTCTGACTTACTTCACTCTGTATGACAGACTCTAGGTCCATCCACCTCACTACAAATAACTCAGTTTCATCTCTTTTTATGGCTGAGTAATATTCCATTATATATATATGCCACATCTTTATCCATTCATCTGTCGCTGGACACTTAGGTTGCTTCCATGTCCTGGCTACTGTAAATAGTGCTGCAATGAATATTGTGGTACATGACTCATTTTGAATTATGGTTTTCTCAGGGTATATGCCCAGTAGTGGGATTGCTGGGTCATATGGTAGTTCTATTCTTAGCTTTTTAAGGAACCTCGATACTGCTCTCCATAGTGGCTGTATCAGTTTACATTCCCACCAACAGTTCAAGAGGGTTCCCTTTTCTCCACATCCTCTCCAGCATTTATTGTTTGTAGGTTTTTTGATGATGGCCATTCTGACCGTGTGAGGTGATACCTCAGTGTAGTTTTTTTTTGTTTTGTTTTGTTTTGTTTTTTGCGGTACGCGGCCCTCTCACTGTTGTGGCCTCTCCTGTTGCGGAGCACAGGCTCCGGACACGCAGGCTCAGCGGCCATGGCTCACGGGCCCAGCCACTCTGCGGCATGTGGGATCTTCCCGGACCGGGGCACGAACCCGTGTCCCCTGCATCGGCAGGCGGACTCTCAACCACTGCGCCACCAGGGAAGCTCCATCAATTTTGTTTATCATCTCAAAGAACCAGCTTTTAGTTTTATTGATCTTTGCTACTGTTTCCTTCATTTCTTTTTCATTTATTTCTGATCTGAACTTTATGATTTCTTTCCTTCTGCTAGCTTTGGAGTTTTTTTGTTCTTCTTTCTCTAGTCACTTTAGGTGTAAGGTTAGATTGTTTATTTGAGATATTTCTTGTTTCTTGAGGTAGGATTGTATTGCTATAAACTTCCTTCTTAGAACTGCTTTTGCTGCATCCCATAGGTTTTGGGTTGTTGTGTTTTCCTTTTCATTTGTTTCTAGGTATTTTTTGATTTCCTCTTTGATTTCTTCAGTGATCTCTTGGTTATTTAGTAGCATATTGTTTAGTCTCCATGTGTTTGTATTTTTTACAGTTTTTTTTTCCCGTCAATTGATATCTAGTCTCATAGTGTTGTGGTTGGAAAAGATACTTGATACGATTTCAGTTTTCTTAAATTTACCAAGGCTTGATTTGTGACCCAAGATATGATCTATCCTGGAGAATGTTCCAAGAGCACTTGAGAAGATGATGTATTCTGTTGTTTTTGGATGGAATGTCCTATAAATATCAATTAAGTCCATCTTGTTTAATGTATCATTTAAAGCCTGTGTTTCCTTATTTATTTTCATTGTGGATGATCTGTCCATTGGTGAAAGTGGGGTGTTAAAGTCCCCTACTATTATTGTATTACTGTCAGTTTCCCCTTTTATGGCTGTTAGCATTTGCCTTATGTATTGAAGTACTCCTATGTTGGGTGCATAAATATTTACAACTTTTATATCTTCTTCTTGGATTGATCCCTTGATCATTCTGTAGTGTCCTTCTTTGTCTCTTGTAAAAGTCTTTATTTTAAAGTCTATTTTGTCTGATATGAGATTTGCTACTCCAGCTTTCTTTTGATTTCCATTTGCATGGAATATGTTTTTCCATCCGCTCACTTTCAGTCTGTATGTGTCCCTAGGTCTAAAGTGGGCGTCTTGTAGACAGCATATATATGGGTCTTGTTTTTGTATCCATTCAGCCAGTCTATGTCTTCTGACTGGAGCATTTAATCCATTTTCATTTAAGGTAATTATTGATATGTATGTTCCTATTACCATTTTCTTAATTGTTCTGGGTTTGTTTTTGTAGGTCTTTTCCTTCCCTTGTGCTTCCTGAGGAGAGAAGTTCTTTTAGCATTTGTTGTAAAACTGGTTTGGTGGTGCTGAATTCTCTTAACTTTTGTTTGTCTGTAAAGGCTTTAATTTCTCCCTCAAATCTGAATGAGATCCTTGCTGGGTAGAGTAATCTTGGTTGTAGGTTTTTCCCTTTCATCACTTTAAATATGTCCTGCCACTGCCTTCTGGCTTGCAGAGTTTCTGCTGAAAGATCAGCTGCTAACCTTATGTGGATTCTCTTGTATGTTATTTGTTGCTTTTTCCCTTGCTGCTTTTAATATTTTTTCTTGTATTTAATTTTTGATGGTTTGAATAATATGTGTCGTGGTGTGTTTCTCCTTGGATTTATCCTGTATGGGACTCTCTGTGCTTCGTGGAATTGATTGACTATTTCCTTTCCCATATTAGGGAAGTTTTCAAGTCTAATCTCTTCAAATATTTTCTCAGATCCTTTCTTTTTCTCTTCTTCTTCTTGGACCCCTATAATTCGAATGTTGGTGCATTTAATGTTGTCCCAGAGGTCTCTGAGACTGTCCTCAGTTCTTTTCATTCTTTTTTCTTTATTCTGCTCTGTGATAGTTATTTCCACTATTTTATCTTCCAGGTCACTTATCCGTTCTTCTGCCTTAGTTATTCTGCTATTGATTCCATCTAGAGAATTTTTAATTTCATTTAGCATGTTGTTCATCATTGTTTGTTTGCTATTTAGTTTTCTAGGTCCTTGTTGAATATTTTTTGTATTTTCTCCATTCTATTTCCAAAATTTTGGATCATCTTTACTATCTTTACTTTGAATTCTTTTTCAGGTAGACTGCCTATTTCCTTTTCATTTGTTTGGTCTGGTGGGTTTTTACCTTGCTCCTTCATCTAGTGCATATTTCTCTGTCTTCTCATTTTGTTTAGCTTACTGTGTTTGGGTTCTCCTTTTCTCAAGCTGTAGGTTTATAGTTCCCATTGCTTTTGGTGTCTGCTCCCAGTGGGTGAGGTTGGTGTAGGCTTGTGTAGGCTTCCTACACAAGGTGGAGGGGACTGGTGCCTGTGTTCTGGTGGGTGGGGCTGGATCTTGTCTTTCTGGTGGGCAGGGGCGCATCTGGTGGTGTGTTTTGCGGTGTCTGTGAACTTATGATTTTAGGCAGCCTCTCTGCTAATGGGTGGGGTTGTGTTAATGTGCTGCTAGTTGTTTGGCATGGGGCGTCCAGCACTGGAGCTTGCTGGCCATTGGGTGGAGTTGGGTCTTAACGTTGAGATAGAGATCTCTGGGAGAGCTTTCGCCATTTGGTATTACATGGGGCCAGGAGGTCTCTGGTTGTACAGTGTCCTGAACTTACCTCTCCCACCTCAGAGGCTCAGGCCTGACACCCAGCAGGAGCACCAAGGCCCTGTTAGCTGCACGGCTGTGAATGTGGCAGTCTCCATTCTGAAGTCAGATTATGAGGGTCTACAGTAGCTGTTCAGCTATAAGAGGATGACTTGGGAGCCCTTTGTCTACGAGGCTGTCTCCAGCAGCTGGTGGCTAAAAGAGTAGGTCTCCGCATGTGATGCCAGAATCTTAAATGTTTATACAGAGGTCTTCACTGGGTTCAGTCACGGATTTGGTACAGATGGCCTCAAGAACACCTTACTCTCTCAAGGCTGTGTGCTTGAAACAGCTCCTAAGCCTGAGGGTCTACAAGCTGCAGGAAGACGAGACCGCCCAGGGCGGCCTACAAGGCATGATTCTTGCCACGAACCCTCCTCCCTAAATGTTAATATTAAGATCAACATAATGGCTCACTCCCTCACTCAATTTTCTCATAAGGAAGTTCATGCAAACACCATCAAGAAAACCCAAAACAACAACAACAAAAACACCCTGCAAATAACTTGGATATCTACTAGCACAGGAATTGACTAAATAGTGAACATCCATACTATGGAATATTATGCAGATATGGAAAAGACTGGGTTACATCTCAGTGTTCTGTCCAGAATGGGTGCATCGGCCGAATGTGGTTATTAAGAACTGGAAATGTAGCCAGTTCACACTGAGATTTTACACATTGGCTGTAAGTGTAAAATACACACTGGGGCTTCCCTGGTGGCACAGTGGTTGAGAGTCCGCCTGCCGATGTGGCGGACGCGGGTTCGTGCCCCAGTCCGGGAGGATCCCATGTGCCGCGGAGTGGCTGGGCCCGTGGGCCTTGGCCGCTGGGCCTGCACGTCCGGGGCCTGTGCTCCGCAACAGGAGAGGCCACAACAGTGAGAGGCCCGCGTACAGAAAAAAAAAAAACCACACACACTGGACTTCAAAGGTTTAACAAGAAAAAAAGAAGGTAAAATAACTCAATTTTTTATATTTATTAGTTATATGTAGAACGATATTATTTTGATATATTGGGTTAATAAACATATTTTTCAAATTAATTTCACTTGTTTCTTTTTACTTTTTAAAAGTGTGAATACTGGACGTCCCTTGTGGCGCAGTGGTTAAGAATCCGCCTGCCAATGCAGGGGACACAGGTTCGAGTTCTGGTCCGGGAAGATCCCACGTGCCACGGAGCAACTAAGCCCGTGAGCCACAACTACTGAGCCTGCGCTCTAGAGCCCACAAGCCACAACTACTGAGCCCATGTGCCACAACTACTGAAGCCCGTGCGCCTAAAGCCCGTGCTCCACAACAAGAAAAGCCACCACAATGAGAAGCCCACACACCACAATAGTAGTCCCCGCTCGCCATAACTAGAGGAAAGCCCGTGCACAGCAACGAGGACCCCGTGCAGCCAAAAATAAATAAATAAATTTATTTTTAAAAAAGAGTGAATACTAGAATCTTTAGAATTACATGTATGACTCACATTATATTTGTATTGGAAAATCAGTGCTGGTCTAGAGGGATGTTCATTATATTTTAAGAGAAAAAAATAAATCACAGAGTTTTATTTTTATACATATATACACACATATGTACATATATACACATATGTATGTGTAATATATACATATTATGAACCCATAAATATATACACATATTATGACTGCATTAAAAATCTCTCTATATATGTTACGTGTTTGAGTGAGCGTGGGTGTGGGATATGTGTGTGGGTTCATGTAAGTATAGAGAAAAGTGTGCAAGGATACACACCAAACCATTAACCCTGGTGGGGGTTGGAGAAGGGAGGTTATATAGATTGTAGAGCAGGGAAAATTACTGTTTTTATTTGACCTGTTTCAAGGAGCTCGTGTTGTTTTTGTAGCTGAGAGAGAAATTAAAATAAAGTGTATCTAAATAAATATTTCTTAAGCTTGTTATATGCCAAGCCCTGTGCTAGGCTCTGGGCATATAAAGATGAAGACCTCCAGGGAATTCCCAGCGACAGGGTTTCTATTTTATTCTCAGGAAGTAGTCAAATGGTGTGCGCAGTGAATATTTCCTAGAGGAGCTAGTTGTGTTGGAGCTGAATCTTGCATGACACTTAGTTTTCCAGATGGAGACGAGTTTAAAGGGTATTCCAGACAGAAGGAATTAAACTTTGGAAGACAGGTATACAAGAAACAGCCAGAGGCCTTTGGAAACTGCCAGATTATGTGAGGAAGTAGAGGTAAAGGAAACTGAACAGGTAAGCATAGTTCACTTTTAGAAGGGCCTGATGTGTTAACAGAAGGATCTTCATTCAGTGCTAAAGGCTTTGAACTTCCTTCATAGAACAGGACATGACTAGATTTGTATTGTAGAAAGATCATTCTAGCTGCGGAGTGTACAGAACACTGGAGAAACTGGGGAAGCAATGGTTTCTGCATTCAAAAATCTTACAGTTTGGGAATTCCCTGGCAGTCCAGTGGTTAGGACTCAGCGCTTTCACTGCCGTGGCCTGGGTTCAGTCCCTGGTCAGGGAACTAAGATCCTGCAAGCCTCACAGCAAGGGGTGGAGGCTGGGGGAAGCTTACAGTTTACTTTGGAAAAGAGACAAATGATAACCAGCATTTATCACATGCTTACTTTGCCAGGTACTGTTCTAAGTACTTCACAAACATTAACTCTTTTATTCTTCACAACCTACCCTATGGTGGGTAGAATTTTGATCCCTCCATTTTACAGAGAAGTAAATTGAGACACAGAGGACTCAAGTGACTTACCCAAGGACATCCAGGCAGGCAGGCAGGCTGGCTGACCTTTGGAGATTAAGAACTTAATCCTCATATGATATTGTGTCTTAGGTTTATAATGGAGTGTGTTCAGTTCTAAGCTAGGATAGCTGTCTTGGGGACCATCTAAGATGGACTGGGAGAATCAGATTATTCTATTCCAGAGGAGATGACCTCTAGCCTGAGATCAGTGGCATGGACGAGAGTTCATGGGGATGGGGGTCAGAATCCTCCAGGGAAACGGAGTAGATTGTTTAAAGGCCCTGAGCTGGGAGAGAACATGGCTATTGAGAGGAACTGAAAGTTTTTCAGTATGGCTGGGTCATAGAGTGGTGGGGAGAGAAGGGACTAGTAAAGTGAGCTGGGACAAGACCAGGTGGTTGTTAAAAATTTTTTTTGACTGCATCCTAAAAGCAATGAAAAGCCATTGAAGGGCTTCCTTGGTGGTGCAGTGGTTAAGAATCCGCCTGCCAGTGCAGGGGACATGGGTTCGAGCCCTGGTCCGGGAAGATCCCACATGCTGCAGAGCAATTAAGCCTGTGTGCCACAACTCCTGAAGCCTGCACGCCTAGAGTCCATGCTCTGCAACAAGAGAAGCCACTGCAATGAGAAGCCTGCTCACCAAAACAAAGAGTAGCCCCCACTTGCTGCAGCTAGAGAAAGCCACGTGCAGCAACGAAGACCCAACGCAGCCAAAAATAAATAAATAAATAAATTTATATATAAAAAAAGAAAAGCTATTGAAGTGTTCAATTTAAGGAGCAACTTGTTTTGCATTTTAGATTACTGTGGCTATTATGTGGTGAATGGATTGGAGAAGGCAAGCCTGCAGGCCTAAGATCAGTCAGGATGTTGTTTGGCTCATCTGGGGGGCCAGGCTTCAGGGCAATGGAGAGAAACAGGCCGGACAACTGCTTGTTGAATACCTATTACCTAAATTAAACTGGCATATATTAAATACAATTTTTTAAAGGATTTTTGGGTAACATCAATGCTGAAGCAGTTAGCATACTGTATGAGAATTCTTTGTATAGGAATGAGATGTGGAGCACTGGGAGGAAAAAATGAGGATTTTGGAGCTCTATAGATGTGGGTTTGAATTCTGGTTCTGCCATTTACTAGATCTGTGGCCCTTAATGAGTCACAGGAGCATTCATCAGGTAAAAAAGCTCTACCTTCTCACTCTGGTCTGAGCTACCTCATCTCCATCATCTCCAATATTACAGTATTCTACTATTCTGAACTGGTCTCTGTTTCCATCCTTGCCCTCTTGATCCAATAACTCAAAGTACCCAAAGTAATACTTTTAAAGCATAGATTAAATTCATTTTCTGCTGAAAATCTTTCAGTGGCTCTCCATTTTACTGTTCATTTAAATAGCCTCTACAACCCCATACCATCTCTACCCCTTTCTCACCTCCTTTCTACTATTCTCTTTACATCTCCTATACCCCTCCCATCTCCTACTGTGCTCCAGCCAGAGACTTCTTCATTTTTCTTCAAATACAGGAGGCAGCCTCCTGCCTCAGGGCCTTTGCACCGGCCTCTCTCTGACCTTTAAATGTTCTTCCCCTAAATTATTCCCACTGACTGCTCCTTTACTCAAATGTCATCCTTAGTGAAGCCTTCCATAAGTAACCTATTTAAAATAATATAAAGGGCTATGGAAAAAAGAAGGGAAATGAGGACCGGAGTATTATCTTGTGTGTTTTATTTATCTTGATTACTGTAGCTCCTCCCATGAGAACACCAGGATTTTTGTCCTTTCAGTTCACTGTTGTAACCCCATAGTCAAAAATCAGTGCCTAGCAGATAGAAAACACTCAGATGTGTCCTTCTAATGATATTTAATACAGCTAATAATCACAAAGCACTTATTAAATAGGCCAGGCCTAGTTCTAAACATTTTACGTATTTAATCCTCCCCATAATCCTACGAAGAAAATACAATTACTATTTTCATTTTACAGAAATGAAGGAATGGAGGAAGCTGAGGCTCAGAGAAACCAAACAACTTTCCTAAGGTTACACAGCTAGTAAGTGGAGCGACTATTTGTGGAATGAAATGAATGAAATTCGACTTGGCGCAGGGATGGAGATTGACACGGTGGGAGCGGATGCGATCAATTCACGCGAGTGCGTGCAACTTGAGCGCGCAATGCACCGCCTGACGCCAAGATCTAAAAGAGGGTGAGAAGGTGCTTTGGAAACAGCGCGGAGAAAGCTCCAGTGAGCCACCGAACTGCCATCACCAGCCGCCGCTCAGTCCACGGCGGCATGGAAGCAGGAAGTAGCGGCGGGCGTCGCGTGGGGTGACGTCACAGCGGCGCCGGCAGCGAAGGGCGGGGGAGGAGGAGGAGCGAACCGGGCTTGGGGGGCGGCTGCACAGTCTCTGGGATCCCCAGGCCTGGAGGGGGGTCTGCGCGCGGCCGGCTGGCTCTGCCCCCCGTCCGGTCCGGAGCGGGCCTCCCTTGGGCCAGCCCGATGTGACCGGGCCCAGCGGAGCCTGAGCTAGGAGCGGGTCCGTCGCGGAGCCGGAGGGCGGGAGGAACATGACATCGCGGAGGTGAGGAGCCCCGAGGGCCCGGCGCGGGCCTCGGCCCGGCCCCCGCCGCTTTCGTTCAGCCCCGCCCGGGAGGAGGCGGCCCAGCTGGGCTTCGGACTCCCGCCCGGGGTCGCGGAGGCAGGCTCCGTCCCAACCCCCTAGCCCTCCCGGGCCCGGGGGTCCGGCCCCACCGCGCCCCCTCCCCTCGGGTCCCCATTCATTTCCTGCCTCCCCGAGTTCCGGCTCCCGCAGCCCTGGGGATGCCCGTCTGGACGGGGCAGGTAGAACCGCCCGGGGAACCGCGGACGCCAGCGGCCCGGCTCGGCGCCGCATTCCTGACCCATTGCCTCATGAGAATTGCCTCATGGTGATTCCGAAATAACCCCGCTCACTTGGGGAGGCTCCTCGGCCTGGGACGCGGGAGGGGAGAGTAGGGGCCAGTTGCGCGGGGCCAGGCCCCCGACGGTCGAGTCGCTCTGGGTCCCTCTGCCTCTTGCGCGCATTTGGGGGCTTTACTCAGGATCCCTGACCCCTTTATATGCCTCTTTGCATCTCCTTTCCCCCCCACCCCTCACGTGCCAGAAATGGAAAAACTGACTGTATCTGCAGCTATTAGAAGTATTTCCTTCCTCTGCGATCTTCGCTTTGGGAGATGGAAGGGAAGGGAGCTGTATGTCTAGTTATTTAATCCTTCACAACCTTAAAAGTCAGGTAACATTAATTACCCCCGTTTTACGGATGTGGAAACTGAGGCTCAGAAGAAACATGCTAGTAAATGATAGGATTTGAACCTAAGAGTCAGAAGGAAGGTTAGTGAATTAATGAGATCCTTTGAAAGCTCAGGGTAATCATACTACTAATAGCTAACATTTATTTAGCTCTTACTGTATGCCAAACAAGTTTAATCCTTGCTATAACTCTATGAGTTAGGTATTGTTATCCCCGTTCTAAAGATGAGTAAAGTGAGTTTCAGAAGTTAGGCAACCTGGGCTTCCCTGGTGACACAGTGGTTAAGAATCCACCTGCCAATGCAGGTGACACGGATTCGGGGTTCGAGCTCTGGTCGGGGAAGATCCCACATGACCTGGAGCAACTAAGCCCTTGCGCCACAACTACTGAGCTTGTGCTCTAGAGCCCGCGCTGTGCTCTAGAGCCCGCAAGCCACAACTACTGAGCCCATGAGCCACAACTACTGAAGCCCGCACGCCTAGAGCCCATGCTTTGCAACAAGAGAAGCCCACGTACCACAGCAAAGAGTAGTCCCCGGTCCCCGCAACTAGAGAAAGACCATGCGCAGCAACGAAGACCCAATGCAGCCAAAAATAAATAAATAAAATAAATAAATTAAAAAAAAAAGAAGTTAGGCAACTTGCCTAAGGCCACTCAATCAATAAATGATGGAGCCAGAACCCTCTTGTTAATTACCAGGTTACTGTTATTTTATAAGTATTGCCAATAATTTGTAAGCCTTAATTTTGTTGTTAAACAGTAGTGTGATCTACTGTTTTCAGATAATGATCCTGCTATTTTGTATTTCCACTCTTTATATACGATTCATATATAAGACCCATTGTTTAGACTTCATTGTCCTGTTATGGTCACCGTCTTAGACATTTGAGAAACTGTTTCAAGCTGTTGGAGTTATTTGAATGAGAGACTTTTCAAAATATTAGGAATGTCTTCTTAGAAATACCTGCACATTATTCATTCATGGAATGAAAAGAGAGAGAGAAGAAAACTGAAAACTTGGGAAGTGAGTGATTTGGACAGGTCTGTTGGCAAGTGCTTACAGATCTGGGTAATATATAATTGCATTTCAGCAGAACAGTGTATAGCCTCAAATGTTTTAATTCCTTAGGGAGCTTTTAAATAAAACAGTTGTCTATTTAATCTGTCAAATAGTCATTGAGCCTTTTGTTCCTTGTGTCTGCTCTTCCAGACAAGTAAGGATCTGCTTCTTTTAGGAGACAAAGACTGGGGGCTGGGAGTGGGGTAGGGGCTGGGTAGTAATAGACCCTACATTGTCCAGCTTGTTAGTTTAGAAGCCAGGAAGTGTGGGTATAGCCAAAGCAGCAAGTGGTAAAGATGACAGTTTGAAACGGAGTAATTCCTCCTCTCCTCCAGCCCTCCCTTACCTATTATGGAAAAGAAACGTGCGCCACCTAAAAAGCAGATTATGAATGTAACACACATAATTGGGGATTATTTATTATTATTTTTCAGATCGTAGGTCTATTTTATTATTTTAACCCAGCTTTATTGAGGTATAAATGACATGCAACAAATTGCATATATTTAAGTGTACAATTTGATAAGTTTTGACACGTGTATACACTCGTGAAACCATCACCACGATCAAGATAATGAACATATCCATCACCCCTTTTGATGGCTCCTCGTGCCCTTTATAATCCCTTCCTTGTTGCCAGGCAAACACTCTTCTGCTTTCTGTTACTATACATTAGTTTGCATTTCCTAGAATTTTATGTAAATGGACTTTTATGTGTGGCTTCTTATGCTCAGCAAAATTATGTTGAAATTCATCCATGTTGTAGTGTGTGTCATATAGTTCCTTACTTTTTATTGATTAGTAATATTCCATTTTATGGAGGTACCACCGTTTATTTATCTATCCACCTATTGATGGATGTTTGGGTTGTTTCAGAATTTGGCTTCACAAATAAAGCTGCTCTGAATGTTCATGTACAAGTGTTTGTATGGATGTATACTTTCATTCCTCTTTGGTAAATACCTATCAGTGGTATGATTGGATCACATAGCAGATGTATATTTAACTCTTTCAGCAATTGCCAAACTTTTTCAAAGTGGTTACCATTTACATTACCATTTACATTCCCACTGGCAGTGTATTAGAGTTCGGTTCCTCCACATACTGGTCAACACTTGGAATGGTCAGTTTTTAAATTTTAGCCATCTAAAGGGTGTGTCATTGTATCTCATTGTAGCTTTTTCCCCCATATCAGCACTTTTAAATTTTAATTTTACTTATTTAATATTTTAATGGAGGTATAATTGACATAGAACATTATATTAGTTTCAGGTGTACAGTATAATGATTTGATATTTATTCATTGTAGTTTTAATTTGTATCTTCCCTGGTGACTAATAATGTTGATCATCTTTTCATGTGCTTATTTGCCATCTGTATATCTTCTTTGGTGACACGTCTATTTGATTAAATATTTCCACCCCCCCCCCCCTTTTTTTTTTTTTTTTTGTTATACGTGGGCCTCCCACTGTTGTGGCCTCTCCCGTTGCGGAGCATAGGCTCCAGACGCGCAGGCCCAGCGGCCGTGGCTCACGGGCCCAGCCGCTCCGCGGCATGTGGGATCTTCCCGGACCGGGGCACGAACGCGTGTCCCCTGCATCGGCAGGTGGACTCTCAACCACTGTGCCACCAGGGAAGCCCTAAATATTTTCCCTTTTAAAATTTACTTGTGGAAAAAAAATGAAATTTACTTGTTTGTTTTCTTATTGAAATTTGAGAGTTTCTTATTCTGGATACAAGTCTTTGATCAGAATTGCAAATATTTTCTTTTAGTCTGTGGCTTGTCTTTTCATTTTTTAAAATGTCTTAAACGGAGGTTTTTAATTTTGCTGAAGTCCACTTTATCAATTAAAAAAAAAAAGGATCATGCTTGTGGTGTCATTCCTAAGAAATTTTTGCTTGACCCAAAATGTCTCAAATGTTTTCTCTTGTTTTCCACAAGTTTTATAGTTTTAGCTTTATGATCCACTTTGAGTTAACTTTTGTATGTGGTATGAGGTGTGGCTGTATCTTCTCTTTTTTGCATATGGGTATCCAGTTGTTCTAGCACCATTTGTTGAAAAGACTGTCCGTCTTTATTGAACTTGTACCTTTGTTGAAAATCAGTTGTCCATTTATATGTGGGCCTATTTCTAGACTCTCTTCTGTTCTATTGATCTATCTGACTTTCCTTATGCCAATACCACATGATCTTGTAGCTTTATAACAAGTCTTGAAATCAGATAGTGTTAGTCTGCGAACTGTGTTCTTTTTCAAATGATTTTTAACCTCAGAATTAATTCATTCAACAAGTAGTTATTGAACCAGGCAGGATGAAGCAGTAAAATAGGCAAAGATCGTTGTTCTTATGGCTGAAAGAGAAAGTGGACAAACACATGAATAAATGAGACTATTTCAGGTAGTAATAACTGCTGGGAGGGAAAAAAATAAACCAAATGTGGAGAATGTGGTTAGTTTTGATAATGGGTTTAGGAAAAATCTCTGAGGAGGTGATCATATGAGCTGACTCCTGAATGACTAATATTCTGAATTTTGTTTTGTTTAATTATCAAAGTAATTCTTTTTTCATGGGTTTAAGGTTTAGAGTTTGTATGCATTTAATAATTACAATGTCATATATTCAGTATGCTGATACATCTCAACATCACAGGTAAGGAAAGGAAGGTATGAGCAATTATATGATTCTCTCTCCCACCCAGGTAATATAGCAATGCTAGTGCTGAGTTTAGATTTTGAGATTGCTCGGCTGCCCTACTCTGCCTTGTTTAGCTGACAAAACTGGCTGTATTCTTCAGCATCTGGTGCATCTTTTGCATTTGCTTTTGTTCCTCTGGAAGGTAGTGTCTGAGGGCTTAAACTGAGAGGGCCAGGAAATTTAGCTCGTTCTCAGACTCTAGGCTTTTGATTTATCTGATGCAGGTCAGGTACATTTGTCCCAGGCTCTCCTTAGTGGCCCTGTTTGTTTCTATCCTGTAGGAGTAAATAAACTTGCCTTACTGAAAAATAACAGTTCTACGTCTTTCCAGTTGAAACTGGGTTGTCTTTATTAATGTCTTGCCCCGATGTAAGCTCGGGTTTTTGTCCAGAGCTGCTCAAATGCAGGGGCTACTGCTAAGATCACTTACCCTTCTTGAAAGTGTCAGTGTGGCGAATGTTAGAGAGTCACATAAGAGCTGGAAAAGCAGAGCCAACCCTTGTTTGTAATTGTTACTAGCGGGCCTTGGTGTACTTTGTTAGGCAGCTGTGGAACAATAGAAGATACTGTGCTTATTCCTCTTTCCCTTTGGGAAACACAGACAGCACTTGCTCTCCAATGCTTACCTTTTTAAGGAAGGGGAAGGCAAATACTGATGTTTGGCAGGTTCTGTGGCAGTTGTAGCCTGCAACCAACTGTTTGAGACCCTCCCCGAAATGGATTCAAACACCCTAAAATGCAGCCCAGTTCATTACTGAGTTTTGGAGGGTTGTGTGCATTTAGCAAGCTTGTATATGCTGTGGTCCTTGGCAGCACTGAAATATGAAAGATACGATTCATGTTCACAAGGAGCATTGAATTTAGAGAGGGAGACAGACTTGTAGGCCAGCATCAAATGAGTTTGATGAACATAGTACCAAACTGAAACTGAAATTTGTCAGTATAGAGTATACTGTTTAGAATACGTACCTACTTGTATACTGATATACACGTTCATGCACACTGTATATATGTCTGTCTATACGCACATACATATACACACACGCAATATGTTTATTTTAAAAATAGTAAGCTATAGATCCAAGTCTGTGTCATTCCATCGACCCACTCTAATGAAACACTGACCCATTCATTCAAGAACTTGGGATTTAACTTATTTATCGTGGGATTACTAAGTGCGGGGGGCACTGTGCTAGGCATTGGGTGTTCCAGGTTTTAAGGAAACAGCAAGTGCGGGAGTGCTGAGGTAGGGAGTTCTTGGACTGCTTGAAGGACAGAAGGGAGCACGTGGAGGAGCTGAGATAGGGGCTGTAGGTGGAGACTAGACCACACAGGGATTTTTAAGGTCCTCACTGTCACGTGGACCATGGAGAGGAGTTTGGGTTGTATTTTAAGAGCAATGCAAAACTGTAGAAGGATGTGATCAGGGGAGTGGCGTGAGCTGATCTATTTAAAAATATCCCTCTAGCTGCTGTGAAGGGAGGATTGTAGGAGGCTGGAGTGGACCCAGGGAGAGCAGACAAGAGAGAGAGAGGCTTTGAACAGGGTAGAAGCCATTTGTGGAAAGACTTTTGGAGGCAGTTTCCATTTATTGTCTTGTCATCAGAGCAGAGATGCTGACCAGTGAAACTATGAAAAGATAATGATTTATAAAGACATAGCAGCTATCCACTACCATTAGAAAGCTAGCTGCCTTAACTTTTTTTCTTGCCTCTGTTACCTAGAATGCTTGTCCCTATCGACTGCCCCTCCCTTGTGACTCATCCTTTTCCCATAGAAAATTAAAATTTAATTGGAAAAGAGGAATATTCTTGTAATCTGCAGAAAGTACCAAACTCTAAACTTTCTCCCCAAGGACAAAGATAATGATTTTTCTGGAACAGCGGGTAAGAAAGCTATACCCAGTATCACTTTATATTTAGGCAAGAAACTGAAATAAGACTTCAGATCCCTAGTTTAAATTCCCTTCTTAGCATAGCAGCCTTGAGAATAAGTTCCTGAAATTATTGGCCTGCTTGACTGTTTCCCCACATCACTGGGGGAAGGGGACATAGATAAAATATTCAGCATCATTGTATTTTCTTTTTGGTTCATCAGCATTTTTTTTTTTTTTAAACTCACTTGACATAAATAAGGTCCTGGCGTCAGTGAGCTAAGCCTTTGCAGAATCTGTATTCATTAATGAGGGATTTAGATTTCTGGTAGGATTTCTGGGCAAATAGTTTGGGTTTGTAAACTCTCTTGGAGGCAGGGATTCTGTCTTTCCTTTCTTCAGGCCCACTCAGCACAGGGCTGATTTGTTTTAGACATTGATTTGAGGCTCTTTTTCATGAGTGTTGGTGTTGTGTGTGTATGTGTTTTCAAGCTCTTTCTGTGAGATGGGTGGTACCGACCTGGACCATGTTATGACCTGAGAGTCTTAATAAATAATAGACAGTGCCAGAGGATGACCGATTAGAAGGGATTGTCAAGCTCTGGCAGGTTTGCAGGGGTTAGAATGTGCAAGAGGAGAACGTTCTTCCCCCGCTTCCCTGTGTGACGTTTTCGCTATGCCATTCCTCTCTCTTTTCTCCTCCCTGGTTTTTCTTCATTCCCCGAAGTTAATTCAGGCAGCAGTCATTCACCAAGTGCCCACTGTATAAATGAGGAAGACTGGAAATTTATCTGTTTTTTCTCATCCTGTATGGACGCACCTTGTTGACAGACCCAAATGTAGATATACTAATTTGCCCTTTTCCCCTCCTTTTAGATAATACAGATACATTTACATTACCTTTTGGGGAGACTAACCTCTGCTATTTGAATTCACACTAGGTGGGAGATGGAGGCAGGATTTAGAGATGTACAGCCTCAGTACCTAATATTACCAATGTAATAATCCTTGAGACCAGCTCTATAATATCATACTAGTCCTATTAACTCCACTATTCTTCCTTACCATCTCTCACTCAGATCTCAGGGGTTGAATGAACTCTAACTGCTCTGTGTTAGCGATAAGCATGTTGCAAATCACAAAACTGCCAGTAATTGCACTACAAATATTAAACATGTAATTGGGAAAGACTTTTTTGGTAAATACAAAGGCTTTTTGAAAAAAATAGCCAAGGAAGGAGAGTTTACAGTATATCAAAACTCAAGTGGGTGGGTTATGGAATAGAACTTTCAATTTCTAATTATATACTGTTTGAGATAATGTAGGGACAGCTCCTGAGCTGTGAAGTTCAGTTTTTGAAAAGGCAGTGTAACATAAATGATTCATATCTCAAAATGGTCTGTGTGAAACTAACATAATTATGCAAGAGAAGAATCTATCTGCATATCTTCCACCAATAATAATAATGATAACAACAGCGATAACACATGTTTATTAAGCCCATCCTCTGTCTAGCCTTTGTGCTAAATGCTGGTTACTAAGTTTCCCCTGTAAACATCACTCTCCTGTGTTCACTCTTTTGTGTGTGTGTGTGTGTCTGTATGTTCACTCTTAAAAACATGATAGGTATAATTAGAAGTTGGTTGGAAATGAAATAATAATGGTTTATTTAATAAAGGGCTAAAGAGACCACCTGCCTTATCTCCTCTGCCAATCTACCTGATGGGTGGTGGTTGTAGTTACCTAGCGTCACCTTCAGCAGTGGAAGTCACTTTTATAATGTCCCTCAGCATCAGCAGGATACTCTACATAAGTGTTATTTTTGTAAAATATACAAAGGTGAGAACACATGGTTGTGAATGAAGACCATCTACAGTCAGAGTTCTGCTTTAGAAATTTTTAGAAATAAATAGCAGAGTGTAATGGTTAAAAGTTTGACTTCTGGAGTCTACTTTGCATGCTGGCACATGGCAAACAGTAAATGTAGCTACAATTTTAACCAGTCATAATATATAATGGCCAGTAAATTATTTTTTCCCTTGCTATCAGAGCTAGTTGATAATTGAGGGGAAAAAAAGTGCATGTAATAATATAAGCATGGAGAAGTCTTTTCTATTTTATAATTTATAAAGTTTTATTAAATATAAAATATTATTAGTAGTAAATAATAATTCTGTCTTCTCTTTTTCTCCATACTCTTTCTTGATGTAACTTCTCATCTCTGTCTTATTTACTTTCTTCTCCCAGTCATCCCCCCTTTTTAGTACCCATTGCAGGGTCCTGTTAAAATCTGTGCCTTTATTGTGTTTTATTCTGACATAAAACTAAATTCCTAGTTCCACAGGTGAAACTCCTTGGAGTTTTTTTCTGTGCTAAGCACTTTATGTGTATTAATTTATTTCCATTTCACAACAGTGCTGTGGGTTAAGTTTTTCTAAACATAGCAAGAAACCCAGAAGCCATAAAGGAAAAAGCTGATAAATTTAACCATGCCAAGATGAATTTCTTTGGGGAAAAAAAATAACCACAAGCAAGTAAAAAGGGAAAAAAGCTAAGACAAATATTGTCACATGTATAATAAAGGATCATTTTCTGGTTCTATCAAGAAGAGCCCCTTTAAATCAGTAAGAAAAAAAATCCAATAGAAAATGAACAATGACAAGCTGACAACTCACAGAAAATGAAAAAAAAAGTGGTCTGAAAACATGAAAAAGTGCTAGTCTCACATAGAAATGCAAACTAGAATGGTACCATTTTCCATGACTCGGATAAAAAAGTTTGGTAATATACGTAGTAGTGGCAAAACTGGGAGAAAACGGGCTTTCATGCTTAATTCATGGGAGTCAAAACTGGTACCTTCTTTTGAGTGTGGTTTGGCAAATTTGTCAGAGTAAAAAAAAAAAACTCTTGTCAAAGCAGTTTTATTTCTACAATTTTAATTTACAGATATTTATTTACTTGTAAAAGTGTATAAAGATGATTATAAAGGGTGTGATATGCTGCATTATTTGTAATGACAAAAATCTATGAATAATATAAATGTCCTCTAATAGGGATTAAATTATAGACGGTACATTTTTATAATGGAATAGTGTATAGCCATTAAAAAGAATGCTCGGGGACTTCCCTGGTGGCAAAGTGGTTAAGAATCCGCCTGCCAATGCAGGGGACATGGGTTCGAGCCCTGGTCCGGGAAGATCCCACGTGCCACGGAGCAACTAAGCCCGTGTGCCACAACGACTGAGCCTGCGCTCTAGAGCCTGTGAGCCACAACTACTGAGCCCACGTGCTGCAACTACTGAAGCCCACATGCCTGGAGCCCGTGTTCCGCAACAAGAGAAGCCACCACAATGAGAAGCCCGCGCACCGCAACAAAGAGTAGCCCCCGCTGGACGCAACCAGTGAAAACCCGCGCGCAGCAACAAAGACCCAACGCAGCCAAAAATAAATAAATTAAAAAAAAAAAAAAAGAATACTTGCACGGAAAGATCTTTGCGTCGTAGTAAGTGAAAAAATTGGGGTGTAGATCAGGATTGCATTTGTGTATGTGTGTGTTCCACACAGGCTGGCATAGAGAGAGTAGTGTGTTTGCACACATGCACACGTAGGTAAGTATACGTATGTATATGCACGAGACATTTCTCAAAGATTAGGAAACTGCTAACTAGTGACTTCTGATGATGCAAGGGAAGCTTGGGCTTTTTCTCGGAATTTCATACCTATATGTGCTGTTTTAGTAAATGAATTTTAAAAGGTTTTAGAAAGTTTATGTTTGTGTTCTCAACAAGATTCTAAAGGACATTGAGTCTATAAAAAATTAGAGCTGCCTGAAGTAGTTGGCTGAGATAAGGAAAGATGAAATGGGAATGAAAAACAGGAAGATAAACAAATAAAAAGATCTTGCTAGAAGCAGTAAAGAGTGCCCTTGAGGCAGCCCTCCCAGTGGTGAGGTTGAGGACAAACCTGAGACATTCTTCTAGAATCTATTTTAAAAAAGAAAGAGGAGATAACAGTGGTGACAGTAAGGGAACAGATCCCCCATAGGTGGTGGCGGCCCAGGCTGGATGACCGGTATTTAAAAATGAAGCAACCTCTGAGCCCGCAGTATTTCATTTAATGAAGACCAATAATGGAGGAAGATGCTGGGAGAGAGCTGTAGAGGGGAGACAGAATGGTTTTTTCCTTCGTTCACTTCATTAACCTGATAATTGTAGGTTTAAGGACTTTTTTTTTAAAATACTGCAGTATAACCATCATTATAATTTTAAAATAATTAGAATCTTATTAAAATTAGGAGCAAGGTGTCTGCCTTCCGTATCAATGAAGTAGCTGTCTTTATCTGGTATAGGTATCGGTGTTATATTTGCTTCATGAAAGGAAGTGGTACGTTTTCCTTTCCTTTTGACTCTCTGGAATAATTTATAGAGCACTGGGATGGTCTGGTCTTTGAAAGTTTGATAGAATTCCATTTTGAAACCATCTGGGCCTGGTGCTTTTCTGTGGGGTAGTTTTAAAATTGCTTTCTCTATTTTTATATAGAAATTGGTTTGCCTAAGTTTTCTCTCTAATGGACTCAGTTTTGGCAGTCTTTATTTCCCTAGATAATTATTCACTTCATCTAGATTTTATAATTTATTTGCACAGCAGTCTGCAAAATAGTTTCTTTAAAAATTTTTTTTCTTCTGTTTCAATGCTTATTTCCCCCTTGTCATTTCTTGTTTTGTGTATTTGTGATTTTTTTTTGTACTCCTGAATAAGTTAACTAGTGGTTTGTCTATTTTGTTAATTTTAAAAAGCAGGATTTTTATTAATTAGATCTACTACTTTTTTGTTTTCTTTTTCTTTGATTTTTGCTTATTTATTTATTTATTAGCTGCATTGGGTCTTCGTTGCTATGTGCGGGCTTTCTCTAGTTCTGGCGAGCGGGGGCTGCTCTTCGTTGCGGTGTGCGAGCTTCTCATTGTGGTGGCTTGCGGAGCACGGGCCCTAGGCGTGCAGGCTTCAGTAGTTGTGGCTCGCGGGCTCTGGAGTGCAGGCTCAGTAGTTGTGGTGCATGGGCTTAGTTGCTCCCCGGCATGTGGGATCTTCCCGGACCAGGGCTCGAACCCATGTTCCCCGCATTGGCAGGCAGATTCTTAACCACCACACCACCAGGGAAGTCCCCTGCTTTTATCTTTATAAAATAGATTTCCTTCCTTGTGCTATCCTTTGTCCTTTTTCTAGGGTTTTTTTTTTTTTTTTGAACTGGGACTTTATTTTTATTCTCTTATATTTTTTATTAATGTTAGTTGTTTGTGTAGTGAATTTTCCACTGATAACTCCATTAGCTGTATCCCATAGATGCTGATATGTAGTGTTTTCATGGCCATTATTTCTTTTTTTTAATAGAATCCATGATAAACTTTATTTATTTATTTATTTATTTATTTATGCCTGCTTTGGGTCTTCATTGCTGTGTGCAGACTTTCTCTAGTTGTGGTGCACGGGCTTAGTTGCTCTGCGGCATGTGGGATCTTCCTGGACTAGGGATCAAACCCCTGTCCCCTGCATTGGCAGGTGGATTCTTAACCACTGTGCCACCAGGGAAGTCCCACCATTATTTCTTACAAATTGTGTAATTCAGCTTGTATTTCCCCTTTTACCTAATTGTTGTTTAATGGAAGGTTTTAAAATTTCCAGGTAGAAGGGCCTTTCTGTTTTTTGCTTTTGTTAGTGAAGTTCAGGTTTATTGCATTGTGATATTGTTCTGTGTAATACTTCTACTTTATAGGGGTTACTGTTTTCCTTGTGACTGTATATATCTGATCAATTTTTATGGAAATGCTCTAGGCGCTTGAGAAAAATGTGTAATTATTATCAGGGTGTGGAGTACAATATATGCACATAAGATCTACCCTATTGTTTATGTTATTTAGATTTTCTATCTCTTTACCAATTTTTTTAGTCTATTTTATCTTGTATTGAGTGTGGTGTATTAAAGTCTCCTATTATTGGTGTGTTTCCATCTGCATTTCCTTGCATCTCCTGTAGTTTTTGCTTCACAAAGATGATTGCTGTGTTTGGTACATAAATATTCATAGGTTTGTTGATTTCTTTTAATAGCAAACTCATCCACATTTATTGTTATGACTGATAGGTTTGGTATCAACTCTATCATAACATTTTTTAAAATAAATTTATTTATTTATTTATTTTTGGCTGCGCTGGGTCTTTGTTGCTGTGCATGGGCTTTTCTCTAGTTGTGGAGAGTGGAGGCTATTTTTTGTTGTGGTGTGCGGGCTTCTCATTGTGGTGGCTTCTCTTGTCGTGGAGCACGGGCTCTAGGCACGCGGGCTTCAGTAGTTGTGGCTTGCAGGCTTACTTGCTCCACGGCATGTGGAATCTTCCCGGACCAGGGCTTGAACCCATATCCCTTGCGCTGGCAGGCGGATTCTTAACCACTGCACCACCAGGGAAGTCCTCTATCTTAATGTTTTATACTTACAATTGACCCTTGAACAACACAAGTTTGAACTGCACGGGTCCACTTATGCACGGATTTTTTTCAATAAATATGTAGTACAGTATGATACAATCTGCCATTGGTTGAAACCATGCAGTTGGAAGCAGAAATGTGGATATAGAGGGCTGACTATAAAGTTATATATGAATTTTCAATTGCGCAAGGATCGGTGCCTCTAAAGCCCATGTTGTTCGTGGGTCAACTGTAGTGTTTCCTTGCATTGTTTCTCACAAGATGTGTGTGTGTATGTATGTGTGTGTGTGTGTGTGTGTATATATATATTATATATATATAATTTTTTTCTAAGATGTATATTTAAAAATTTTTTGTTTAAAACCGTTTTTTGAGGGGGTATTTAGGAAGGTTTGTATTTTTTTAAATCTAGTACTTACACCTTTTTGAATGTCCTTAGTCCTCTGTTTTGTTATTTGACTTTTATTATCAGGCTTATCAGATTTTTTTCATTATCCTTAAACACCCATCTATTGCCTATTGCCTATACAACAATGAGTTTTTTTCTGTTTTCCTTTTCCCATTTTCTAGTTGTAGTAGTTCTACTTTGTCACAGTATATAACTGTTGTACATTAGTTTTCTACTCTCATTCCCATCTTTGTTTTAGTCTTACATGACATTTATAGATTATTAAATGCTCACCATCGGTTATTTTGTCAATGTTGCTTGTTACAACAAGATAGATAGATAAAGTTTATCCTCTAGGAGATTCATCAGGAAAGACTGATAAGTACAGCATTCCCTTACTTGTTGTATGTTGAAACTTGTTTTGTCTGTAGCGCTGATAGTTGAAGGATAACTTAGCTGGATATAAAATTCTTAGTTTACCCTTTTCTTTCATTGAGTTTTTAAAAAATGCTTGTTCATTTATCAACTTGCTTTATATGTTGGCTTTGAAAAGTCAGATGCTAATCTAATTTGTTACAGTAAGTTATTTGTTTTTCGTGGAGGCTTTGAAGATTTTTTTTCCATTTGTCTTTAAAGTGTAATAGTTTCATTAGAACAAGTGCCAGAGCAATTATTCTGGGCTAATTTTCCCAAGTACCTGGTGGTCCCTTCCAATGTATAGATTCACATCTTATTTTATTTGTTTTCTCAATTTAGGTTTAAATATTAGTTCTGTTCCATTGCGTTTCCCCTCTCCCCTTACCGCAATTATATGTATGTTGTTTCTTCTTTGCTTGTCTTCCATATTAACCATTTTCTTTGTGATCTCTTTTATTTCTTTCTTCATCATATTTTATTCTCTTCATTGTTTTCCTCCCTTTCTTTAATGCCACTTATTAGATTTTCATTTGAACTTATTCTCCTTTGGGCGTCTAGTAATTTAGTTTTCATTTCTGAGATGATTTTCTTTTCCTTTTTCTTTGTGAGTTTGATCAACTCCCTCTTCATTTTTTCCTACTTTTTGTCCACTTCTGTTTTTTTTTTTTTTTTTTGTGGTACGCGGGCCTCTCACTGTTGTGGCTTCTCCCGTTGCGGAGCACAGGCTCCAGATGCGCAGGCCCAGCAGCCATGGCTCACGGGCCCAGCTGCTCCGCGGCATGTGGGATCTTCCCAGACCAGGGCACGAACCCATGTCCCCTGCATTGGCAGGCGGACTCTCAACCACTGTGCCACCAGGGAAGCCCTGTCCATTTCTGTTTTTAACTTTTAAATTTCTTATTCAGAGTGTTTTTTCATATCCCCAAGTCTTGAGTATATTTAATTCAGATTGGAGTGTTGTCTCATAGTTTTCTTCTGCATCATGGGTGTTTGTCTGGGGTAATTTTCAAAAGCTGACTGATGTGTGACTCTTCTTTTTTATAGTAACTTTATATAGACTTATACTTTTTTCCTATTTATTTTGTGGCTCTTAAATATTTTAAAGGTTCCTAATTCAATGGCATTTTCTTCTGTCAGTATAGAAAAGTCCAGGTTTTTTTTTTTTTTTTTAGTGGATTTGTGTATCTATTTGTGTTTGCGGTAGGGGAGAGGTTATTTGTCCTCTGGGTTTTTTGTTTGTTTGTTTGCAGGTAAATAAATTTCCTCCTTCTACTTCCTTTCCTTGTTGTCACCTAATTGCCAAATGGATCCTGTCTCTTTTTTGCCTTTTTCTTCCCCAGAGACCATGCATTTCTAACACTACACCTTAAATCATTCCCCTTTCCTATAAATAGGGCTCTGATCTACAAGAAAACTTTTTCAATATTTTCACACTTAGGGTGGACTTTCTCTTTCTGGAGGTGTTTTTACAGCAATTTTAGGCCTGCCACTAGCTCCCCTGTTCTCTCTGACATGCAGTTTTTCTCAGAATGCCCTTGGCTTGGCACAGAGGGTTGCAGTAAGAAGATGAGAGATCACTACTGAGATTTGGTATGTCTTCTTTTTTTACTTACAGGTAATTTGGAAGTTTGGGCATTCTCTGTCTTCTACTTTTGTTGAGGGCATGGTTAGGTTATTGTGTGGTTTTACTTGTTCTTTTTTAAAAATTCCATATTTAAAAAAAATTCCCGTTAGTTTTTTATTTATTTATTTATTTATTTATTTATTTATTTATTCTGGCCACACTGTGTGGCATGGGGATTGAACCCACGCCCCCTGCATTGGAAGCGTAGAGTCTTAACCACTGGACTGCCAGGGAAGTCCTCTGTATTGTTTTTGAAGGATATGTGGGAAGATGTGAATTTAGGCAGTCATCATTGTCCTTGGCTACCCTGAAGTCCAGGCACTGTTATAGACGCTTTATAAATATTAACTCATTTTATCCTCTCAACACCCTGTGACACAGTGCTGTTGCTATTCCCATTTTATAGATGAGTTAACAGTTTAAATAAGTAGCCTGGGATCACACAGAGCTGGGATCTGAACCAAAGTAGTCTGGTTCCAGAGTCCGTGCTCCTACCCATAAAACTTTGCCACCACATGCCAACGATTCTCAGCTTTTTTACTTCTGGGGTCTCCTCTTTTTTTTTTTTTTTAAACCATAAACCCAATATTCTAAAGAGAATTGTTTCGTAACCTGTATTCATCATATAATAATTAGTTTTCCCTTTTTGTTGTAGAAGAAAACATATATGCCACTCAGCTTCAGACTACCACACCAAGTAACATAATTGTTTTATAGCCAAAAGCAAGAGAGATTTGACATTTTAACTAGCTTATACAGGTAGACAAATTGAAGATTAACATAAGATTTTCACTATACTTTTTGAAAAGTTAAAAGTAACTGGAAGCCTTCTGTTATTGCTTTTTGATTCCCTAGGACTGTGGGGACTCAGGTGGGAACCATAGATTAAAGAAGCTGTGGACAAGATTTAAAAAAAAAAAAGGATAGTTTAGTAATCATACTGTATGCAAAAGTATTGGATGCTGGAATGATAGGTATCTTATAAATTGAGGTTGAGTTTTCCCTGGGTAAAATTCTGCCTCGACCTTCTGACAAGCTCTCAGAGGGAGTAAAGAGCAAACTAATATTTTTTTCCTTTTGATCTGAACCCTGTGATTTTTCTCTAGGATAATCAGAATGATGTTTAGATTTCCCCAAAAATGCTAGTAAACTGCTATAGGAAAAATTAAAAAGAAAATAAATTTCAGTTAATGTAAACAACAGGAATGTTGATAGACTATGTCTAGATTCTTGCCTTTTCTGATTATTTCTTGTCAGAACAATCTTATAGTTATTGTCATGATTGTCAGTAATATCTAACTATTAGTGCTTAATATGTACCAGACACTCAGATGATTAAGCATCTCATATTTAACATGTACCAGGGCTTCCTTCCCTGGTGGCGCAGTAGTTAAGAATCTGCCTGCCAATGCAGGAGACATGGGTTTGAGCCCTGGTGCAGGAAGATGCCACATGCCGCGGAGCTACTAACCCCGTGCGCCACAACTACTGAGCCTGCACACCTAGAGCCCGTGCTCCGCAGCAAGAGAAGCCACTGCAATGAGAAGTCCACGCACCACAACAAAGAGCAGCCCCCACTCGCCGCAGCTAGAGAAAGCCTGCGCGTACCAACGCAGCCAAAAATAAATAAAAAATTAAAAAAAAAAAAGATTTAACACGTACCAAATCTAACACTTGATTTTTCCTCTCCCCACCCTTTTTCCACATCTCGTACGTGGTACCGCCAACCTTCCACTTGCCCTGACATGATACCTAGGAGTTGTTCTTACTCCTTTCTTTCTTTCCCATCTCATATGTAATAGATTAGGAAATCCTGTTGGCTACCCTTAAAATACTCCCAGTTGGACCGTTTATCACTACTCCTTCCACCACTTTGGTCCTTGGTACCACCATCTCTTGCCTGGATTATCACAATAGCTTATTTAACTGATCTATGTGCTTCTACCCTTGCACGATAGCTTGAAGATGTTTTAAAAATATAAGTCAGATCACGTTGCTCCTCTGCCTAAAACCCTCTAGTCCTTTCCCATTTCACAAAAAATAAAAGCTGAAGTTTTTACAGTGTCCTCCGAGGCCCTGCATCATCAGGCTTTTCATTACCTCTCTGGCCTCATCTACTGCTCTGTCCCTTAAGTGTTTTGCTCCAAGCATACTGGCCTCTTGAGTGCTTGAGCATGTCAAATACGGTCTGCCCCCGTGCCCTTGATCTTGTTCCTCCCTCTGCCTGATATGTTCCTTTCCTATATGGCTGCATATTGCTGCCTCATTTCTTCCAGGTCTGATCAAATGTTACCTTATTGCTAAGGCCCTCCCCACCACCCTATATAAATAGCATCCACCTCAGCCCCAATCCCACTGACCATGCCCCCAGCCCCATCTACTGTGCTAGCAGGATCCCAGGCTCCTACCACGGGGAAGACAAGGAGGAGGCGGTGACCAAAGAGAGGAAGGGAAAGGGATTGGGTTGGTGTTTTTATTTGCTACTCTACTAATAAGCATTTTAGCTGTGACGGTGTGGGAAGTAGTGCCGACAGAGTCCTTTGTTTTTCATTGGTCTATTTCTCTCTCTCTCAAGATGGTTTCACCCAAATATCACTGGCGTGGAGGCAGAAAACCTACTGTTGACAAGAGGAGTTGATGGCAGTTTTTTGGCAAGGCCCAGTAAAAGTAACCCTGGAGACTTTACACTTTCTGTTAGGTAAGTTGCAAGAAAAAGAGAGAATCCTGAGAGTGTTTTCCAGGGGGGGAATGTTAGGACCACACTTGGACAACTTGTGACCCTCATTTAGAGCCTGAAGGTCTGCCTGCTGCCCCGTGGGTGAGGCCTTGCCAGTGCCCTGGCCCACAGATCAGGTGTGATTCAGGCCTGCTGTGGGGTTCGGGATGTGGCCTCCTGAGAGTGAGAGGCTCGGGGAGTCAGCAGAAGGGGCCTGAAGGTGGGCTTTTTCTCCCTTGAGAGGCCACTGAGGATGAGCTGGAGCACAGCATAGCAAGTTCTTAAAGCCTGGGTCGATCCTGCTTCAATCCAAAACAAGGCTCCATCCTTGTTCCCTGCATTTTTCCTTTCCCATCTGTTGATTACAGAATGGGACAAATACTCTCTAAGAGTTTCTTCAAACAGCCTCACAGACGTAGAAAACAAGCTTATGGTTACCAAAGGGGAAAGTGGGGTGGGGGAATAAATTAGGAGTTTGGGATGAACAGGTACACACTACTATATATAAAATAGATAAACAACAAAGGCCTACTGTATAGCACAGGGAACTATACTCAATATCCTGTAATAGCCTGTAAGGGAAAAGAATCTGAAAAAGTATATAACTAAATCACTTTGCTGGACACCTGAAACTAACACGACATTGTAAATCAATTATACTTTAATTTAAAAAGAAAAAAGAAAGAAAGAAAGAAGGAGAAGAGTTTCTCCAGATCACTTTTCTTTTTCAAGAAATAAAACATCACTGAGGAAGTTGTGGTCCCGTTTGTTCCCCTGCCCAGTCCCATTCCCCTCCCTCTTTCCTCAGAGGAAACCACCATCAAGAGGTTGGTATATCTCCTTCCTGAACGTGTTTTTATACTTGTACTGCATTTGTGCTATGTGTGAATGATATGAGGTTGGTTTGTGTGTTTTTAGAATTCATATCCATGGCTTTATAATGTACGTATTCTGAGACTACCTTTAAATTTTTTTTGAGTTCTGTACTGATACATATAGATCTAATTAGTAACTTTAATGGCTATATAATATTCGAAGGTGTGCATATACCACAGTTTATCCCACCCCCTATTGTTGGACACTGAGTTGTTTTTAGTTTGTTTAAAATTGTTTTGAACAGTATTGGCAACATCTATTACATGTTTCTTTGGACACATGTGGGAGAGTTTTTCTAGAAATTGACTTTCTCTTATATACTCAATCTCCTTACTCTAGCTCATTCCAGGAGCCAGAACTGAACTGCTCTATGAATTTTCTTTTATTATTATTATTTTTAAATAAAGAAGTAAGGAAAACATGTTCTGAGGATTTATTTAGGACTCCTTCGGGATTTGGGAAGTCCCTTTTTGGTATCGATTAGTTTCTCAAGGAGCTCACGTTGTTGGCTTTTACTTCCGTTTTGCAACAAGGAGAGGGCAGAAGCCTTCATGAATTTTCCCAGGCTTATCCTAGTACAGACTTCTAACCTACAGTTGAGTGACATTTGACCTGTAAGAGTTTGGATGGAGATTATATAATAATAACAACAATGATGTTGAGGAGGAGGATGATAGCAGACGTTATTGAGGGCTTGACATATTCCAGGCCAGCTTGCTAAGCACTCTCCACATATCATTTTATTTAATCTCTCCAACAACCTATGAATAAATGCCACTATTATCTTCATGTTAGGGGTGAGTAAGCTGAAGCACAGAGGTTAATTTACAAAGCTGGTTTCATAGCTAGTAAGTGGCAGAGCCAGGACTACAGAACTGGTGAGGTTTTTTTTTTTTCTTTTTCCTCAACTTTTTATCTTGAGAAATTTCAGCCCTATAGGAAAGTCAAAAGATGAGTACGGTGAATACCCACATTCCCTTTACCTGTTAACATTTTGCCATGTTTGCTCTTTTTCTCTGAGTGTGTGTGTGTATGTGTATACTCTCCCCTCCCCCAACCTTTTGAAAATAAGTTGCAGATGTCAGGATGCTTATTTTTACCTCTGAGTACTTCAGTGTGCATGACCTATGAACAAGGACATCCTGTATAACTACAATATCATGATTATATATAAGAAATTTTAAGTGATTCCATAATGTTATCTAACACACAGTCCATATTCAAATTTCTCTCGTCATTTCAATAGTGGATTTTGAAGTCATCCCTTTATTTCACATCAGGAAGCACAAAATATCTGTTTGCCCCATCTTCTGGAGTGTCATTGCTTTTAGGCCCTTTTAGTAGACAGAGCTGGGAAATAAATACTTATATATTTAAAACCAAATTTTAAATATATCAGTATCAATAAATATATAAATATATATCAGACGAGTCTGATAGCTCTAGTTCAGCCCAGTTTACCTTTTCCCATTCCGTATTTGTGTTTCCCTTCTGTAGAGAGAACCGTGTTTCACAGCAGCATCAATGTATGACCTCATTTGCCCAATCTTCTAATACAAAGATAGTTTCAGAATTACTATACCATTATCATTTCTAATTACAAACCCATTAAGTAAAGTTCATGATTTCTCTGCAGTGTTTCTGTTCACAGCATGTATCCCACTAAGGGTGTATAATCTGTACTGTGTTCAAAAGCTACGGGAATTAATTTTCTGCGTAGTTACAAACTTACTGCAAAGTTGGAGTCATTTCTTTCTTTCTGTATTCAGTTTTTTGGTTTTGTACTCATTTTTTTGATCCTTGTTGATTTTATTTTTTGAATATGTGAAACATTTACAAGATTTAAAAGTCAAACTGTATAAAAAGGTATATTCTGACAAACCTTATTCTTATCCCTACCCTGTGTACCTTATTTCCATCCCTGTAGGTAACCAGTTTTATTAATTTATGGTTTATCCTTCTGTGTTTCTTTTCACACATGAAGTGGAATACTAAGTCTATTTCTTTGTAGTTTACTTTTTTCACTTACAGAAATCTTTTAGTGATCTTTATCATTTTTTAAATTAACTGCATAGCATATAACTTTATACAATTTCCTAAAAATGGGAATTTAGTTATTTCCAATATATTACAATGATAAATAATACTGCATTTAATATGATAACATTTTGCATATGTTTTGTGCTTTTGGAAATGTATCTTCAGAGGTGAATTCCCGGGAGAGAGATGACTGGGGCAGAGAGTCAATATATATTAGTATAGTTTTTCCAAATTCCCCTCCACAGTGATTGTACCATTTTGCATTCTCACCAACAGTGTCTGAGGGTCCCTGTTTTTCCACAGCTTCCAGTTGAGTGTTGTCAAGCTTTTCACTTTCGTCATCCTGATAGGTGAGAAATGGTATCTCAGTGAATTTTAATTTCTCTTATGATTGAAGCTGAACATCTTTTAATAAGGTTAAAGGTCATCTGTATATCTTTTTGGTGAACTGTCTTAGAATCAGTGCTTTTAACAACTCTTAAACTGCCAAGTTTCACTTTATATATGTTTTCTTATGTATATGATGTATATTATAGACACTGAGATGCATGTGTGTGTGTGTGTGTGCATGCATAAATGACAAGTTTATTGTTCTAGTTTTCTACAGTGATCTAATCTTTTTGTTATGTGCCCATGCTAAAAATTTGATGATTAGGTTGCCTTAGTTAGTCAAGGAAGATCCCCTTTTTTTAATTTTGAGGAAAAAAAAATACAGAAAAATACAAAAAATTATGTCCAATTACCCATATTGTATTTATTGCCAGTCATTTTTTCCTTCAAAATAAAATATAAAAAAAAGCAAAATTTCCCTTTTTTCACCACCCTTCCTGCTGTTCTTCTCTTTGCCACAGAGACAGCTACTTTCTGAGTTTGGTGTATTTCTTTCTAGTTCATTAAAAAAAAAGTACAGGGCTTCCCTGGTGGTGCAGTGGTTGGGAGTCCGCCTGCCAATGAAGGGGACTTGGGTTCCAGCCCTCGCCCGGGAGGATCCCGCATGCTGCGGGGCAACTAGGCCCGTGAGCCACAACTACTGACCCATGTGCCGCAACTGCTGAAGCCTGCACGCCTGGAGCCCCTGCTCCGCGGCGGGAGAGGCCACCGCGGTGGGGGGCCCGTGCACTGCAGCAAAGAGTGGCCCCCACTCACCGCAACTGGAGAGGGCCCGCCCACAGCAATGAAGACCCAACACAGACAAAAATAAATAAATAAAATAAATAAATTTTTTTTAAAAGTACATATAATAAGTAATATAACATAAAAGTAATATAATAATAAAATATAATATATATGTATGTCTGTGGTCTGTGTCATGAATAATGTATAATATTACTTGTGTGCATTCTGAAATTTTCACACATGGTACATGCTGAGCATATCATTCTGCATTGTGCTTCTTTCATGCAATATCATGGTTTTTTTTGGCTGCGCTGTGTGGCTTGGGGTATCTTAGTTCCTCAACCAGGGATTGAACTTGGGCCCCTGCAGTGAAAGCGCTGAGTCCTAACCACTGGACTGCCAGGGAATTCCCAGTATCATGTTTTTGAGATCCATCTATGTTGCTTTATAGTCCATACCTGAAATATCTGTTTTTGTGATATGTTAAGTCAAGGTTAGAGACAGAAAGCTGAGGTGTTAAAATAGAATCAGGTGTAGCTGGAGGAGAGAGACCCAGAGTACTTTTTTTACCCACTGGAAAAGATTGTAACCAAAAGTTAGAAGTAGATATTGTTATTAACATTGTAGGACAATTTTTCTTACTTTCCTACGTTTCCATTTTCCTTTATCTTTAGTAGAATTGTGTTTATATTTAACAGAGGCTTCATCAATAACACTATAGGGTCAGACTAAAAAATAAAAAAAGGTCAGTGATTACCATTTTGGGGTTGCCAGACCCCTTGGGTCCACAAAGATGATTACGGGTGTCCTTGAGATGTACTTAATAGTACAGAAAACCAAATGGAAATCATCAAACTGCCTAGGCTAACTAAAATACCAAGTTTTAGAAACTTTTGGTCAGTGTTGTCAATTCATTGGGTTGACATACTAGCTATCTCACATGGGAAACTCTGTTAATTATATGTCTTTAAAATGATTTTTAAAGATACAATTACATATAGTATCTTAAGTGTATATTGAGATGAGTTTTGACAAATGTGTTTATCAATGCAACCAGAGCTCCAATCAAAATCTTAAGTATTTCTATCACCCTAGAAAGTTTCTTGGTGCCGGTTTCTATTCTCCCTCCCCCTAAGAGGCAACCACTCTTCTCTTTTCTATTCCCATTGACTAGCTTATTCTACAACGTCATATAAATGAAGTCATACAGTATATATTCTTTTGTGTCTGGCTTCTTTCTCTTAACGTAATGTTTTTGAGATTCACCTAAGTTGATTGTATATATCAGTGGTCCTCTCTCTTATTTAAATTGCTGTGTGATATTTCATTGTATGAGTATTTGTGTATCCATTTTGGCCATAAATATTTGACCTTCCAATTTTTTTCTACTACAAAAAGGCTGCAATGAATATTCTTGTACAAGTCTTTTGGTAGCCATGCAGTTTCATTCCTTTGGGGCAAAATACTAGGAGTATGTTTGCTGGATTATAAGGTAAATGTATGTTTAATTTTAGCGATATTTGTCTTGATTAATTGATGAGAAAAATGATTGTCACTTAATATACGCAGAGCCCTTTGTGTTGAAATGGTTGACTGGTTATTTCACTCACTGCATTTGTTTAGGAAAAGCGTAAACTTGCACATTCCTTGGGTTTGTTTCAATGTTTAGGTGAAATCTGATAACGAATATGAGATCCGTTTTTACTAGTAGCTCTTTATTTGTCTTTTACCCCCACTTTTCTAATGGACTATTTTAGAAGAAATGGAGCTGTCACCCACATCAAGATTCAGAACACTGGTGATTACTATGACTTGTATGGAGGGGAGAAGTTTGCCACTTTGGCTGAATTGGTCCAGTATTACATGGAACATCATGGGCAGTTAAAAGAGAAGAATGGAGATGTTATTGAGCTCAAATATCCTCTGAACTGTGCAGATCCTACCTCTGAAAGGTCAGTTACATTTTCGTAACTGCAGAGTCTGCATCTCTCCCACGCCATAGGTGTGAGGTGAATGCATTATGGGGGTTTGACTTCTGTTTCTCAAACTGTAATCTTAAAAGTGTTACTAAAGTAAGAGTAATAGGATCAGATTATTCTCAGAGTGGCCTTTTCTGAAGGCCACCTTTCTGAAGCAAAAGCTTCAGTCAGTGTTACTTACACTCGTTCTACAGAAGTCTCAGACTATTCCTGTATATACTTGATACATGCAATAATGTTAAGATTATTGACCTTGAGTGTTATCGAACTTTGAGCGTTAGGAGAGGAAAACAAATGATAATGGGAACACCAAAATAGCAGTTCCCTGTAGTAGCTTCTGACCAGCTATTCAGCAATGCCACCAACAGATGTCAGTTTAAGCTCAGAAGTGGGAAAGCAGAGGACTCGGTCAGATTTTTCATCAGTTCTTTTATGTTATATCCACAAATGTGTGAGAATGACCCTAATTAGAGGGAATCGTATTATTTCAGAGATCTTTCCCCAGTGTTGGAACTAAGCTGATGAAAGCTGGGGCTTGACTTAACTTGCATTAATTTTATTGGTTTTCTGCATTCCCAGTCTCTTCTCTCTGACTCAGTACCAAATCAGGGTCTCTTAATTAGGTTTGAATATTTTCTGTCTTCAAGTAGGTTTCTTCTACTTATACCTTCGTGTCACTGGTATTTTATGCTGATAATTTGTTTTCCAGCCAAATTATTAAGCAAAAGGCTGTCAGCCAATTCTGTGCGGTTTATTTAATTTTACTCTGTTCAGTTGAGGGTAGATGAAAAATACCTCGAAGTATATTCCTTTAGTGTTGAGCCATTAGCAGTATGTGCTGTGATCATGCTTGTTTCCTCACCAAGATCCTGAGGGAAAAAGCCACATTATTAATATGACTATGTTAAGATGTTTTCTGTAGTAACTTAGAGTAGCACTGTTTCACAGTCTGACCTCAGATGGCCTACATTAGGACTCTGGTGTGCTGGTTAAAAATGCAGCTTGCTGGGCCCCATTCAGACTTAGTGTATTGGTATCTCTCATTGTGAGGCATGGGAATTCACATTTTTAGCAAAATCCCTTGCCTCTACTCCAAGTCTTACGTGCATTAAAATTTGAAATGACGACCCAGTGGATAGTACAAGGATGTTGACAGCAAACTTGGAGGCTATTGAAGTATAGATTGGAAATCTGGAAAAGCTTGGAATGCCTGAACTAATTTATAATGAAGATCCTTTTTAATGTAGTGTTTGCATGCCAAAGCAAGGGCAAACATTCAAATGATTCTCTGTCGCTACCATAACTCTCTATTATAACTTCTTTAAATGACTGTAATTAAATAATTGGTCCTTTTAGGGTTTGGCAGTGGAGAAATGACAAACTGCCTTTTTAAAAGATGGGGGATTTAAAAGAAAATAGGAAAGATTGAGGATATTTGCCTCCAAATGATTGTGGGCTCATTTAAGGAGTTTAATGGTCATTCTTTTTTTTTTTTTTTTGGCCGCACCACGTAATCTGTGGGATTTTAGTTCCCTGACCAGGGACTGAACCCGGGCCATGCCAGTGAAAGCCCGGAATCCTAACCATTGTCATTTTTCCTGCCTGCTTGGGATGCAAATTCTGTCTTATGTGGAATGGATCAATCTCTTGGAGGAACGTGCCTGTTTTTAATTGTGTTGAGTAGAGGTGACTATGTACGGTAGTTTTGTGAAAGAATGTTGTGAACGCATGGCAGAACTCAATTGATTTTTCATTTAAAAAAATTTAGGTGGTTTCATGGACATCTGTCTGGGAAAGAAGCAGAGAAATTATTAACCGAGAAAGGAAAACACGGTAGCTTTCTTGTGCGGGAGAGCCAGAGCCACCCTGGAGATTTTGTTCTCTCTGTCCGAACTGGAGATGACAAAGGGGAGAGCAATGACGGCAAGTCTAAAGTGACCCATGTTATGATCCGCTGTCAGGTAAAACCCGGATTGAACTGTGGGTCTGGTGAAACGTCATCTTTGGGTGGTTTTTTGGCTGGGAGAAGACCGACACCATTACTTCCAAAGTCATTTAGTTAAGGGCTTCTACACTTTTAGTACCTTGTTAATTATAACTGTTTCATCATTTCCGAACTTTATTAAATTACTTATTTCCTCTCTATCTCTGGCAGATTAAGTCATGCCTCAGTACGTCACCTTCTGCCCTGCAGTATCTTTTTTTTTTTCCTTTGGCTGCATCACGCAGCTTATAGGATCTTAGTTCCCCGACCAGGGATTGAACCTGAACCCTTGGCAGTGAAAGCACCGAGTCCTAACCACTGGACTGCCAGGGAATTCCCAGCCCTGCAGTATCTCAGTCTGTGCTTGGTTACAGCTGGAGTCTGCCTCTGTCTTAATTTCTAAAGCTATGGCCTCAGCTTCTCCCTTGGGTCAGCACAGTCTAGCCTGTGACTACATGTACTTTCATATTATAGAATTCTGGTTAAGGCTGGGAGAACTGAACTCACCATTTCTTGTTTTTAATGTGATGGCTAGACCAGGGAGGTTGGTTCTCAGTCAACTACATCAAACTTTGTTTTGACATAGTTTCCTAAATAGCAACTGTCTATTCACTTATTGCTTCGGTTTTTCAATAAGATTAAAAAAAAAAAAACCAAAAAAACCCAGCTTTATTGAGATATAATTCACACACCATACAATTCACCCTTTTAAAGTGGACAATTTGGTGGTTTTTAGTATATTCACAAATTAGGCAGCCAACAACGTTAATTCCAGAACATTTTCATCACCCCAACAAGAAACCCTGGGTTCATTACCAGTCCCTCCCCATTTTTCCCCCTCCCCCCAGCTCTTGGCAACCGCTAACCTCTTTGTTTCAATGGATTTGCCTATTTTGTATATTTTATATAGATGGAATCATGTAATATGTGGCCTTTTGTGACTGACTTCTTTTACTTAGCATGTTTTTCAAGGTTTATCCATGTTATAGCATGTGTCAGTAAACTCTTTATTGGCAAACATTTTGTTGTATGGATATATACCACATTTTGTTTATCCATTAAAAAATTAATGGGCATTTTGGGCCATTAATTATTATGAATAATGCTGCTATGAATATTTATATACATTTATGTATTTATCATTTTGTGGTATTCTCTGTTTGATGAGCCATCATGTTCATATTTTCTTTTAATTTATACTTTCCTTTAGTTCTTTGAATATATTTATACTAGCTGGTTTAAAGTCGTTGTCTGGGCTTTCTCAAGGACAGTTTCTGTTGAATGCTTCCCACCCTCCCCCCCACCCCCAAGTATGGACCATATTTTCTTGTTTCTTTGCATGTCTCATAAGTTTTTGTTGGAAACTAGGCATTTTAAATAATATAATATAAATCCTTTGCCCTCCTTTCTCAGGCACTATTATTTGTTGTTGCTACTTTTTCTTGTTCCTGTAGTTGTTGTTGCTGTTTGTGTGTTCAGTGACTTTCCTGTCTTTGTCTTGCGTGGCCACTGAAGTCTTTGCTTGGGTAGCTTAGGGATCAGTTAATGATTGAACAGAGATTTCCTTAAATGCCTTGAAACATTAAATCTCCCAGCCTTTGCCAGGGAGGCTCTGTGTGTGTGTGTGTGTGTGTGTGTGTGTGTGTGTGTTGGGGCACGACTGCCTTCAGTGCTCTGGCACCTTAAAACTCTGCCTTAGTCTTCACTTCCTGCTTGCACAGAACCTCAGGATGAGCTAGACGTAAAGATTAGGGCCTTCCTGGATCTTTCCTGAACTTCACACAGCCATGCACGGGCACATGCACATGTCCTTCTAGATTCTCAAGGATATGTTGGAGGTTTTCAGAGCCCCGTGTGGACAATGTCTGGATTTTCCTTTTAAGTTTTTGATCAATCTCTTATTTGCCCTGACTGGTATTGCTGCCTTAGGCCACTGTGATATTAAACAATTGCTGCTGATTGTTTTTGGGAGATCCCCTGAAGGCCGGCTGAGTAAGCTGTAAGTCAATCAAATAAAGACAAGCTCTGAAAATAAGGCTTTCCCAGGGAGCTGCTAAACAGATCAGACAGTGATAATTGTCTAGGGATAGGTCTGGAAAGGGCTCCAAATCCATCTGTCTACTCCAGTTATGCTAAGCTGCTTTGTTTTCACAGCTACTGTGGTTATGAGACTATTGGTTTTCAAGGCTACCAAGAAGCTGGGGAGAGGTAGGTGGGAATAGGGCAAGTTAAAAGGCCACAATTTGTTGTTCTCATCAAGGTCCAATCTTTTTCTTGAATAAATGCTCCTTGAACTTTATTGGTTAATTTTCAGAGATCTGAAAAAGTTGATGACAATTTTTGCCAGGGTTCTTGTTACTTTTGTGAAAGAGCAGAGTTTCAGAGGTCCTTACTCTGTCATTCTGAAAGTGCTTCTTCCCCCCTCACTCGATTTATTTTTAAATAAAAGGTCATACCCAAATATCTTCATGTATCATTTCTAGGGTTTTGTATTTTCTAAGTTTAACCATTTTCCTGTTGTTTTCCTGAAACAGCCTATTCTGGTCTCCTTGTCAGAAAAAATTTCCTGGTCTCTGTTTATAATTTCCCTTTTAAATTTTCATTAGAAGATGAAAGTAAAGGCTTGTATATTGGACTTCAGTGCTGCCTCACCAGCCTTAGAGCTTGTTGTGTTTCAGAGAGAAGTAGTTATTTATCTTCTGTTCAGCAGCCTTGTGTGTAGTCACTTAGCCTAGAGTATAAGTAAATAGTAAATATGGTTTTTCTTTTTTTTTTTCTAACTATTTAGTTAACCTATGAGGGAGAAACTTTTTTGTGGCCTAGTTAATGTTGGATACTTATTTAGAGCTTCTCACACCTCACAATGAACTCTTTTACATTGGATCTGCTTCTCCATTTTCATCATCTTTGTTGCTTCCCTTTCTTTGTGCTCTTACAGCTCTTCAATCTTTCCATTATTGGGGGAGAGTTAGTCTCTGTACTTGAGTTGGGAAAAACAGTAATTTAACATAAAGGTCATGAACATAATTTTTTTTTTTGTCTTGAAAGGAACTGAAATATGATGTTGGTGGAGGAGAACGGTTTGACTCTTTGACAGATCTCGTGGAGCATTACAAGAAGAATCCTATGGTAGAAACATTGGGCACAGTACTACAACTCAAGCAGGTAAGCATTTTGGAAAGCTAAACTCCCCCTCCTTATAGAGTTTAAGAAGTCCGAACATAGAATATTCCAAACAGACAGAAGTAGAATAGTATCGTGAACCTCCATGTACCCATCACCCAGCTTCAATTATGATCAACTCATCAAATCTTGTTTCATTTATTACTCCACTCACTACCTTCTTCTTGTAGTATTTGGAAACAAATGTAGATAGTACATCATTTTCATGATTATCTCCGTATGTAATTCTAAAAGGCCTTATGGAGTTTTTAAAGCAAAGTTTTTATCAAATTTTCATTGTAGATGCACCTTTGGTTACCTTTAGGTGATCATACCTTTACATTTTGGAGTTATTGCTGTTTCAAAGCTCACACTTATTACTTAGTGGCAAATGATACCATCTCTAACATTGTGGTCTATTTATAAAGAAAAATAGGTTTGAATTTATATCAGCAAAGTGTGCGGAGATTGAAGAAACATATATTTCGTGAAAGAACAGAAAGGAAAGTGAAACTCTATTTGAAAACATTTACTGTGAACTTCCTGTCCTTGCCTCTATGAACACCAACATAGAAGTCTTTTTTTTTTTTTGCATTAACACTTTTTTCTGTAATACTTTCTTCATTTCACACCAACTGCTGAATTTGATTAGCCCCTCAACACAACTCGTATCAATGCTGCTGAAATAGAAAGTCGGGTTCGAGAACTAAGCAAATTAGCTGAGACCACAGATAAAGTCAAACAAGGCTTTTGGGAAGAATTTGAGGTAAGTTTTTAAAAAAAATTTTTTTTACATGATTTATTAAATCCTGTTCTTAATGGAAGAGAAGTTGGTTTTATGTTTGGGATTGGATCTGAAAGACTCGGATCTGCGTCTTTTCTTAATTTGGCCATTGATTGACATGGAACAAGTTGCTGAGGGGGCTTTTTCAAACAGAGCTGCATTATGTTCTGGGAGAAGGGAGTTGGCAGTTAATATTACATGGATGAGCCAATAGCTCCATTTGGGTCTTTTGGTTTGGACTGCTGGCAAAACCCCAGAAAAAGAAAAGAATCTAATTCTTTGGAAGATTTCCAGCATTGGCTGTGGTCTTTAGAAAGAATCTATAGCTTTACTGCAGGGAATAAGTGAAAGACAGTTATCTCGTGGTGGCTTTAATCTGGGAGTTGAAATTTATATCTTTGAGAGGTTAAGGGAACTGATTTCTTTCCTGAAACCAGCTTGGGTAGGAGAATGTCCCCAGTGGGAGTGGGCTGTGTTCCTCTTGCACTGAAGTTTGTCACCTGCCAACTCATTGTAATCTTATTCTCTCCGTTATCATCCCTGTGACAGAAAACTTCGTCAAAAACAATTTTTTTTGTGTGTGTGCCATATTTACCTTCATAGTTATTCTTAGCATGTAGCACACAGTGCCTGGTACACAGCAGAAACTCCATAAATGTTTGTTGAATGAGTATTTGCATTTAGCTAATATTTATGTTATTTTATTAATACTACTCTGTTTATGGGAATGATTATTCCATACTTTTTGTAGGACTTTAGAATTCATAAATATTTGTGGAATGAATGAACAAATGAATGGCCACACGAAGTCCTTTTAACCACAGTATGTCAGATCAACTTGGTGAGATATTATTTCCATTTTACAGATGAGGAGCCTCAGACTCAGGGAGGTTAAGTAAATTGTCCAACTTCTGTACCACGAATATTGATTAAATTGCAGCACTGAGGATGTGTACAGAATAGAACAGTCATGGTCATTGCTGAACATTGCTAACCAGGGACTTGACCTCACATTTATTCTTTTTTCCAGCATTGGGTTAGTCACCAAGGACACCATGGTGAACAAGATGGACAGGGTTTCGTCTTTAAGGAGCTTTGAGTTGAGAGAGGGATAAGTACAGAAATTTTAGAAATCTTACATCAAAATTTGAATGAAAAGCCTATTTTTAAAAACTTTTTATTATGCAAAATTTCAAATATATACAGAAGCAGAGTGAATTGTATAATTATAGCAATATATACCTATCACTCAGCATTAACAATTGATGATATCTGGCCAGTCTTTTTATTTTTTATAAATTAAATTTATTTATTTATTTATTTATTTTTGGCGGCATTGGGTCTTCGTTGCTGCACATGGGCTTTCTCTAGTTGTGGCGAGCAGGGGCTACTCTTTGTTGAGGTGTGCGGGCTTCTCGTTGCGGTGGCATCTCTTGTTGTGGAGCACGGGCTCTAGAGCACAGGTTCAAAAGTTGTGGTACATGGGCTTAGTTGCTCCGTAGCATGTGGGATCTTCCTGGACCAGCAATCACACCTGTGTCCCCTGCATTGGCAGGCAGATTCTTAACCACTGCACCATCAGGGAAGCGCCTGGCCAGTCTTTTTAAACTATACCCCACTTAACTCCCCCAGCCCTGGCTTATCTTGAAGCAAATCCCAGATGTTATTTCATCTGTAACTATTTCATTAAAAAAAATTATAACCAGAATATCATTATCACTCCTAAAACTATTAACAATAATTTCTTAATATTAACACATTATCAGTCACTGTTCACATTTTCTTGATAACACACACACACACACACACACACACACACACTTGCAGATTGTTTGAATTGGGAAGTGTTTTTTCCCCACTTGATTATGAAAAAAATTTTGAATATAAAATAGATTTGTATAAAGAACCCCCATGTACTATTACCAGTTTCACCAGTTACCCCTGATATCACATGAAATATCATAAATATTTCAGTATTCCTGGAATTCTTAAAAAATTAACCAAAACACTACTACCACATCTAAAAAAAGATAATAAAAATTCATCAAATAGCTAGTCATTGTTCCAATTAGGATAGCTATCTTTTTTTTTTTTTAATTTGTTTGTTGTTGGATCATTTTTCAAATAAGTTCCCCGTGGATCTCTTTTTTTAAACTCTGTTTTTTTTTGTCTTGTTTTGTTTTGTTTTGTTTTGCCGTGAGGTTTGTGGGATCTTAGTTCCCCAATCAGGGATCGAACCTGGGCCCTTGACAGTGAAAGTGCAGAGTCCTAACCACAAGACCACCAGGGAATTCCCACTGTTTTTAAAATCTTAAGCCTCTTTATATTCTTACTCTCCTTTCAGCCTCTCTATTCCATCCTTTCCCCTCCCTTCCTTTCTCTTCCACTCCCTTTTCTTCTCGCTCTGTATTAGTCCATTCAGCTGATATAACAAAATACCATAGACTGGGTGGCTATACACAACTGAAATATATTTCTCAGAGTTCTCTAAATTCTGGAGTTCTGGAGGCTGGATCTGAGATCATGGTGCCAGTATGGTCCGGTGAGGGTCCTCTTCCAGATTGGCAACTTCTCATTGTATTCCCTCCTGACAGAAGGGGTGAGGGAGCTCTGTGGACCTTGTGTATGAGGGCACTAATCCCATTCATGAGGGCTCCACCCTCCTGACCTAATCACTTCCCAAAGGCCTCACCTTCTAATACCATCACCTTGGGCATCAGGATTTCAACATAGGAATTTTGGGGAGACACAAACATTCAGACCATAGGACCCTGCTTTTTGTTACTGTTTTTGTTATTGGAGAAAGCAGGTCCTTTCCAGAGAGTTACTTACGATCTGGATTTTTCTGAGTGTGTCTCTGTGGTGGATTTTAACACCTTTCTCCCCTGTATTTCTTGTAAGTTGATCTATCTAGACACTTTGTTAGATCCGGTTTTTCTTTGGCAAGACTACATATGAGATGGTGTGTCAGGAGGTGCTTATGTCCTGTTGCGTCTCTTTATTTTCTAAGCAGCAACTGATAATTATTGCCTAGATCCATTCACTTATAAGGTGTGTAATAACTTTATCATTCGTCATTAATATCTGGAATATTTCTATAAAGATAAGCTTTTTGTCACCAAGGCAGGATATACACTTGATTCTTTCCTGTTTACTAAGTAGTTTTAAAAATAGCGTTCTCCAAAAAAAGTTTTTTTTATCAATATGTACTCATGGATTTTTTAAACATATTTAGTGTGCTTCTATCTATGGCATTTATTATCACTTCTTTTGCTCAAATTATTTTAGCTTTGACCAGTGGGAGCTTCTGCAAGCTGGCTTCTACTCCTTCCTATACAACTCTGGTAGTTTTTGCTAGATTCCTTACTTTCTGGTGTAATAAGTTGTTACAGTGCAATACATTTCCCATGTCAGAACTGGAATCAGTCATTTCTCCAAGGAGTGAGTTAGCTTTTATCTCATTTTCCTCCCTTTCTTCCTTCCTTCTCTTTCTTCCTTTCCTGGGAAGTGGTATTTAGAGACTACAGTCTGGGAGCCAGAAGTGTTTATTGTTGTCAGGTTGGTTATTTCCATCTCAATGGGTGGAGCTAGAAAAAATTGTTTTCTTGAAATAAATTATGAGTCCAAATGATACTTCCAATTCAAATTTAGGACTCAAGACTAGTAAGACTTCCGTTACCCCCAATAATATCATTACTGAAAACAGTTTAATTTTTTTTTTTTTTTTTTTTTCGGTATGCGGGCCTCTCACTGTTGTGGCCTCTCCCGTTGCGGAGCACAGGCTCCGGACGCGCAGGCTCAGCGGCCATGGCGCATGGGCCCAGCCGCTCCGTGGCGTGTGGGATCTTCCCGGACCTGGGCACGAACCCGTGTCCCCTGCATCGGCAGGTGGACTCTCAACCACTGCGCCACCAGGGAAGCCCAACAGTTTAATTTTTTTTCCGGCTTTTATTTTTAAATCCTTAGGGTAGATCCTTCAGAGATGTATAGTCAAATTACTGTGCTTTCAACTCATTTGTAATAGTTCTTCTCTATGTGGTTATATACTAACTGGATATACAGCTAGGTTATTTGTTTCATTTTATGTTTGGATTTCAGAAATTTCTTTCTATAAAATTTTATTTACAATTATATAAAATATTGCCTTTGATTCTAAAGTCAAATATAAAAAGTACATTCAAAGAAGTTTATCTTCTATCCCTGGCTTTTCCTCCTTATATTTATAGCCATTTAAAAAAAAGTTGAAGTTCATTATTACCTTTCAAAAAGTATAAGCAAATATATATCCGTAATTTCATAACCCATCCTTTCATGGATAAATAGTAGCATAATTTTACATACTTCTTTCCAACTTCTTTTTTTTATTACATTGGAGATCACTCCACAGTAGTATCTACAGATAGTCTTCATTCATTTTTACTGCACAGTACTCCACTGTGTGGATGTACCATAGTTTATTCAACCTATTGATGAGCATTTGGATAGTTTCCAAATATATTACAAAGAAGATACAATGCATAGCCTTGTGCATGCATATTTTTCTCTTTTTGCTGATTATTGTTAATATTAACATTTTTTTGATATTCTGTGTTAAAAAAAAAGTGCTGATTGTTACTCATCTTTAATTTTTTTTGTTTGTTTGTTTGTTTTTTTTTTGCCGGCCGTGTGGCTCGCGGGATCTCAGTTCCTGATCAGGGATTGAACCCAGGCCACAGCAGTGAAAGTGCCAAACCTAACCAACTACACCACCAGGGAACCCCCTACTCATCTTTAATTTTTATTATATATCCTACATGATTTTGGTTAGCATATTTAAAGTCTGAAAAGTATTTTTAATTAAAATTAAAAGATATCAAACCTTTTTGGTAAATATAAGAAGTGAGCTAGGGGCTTCCCTGGTGGTGCAGTGGTTAAGAATACGCCTGCCAATGCAGGGGACACGGGTTCGAGCCCTGGTCCGGGAAGATCCCACATGCCGCGGAGTAGCTGGGCCCATGTGCCACAATTACTGAGGCCCAGGCACCTAGAGCCCATGCTCCGCAACAAGAGAAGCCACCACCATGAGCAGCTCACGCACCGCAACAAAGAGTAGCCCCTGCTTGCTGCAGCTAGAGAAAGCCCGACGCAGCAACGAAGACCCAAAGCAGCCAAAAATAAATAAATTAATTAAATTTAAAAAAAAAGTGAGCTATTTTTAAAAAATTATTATTTATTTATTTATTTTTGGCTGCATTGGGTCTTTGTTGCTGAGCGCAGGCTTTCTCTAGTTGTGACGAGTGGGGGCTACTCTTCATTGCGGTGTGCGGGCTTCTCATTGCAGTGGCTTATCTTGTTGCAGAGCACAGGCTCTAGGTGCGCGGGCTTCAGTAGTTGTGGCTCGCGGGCTCTAGAGCACAGGCTCAGTAGTTGTGGCGCACGGGCTTAGTTGCTCTGCGGCATGTGGCATCTTCCTGGACCAGGGCTCGAACCTGTGTCCCCTGCAGTGGCAGGCAGATTCTTAACCACTGTGCCACCAGGGAAGTCCCAGTGAGCTATTTTGTAATCTAGTCCCATTTTTATGTTACACTTCATAATAGCTGAGGCCATCATTTGCACAGACCACTTTTCCTATAAAGTGACTATGAACTTTAAAAAAATTACAGCAGCAAATTTGGTATCTGGTGCAGTGGTGGATTGTTTAAGTTCACTTAGGCAATGCTTAGAGAAACAAAGTCAGACCTTCTTACAGCTTGTGGCAGTAGGGAGTTTTTTATGATCCCTTTGGCGGGGTCAGGATAGAACTTAGAAGGAAATCCTAGCCTGACTTTTCTGGCCATGGAAAAAGGTTGATTCTAAACGCTGACCTGATGGTTTCAGTCCGTGACATCTGAAATTCAGTTCATCTTTTATACATTATTAACAACAAAATGGGGGAAAACTGAGTTGGCTTTCGGGGGAAATGGAAAAAAACAAGATCACATCTGTACTCTACTAAGTCCTCTGTAGATGTCAGGCTGGGGTGATAAATTGTCAGGCACTAAGTCAGGGCATTAACGTTTCACTTAAACTGAAGCTAGATCCAAATAGCTGATGGCCTGCTTTCTAGATCTCTTATGTACCTGCTTCTTAAATCCAGTCAGTTTTCAAAAAATTGCCCTTTAAGGTTGTGGCCAGGGGAATAAGGCTGAGAACAGAATGAACCATTATAGAAGAACTTAGGTATGTGGAAGCAGAGACTCATTAAAATCTAAATCCTCTGAAGCTGAAGTTTGATCCAACAGCAAGGCATTAATTATTTTAGTGATTGTACCTTAGTTGTTTCCCAGAAGGTGATAAATTTGGGATCAGTTCCTTCTTACTGTGTGTTCTGATGGTCTTTAAAGTGAACCAAAGCTCTAAATTGCAATGCCACTGATAATTAAACTCTGATAGCTATGTTTTGTTTGTCTGTATGCCCGGCTTCTCGTTTTCTGTGAAACTCTTTGTGTTCTTTTGGGTAATTTTCCCCTAGAAGACACTTACAAATTACTTCCGATTTTGATGCATCTTAAAATACGAAGTCTCTTGTGAAGCTCTTTGGTTCTTTTCTCCTTTGCTCCTGAAATAAATTCAGGTTGGTGGTTTTCTTCAAGGATATGTGGTATGGTCAAAACATTGCAAACCCAAGTTTTTAATTTTTCCTATAGAGTCCCCATTTTTTTTCCTTTCTTTCCCCAATTTTTTTTACTGTGGTAAAATGAGATTGTCCTTTTCTGTAAACATCTTTTGTCTCCTGCATATCTCTGCCATGACTGTAAAGAAGTGGAAAGTATTTCTAGATTTGTTGAAATGAAGTAAAGTTCTGTCAAAATGAGATGGACACTAAATAACTGATCAGGCAGGTTTTGATCCTGCAATTTTGTCCCTTCGTTGTGCAAGTTACCCGAAACCTGAATTCAGCCCTTGTGTGTCTCTGTGAGAGGCATATCGCATGGCTGCATTTGTAGGGTATCTGCCCTCTCTGTGCCTGTTCTTCCCTTTTGAGTCTCTAGACCTGAGTTGCCAAGGGGCACTGTGAGCTGAGCCTGGACGTCATCTAACTGCAGGACCCAAGCTGAGGATGGAAATCTTGCTGTTGATAGTCCTTCGGCTGCCAGACTTTGCCTTCACCCTCCTCTTCCATCTCACTGCCCCCTCTGTATCCAGAACCTCGGCTCTCCACACACCTGCTTCGTTCTTCTTTCCCTGCGGAAGGTTTCTTTGCTTCTTGACTTACGAACTTTACTTCTTACCCCTTTCAGATATTGAAACTGGCAACTTTCAGTCATTGTATCAAAGTCTCAGCGATTTTCACTGGCTCAGACGCCATCCATCTCTGGTCCAAGGACAGCATCACATAGAACAAAGACATCTTCATGGACCACTGTGTTTGGGGAAAAATAGTTCTCAGATGAAGGTTATAGGGAGTTGGGCAGACATCCCCAAAATATCTCCCCCAAACAGTAGCCATTGGTGGTGGCAGTGATTAATTTGTTCATTCATTTAACAAATATTTATTAAGCACAGACTCTATGCTGGAGTCTCTGTTCTAGGTTCTGGGGATGTAGTAGAGAACAAGTCATAGTCTTTATCCTTGTGGAGTCAATTGGGAGAGACAGACAGTAAACAAAGAAGCAGGTAAGTATTCATTATGTGAGATGGTGATAAGTGTTGTGAAGAAAAGAAAGTAGGGGAAGATAAAAAGGGTGTGCTGATGGGGGCATCACCATTTTACATAGAGCTCTCTGACAGAGTGGCATTTGAGTGGAGACCTGATGGAAATAACGGAGCAAGGCATGCAGATAACCTCAGGAAGAACATTCCAGGCAAAGGGAACAGCAAGTGCAAAGGCCCTGAAGTGGGAATGTGCTTAATGCACGTGGTGCACAATCAGCGGACAGGCCAGTACTATCAGAGAAGGGTGAGCAAGAGGGAAACGTAGGTGGAGCCATAACGGAGGGGTCAGATCCCATGGGGCACTGTGGTCAGGGTGAAGCTGTTGGCTTTTACTTGGAGTAAGATGGAAAATCTAAGGAGAGTTTTGAGCACAGGCGTGAGGTGATCACTCAGGTTGCCACATGGAGGACAGTCTGTAAGGGGAAGGACAGAAGCAGCGAGATGGGCAGGGAGGCAAATTGCAATAATTTGAACAGAGAAATAATGTTGGCTTTGACCAGGGCAGCAGCAGCGGAGGTGCTTGAGAACTTGAGACTTTTTTGAAGGTAGAATTGTCAGTATTTGAAGGTAGAGTTGACAGATTGTATGGTTAAGACAGAGGTGAGGCAGGATAAGGTGAAAGTTTTTGGCTTGAGCGATTAATTAGTAGGATGGAGTTACGGTTTGCTTAGAGGGGGAAGAATGGAAGGAATGGGTTTGGGGGAGACTCGGAGGGATGAGTTTTGGGGGAAACTGGGAGGGATGGGTTTTGGGGCAAGTGATCAACTTACGTTTTAGACATGTTAAAGTTTGAACTGCCTATTACATACCTAATGGGAATATGATTCTTCAGCTAATTCAATTGTGTTACAGGTGGGATTGTACTAGAATGTTCTTCCTTCCTCACGTCACCTTGCTAACGTCTCTTCACTCTTCAGTTCCCAGCATCAGGGTCATTTGTCATTTTCTCAGGGAAACCTCCTTGATCCCTGTCCCTATGCCTGGATTGATTCTTCCTGTTATATGTGCACATAGCAGCAGATCCTTTCCTTTGTAGAGTTTACCATCCTTGGAATTCATGAATAATTTGTGTAGTTATTGGTTTAATGTTTGTTTCTTGTCACTGTGAATCCACAGAAGCAGATGGCGTTACGAGGTCTGTTGGAATAAAAAGAGGTCTTGTTCAAATGAAACTGTTGGTGAAAAAATAAAGAGACAAACTTTGATCCTGCTGTTTTATGTCTGCTGTGTGCATATTATCTAAAAAAATAGTCCGGGTCAGTCTGTGGGCCTCACAAGGACAGATAGTCCTGTTTTGTTCACTGTAGCCCCAGAATCCAGCAGAGAGCCTGGCACACAGGAGGCACAAAATAAGTATTTGTGTTGTGTTGAATCTGAGCTGTTTTCCATAGCAAGAGAGACTTGTATTGGCTTCAGACCCTTTGCTTATATTCAATAGGGAACAGCTTTCTGATGCTTAAAAAGTGTGGAGGAATGTTCTAGGCTTTGCTTTGAGATGTTCGTCTTTATTCCCATGCAGTTTTCATTTGGAGCCCCTGTTTGAGGCTTGGTGAATGCACGTTTTAGTCTCTGAGACCCCTCTACACACTTGCTTAAAAGGATGTCATTCAGGGTCGCAGTAATGAATTTCAGGCAGATTTTAGTTTTGAACCCTCTGTTTCTGATTAAAAAAAAAAACACAGTACACACAGACAAACCTTCCACAACACCTTTTTAACTGGGGTTCTATTTTCTCAGCTCTTTAAAGCTTATTTTCCTTAGTAATTGGATTTTTTTTTTTAAAGCCCAGCCTCCTTCTGTTATACAAGCCTCTCTTCCCTGTCGTGGTCTGAAGCTGTGCTCCGTTTGCACGGGCATCGCAGGCATTTCTCTGAAAGCCACACAGATGTCCTGGATTCCACCAGCAGCTCTGCCAACCGACAGAGGAGCTAGTGCCTTTCTTCAAACCCACAAATTCTACTTGGAGATAGTTAGGTTTTATGGAGACAAGGCTTTAACTGCACCCCAAAGCTGTGTCTCAAAAAATAATTCTTGCTGGTGATCTCTAGTGGAAATCTTCTGCTTGGTGACTAAGCAAAGCCATATTGAACAGCTACCCCAACCAGGGCTCCAGCCTCATGATTAAAAATGCTCCGGGAGGGCAGCCTTGAACTGTCACCAGGCTTTTCCATCCAGGCCTGAGCTCCCGGCTGCTTGATAGAAGGGCTGCTCCCTTCTGGTGGGCAGAGCATCACAGTGGCTAAAGGGTTTTATTCCGCAAGCCCCATTCTGGAGAAATTCCTTTGTTTCCTTTGAACTATTTCTCTTTCAGCCCACTCCATCCACCCCCCCGCCCGCCCTTGCTTTTGTTCTGTGCCCCTCCAGTGTCAGGTTTTTCTCTTTAGAGTTGTTTTCATTTGCTGGAGATGCTTGACATCTTTACAGAGAACTGAAGAACCGAAGGTGCTTCCAGGTGCTTTCACATCTCTGCTGTACCTTCCCCTTTGCCTTTGAACAACCTTGCTGCTTTCCACACTGTGGGCCTGTGCTGCAGCCTCCATTTCTTCTTAGCCCCTTTCTTTTTTAACCTTGGAATGTGACAGCCCACAGTATGCTGAAGTAACACTTTGAGAAGACACCAGTGGCTTTCTTATTAAGATTAAAAAATAGTCTTTTCTCTGGCCTCTTTCTTCCGTGAGCCGCTCTTGAGACAGCTGTCCAGTTCCTCATTCTCACCATTTTCTTGTTTCTCTGATCCGCAGCGGCATGTGCCTGGTTTATTCCTTCCTCCCCTCCCTTGTGCTCTTCTTGCTGTTTGTTGCTTTTTCTTCTCCCAACCAGTTAACTCTGGTGGTCCTCCAAGACGTGGTCTGGGCCCTCTGCTTATCTTGCTTTAAACTTGCTCTTCACTGAGGAGCACATCCATTTTCACCCTCCTCTGATGACCGCTAAGTTTGTGTTGCTTCCGGGCTCTGGCTCTACCTTTTTTTTTTTTTTTTGTGGTACGCGGGCCTCTCACTATTGTGGCCTCTCCCGTTGCGGAGCAACAGGCTCCGGATGCGCAGGCTCAGCGGCCATGGCTCACGGGCCCAGCCGCTCTGCGGCATGTGGGATCTTCCCAGACCGGGGCACGAACCCATGTCCCCTGCATCGGCAGGCGGACTCTCAACCACTGCGCCACCAGGGAAGCCCTGGTTCTACCTTTTGAATTGTGCCTTCCACACTTCTTCTTGGCTGTAATAGCTCTTCAAACTCAAGCATTCACAACCAGACCTGTTATTTTGTTATTTTCCCCTTCAGACCAAATATACCCTTTTACTTCTCATCTCTGGTGGTTGTCCTGTGTATTCTCTGACCCTGTAGGCTGGAATCCTCAGAGCATCCCTTAACTCATCTTTCTCCCATACCTTGCCATTCACCAGGTCTGGTTGATTTTTCTTTCCTAGTTGTCTTTGTGGTCTTAGAGGAAGGAAAGAAATTAGCATTTATTGTCTGCTTGGTGCTGCATTTTGGGCTAGGGAAATCATCTCATTGCATCCCCAGATCTTATGCGGTAGGTAGATCTTGTGTCCCTGGGTGCTCTGAGAGATCAAGGCACCTGCCCAGGACTGCCCAGGTGGGCAGCAGCAGAGACAGGAGTCTCGCCTGATGCCAGGGGTGCAGGCTCTCATCGCCTCACAAGACACCAGCTGCCCTTTTACTCTCGGCCTCTGCCCTTCCATTCGCCCTTCATGCTAATCTACTCTCAGCATTTCTCCTGTCACTCTTCTGCTCAAAAACCTTCAGTGGCTCCCGATTTCCCACCAGAGGCATAGCATTTTCATTTTGAATATGAAGACACTGAAGCCCAGAAGAAGGGAGAAAGTTGTCCCCAAGGATGTGGCTAGCAAGTAGTTGGCTGTGGTTTGAACTTCCAGAACTTCTGACTCTAAGTCTACCGTGCTGTGCTTCTCAGCTGTTGAAGATCTCCCGCCCAGTTCTCAAGGCCCCCCATCTCCCCACCTAACCTCATTTCCCACACTGACAGAACTCAGCTTCCAGGCCCTTTGACCAGTTTCCTTCACCCTAACTCTGAGGCCACTAACTCTGGCCTCTTAGCCACCTTTGCTTATGTCCCTAACTTGCTGGGATGTTTTCCTCCCTTCCTTGTACCCATCTTAGCCCCTCACTTGCCTCAGGCCTCACCTCCTCCCAGAAACCTGCTTCACTTAGTTTTCATGGATCTCACTCCCTAAATTCCACACCACATAATTAATTACACACTTAATCATAGATTATTAATGATAGATTTGTCTTGTACTGTTTGCTGCTGTTTCCTATGTCAGAACCTCTTCTCCTCTGGGGACCGTGTCTTCTAGATTTGTTTTTCTACTTCACCTTGTTGGAGGAAGGAGGTGACTTAACTTCAAACAAGCACCTGGAAAGGAACCAAATCTTGGATTGGTTTTGTCCCTCACGGTGCTTTGTAAGTGCTTGTCCATCAGTTGGGACCTTCTCTGGTGATGAGAATCTCCAGCTGCCCTTTCACTCCTGGATGATGCCGCAGACTCATTGGGGACGAGCCTCCCCAACTCCACCGTGGGGAAGTGGTGACAGGCCGTGCAGCATGGCATCTGGAAGTGGGGGCTTTCACCTGCTGGTGGTGCCTGGTAACACCACAGAGTTTGCAGTAAAGAGGACGGAGTGAGAATTCTAGTGTTCCTCTGTGCGGAGGGCAGATGCCAAAGGGAAACAGAAGTTCATTCAGACCGGGAAGAAGGCCCAGTCTGGCGCCTGTCTACGTGGTTACTGCTGTCTTATTATTTGTGGCCCCCACCAGAGAGGCCATCTGCCTGACAGCCGTCCTCAGCCCTCTTTCTCTCCTTCAGGTGACCAGCCGTGAGTGGGGTAGGGGGAGAGTTAATAGGAGCTTTTACATTTTTATCTTTTTATAATTTATAAAAACGTTCTTTTATTATTGAAGTTTTCACACACGCCAAAGTTGAGAAAACAGGACGATGGACCTTCTTTTTCCCAACACTCAGCTGTAACACTTATCAGTATTTTGTTGATCTTGTCTCCTCCCCTTGTAGCTTTGTTTTTTTGTTTTGTTGTTGTTTGTGGCCACCTAGCGCAGCATGTGGGATCTTAGCTCCCCGACCAGGGATCAAACCAGTGCCGCCTGCAGTGGAAGCGTGGAGTCTTAACCACTGGACCGCCAGGGAAGTCCCTGTAGCTTTGTTTGTAAAAATACTGTACAGTTTGGTCTGGCCTTAATGATTAGTGGCGTTATTTTTTTTTCCCTTAGCAATTTGTCCCTGTTGCTCAGAGCAGTGCAGGCAAATGGTTCTCAGGCCACTGTCCTGGCACATGGGGCTGCCTGGCTCTGCCCATTCATTTGTTGTTTGTCTGTCTTTCTTTGATCCTGTTTCTCCACTTGCATTCGTGACATTCTGGTCAAGAGCCGGTTCCAGTGGTCTTTAATCAGAGGACTTTGGAAGCCTGTGAGGGTCTCTTTTGGTCATCACGGTGACTGGGGGTGCTGCTACTGGCATTTAGGCTGGAGGCTGGCAGGGGTCCAGGTGTGGGGAGCACAGATGTTCAACAGCCATAGCTGTGAGGGACCGTTCTGCATTGTGAACACCTGTTCCATCCACACTCGGTCATGCTGCTGGGCACGCCTAATGTACGATGTGGATTGGGGATTGCCTTTCTCTTCATACCTTTTATAAACGCTTAAAAGTTTGATATAATCCATTTGTTGATCACCGTTGATTCATGTAATCAGGTGACTGTAACTAGCCTCTGGTCCTTTCTGAGGGTTCATCCTTGGTTGCAAACCCTTTGGTTGTTTTACGTGGGAAAATGGGGTATCTTGCAGCCTGTGCCCCAGCTTTCTCGTTGCCTGTCCCACGCCTTATCACTGGCATCCTGCCAGGCCCAGTGGAGAATGGGGATGGAGACAGTGACATTCAGCCGCAGGTCATTCACAGCTTTTGGTGCCCTGGGGGCAGCTGAGAGGGAGGTTGTAGAAGATCATCCTTGAAGGGATTGTAAACTCCTGGGGGCAGGGCTTGGTGGCTATTCTCCTGCCTCTTCCGGCCATCAGCCTGCTGCTGCTGGGGAGGAAGCGCCCCTTAGCAGGCGGTAGCTGATTATCTCGGGTGCAGTCGGGGAGCCTCTGCAGGCAGAACATGGAAAGTGACAACTTCTGAGTTCTTTTTATTTTCAGTCTCACTCGAGATGGATGGCAGCCTTCCACTGTGGGAAATGAAATGTGTTCAGGCAACTTGGGCCCCAGGCGCAGATGAGAATGGGCTAATGGGCACGGAGGAAGGAGCGGGGCTGGAGGGGGAGAGGCACACTGTTAGTCATTACTAATCCGTGACAGCTGCCAGCCAGCCGCTGACAGTTAGCACCCTACTGCGCCTGGGACACAGGGCCTCTGGGCCTGTCCTTTCTGGAACACTCCAGGGCCCAAACTGTCTCAACTTGTGTGCTGTTCAAACCTCAAATCCGCATGGAAGATGCAATTGGTAACTTAATGCAGGATGAGGGAAGCCAGAGGCTGAGCTGAGTAGATGGTCTAGCCAACATGCTATGGGTATTGGTGAGGATTTCCCTGGCCTGGAACTCTGGATTATTCTAGCAAAGTGTTCTTGGTGTGTGAGATGATTTTCCGGGGCACCCCATTACAGTAAGATCAAATTAGCGAATGAGGAAGGTTTTTCTCTTTTTTAACCCATACCCATTCCTTTTGACGTGGCTTAGGAGAAGGTCTGAGTACAGTTTTAGTATGCTTCTAACACCTACCTCTAACACCTGCCAGTGTCCCTTTTCCTTTACAGAGTCTCAGGCATGCTACAGTATCCAGGTAGAATTTGACAATATTTTGTTTTTATTATATTCCTTTTTCTGGTTACCTTCCATATATGGCAAGTGATACTGGTTTTCATGTGTGCTAGTAATATGCAGTTTCCTTTTGAAATACATTTTCTGAAGGGAAAAAAAGAGGCTGTTAATTTAAGAAAACAATTGATATAACAGGTGATGTGCTGAGATGGCACAGCATCTTGAAGATGCTTTTCAAATGACTAAAGATCGGGAAATGCTGTTTTAATATTTTGCCTACGTGGTTTTTCTTTATGTTGAAGGCCAGGCCGGCAGTGTCAGCATGGGATGCTGAGTGTGGGCCCTGCAGTGCCGAGGCCATCGCCATGATGGTCTGTGGTTTGTATGTCTCCCTCCACCCGCTTCTGTATTTATTTGTTCATTCAGCGGATACATTTTGAGTGCCTACTTTGTGCTGGATGCTGTGCTGTTTGCAGGCAAACAAGGGTGGTCCATGCTCTCTAATAGAAGAGACAAGATTGCAAAAACATAGCTGGGATTCAGTGTGACGAGCGTACTCACGGAGGGAGGTGCTGCAGCCCTTGAACTGGTATTGTGAGCCACAGGGAGGTCGTGCTGAGTGGGTCAGGAGAGCTTCCCAGAGGAGGAGGTATTTGGGGTGGGTCCTAATGAGTAAGTAAAATGTAACCATTCATAGGTACTCAAGGCAGAAAAAGGGAATTCTAGGCAGAGGGGATGCCATGGATAAAAACATGAAGGCCTGAAGAAACATGGTGAGTTCAAGACCCTTGTGTATATTTGGTGTGGCTAGAGTGTAGACAGTGCGCCTTAACTCTTTTTTTTTTTTTTTTTTTGCGCCTTAACTCTTAACACCAACCCTATGGGGTAGGTAATTAGAATTAGCCCCACTTTACACTTGAGGACACTGAGGCACAGACAGGATAGTAACTTGGCGAAGCAGCAGCTGAGGTTAGAGGCAGGCCTCCATTAGCTCAGAGAAGGTTTCCTGAGTTGTTCTGAAAAGCGTGCATTTGATCTTGAAGGCAGAGGGAGGAACTGAAGGTGATTAAACAGGGCGGGCCTGGGTGAAATCTGCCTTTTCTAGAGATTGCTCTGGCAGTGTGCCCTCCACAAGTGAAGCATCACTTGAGGTTTGTTTCATAAGTGAACACTTGAATGCTTTGCTGTCAAGTTTGTTTTGAATCAAGCACCTAGTTATTTCCTAGTATGTGTCCCGCCCTCCCCCCACCCCATTGTAGCTTTTGTTGATGTTGTTTCTCTTCACTTGGTTGATGTTTAAGTGATTGATTCAGTTCATAGTGTTTGAACCTCACCTTAATGTCTAATAATCAAGATCAAACTTTCTTCCTAACACAGCAATATTGCACGGTAAGGCTGGCTCACAGTTGAGAGGAAATGCCAGCTCCAAGAAGGCAAAGGGCTGTAATTACTTAAAGTGACCTCATTTAAGAATTTTGAGTGACCGTTTGATTGTCAGAGTTCTGCATACATTGTATTTTATTTCTGTCCAGGTTTCCACTGGCTGAACACTTTGGTTATGAGCTGAGTGTCAAGGCCAAATATTGCATTTTGAAACTGAGAGTCAAACTAGCAATTTAAACTCCTGACTTTCGTACCTGTCTGTGAAATTCAGATAAATGAAATGGAAATCTAACAGGGCTGCTGTGTTACGAAATACTGACTCTGCCTCTCCTTGTAGAGAAATCTCTAAGGGAAAATCATTTTAGCGTATATAAATATATTAAAAATATATATAACACACTTTTCCCCCCCTTTTTTTAGTCTTCCTTTCACTTTCTTGATTTGCCCCATTTGTGATTTCCCATTCAAATTAGGCTTGTTTGAAACCAAGGGTCCCTTGAAGAGGCACTTGTGGTAATTTTGAAAATGAAACCTACTCCTTGAAAATACTTCAGCCTAGCTTGTCCACCTTCCTGTCTGTTTCTGCAGCTGGTGCTTCTCACCACTTCCCCACATCCTCTCTTCCCCTGGGGCCAGCTCCACGGTGGCTGCCTAGCTTAGGCTCTTGCCCTGATCGCGTTCCCCACCTCCTTTACCTGCAGAGGTGTCCTTCCTGACCCCTCGCTTTGGGTGCCCGAGAGTTCTCCTCCTCCGTCTCTGGCTGCGGTAGAGGATAGGGGCCCCCTCCCCTCAGAGCATAGGAGAGCGGGTGTCTGTGCAGACGCAGGCTGGCTGCCCAGGGCACTGACATGGGTTTGAGGCATAGGAGGACTCCAAAGCCTTGCTGACAAAGCTTGCATGCCCATGATCTAGTGGCACCAGAACTACTTCTACTGTCCCCCAGGATCCAAATTTGAGAACTGACTTTCAGCTTGCTCTGAATCAATCAATGGTAAAAGGCAGATCATAAAATCCTCAAGAACATGGATCATATGTATTATTTGGATGCTGTCTACCAATGCTCACTGGCTTTCATTCTTAATAATTGTTATTTTAAAAGGTTTCTCTTCTTATAAATATTTATTTATTGTAGCAAATTTAGGCAAAAAACAGTTAAAAAAGAAAAAGAAAGAAAAGAAAAAGAATAATCCCACTGCTCTCAAAAAAATAATCCCCGTTACTTTTTTGGTGTACATCCTTCTGCCATTTCTTATATACACAGGTGCATGCAGACATATGGGCTTATGTAAGACACTGTTTTGGAAGTTTGAGCTGCTTTTCAGTTAATACTTACTCTGATCATCATTCCAAGGCATTAAATATTCTCCTAGGATATCTTTTAAACGTCTGTAGAACATCTTTTGTATGAATGAACGAAAGTGTTTATTTAGGCAGTCCTTTCTGGTTGGACATTTATGTTGTTTCCAGTGTTCCTGCCACTCTTGATATAGCATTAAGGTGAGCTTTCTTGTAGCTGTTGCCCACGACTCTGGAACATTTCCTAGGAAAAATTCCCTAAAGTGGAAGTGCTGGGTCAAGCTTTTTTTTTTTGAAGCTTTTGGTGCATAATAATATTTACTTTTGTTTCTCTCTAGACACTACAGCAACAGGAATGCAAACTTCTCTACAGCAGAAAAGAGGGTCAGAGGCAAGAGAATAAAAACAAAAATAGATATAAAAACATCCTGCCCTGTAAGTATCAATGTATTTCTCCATAATAGTCATTCTTGGAGGTTTTGATTCCCAGTGTCTCAGTAACTTTTCTGGGGGCCATGTGCTTTCTCAGCAGATCCAAGGCCTTAGCTTCTTTTAATTGTAAGTAGTTTCCAAAATAATCAGCTGTTTTGGGGATGGATGGCCTCATTCACTGAGTTCCTGTGATGTTGATTACGGAGTAAAATTGCCACTGGGAGGCTTAGTGTGTGGTTGTTTCCTTCTATTAATTAATTTTGTCTGCGTAGGAGAGGTCATCTCAAGGCTTGCCATCTCCCAGGGTCTCACCATCAGGCTCAAGGGTCCCAGGCTTGTGTCCTTGCTTTGCAGCGTCCAGCCCTTGGGTCTTGGGGACAGCACGCCTCCTTTCTGGGGCTCTGTTCCCTCATCTGCGGAACAGACGAGCTCCTCCTGGGGGTTCTTCCAACTGTTCCCTTCATCTTTTCCGACATCCCTCATCCCTTGAGCTCGAATTACTGGAGATTCAGGTGCATACCTATGCTTTGCTCAGAAGCAGACCTTGTGATATTCATAAAGCAGTACCTCCTTTAACACCCAGGTGCTGCCAGGTAGAGCCTGAGTTGAACTGTAGTGAAAAAGAGGCCCAGAAGGATGTAGGCCTTGGGTGAGGATCCCAGAAATGGCACCACACAGTTGTGATAGCTCACCTCCCCTGAGTGCTGTCTCTGTGCCAGACTCTGAGTCCATATCTCACTTAATCCGTATCCCATGCACACAAAGCAGGAGTTCTTATTATCCCCATTTTAGGGACCATTTTAGCAAGGTCACAAGTGGGAGTGAGTGCGAGAACTGGTACTGGAGCCCCCAAAGTCACTGCTCTTAGCCCTGAGCTCTAATGCAGGGTCTCCAGAGTGGGCTGGGTAAGGCAGTCTGCCATGGGACAGGGAAGGAACATTTAGAACGTCTCTTGATTTACATCTTTTATCTAAAAAAAAAAAAAAAAGAAAGAAAGTAAATTTTAAATCTGATGTGCAGCTTGATGGCAGAGCGTGCATAATGTTTTTACCCAATTTAAAAATAAGGCTTGTGTGGGGCTTCCCTGGTGGCGCAGTGGTTGAGAGTCCGCCTGACGATGCAGGGGACACGGGTTTGTGCCCCGGTCCGGGAAGACCCCACATGCCGCGGAGTGGCTGGGCCCGTGAGCCATGGCTGCTGAGCCTGCGCGTCCAGAGCCTGTGCTCCGCAACGGGAGAGGCCACAACAGTGAGAAGCCTGCGTACCGCAAAAAAAAAAAAAAAAAAAAAAGGCTTGTGTGTATCTATAATTGTATATATATTTCAGTGTTCAAAAACTTTATTATTGAAGTTTATTGACAGCATGATCAGATTGGAGAGCACTGCTGTAATGTCTCCTCAGGCCAGAGCTATTTTGTCAGATACTGTAAACCCATCCGGGGTGTGTGTGTGTGTGTGTGTGTGTGTGTGTGTGTGTGTGTGTGTGTGTGTGTGTGTGTGTGTGTGTGTGTGTGATAGTCTTTCTGTATACATAGGTGCGCACACACAGTGTATATGTATATCACATCCATATAGATATTTTTAATGTGTGCAGGTGAGGATGGGAGAAAGTGGAGGCATTTCTAATACTGAGGAGAGACAATGAGGAATTTGTAGAGAATCATTTTGAGCCACAGCATGGTCCTAATGACGTTGGGGAAGCATTGCCCTCTTTATGTCTTAAGTTTTCATTTCTGCTCAAGAGGTCTAAATGGTACTCATTAGTAAGATGTGGGGATGTAGGAAAAGATGAAGGGAACAGTGGTATGCAGTATCTATTGATAAATAGAATATTATTGCCCTTTCCTCCCTTAAAGATCCCAATCAGATGTTTCTTCTGATTAACATCATATTCTTTAAAGATGGGGAGTCTGAAGCAAAAGAACATTATTCTAGTAAGACATACAACTTTATTACTATTTCTCAGTGTAAAATGCGTTGCTTCGGTAGAACACTCAGATTTTTTAAACATCAGTAATGTACTTCTGTATAAAATTTGGTCAGTAGATACTATCATCAGAATCCTGTTGTCTAGATACTGTATTTAATTCTACTTCATTAAAAAAAACACCCTTTTTCTTATGGAAAGTTTAAAATATATTCAAAAGTAGACAGAATAGTATAAAGAACCCACACGTACCCATCACCCAGCTCCAACAATTGTCAACTCCTGCCCAATCTTGATTCATCTATATTCTGATACACTTCTCTTCTCTCCCTGAATTGTTTTGAAGCAAATCTCAGACATCATGTCATTTACCTGTAGTTTACTCTTCCTCTAAAAAAAACCCCCAAAACAAAAATAACTTTTGTTTTGAAATAATTTTAGACTCACAAGAAGTTACAAAAATATATAGAGGGCTCCCATGTACCCTTTATCCAGCTTCTCCCAATGATAATATTCTATATATCCATAGTACATTATCAAAACCAGGGAATTGACATTGCTACTTTATTCTCTTAAAGAAAGCATTATGAGGCATCATATTCAGATTATAGTTTAGGATTTAGTTTTTAATGTTGTTTTATCATGAAATGAGCAAAACTTGGACTCGTTGAGGATGAACTGATTTGTCCTGAAGAGGTCTCAGTACCTTTGTGACCATGTTCTCTTTTTCTTCCAGTTGATCACACCAGGGTTGTCCTACACGATGGTGATCCCAATGAGCCTGTTTCAGATTACATCAATGCAAACATTATCATGGTAAACTTTGTTTCTCGTGGTGTTTTCTGACTGTATATTGCTAGCCAGTTTTTGTATTTTAAATCCTTCCTCATGGCCTGAGAGCAGTTTTCAAATGTTTGAAGTATTTTCTTCCTAAATTTCTAGCCTGAATTTGAAACCAAGTGCAACAACTCAAAGCCCAAAAAGAGTTACATTGCCACACAAGGCTGCCTGCAAAACACCGTGAATGACTTTTGGCGGATGGTATTTCAAGAGAACTCCCGAGTGATTGTCATGACAACAAAAGAAGTGGAGAGAGGAAAGGTATGCTATATACTCTACTTTTTTGAAGTATTGGACATGTCAGGTTGAACATGTTAAGAACTGAATAGGGACTTCCCTGGTGGCGCAGTGGTTAAGAATCCGCCTGCCAGTGCAGGGGACACGGGTTCGAGCCCCGATCCAGGAAGATCCCACGTGCCGCAGAGCAGCTAAGCCTGTGCGCCACAACTACTGAGCCTGCGTTGTGGAGCCCATGTGCTGCAACTACTGAAGCCTGCGCGCCTAGAGCCCGTGCTCCACAACAAGAGAAGCAATCACAATGAGAAGCCTGCGCACCGCAACGAAGAGTAGTCCCTGCTCACCGCAACTAGAGAAAGCCCGTGGGTAGCAACGAAGACCCGACACAACCAAAAATAAAATATAAATAAATTTATTTTAAAAAAAAAAGCTGAGTAAACACAGTAAGCTTACTCTGACCCTCTGGAAAAAAGAGAGTAGGAGAAATTTGATATGACGTACTTTGGTGTAGTTTTCTTTTTTTCTTCTTCTTAGGGTTCATGGAGCTTCTTGGGTCTGTGGGTTTATAGTTTTCTTCAAATTTGAATAACGTTTACTATTTCTTCACACATGAACTGCCAACCCACCCTGTCCTGGGTTACCAATTACACATATATTAGGCTGTTTGAAGTTGTCCTATAGCTCACTGAGACTTTCTTCATTTATTTTCAGTTCACTTTTTTCCCTCTGTTTGGGATAAGTTAGATAAGTTTCTTTTGCTATACGTGTTTCAGTTCATCTTTTCTTCTGCAGTGTAGAGTCTGCTGTTCATCCTATCCAGTGTAATTTTCACAGTAGACATTGTCCTTTTCATTTAAGTTTTATTTGAGTCTTTTTAATATATCCTATGTCTCTCTTCTTAACATGTCCATCATTTGCTGTACCTTTTGAACATATGGAATATATTTATAATAATTTTTTAAATGTCCTTGTTACTAATCCTATTATATATATCATTTCATTTTTCCATTTTAGTGGTTTAAGGTAGGAGAGTAAATCCAGTTTCTGTTACCCCATTGTGTCCAGAAGCAGAGGTCATAAAGGGAGTGTAAGAAGGCCTGTCTGGTACCTTCAGGGGATTAGAGGACTAATCAGTAAACATTGATTTCACTTGTCATGTGAACTATACTTAGGACTTCTAAGCATTTAAAAAATTAATTTGAACTATCCAGACAATATATTCAGATAAACATTCAAACTCCTTACAATTAAAATGACCTTTGTCACCATCCCTTGTCCACCCAGTTGTTCCCTCCTCCAGCATAAACCCTCTTATCAGTTTGATGCGTATTCTTCTACACTGTCTTCTTGGCATTTGCATATGCATGTGTATAATAGGCATTATATACCTACATTTGCACATGTATATGTATTCACATACATACATGCTCCTATAGAAGTATATAGTGCTATTTTCGGACAAGTACTGTATGAAAAAGTGCTGTCATACAGTAACTTTATTGTGTATCTTGGTTTCTTTTCTCCCCACCTAATATATGTTCTAACTTCTTCTGTTAGTACATATTGGCCTATCTCATTCTTTTTAGTAATTGCATGGTATTCCATGGTATGGATGTACTACCATTTGTTTAACTGTCATATATTAGGCATTTAAATGTTTCAGTTATTTCTCTTATAAACAGTGCTGAAGTGAACAATCTTGTTCTTGCTTTTGTATGTGGTAAGTGTTTTTCTAGGTCACATGTCAAGAAGAATTGCTAGGTCATAGGGGGTGTGCATGTTGTAAATTTTTTAAAAATTTTTTTAATTTTTCTTTTTTTCTCTTGTTTTTTTTTCCATTTTTGAATTTTTTTTATTTTTTCTTGTTTATTTATTGTTTTTGCTTTTGCATGTTGTAAATTTTAATAAATTCTGCCAACTACCCTCTAGAGTGGTTGTCCCAGTGTACACTCCCCCCAAGCAACATATGCCTAGTACCCATCTCCCTGCACTCTTCATGACACTTCAGGTTTTTAAAAATTATAACATCCCACACCTATGGAGAAGCAGACAAATCCCACTGAGTGACAGCTCTGTGTGTTATCCCAAAGTGAACCCATCCATTGTGGATTTTTTAATATGGAAAAGTTCTCTGTTTTTGTTTGTGTTCTAGTCAAAGTTCTTTTTATTTAGATATACTTTAACTGGTTTATGTAAAAGTTGCATGGAACGTAGCAGTCATACCCTATAAAAAGACAGATGGGTGATTTTGGATTTTAGCCCTTCTAATGTAATTTTCATATCAGTTGTGAAAGGCAATGTGATTTTGTAAGATTTTTGTTATTGTACTGCTAGTTGTTACACTTTTGAATACCTTTGAGGCCAGGTCTGGTCATTGTGAAACAAAGGCTTCCTCTAGCAGCTGCCTGCAGTAACAGTAGATGTTCTTGAATTAATGGACAAGTTAAAATGTCTTCATAGTTTTTGCTTCAGGTGAGTGTCACCTGTTCTAAGTATGGAAAGGAAAACTGAGCCCTCCGTCCTGCCTGTTGCCTGATTGCAGTTGTAGGAGGCCACCTGTTCTCAGAGGACTTGAGGGCTGTGAAGAGAGGGTTCTCAGGTCACTTCAGAGGGATCAGGATTGGTCCCTCTCAGAAGAGCTGCCAGAAACGCCTAGAATAGACAGACGTTGGGCCAAGTCACTCTGCCCCCAGCTCCTTACCTCCTTCTCCCGGCCTTTGTCTGTTTTCTCATTCTCCCTCTGTACTCTGCTGCCGGAGAGGAGGACATGATGGGCTTTCAGTCTCCCCGCGAGCGTTTCTGGTAATTTGTTCGCCTGTTATCCCCTCCAGTGCACAGAAGAAAAACCAGACTCTGAATTCCCTTTGATTCCTGGGCTTTAATTTAAAAGCTAAAGTATTAGCACTCACATTTTAGAATTTGTTTGCCAAGGTTTACATCAGAGTTTCGGAAACTGGGAGGAGGGCACAGTAGATTGCAGACATGCAGAGTCAGCTACAATGTTAGGAGTTGTGATTTAATTTGTCTTCTTTTGAGCGGCCAGCAGTCCTCAGAATTGTTTGGAGAGTGGCAGCATTGCATACATTTAATAGTCAAAGTGTTTATTTGGGGATAATAAAAATTGTGTCAAATCTGTCAAAGAGGTTTTTGGATCTACAGGATCGTGGAGGGAAAGCTGAATTCAGAATAATACATAAAAGACCACATAAGCCATGCTAAGCAGAAAAGTAAACGCTGTCCATTAATTCTTCTGTTGACCTTTTCTCCTGCCATGTTTTTCTTCTTTCCCTCAGTCATTGACTGTGGGGATGTCTGCAGCTGCTCTCTGATTTCTCGTTTTATAACAGTGAATTTCTCTGTCTCCCTAATGCACAAGGTAGATTTCTCTTGCTGATATTTGTGTCTTGGTTGTTGTTGAAAGTGAGTGGTGTGGGTGACTGCTCCCAGGAGAAAACAAGACGCAAAGGCATTCTCTGCCCAGGACATATCACCAAAGATACGCAGACTCATCTCTCATTGAGCAAAATATCTTCCTCTTTGGCAGCCAGAATGATTCCCTTGGTGCCATATTCTCCAATCTGCCTGCTCTGAAGCCAGCAGCTATTGCAGGCTTGGCGTTCCCAGGCACCCAGTTAAGCGAAGGTGACGTGTGTAGCAGGTATCAGATGGATCTGGATATAGAAAAAGCAGCTGGTTCAAAACCCCATCAGCTGCCTTTCTGTGCTGGAGTTATTCACACTTGGGTTAGATAAGGCGGGGAGACCTCCTACACTGGCACGGAAATGGACCAGACAGTCTGGCTCGTTGGGCAGCCCATCCACCTCCAGAGCCCCTGCTTGCCTTCCCTGCATAGTGACTGGTAGATCTCTGGAATTCAGAACTGAGTGCATGCTAGGCAGCACACTCATACTGGGTAGTCCCCTTCTTTCTGCCTCTTTGGTTCTTTAGAGAGAAATAAGCAAACACTGACTCTCCTTGGACCTGGCTTAAATTAGGCAATTTTGCAACAGCAGCTTTCTCTTCCCACTTCTCCCTGGTTCTCCACACACGTGCTTTTCTTTTTGAATTCTTCTTTCCTTCTTTCAAAACCCAACAGTTAGATACCAGACAGGCCGTTTTCCATGTTAGTGGTCATCAAGGAAGACTTGAACGTTGGTTTTCTTTTGGTTTCGGCTTTCATGTCAGAGTTCACAGAGATTAACTGTCTTTTCTCTGATCCCTTCCAGAGTAAATGTGTCAAATACTGGCCTGATGAGTATGCGCTAAAAGAATACGGGGTCATGCGCGTTAGGAACGTCAAAGAAAGTGCTGCTCATGACTATACGTTAAGAGAACTTAAACTTTCGAAGGTTGGACAAGTAAGTATATTGTCGTACTTTAGAGACTTTGGTAACTGCGCATGGTGTGCGCTAATCCAGGGTCGTGCGGTTACTCCTGTCTGCATACCTTCAGGCATTTGTTCACTCACTGAGTAACATCCATCTATCAGGAGCCTTCTATGTGCCAGGCACCGTCAAGGTACTACTGATACATCGCAAACCAGACCGGCACAGTCCCTGCCCCCACAGAGCCTAGGGAGGTGGAAGGTTAAGGAGTAAATAACCAACTAAGCTTTCCGATTGTGCTCCAGCTGTGAAAGCCACAGGATGGTATGTTAGAGAGTGACTGGGTACCCGAGATGGAGTAAACAGGGAGGGCTTCTCTGAGGGGGTGCCACGCAAGCTGAGACCTGAAGGTGGAGCAGCATCCAGAGGGTCAGGAGAGGAGTGTTCTAAGCGGAGGGAGCAGTGAGTGCAAAGGCCCTGAGGCCTGTTCAGTGACCAGATTCCATGGCATCAGCTTTTAATTGCTTGTAGTTCAGGTTTGTCCTGGGGTGACTAACTTTGAATCCAACAAGATTTGGATTCATTATAATTGCATGGTGAGAGGGGCTTACTTTTTCAAAGTCCTTTGGGGACATAAAGGTAAGCGAAATCGCCTTTGTCCCCAGGGAATTGCAGTCATGTAGCCGAGAGAAGCCACGTATGCAAAGTCCTGTGCTGTCGAGCAGGCACCGGCTGTCACACCCGTCTAAGGTGCTGGAGTTCTGCCGAGGCTGGGCTTCCAGCCGGGGCATCAGGGAGACCGTCTCAGAAGAGGGTGGGCCTTTAGGTCAGGGTCTCTGTGGGAGAAGATGGCAGAGAGAGGGCCTCCCAGATGAAGTGTCATTGTCAGCCAGGGTTCTGAAGTGCCAGCGTCAAGGAAATGGGGTTTACAGGGAATGAAGGCAAGTGGGGAATTGAGGGAGTAAACGGGTTGAGAGAGGTTGGGACCAAGTTGGGAAGAGCCTTAACTCTCACGTGAAGAAATGTAAATTTTAGGGACTTCCCTTTTGGTCCAGGGGTTAGGACTCTGTGCTTCCATTGTAGAGGGCCCAGGTTCGATCCCTGGTTGGGGAACTAAGATCCCACATGCCGCAGGCATGGCCAAAAAAAAAAAAAAAAAGAAATGTAAATTTTATTCATTGGCTGGTGTTGGACCCGTGACAGTTCTTGTGCCAAGTGGACACATGTGGAGACAGGTGCCAGGAAGGTGTCCTACAGCCCCCCCGAGGGAAGAGTGGGATGGAGTGACTCCAGTGGCCAGGACGCCTGTAACCAGGAGGGCTCCGCAGAGGTCTAGGTCTGATGGCCTCTCTCCACGTTTTGCTTCTTTTCCCTTCCTTTGGAAATGAATATGATATAAAATGCCAGAATAAACTCTAGAAGAGAAGCGAGGGATGTGAGAGACCCCTTGGGGGGGTGAAGTCTGTAGGGTGTGTAGGGATAGTTTGGCTATTGGAGGAGGAGGCGGAATCAGACGTCGTAGGGTTTTGAGTCTGAGTGGACGGTGGCACTGTGGCAGAGGTCTGAAAAGCTGGAAGATGTACAGGATGGTAGGGCTTGAATCGTTTGGGTAAAAGATGGTAGGGGCAATGGAAAGAAGGGACTGACTGGAGATAATTGTGGATGTAAATGTGAAGGGGTTTGATGATGGTGTGAATGAGGGGCGAGGGCTGCAGCAGATTTGAGGAGGGAGGGAGGATGAAGCACAACCTGCTGGACACGTAAAGTTTGAGATGCCTTTGAGACGTCAAGGCGAGGATGCCAGGGAGGCAAGGGTGGAGGCTGGATGAGGAGGGGCGTGGGATCTAGAGCATCGTGGATGGGTTGGTTTTGATCGATGGGGGTAGCACTTCTTGGCCACAGGAGGGAAAGAGGAGAAGGTGGCCACAGATATAGGGAGGGGAGCTGACAGGGATTTGCTCTAAATTCTCTATCAGGCCTGAGGCAAGGCCATCCATTGACATTCAAAGGGAATAAGAAGAGGCGAAATGTTTGAGGAAAGTAGGGAAAGGATGAAATAGTCATTGTGTAGCAAAGCAAGAAATCCAGTAAATTTCTGGGCAGTGCTGAGTGCCCATTGAGGTGGTGAAGATGAACATTCAGTGATACCAGTCACCTGGTGTGAGTTTTCTCCAAGGACACTCTGTTCCTTGGGTACAAAACAGAGAAAGTGGGTGGTTAGGTTCGTCCAGGCTTGGGGCTTTGCTGGGGCGGGGCGGGGTGTGTGTGTTTGTGTGTGCAGTGGATGGAGAGAGGGTGGAGGGAGTGGAGGTCTGTGTTGGAGAGTGGCTGTGAGGAGAGTGCGTGGAATCTGAGCTGGGCAAGCCAGCAGCAAGGGCAGGAGGAGGCAGGCAGAGGGTGGATGGAGGGGCTCAGTGGTCTGGTGAGTTCCCTGAGGTGGTCGGGGGACTGAAGTGAGCTGGAAGCCTTGGCAGTTGTGGTCCAGGGTGGGATGTCAAACTTCTGATGTCAGCGGGGGTGCAGTTGTGGGGAGAGGGTGGAGGTTCAATTGCAGAGACTGAGAGAGGGGTTGTCCAGCAGAAATGAGACAGAGATTTAGAGGACATCGGACAAAGATTCCGGATAGGTTTTTCTTCAGGTTTAGTGATAAACTACCCATCTTCTCATCATCAGGTGTTTCTCAGTAGCAGGTGGATTTTTCTTCAGTTTTAGTGATAAACCATCCATCTTCTTGTTATCGGAGATTTGGGAGGAGCAGGTACGGGAAATGTTGGCGTTTGGGTTTGTGTTTTGCACCCTCGGATGCAGGTGCTGACATGGGACCAATCATTTCTCCAGAATTGCTGGTCACAGATTATCTGCTGTTTTGTAGAGCTCATTCCATGTTTTCTAAAGTGCTATCACATGATCTCATTTAAGCCTCCTGATTGCTTGGGAAGGAGGGGTGGGAGCAGAGACCTCAGTGGCCATTTACGAAGGACGAGGAGCAAGGATGCTCCGGGCGCTGGATCTCTCTCATTCCCTGTCCTTTCTGTGACCCTGGTAGCCCCCTGATCTTTAGCTCACTGGTAACATCCAGAAAAATCTTTTTCTGGCTCAGCAAATTAAATGCACATAATTCAAGAAAGGATCTTGATTGTGGTTCAGATTCCCTGGATGTTCTGAAGGTTACTGGTGGACACTGGTCTAGTTATACTCTCTCTCTCTTTTTTTAAATCGCCTTTAAAAATGTTACTTAGCTTGGATTGTCTCCAAATATGTCGGAAGAAGATGTAGTAACGAATAGTGCCGTTACAGTGATCTAATCTGGGTAGACCCAGAACACAATGCTTTTTGGTTTTTTGTGGTCTTGGTACCCTTGTTGACCTTTATTAATGTCAGTCCTCAGAAGAGCACCAGTGTGCTGAGTCTCTTAACTGTCTCTTGCGCAGTGGCTGTGTGTTTAATTGATGTTGTTTAGTCCTCACAATGGTATTGTGACTGAGAGATTCTTATCTCCATCGGTAAATGAAGAAGTTGAGGCTTAGAGATGTCCAGGGGCTGCAGTGAGTGTGAATCCTGAAGTTTGGGCCTAAATCCACCCATCTGATTGCAAAGCCTGTCTTCTTATCTGCTTTGCAGCAAACAGAGGTTTAAATATCATATTATAATAAAAGTGTGTGTTGGGGGAGGGGAGGAGGGCCAGGTACAAAAAGACAAAGAGGAACAAGTGCTTGAGGGAATACCCGTTTTCTCATCTGGTGGGAGGAGAGCCCTGAGTCCCAGAGGGCTCAGTTGCCTCCCAGGTAGAGCTGCACTTGGATGAGGAGGGTCAGGGACCTCATCTGCCCCTGGCTGAGGATTCAGAGACCGATTCAGGCAGTAGTTTCCTGAAGAACAAATAGCCGTACAAGACATCTTGGTTCTTATGGCAGAGGCCAAGGGTTGCCTCCAGGATTGCTCAGCCAGACCCAAAAGGAGGAGAGATCTGGGAAACTCGTGCAGGGGACCTGTAAACAGTGTGTGAGGAGGCTCTGTGCAGGCCTGGTCCCCTGGCTCACGTAGGATCTGGGAAAGATGGGGACAAGACGAGTCCTCAACCCCTTGATTTATTTAATTCTTTTCTGGTTTTTCTTGGCTTTACTCCAGGGGAATACGGAGAGAACGGTCTGGCAATACCACTTTCGGACCTGGCCGGACCACGGAGTGCCCAGTGACCCCGGGGGCGTGCTGGACTTCCTGGAGGAGGTCCACCATAAGCAGGAGAGCATCACGGACGCGGGGCCTGTGGTGGTTCACTGCAGGTGACGAACCCTCCCACTTCTAGGGCGCTGCCTGTCCCGTGTCCTGATGCCCAGGGGGCTTGTTTTTACCTGCCCATCCCCAGCTCTTTAACTGAGGGAAAAATTTAATCTTTGTTTGAGGCATTAAGGGACCACTTTGACCCAAAGTACATTTCTTCTAGATCCTACGAGACCACCGTGTACCTGGGGGTGGTGGGGCACAGGGTGGTAAACAGTCCTTATTCTCAAGGAGCCCTTAGTCTGGTAATGTTTGCTTGGTTTTCTTTGTTAATATAATAATTTAGGATTCATCTCTTTGATTGTGCTTCTGTTCTCTTTTTCCATGGAAATGAGGTATGTTTTTTCCCCTGACAATATACTTGTTTGCTTCAGAAGATTTGGACTGCTCCCCATCCAGGCTTCTAGAAGCCAGGCCCATGGCCTCTGCACCAGAGTTTGCAGGCTGCTGGTGCCCAAGCTTAGGTTTCATGATTATACTGGGGAAAGTTTGGTTTCCTAAATCTCTTTCATATGCAAGTAGATGTGTGTGAAACGTTGTTTATTCAGTTCTTTAAAAGCTCCCTTTTATTGAGCACTTGCTCTATACCAGCATCTGAGCTCAGTGCTTTTTCATCCGTTACTCATATTTGATCCTCACAACAACCTATTTCACAGATGAGGAAACTGAGGGTCAGAGAGGTTAAGGGAGTGGCCTCAGGCACATTGTGCTGGAGAAGCTGGACTCCAAGTGTAGGATGGACTGAGTCCAAAGCCCCGTGCTCTTTGCTAATATATTTGCAAATATAAATGGACAATCTAATAAACACTCCCAAGAGCAGACATTGTTTCTGTTAATATTAATAGCTTGGTTTTGCATATAAAACCCTCATGAATGACTCCGTTGTCCTCGCTCTTCATCCTTCTGCCCACAGTGCTGGAATTGGCCGAACAGGGACGTTCATTGTGATTGATATTCTTATTGACATCATCAGAGAGAAAGGTAGGTCATCTGGAGGACAAGAAGCTACAGTTCCTGTTTTCAGTTTATGGAAGGAAAGTGCTAGTGAAACTAGCCTGTAGAAGAGAATTGAATGTTAAAATATTTTCACAAAAATCTAGGCCGGAGACTTCAGCTTTCAGTATGTTTGCCAGAGAACAGAAGTGATGCTGTTTGAGCTTTTGGCATAAAACAAAGCCTAGGAGCTGTGGGTGCCACTGCTCTGGTCTTTTGTTGAACATGCAACTGCCTTGCTGATGGTATGGGACGGTGCTGTTGGAACGTGAGGGACCCCTCACTGCTGACCCTTTACGCTGTAATCTTCTAGGATCCTTGGTATTGGTCAGAAGGCCAGTGCTGTAGCCCTTGGAACATGTTCGGTTAGAACATTAAAGACTTAAGTTTGCTTTATCTCTGAGTCTGCTAACAGTTGTGCATTAAACCACTTCACATTGTCTCTGCAGTTTATCCTGATACTCCATGGTGCTTGCTTTGTAGGTGTCGACTGTGACATTGACGTTCCCAAAACCATTCAGATGGTGCGGTCTCAGAGGTCAGGGATGGTCCAGACAGAAGCACAGTACCGATTCATCTATATGGCCGTCCAGCATTATATTGAAACACTACAGCGCAGAATTGAAGAAGAGCAGGTACCAAGCCTAGAAGGCTGGCGTGTGGATTTTCAGTGGTTTTCTCTGGGCAGCTTGGATATGCTCTCCTTCCATGCAAAAGGACAGGCTCTGATAGATAACTGTCTTTCTTTGAAAAGGTGAAACAAGTTCCCAACCAGGAAGGGCCTCTCTGGAAACGAATTATTCCCTACTTCACAGCTCTGATTTTTCAGTATGGAGTAGCTCAGGAAGGAGCACCAGGCCTGACAGATTGGGGAAACAGCCACAGAAAAATTGGGATTTTCCCAGGCTCACACGGCAAGCTTAGAACGCAAAGCCTCAAAGTTTCCAGCCTGTTCCACTTTTGGTCCAGGCGATATTCATCCTGATTCCATCTCTTAAATGAACGCCTCACTCTTAATAGCACATGGGGGTTTGAACCACCAATTTGGTCGAGTTGGAAACAGTAAAATTTCAATTTTAATAAGCCATGCATAATGAAGAACAATGTGGCATTGGTGCCTTTCCATTGGAAGCTATTCATAACAGACACAAAGCTGAGTTAAAGAGGATTGAGGAGACTGCTCTTTCCGGAGCTTAGGCTTATCTCCCTCCCCAGCCCCAGCCCCAGCCCCATTGCTGTGCTGCAGACTGGATGGTGTCTAAACATCAACAGGGTTTGCCTGCTTTACCCTGTTTATTGCCTTCCAGAAAACTCAGCTTCTCAAAATAGGACCTGCCACCTAATTGAAAGATTTCTAGCCCAGCAGCATAGCAGCCACGTTATCAAAGTGTGGTTAGCCAAAGTTAGTTAGTTTAGTAGGTTCTCAGTCCACACAGAAATACTCACTAGATTGTTTCCTTGTACAAAAACATCTTCAGAAGCAGTGTGTGTATAGAAAGCTACCGCCAAATAGTTAACAAGCTACTGGTTTTGAACTTTACAGCTTTAAGTCTGACTTTGTGTTATTGTAAGTGCTATGAACTGTTTAGATGGTTACTGTAGGCTATTTTATATTTGTCTTCCAGTTATATTAATTTGGGCCAGGAATACTTAAAGCATAAAGCTGCCCAAAGAGAAGGACTCCTAATAAATACAAGAGAGGATAGTACAGTTGGTACAAATGGGAAGTTATTCGGGAATATCTTGAAGAACATAATGTAGTCTTGTTCAGAAAAGCTGGGGGGAAAGCTCTCTATTTCACTCAGAAGCTTTGGTCTTTCTTCTTGTTCTGGAGAATTTAGGGACTTTCCCTCCCAGCTTTTCTGGCACTTCAGATCTTCCCATTACCATATATGGTCCCTCTGACCCTGAATTTGAAGTTGTAATTTGGATTTAGGAACTACTTAAAAAAAAACCAAAACACCTTTATCGCTGCTCTTTTATTGGAGGTGAGGGGTAGGAGAGGTAGAATGTAGACAGAATGTAGTCTACAGAATGTAGACGATAGAAACTGAATGTCCCTGGTAATCCCACCCCAAGAGTACTAGAATGCATGCATGCATTCATCCACTCAGCCAATACTTTTTTGGTGCCAATATGTGTCAGCACATGAACTACTATTTGGTACATGAGCCTTTGGATTTATGTAGCCTAAATATATGTAGGCTTAGATTATATTTATTTTTAAAAATTAGATCCTGTACTATGTTGTTTTCTGCATTGTATTGTTTGATTCAGTGTAGGAACTTGCTACTTGATTTAGTGGTAAAGTAAGAAGTACTTTATTTTAGCAGAAGGTTTAAGTGGCAGACTTAAGAACATGAAAACCGGGCTTCCCTGGTGGCACAGTGGTTGAGAGTCCGCCTGCCGATGCAGGGGACACGGGTTCGTGCCCCGGTCCGCGAAGATCCCACATGCCACGGAGCAGCTGGGCCCGTGAGCCATGGCCGCTGAGCCTGCGCGTCCAGAGCCTGTGCTCCGCAACAGGAGAGGCCACAACAGTGAGAGGCCCGTGTACCGCAAAAAAAAAAAAAGAACATTAAAACCACCTGATTTTTAAATTAAGCAAAAGAACAAAACTCATTTAGGATAATTAATTATTTTGAAATACAGTCATTTCCAAAATTATGAAGCATTAAGGACCTTTGGGAGTGGAAGAATGTGCTACAGAGGGATAAATGAAAAAAAGAAAAGGCAGTAGAGAAACAGACAGCATTGGAAGGAGGAAATGCAGAAACAGGTGGGAATCTAGAGGAAATGCAAATGAGCAAGACTGAGAAAATTCTCAGCTCTTTATAAATGGATCTTCTCACACTCTGCTGTTTACTTGGAAGTAGATTTCTTTTGTTAACTTCCATTTCAGAATTAAAACAATTTTTTTTTTACTTGCAGAAACAGTATAATGGAATTCCCTTCACCCACCTTTCCTGACTGTTAACATTTTAACACATTTACTTTATCACTGATTCATATTCTCTCTCTCTCTCCATATGTATATACACACACACACATATATAAATAGCTTTATATATACCTATATAATTTTTTAAATGAAATATTTGTAGGTTGCAAACATTAATGTCCCTTTGCCTCCAAATACTCTGATGTGTATTTCCTAGAAATAAGGACATTCTCTTATATAACCATAGTAAAATTATCAAAATCAGGAAATTAGCACTGATACAGTAACTATTTTCGAATCTATAGACCGTGTTCAGATTTTGCCAATTTGTCCTACTAATATCCTTCGTGTGGTTCAGGGTCACGTGGTGCATTTAGCTGTCATGTATTTTTAGTCTCCTTTAATCTGGAGCAGTATTCAATCTTTATCTTTCATGACCTTGACATTTTTGAAGAGTTCAGACCAGTTGCTTGGTAGAATGCTCCTCAGTTTGGATTTGTATGATGTGTTCTCTTGATGAGATTCAGGTCATGCATTTTTGACAGGACGGTCGCAGAAGTGATGCTGTGTCCTTCCTGGTACATCACATCATGAGCTCCCTCTTGGTTTGTTTCACTCCTGACGGTGTTAACTTTGATCACTTGATTAAGGTGTTGTCTGTCTGATTTCCCCACTGTTACGTTGCTGTCTTTCCCTTTTTAATTAATATCTTGTAGGTAGATACAAGAAACTGTATAAATGAACAATTTTTCATCATACTTTTTGCCTACCAGTTTTATATTCATTCACGATTCTTGCCAGGAAAAATTACCACTGTGACATTTGCCCAATGGTGATTTTCTCTTTTCACCATTCCCTTTTCATTTACTAGATGGAAGCCTACTATAAGAAATAGCTTTCCCATCTTCCTTATTTATTTATTCATTCATTTATTTATGTCAGAATGGGTTATAGTCCATTACTGTTACTTATTCTGTTGCTTAAACTGTCCCAAATTTGCCTAGTGGGAACCTTTTCGAGTTGGTTCCTGTGTTTTTTTGATATGTTCCCATTTTTGATTACTTCCTTACCCTTTTTGACACCACAAGATGATCTAGGTTCATCTTGTACTTTCCCAGCCAGTTTTCTAAGGAGCCCTGATGCTTCTTACTGAAGAGTGGTATTTCAAAGCCAAGATCTGGATACTGGGTATGTTTGTTTGTACTGGTATAATATTCTTTGAATTGCTAATTAGCAAATTAATTACTCCTCTTGTCTAGCTCTCTCTATATAATCCCTCTCTCTCTCTCTCTCTCTCTCTCTCTCATATATATGCGTGTGTGCGTGTGTGTGCGCGTGCGCACGCGCACGTGTGTGTGTATATACACACACACACACACATATATGCATGAGGCCATGCCTCCATTTGTCCTGTTTTATTTGTTTCCCTAGCCTTGTGCTTCTTCACATATCTTCCATAATCTCCTTGGTTCAATAAAAAGGTGTTCTCACATTTGTTCATTTGTTTATTCATTCCTGCATTAATTAAAGTCAGTTGTATTATGTGCCAGGCACTGTGCCAGATCCTGGAAATATAAGTAGTCATGTTCCTGAAATGGAAATAAATCCGTACGATGGAGCAGAAGGAGTTAGAGGGAGAGCATGGGGCGTGTTGGGTGAGATTAGAAAAGTCAGCAGAGGCCAGATTTCGAGGGGGTGGGTCTTGCAGGCCATATTGAGGATTTAAAACTTTATCCTAAGGAAAATGGGAAATCACTGAGGATTTTGAAGCAGGGGAATGACATAAAAAGATCCTCAGGTCTTCCCTGGTGGCACAGTGGTTAAGAATCCCCCTGCCAATGCAGGGGGCATAGGTTTGATTCCTGCTCCGGGAAGATCCCCACATGCCATGGAGCAGCTAAGCCCATGCGCCACAACTACTGACGCTGCACTCTAGAGACCTCGAGCCACAACTACTGAGCCCGTGTGCCGCAGTTACTGAAACCCACGCGCCTGGAGTCCGTGCTCCGCAACAAGAGAAGCCACCGCAGTGAGAAGCCTGTGCAGTGCAACGAAGAGTAGGCCCCGCTCACCACAACTAGAGAAAGCCCACGCACAGCAACGAAGACCCAACGCAGCCAAAGATAAATAAATAAAAAATAAATAAATTTATGAAAAAAAAGAGATTGTCATTTTAAAAAGAGGGCCCTGGCTTGAGAGGGAAGGCTGGGTGGGCACGAGGCTTGAGCAGCTGCAGGGGGACCAGCGTCAGTGAGAACTGATGGTGGTTTGGACAGGATAGCAGGGGCTGATAGTGAGCCCAGGGAGAGTAGAACCAGTAAGATTCTGTGACTAGATGTGGAAGGAGTCAGGGTGTTTGTAATCCTGACATTTGAGCCCAGAGCACCCTGGATGCATCATCTTGTTGTTCTGTAACTTAGACAAGAGCATTTTCATTTTACTCTCTCCCTGCTCTGGGCTTTTGGGCTTTTTTGTAATTTAAGGTTTAAGAATGTAACTGGGTTTACTCACATGGAAAGATAGTTAATACCAGATGATTTTAGAGCCTCATGGTTGGTTCCTCCTTTCAACCTTGGCTGTGTGTCAGTTGACAAGACCGTAAGATTTTTTATAAACATTGCAAGCGACTTGGTAACCATGCTATGTCATTGAATTCCAGTGGAGGATAGATAAATTTCAGATCATTTTTTTAGACCTCCTCTGAAATAAATTTCCCTCCACTCCTCAAAGCAAAATAAAACAAAATGGAACAAAACAGCCCCTACCCCCTGAGAATTTTTCTTGATCTATAAGACAGCCTGGGCTGTCATGGTTCCGAGAAACAAACCCATCTGACTTGTGAATCAGTTTTATTTCTTGTTTTTCCAAAATAAGCTAAAAAGCTCCAGCATTTTTATGTTATTCCTCGAGCTGCTATGATTTTTAAAAATAATTCCTGTTCCATTTGCATTAATTATTCCTCATTGGAAAATTCTTTTGTCATCACTTCATGTAGAAATATTGATTTTGATTTTCAAGAAAGTGTGTAGTAGGGAGAAAGAAATGGGGGGATGGAGTTTCAGTCATGCAAGATGATGAGGTTCTAGAGATCTGCTGTACACCAATAGCAAGTGGTTAACAATATTATACTGTACACATAATGTTTTGTAAAGAGGATATATCTCATGTGTTTTATTTTAAACCACAATTTTTAAAAAAGTGTTGAGTAGAAAGCATCTTTATGCTTCAGTTTATTTATTGTATATTTAAATTTTTTATTTAAAAAAATGAGTTAGGGGCTTCGCTGGTGGCGCAGTGGTTGAGGGTCCGCCTGCCGATGAGGGGGACGCGGGTTCGTGCCCTGGTCTGGGAGGATCCCATGTGCCGCGGAGCGGCTGGGCCCGTGAGCCATGGCTGCTGGGCCTGCGTGTCCGGAGCCTGTGCTTCGCGACGGGAGGGGCCGCAGCGGTGGGAGGCCCGCGTACCGCAAAAAAAAAAAAAAGAGTTAGGATTTTAAAACTTTTAAGTAAGTGATGCTCTCTGTCAATTCTTCCAGCTAATATTTGATTTTAAATTATATTGTATCTTTAAAAAAATTACTTCTTATGTAAGTCAGCATTTCAGTGCTAAAAAGTGTATGGCTGCTGTTCAGAGGTGATTATTCACAAGGACTTTAATTTTTTTTTTTTTTTTTTTTTTGCGGTACACGAGCCTCTCACTGCTGTGGCCTCTCCCGAACGCATAGCCCAAGCGGCCATGGCTCACGGGCCCAGCCGCTCTGTGGCATGTGGGATCTTCCCGGACCGGGGCACGAACCCGTGTCCCCTGCATCGGTAGGCGGACTCTTAACCACTGCACCACCAGGGAAGCCCAGGACTTTAAATTTTTAAAACCAGTTCAAAAAATTCAAATACTATATAGACTCAATGAAACATTTTCTCCTCGGATTTCTTTTTTGCAACTTCTTCCCTAGACTATAAGTTCTGTAATGACTGCAATTTATAATAAATTGGTTTGGCTGCTTTAACAGAGGCTAAATAATAGTGCCTTAAACAAGATAGAAGCTTATTTCTCTATAGAGAAGTCCAAGCTGGCAGGCAATTTGGGGATCAGAAGGTATAGGGCGGGGACCTAGGTTCATCCAGGGACCCAGGTACATTTGGTCTTGTCCCTCTACTGTCCTTTAGGATGTTTCCTTTTTCACATGGTTGCAGAGAGTAGGAGGAAGTGGAGGGCAAGCAGTTGCCTGTTAATGTAGGAGTCAGACTTTCTCTGTCGAGGGTCAGACGGTGAGTCTCTTAGGATTCCCAGTTACATATGGTCTCTGTTGCATACTCTCTCTTTTTTTACAACCCTTTAAAAACTATTAAACTTGTGATGAAGTAACTATTCTTACAAGCCTTGCAAAAGGTCTGGGCTAGATTTGTCCCTAGGCCATTAGTTTGCCAACCCCTGTTTTAAGGTTATGACTAGAAATTGCACACCACTTCCTCATCTGTTAAATATGGCTGGGACTTCCCTGGTGGTCCAGTGGTCAAACTCCACGCTTCCACTGCTGGGATCGCGGGTTCGATCCCTGGTGGGGGAACCAAGATCCCCCGTGCCGTGTGGCGTGGCCAAAATAAATAATAAATAACATAATAAATAGGGCTAATAATAGTATCTATTTCAAAAGGTTGTTATGAGGATTAAAATGAGATAATATATTCAAATAGTGCCTGACACAAAGCCAGTGCTTAGAAAATTTTAACTGTTTTTACTGTAATAATAATTGATATTTAACTCTGTGAAAGAGAATTAGCACATTTTTCTTTTATCTCCTGATTTTTGTCATGGTTTATGACATTTATATCTGTAATTATGACAGTTGTTCAGTGTTAGTGCTGTATTTAGATCAAAACTCTAGTCCTTTTATCACGGTATCTGTTTCTCTGAATTCTTTGTTTTGATTTTGATTTATCTCTGTTGGCTAGATTTCATTACTAGCTGTTTTTTTTTTTAAATAATTACATTCTAAGTTTTTGCATGCTTAAAAATGTCCGAACATTAGTTTTATATCTGAAGGGTAACTTAGTAGGGTATAAGATTCTTGGGGTTTTTTTTCCCCACAGGATTTTTTGGAATTATGTGGCTGTGTTGGAGTCTAAAGTCAATTTGATTATCCCCCCTTATATGTGACTGACTTTTTCTGCCTGGAGATCCAATCCAGGCATATTCTTTATCGTTGATGTTTGGGAGATTGATTGTGAAGTTTTTCCTTTTAAAATGCAGATTCAAAAAAATAAATAAATAAAATAAAATGCAGGTTCAGATTTTTTTTTTCCTTTGAGATTTCTGGAACATTTTCTTGCATTATGTCCTAGAATATTTTTTTATGTTTTATTTGTTCCCATCTTCAGGAATTCCATAATATATATCAAATCTCTTAATAGCTTTCTCCATCACTTTTATGTATTTTATTAATAGTTTAAAAAATATGTTTTCCTCTAGACTGTTTACAATGTCCCTTTCTATGTTCTTAGTTATTTAATTTTTTGCTACCTCTAATTAGACTTGAACTTACTATACTTCGTGTCTTTCTTTTATTTCCTTTTGTTGCTTCGCCAGCTTGCTTTTCATCTCCTCTGTTGTCATATAATCTCTTATTTACGCTCTTTTTTAAGAAAGCGCATGTCTGTAAAGTCTATGATATTAAGGCAGAACTATTTGTGTTCATCTTTTCTTCTTTCTTTGTTTAGGTTCTTTTTTGATGTGTTTTCTCCATCTGCCTTTTGCTCTTTGCTCCCTTTTTCCTTTTTGTACCTTCCCCCCCTTCTTTATATAGGCTCTGTGCTGACCTCTTTATTACCGGATAGTCCATAGCGAGGGGAGGCAGGGTGGCTGAGGAGGTCCACAACTTTGCTTGGGTTTGTTGTCTCAGTGCCCTGTTACCTTCGCCCTGGGAGCACATCCGTGTGTTCGTGTTCAGGGGGTCATTCTGACACTTTGCAATGCCTGTAGAGTCAGAGGGGTTAATAATGCTCCCTCATACCCTGCCTCTCCTCTAGGCCACCTCAGCTGGGAGGGTGGCAGTGGACGGCAGAAAAGGCTCTTCAGACTGTGGGCCTTTCTACTGTGTTGAACTGGCTCTTGACAAGCCTTCCCCCACTTCTCCTATGGCCTGCCATGGCTCAGCTCCAGGCCTTTCACTCCTGGGACAGCGACATTCAGGGGTTTCTTTTTCCTGCTACCATCTGAGGGGTATGTGTTACTTCTCAGCTTCCTTCTTATTTTGGTCCAGTTTTCACAGTACTATATCAGAGACACTTTATAGTTTGTAGATTGGAGTTGTAGCATTCCCTTGTTTTATGTATAGTAAGATTTTCCATTTTTTATTTAGCTGTTTTTGGTGAGTTTTGAGAAAGGAGAGGAAAAAAAAATTCCACTGGTGGATTTAAATTTCTTTTATGCTTTACATTTTATCTTGAAAAATTTAAAACATTCAGTACCACACCCATAATAGACCATTTCCTTTTGTCACATTTCTTTCAAATCTTTTTTCTTTTTAAAAGAAATCAAGTGTAACCACTATATGGCTGAGATTCCATTTGACACCCACCCCCAGGGCCACCCCTCATCTTCACCCTCGGAACCCCAAGGCAGTAACTAGCCTTGCAGTCTCTTTTTGTATTTAAAAATTTTTAAATACAAATATCTGTATACAATATATGACATTGTTTTTATGTTTAGAATGTTTAGCAAGATGATATACTGTTTCATTGTTTTGCAGTTTGTGTTTTTCCACCTAACATTGTGTATGTAATCTGTTTTGATACACACACACACACACACACACACACACACACACACACGCACTTTTCCTCTTCACTGTTGCATATTATTTCGTGATATGAATGTGAGGTATTCATTGTGAGGTATTCAGTGTTCTCTTGGTGAACATTGTTAGGAATAGCACGTCACTGGACATCCTTGTCAGCTCTTTCTAGGCTTGGGTGCGTGAGTTTCTCAAGAAGTAAATGTTCAACGTTGTAAAATATATGTGCCTTTTCATCATTACCGGATACTAACTAGTTGGTACTATCAGTTGTGTACCAGAGTGATGGCACCAGTTCACCCTCTCAACAACAGTGAATGAGAGTCACTGCTCTACGTCAGTATTTGATACGGATACTCTTTCTAACATTTACTGTGTCTTGAATAATCCTGTAATGAAGGCAGCATTATATAATGAAGATAACTTGATGGATTAGATTTTCGGAATTCGTTGTTTCTGGGTGAATTTAGGAGGAAAGAATGATAAATCATCTAACTAGAGTCCTACCTAATGCAGTTCATTCTGTATCTGAAATGAGATTACATTTTACTGGTTTTCTCTGCCTTTTTCCCCCCAGAGTATCATTGGGCTGAAAGCAAAGTTTTAAATGTGCTAGAGTTTTTTCTGGAGTGGGGGTGGGGTGGGGACGATACGAGAAAGTGTATTATTCTGCTAAGAGTGCTGCCATCTTTTGTACCTGTGTGCAGTTTTTACTTGGAGTGCGTTTATTTCTGAAACTCTTTTCCCACCTGTTTACTTGAAAATCATTAAATGTGTTGCAAGTGAACTATGAAATGATTAGATGCTAATGTGTCAAAGAACGTGTGAATTCTCTCTTAGTCCAGAAACAGGTACATTTCATTTAATACAGTAAGTTGTTAATGCATGACTCTCTGCTTTTGAATTGTATGGTTCAAAGGTCCTTTTCACCCATATGATGTATTTACATGAAGGAGGTGAATTCCCTGACATTTGGTCAACATACCAGTATTCAGGGTCCAACTTGTCTGTCTGTCAAACTCTCTCTCTCTTTTTTTCTTTTTAATGAAATGCCTTTTTGACTTCTTCATTCCCTCAAAAAAGTCACAGTTCTTCATATATGCAATCTTCACTTTACAGAAAAGCAAGAGGAAAGGGCACGAATACACAAATATTAAGTATTCCCTGACGGACCAGGCAACTGGAGATCAGAGTCCCCTCCCACCTTGTACCCCAACGCCATCCTGTGCAGAGTAAGTAGAAATGAAGGAAAATCTTTTTACCTGAACATAATCCTATAGAAAAGCTTTAAAAAATGATACGTCTTTGCAGCACATGCCTTTCCTTGGTGCACATTATTGTTGCCTAACTGGTTCTTGAGTGTGCCAGTGGCTAGCTAAACTAAATTTTAGTTGAACTAAACTGAAGGCTGCTTGCTACACTGGCTAGGAGTCTACGGGACTGTACAGATATCAAGTGCTGGTTCTCCAAGGAGAATCTAATTTTTAAAAAGTATTTTATTTATTTGGTTGTGCTGGGTCTTAGTGGCGGCAGGCAGGCTCCTTAGTTGCAGCTCGCCAGCTCCTCGGTTGTGGCATGCAAACCTTAGTTGTGGTGTGTGGGATCTAGTTCCCTGACCAGGGATCGAACCCGGGACCCCTGCATTGGGAGCGCGGAGTCTTAACCACTGCGCCACCGGGGAAGTCCCAAGAATCTAATTTTTCTTTTGATGGGGTGTGGATTGTTGCAGAGGTAGGTAACACCCTTTTTGATGAGTCAAGACTCTTGGCTATGTAAAAGTAAGTAAATTGACCATCAATGTGTCAACACAATCATGGTCTAATTTTCCACAGTCAGGAGAAATCTACTGTGGGTATTTAAACCAGGTTAGCAAACTACAGCCCCCAGGCCAAATCCGGCCACGGCCTGCTTTTGTACAGCTCATGGACGGTTCTTAAAGGGTTATTAAAAACACACACACACAAAGAATAATACATGACAGAGACCGTGTATGGCCCACAGAGACTACATTATTTTTAGTCTGGTCCTGTACAGAAAAACTTTGCCAACTCCATGTTTAAACTAAAACATGTGATAAGAAAATATTCGTTAAATCGATTATGTGAATAACAATTGTAAGTTATTTTTTTTCTGTATATCCTAAAGTCACTCTCTGGTATAACATTTACTTTTTATTTTCCCCTAGGAGTCTTATCCCTGTTTGCTTCTGATGTGGATTTTTAAACCCCTGTTGGCTTTAATACTCTATATAAACGTTTTTGATAACATATATGAGGCTCGTATTTACATTTGCTTTCTATTTAACATTGAAATGAAATTATATAGCAAAAGTATGCTCTCCACCAAGCTGCCTCTTCCTTCTGCCTGCTTTTTTCTTTCCCAGCGGACTGATGGGGAAAGTTGATTTTAAATTGCTATCTGCAGTGATTTGCAGTGGAACCAGCACGTCAGGGCTCCGAGTCCTTGCCAGAAAGCTTTCCCTACATGTTGGCTCAACAGAATTAGCTCTGACGACTCCCTTTTTACCAGTGGCCTGCCTGTGACTAATAGGTTCTCTGCCTCTCCGTTCCCGTTGTCCCCCTTGTAGGGTGCAGACCCAGGAGACCCCGGCCCCTGCTGCTTGTTTCAGCTTGTTCCTCTCTGACCAGCCCAGAGCTGCTGGGTTCCTCGTCCCCCTGGACTGTTCTGGTCTCCACTCTGCTCAGCAAAACAGAGTCTGGGGGCTTCCCTGGTGGCGCAGTGGTTGAGAGTCTGCCTGCCGATGCAGGGGACACGGGTTCATGCCCCGGTCCGGGAAGATCCCACGTGCCGCGGAGCGGCTAGGCCCGTGAGCCATGGCTGCTGAGCCTGCACGTCCGGAGCCTGTGCTCCATAACGGGAGAGGCCACAGCAGTGAGAAGCCCGCGTACCGCAAAAAAAAAAAACCAAAAAACAGAGTCTGGGCTCTGATGCATTGCCCCTCCACCCTGGGGCCCTAAACTGCCGGTCAGCTTCATGTTCACCTTCATGTCGCTGGATTGGGGGCTGAATGGATCTGTAGTCCCTGCCTAACCGTTCCTACACTTTGCCTTTACATTGCTCTGGCCCATTCAGATCCTTCTGCCCACAATGAACACCATTCTTTTTTCTATGCACATGTCCCAGCTTCCTTCAAGGTCTAACCCAATGCCTCATCGTACAGGCCTGCCTCCCTCCACCCTCCTGGAAAACAACTCTCCTTCCGCCAAACCCCGGGAGCACAGGGACTCGAGCCTCTTACTTCAGAATTATTTTGCTGTGTGTTTCTGTCCGATATCCTCTCCTATAATGTCAGCTCCTGGGGGCAGGAGCTATGTCTGCGCCGCATACGGTCCCCAGAGAATAGAGTATGTGCATTATAACTATCATGTAAGGTTAAACAGTATGTCTGCGTTTTTATTAGTGTCGTCTTCCTTTTCTTCTTTTCAGAATGAGAGAAGATAATGCTAGAGTCTATGAAAATGTGGGTCTGATGCAGCAGCAGAAAAGTTTCAGATGAGAAGACCCGCCAAGACTTCAAGCACAGAAATAGGTATTTCAACAGAAGTGCTCTACTGGTTAATTGTTTATATCATTTGTGGCATTTTGAAGCAGGCAAATAATTTGTGACTGTTTTAACAAAGTGAACCACAATTGAATTTTAAAACCCAGCCTCTTTTTTCTTCTGCCTGTATTTCTTTCTCCAAGCTGGATTCATTAAATATTGAAATCAAATACAGAATTAATTCTGTGAAGGGCAGGGTTAGCACTTACAGAAAAATGGTTGATACTGGTGATGAAGGGCAGATATCATCATTCCTGCAATTTTTATTAAAGTAGGTTAACCCACGCTGTGCTGGGAGATGATCTGTAGGGATCTAGGGACTGTGGGGACATGGCACTGGATGGTCAGAGTCAGGATGCCTGAGTTTTCACCCCAGTGGGCCTCTGACTGGCTGGCTGTATGACACAGGGCACTGGACTTCCTGGGCCTCTGACTGGCTCAACTCCACATCCCTTCCAGCTCTGATGCTGGGAATTCGTCTCCCTTGTACGTCTCCTTCCTTCCATTCACCTTTTTAGACAGGGACCCAATTGTGTGATGTATGTTTAAAAGGTAAGTTTTTAGCATTTCACGTCGAAATTCCCATTTCAATGAATAGTATATTTAAAAGCTCTAAATCTACTTTAAAATGGTTTACTGCCTTGCCAAACTTTTAGATGTATGCTCCTTAAAAATTCTAACTTATTTCTTTGCCAGATGTGGACTTTCCCCCTCTCCCTGAAAAGATCAAGAACAGATGCAAGAAAGTTTACGTGAAGAATGAATTTGAATTTGGAAGGCTTGCATTGTGGTTGACTACCTTTTGATAAGCAAAATTTGAAACCATTTAAAGACCACTGTATTCTAACTCAACAATACCTGATTTCCAATTACTCATGTCCTCAGATAAGAAGAAATCATCTCTATGATGTAGACAGTGTTATATTTTATGGAATTTTATTTTAAATTGAGGAAGCAGTTAAATTGTGCTCTATATTTTCCAGATGATGGTGATTCAAATTCTAGTTATTGGCATTTTTTCTTTTGATAACCTCAACAAACTTAGTTTCCCCCCTGCTTTGTGGGGAATGATAGGGCACTTGTAAGAGGAGAAATGATTGGGGATAATTAAGTAACAACACCCTATAGAAGTGAGAACAATTTCATTTATCATCACTTATCCAGTAGTGGATAATGCATTTTGATGGCCTCTTATTTTGGCTAAATAATAATTAAGCCAGTGCCCCAGACTGTCTCCCCTTGCATTGCCATTGAAAAATCATGGGGGCGGAAATCATGGGAACTTAGGATAAAAGGCATGGTTTCTTCTTAGCAGTTGACCAATTACCATTCAGCCTGTTGACTGAGAAACTCGTGGTGGGAAAACGTTTGTCATCTTTTCTTTTCATTTGAGTAATTGTATTTAGGAAAAAATGCATCTATGGATAACCAGTTTTGGGTTATCACTTGTTGCTGACAAACCACCTTAAAACTGAGTGGCTTAAAACAACAACTGGCTTTTCCCCATCTCTTCAAACTGGGCTGGGCTCAGCTGAGCGGTTCCTCTCCTTGTCTTGCTGGTGTCACTCGTGGTTGGCAGGATGGCTGGGCCTCTCCATCTGCATGCGGTCCTCAGGTCTCACCTTCTCCACGTGGCCTCGCCCACAGGGTAGCTGGACCACATTTATGGCAGCTCAGAGGTCCCAAGGGTATAAAGCAGTAGTGGCCAGGTTTAAGACTTAAACCCAGAACTGTCACAGCATCACTTCTACTGCCTTCTATTGATTAAAACCAGTCCCAGGCCCAGCTCCGATTTGGGAAGAGGAGACTGCACGAGGGCATGAAATGGAGGTGAGGTTCCTTGGAGGCCCCCAGTGTAACAGACCGTCAGAACCAGTGCCATGGAAAAACAGCTAAAAAAAGAGGTTAGCAAAAGTAGAAGCTGCTAGTGACCTTGGGAAGCTGAAGCTGGTTATGATAGCTGCTGTAAGCTGGAAGTCGGGCAGAAACAGAGGGCCTTCAGCGAGCTTCCTGAACCAGTTCTGCTGGCTCTTAGCATATGTTCTAAACCATTGCTTTGGGAAACTGGTCTCTTAAGGTTGGGTGTGTTCGGGAGGGCAGAGCATTTGAAAGCAGAGCCACCTCATTGCCCTGGCCACTGCAGAGGGAGGTGAATGGGGTGCTTTCTTCACGCCCCTGGCTTCAGTCGGGCCCCACACCCATGCACGCAGTCAAGGCTGCAGTGCGGAGGGGCAGTTCTCGTGAGGCCACTAGTCAGATTGAATTAGCAGTAGCTCATTTTTGTTTTAACCAAGCAGTAGGATTTGCTAATGTTCTACCTGAAGTGCCTTCTCCAAAGACATCCCTCTTTGCCCTGTGTGTTGAATCATCATTCAATGAGTGTATTTCAATTGAAGTATCTTCGGTGGACTTTGTAAAGATAATAAAATGCCACGGCAGCTTTGCCGTTAAGTCATGATCTCCTTAATCGAATTCTTCTTGCTTTGTCTCCAGAAAAGGAAGGACTAGATCCAACCCTGTTAGTAGCTCCTTTCTGAGGTCTTTACCTCCTTTGAAACCCTGAGGTTGTTTGGGGAGAGCCTGGCTGCCGTTTTCACAGACAAAATTACATTGACTTCTCCCCCCACCTCCCCTCCCCCCCATCCATTGAACTTAGAATTGTTGAAGGTAATTACCTTCTAAGAGGAATGTAAATGACTGCTGTCTTCTTGTCAAGCCTGTAAAGAAAGAGATTCCAGTTCAGTACTTGCAACAAGGATCTTGAATCCTGTTATTTGTATTGCATTGTCACATTGAATGGTCCTCGTTTTTGCGATAACGTTTTGACCCTGGACTTTGGGGGCAAGGTCTTTCACCAGCATACAAGGATTTGATTGTACAACATATCTGCTGCATTAACGTCTCTGCCTGTAGCTTAAGATCAGTTGTTTTTGCACTTGGAAACACCTGATCCTGGCCAGCTTCGTTTGTAATAGGACATTGATTTCATTTAGATTTCCCTCCACGAAGTCAGCACCTATTATGTGGTGTAAACTGATGCCAAGACAAGATTAATAGTCCCTAGGTTGCCTAGGTTTGTCGTGTGTTTGGTAAAGGTGATTGCAGGTTCTCCGGTAAGACTACATGGGATGGATTCACGTGGAGGGGCTGTGAAGATGGGGGAGGGAGAGGTGAGCTTGAGGTGCGGGTGTAAAAAAAACAGTGGAAATGGAAGTTCCAAAGAGGTGGTTTCTGAGGAAGTCAGAGGGCCTGGGACCACAGCAGTCAGTAATAGTTGAATCAGGTTACCTGGAAAATAGGTGTGATAGCTACACGTCTGTAGTCTGCTTTCTGCGTTGCTGGTAGACATTAAATTTGCACAATATTCCCATAGCTGGCTAAGTATTTTAAAATTACAAGCATAGGATTTTATATTTGGGGTGAAGAAATTATCTGGCATGTGGTATTGGGGTTTTTTAAAAAAGCCAAATTTCAGAGTCTTAATAGCCTGTTTTTTTTTTAAAAAAACAAAACAAAACAAAAAGACACCTTGTATCCAGTGTGTGGCCCTCCTGAAAATTCTGGTCATCTCGCCCTTTGAAATTGGTGACTTTACAAATGTGGCTAAATGGGGATGAGAAAATACATGTACTACTTTCTTGGTGTTCGTGCATTCTTTACGGAGCCCAGTTGCTTTGGAACAGTCAAGAAAATCATCAAGATTATTTTTAGGGGTTATTAAGGGGTTACTAGGGTTTTTAAGAACTAATATAATGTCCTGGGTTATTTCTAGTTCAGAGGAATGTGGAAAAAGGTATGCAATTGTGAAGTGTTCTGTTGTAGCTTGTTAATCCGTAAGGGAAACTTAGACTGTAGACGTAAGTACAAACCCAGTGCAGTTTTTGTTTTCTGTATGTTGTTGGCGGAATAAAGTTTTACATCGTAAGCACATGGCCTCCCTGATTTCAATATGCCTTTATTAGGATCTGTATTAGCCCTTAATTTCGTTAAAATCTTTTTTCCTCTTCCTCTTGAAAAATAAGTTCCAAAATATAGTTTATTATACCTTCCATCCTTAAAAAGTTTGTTCCTTTTTTACTATGGGCAGTTCACATAAGGCAAAAATATTAAACAGTTGGTTTTAGTGTGTTGTATAACTTTGCTGTATATCAAACTAATTTTTACAAGTTTTCATCCTAAACCTCAAATCATGTAATTAATAATTTGCCTGTTTATTTATGACCTAGTTGTGATTCTTTTATTAATAAAAGCTAATGGAAAAGGATCCTTTATTAAGTCGATGACTAGATCTACAGTTAATTTTCCTGCAGTATATGAAGTATTGTACCAGAGTATTAAAAGATATGTAATATTTTATTGATAAATCTCTCCTTTAAAAGGAATACGTTTTAGGATGTCATCATTTTGATGTGAATCATGTAAATGTTGATAATATGCACTGTTTATTATACATTAGTGTTTCAAGAGATTCACTTAATTGCCTTTTTGCCCACGTATATTATGTAGTCTATTTGCAATTGTTTTTTAAAAAATGACATTAAAAGAATAGTTTATGTAGAGAAACATTAGTGGATGTTAATTGTCTCCTCACCTGTATTTATGGGTGTTAGTTCAACTGCTTTGCTAGTTGCAAAGCCGTATTATCAGAGTAAAAGTGTATTTGTAAACTGTATGGGAACTAAAAATTAGGAATAAAACCATTTTCGTATATTATGGTATTTGTCATTTACTTCATCTGAAATGTCCAGGAAAAACTGGGATTACAGGTCCCTTAACCTCTTATACTAGCCAAATGCTGACGTTTTGCAGCTCTTATCTAGAAGGGAACCTGGAATTCAGAATGAATGAATCAGTTCCTCAAGCATTTGAGTGCCTATTTTATGAGTAGCTTTGGGAGACAGGGAATTTTATTTGGAAGAGTAAATAGTGAGTAAAAAGTATGTCTGTATAATGTATACAGGACATGATTAGACTTCCCTGGTGGTCCAGTGGTTAAGACTCCACGCTCCCAATGCAGGGGGCCCACGTTAGATCCCTGATCAGGGAACTAGATCCCGCATGCCACAACTAAGAGCCAACATGCCGCAACTAAAGATCCCACGTGCCACAACCAAGACCCGTAGCTAAATAAATAAATAAATAAATAAATATTATATATTAAAAAAGAATCTGTGGGTGGTTTATGGACAAAGAAATTCATGTGTTGCTCAGACTTGTTGTCATGTCTCTACCTGGTAAGGCCATAGACCGTTTTGGGTACAAATTCTCTTCCATTCAGCAAAGATTAAATCCCCACTAGAAGCTAGGGACTGGGAAATGGATGAATAAAACAGTTATACAGGTAGTTATTCGATTAGAGTAAACAATAAGGGTATTAACTGAAATTGATGGTTACATAGAGGAATGAATTACAGGGAGTTAGGATTCAATGGTGAGGATCACTTAAGCTTATTCTTGACCAGTGGGGAACCTTGTGTGTGTGTGTGTGTGTGTGTGTGTGTGTGTGTGTGTGTGTGTGTGTGTGTGTGTGTAGAGAAAGAGGGAAACTGTCCTTTCATTTTCTTATGGGTTCAGTCAAGGCCAGTTTCTTTGGATCTCTTTTTAGAAATGAACATGCAAGGCAAATAGCTATTTCTCTATTCAGCTCTTGCTTCTCCATTCATCTCTGAACAAAGAATAACTCTCTCTGTCATGATCTATACCAGTGGCAGTTCTAGCACTCTTTTGGACACATTTTGCAACAAAATATAGTACATATTTATGAGTGTCTTTATTCTCTATCCATGCATCTACTTACTGCATTTTTAACCATTCAGTTCTTGATGAAATATAAATTCACTGTGTTGGATAATCTAGGCCAGTTTTGCTAGGACTTCCTAGTATAGAGTATAAATTATGGTTTGGAATGAGCTGTTTCATTCCGAATGTAATCATTATTGAGATAACATTTTTCAAGGGAAATATCAAGTTCATGTCATAAGGCAAAGGATTTTTTTTCCTGCATTGTAAATGTTTTCATATAAATTTACAAAGTCAATAAAGTTACATTGTAATTTAGTTTTACAATTCATGAATCATCCTTTATTAAGAAAGATAACATCTGTTCATTCAGGATTACCCTAGATAACTCAGGTGATCTAGGTCTTCCAAGTGATGGTATTTTTTTTTTTTTTTTTTTTTGGCCACACCACGTGGCTTGAGGGATCTTAGTTCCCGGACCAGGGATCGAACCTGGGCCCTCGGCAGTGAAAGCACAAAGTCCTAACCACTGGACCGCCAGGGAATTCCTGGTGATGGTATTTGAATGTGGCCTCATGATTCATGAGGTCTTGTGTGCTTGTCTTTTACTTTGTTTAAAAAATTGTTTTAATTGTAAAATATGGGTAAAACAAAATTGGCCATTTAAACCACTTTTAAGTATACAGTGCAGGGAATTCACATTATTGTGCAACATTAAACCATGATCCGTTGCTAGAATTGTTTTCATCATCACAACGGAAATTCTGTACCCATTAACCAATATGTCTGCTTAAAAAAATTTCCCCCCCTTAGGCTTAAAGCTCTTCTGAACTTAAAATTGTGTGTATTTTTTTTGAGTAGATAATACGTTCACTTAGAACAAAGTGTAAAAGGTTCAGAAGAGCATACAGTGGGAAATCTCGTCCACACCTGTCTCCCGTGAACAGTCTTTCTCATTATCCCCAAGGACCGAGAGCAACTTTGAACATAAGTGCTGGTTCCCAGGGTTTACATTTGTTACTTGGATGTAGAATGTTGAATTGTGCCCCAGTGAGGCTGACCCTAGTTATAGCCCTACCAGCTTCTTTCCTCACACCTTTATCAAACTACCTTTCAGACTTGAGCCCTCATCTGTCTGATAGGTGAACAAAGATAGTTCAGTGTAACTAAATTTGCATCTCTCTTAAGAAGGAGGACAAGCATCTTTTCAAATGCTTTGTTTACGCTTTTCTGTGAACTCTTTAGGTCACTTGCCTTCTTTTTTCTTTCAAGTTCTGGGTCTGTCTTGTTTTGAGTTTAGGAATAAAGATACTTAATTCTCTATGACTGACTGACGACTGAAATTACTGAGTCACCAGGATCAATTTCTATAAACCGCCCTTTAGGTGCATATGGGATGCACCTGTCTGTGCATTTTGGTTTGGGCCTTGCTGTGATTGTCATTCTCAGTGGGGATGAGGGAAAGCATTCTTGCCATCACCAGGATGCTAAAGCTCTATACCAGCTACCATGTGAGACTTAATTATCTGGTCTTAATTATCTGGGCCGGTGAGTTGAGAATTACTTCAGATTTTCTTTCAGATTCAGAAGTGCCAAACAATAATGCATGCATGCATCCATTCAACCACTTTTTTTTTTTTTTTTTTTTGGCTGCGTTGGGTCTTTGTTGCTTCACGCGGGCTTTCTCTAGTTGCAGCAAGAGGGGGCTACTCTTCATTGCAGTGCGCGGGCGTCTCATTGCAGTGGCTTCTGTTGTTGTGGAGCATGGGCTCTAGGCGCACGGGCTTCAGTAGTCATGGCACACGAGCTCAGTAGTTGTGGTGCATGGGCTTAGTTGCTCCACGGCATGTGAGATCTTCCCGGACCAGGGCTTGAACCCGTGACCCCTGCATTGGCAGGCAGATTCTTTTTTTTTTTTTTTTTTTTTTGGCGATATGTGGGCCTCTCACTGTTGTGGCCTCTCCCATTGCAGAGCACAGGCTCCGGAGGCGCAGGCCCAGCAGCCATGGCTCACGGGCCCAGCCGCTCCGTGGTGTGTGGGATCTTCCCGGACTGGGGCACAAACCCGTGTCCCCTGCATTAGCAGGTGGACTCTCAACCACTGGGCCACCAGGGAAGCCCGGCAGGTGGATTCTTAACCACTGCACCACCGGGGAAGGCCCCTCAACCACTTTTTAATGAGTACAGTGAGCCGTTGACTAGGTGCTGTGAGGAATACAAAACAAGTATCTGTCTTGATCCCTGTCTTAAAGAACTTGATGGCCCATTTAGGGAGAGGAGACACACACAGGCTGAATACAAGATGGAAAATAAAACAGCTATGGATGAGACCTGGATCAAGACTAAAAGAGTAAAAGGAAATGATGATAATACCCTTCATTTACTAAATGACAGTTAAATGTGCCAAACACTACCAGAGATGATTTCAAAACCTGCAAGGCAGGTATCCTCCCCCATCTGTTTTGCTCACAGCCATGTTCCCAGTGCCTAGCATGATGCCTGGGTAGCTCAGTATTTGTAGGATGAATGGCTGATCCCTATTTTACAGATGAGTAAACTGAGGTTCAGGGACACGAACTGACTTATCTGAGGTCCCATGCAGTAAGTGGGGAGCTAGGATTTGTTGAGCCCAGGTGGGTCTGACTCCAAAGTCCATGCCCCCTCCTTTTCACCACACTGGCCCCTGAGGAATCCCGGGAGAGACCGGGGGCTTCACACTTAGCTGGAGGTGGGACCCAGTGGAGCATTCCTGGAGGTATGGCGGCCAGGCAAAGCCCCAGAACAGCAGAGCACATGGTTGGGGGCGGGGGAGGGGGAGGGCTCAACTTGGTTGGAGCCCATACCTGGAGGCCAGAATGGGAGGTAAGGTTGGGAAGGCAACCTGGGGCCTCGACCAAGAAGGGTCACCTTTTCTGTTTTTTGTTTTGGGCAGAGATGGATAACTATTTTTTTTTAAACTGCTTTTTAAAAATTGAGATGTAATTCACATTCCATACAATTCACCCGTGTAAACTGTACCATTCAACAGTTTTTAGTATATTCACAGGTGTATACAACCAGCCCCACAGTCAATTTTAGAACATTTACATCACCCCGAAAAGAAACGCTGTTCCCTTCAGGCGCCACTCCCCAGCACCCCCAGCCCTCTTATACCTAGGCAAAAACCCCCCAAAGCCTTTTTAATCAAAAATTTTGGGTTAAATCATAAGATTTCAGGGAGACCTTCCCCATCTGCCTTAGGTCAGGTTCTTGAGAAGTGGAGCCTGCGATAGGAACTCCTGGGCAAGTGATTTGCAGAAGAAACGCCCTCCGGAGAAGGGGAGAGAGGGAGGCAGGGGAGGGTGGGGAAAGCAGGACTTGGTCGCAGGTGGAGGTAGCTTCACTCTGATTCCCTGGGGGCAGCTGTGAGCTCTGAGCAGTCACGCCCAGTGCCAGGGGAAGGCTGCACCTGCCCCTTTAAGATCTGGGCTGGCAGTCTCAGCATCTACTCCACTGGTGCAGGACCTGGCATGACCACCACCCTGTTATTTTGGTCAGAAACCTAGGGATCGTCCCTGACCCCTCCCCCATTGCGTGTCCAACCCAGCAGACAGTTCTGGCCACTCTACTAAAGTATATCTATCCCTGGCCTGTTGCATCTCCCTACATTTACTACTGCCATCCTAGTCAAGCCACTGCTGTTTCTGAAGGTCAAGGAGACAGGGCAACAGTATTCCTGGAACTGCTGGAAATGCAGAGTCTCAGGTTCCCCTTCAGCCCTACTGAATCAGAACCTGTATTTTTTTACAAGACCAGCAGGGGACGCGTGGGCACGTTTGAGATGAGCTGCGCTGGAGGATTTCCACGTGGAGAGAAAGGTCGTTGGAAATTATACCCGTGCTTGGGTCAGTTCACGTCTGCAGACAGAGATTTGGGAATCACTTGATATCACAAGAGTAGCCATGAAGAGTAAGAAAAATCCAAAGACTGGCTCTCAAAGAACAAGACAAACGTCATCCCATAAGGTCTTGAAAACAGCTTCAGATATTCTTAGACATTGCACCTACCAAAACCGAGTCTGTGAAATCCCAAGCATATGTTAAATCCATCTAACTATGGGAAGAGAAGGGGAAAAAAATGTAAAGGAAGCAAACTCTAAAATTAAAGTCTGTTTGGGAGGTGACAGATGTCTGGGTCCAGATAGATTTCTCGACTTGTAAAAAGTAGTTTTTTTCATCTTCATTCATACATGTTTGATGGTTACTTCCCCTATTACTGTTTTTTTTTTTTTTTCTCATACAGAAATCAATTTCCTTCTTTCTAAAGGTGGATTCTCTCAAGTGTTAGTTTGTATGAAGGTTTTAGAAAATATCTAACAAAGGTTTGAGTTGTGGACAGAAAAGACTCCTGAGCTTTGGCCATACAAATGAGCCTCTAGCAGTGGCCTATTGTGAATTGATTTACTGCGTTTAATACCTTCTCCACTTTTGAAAATGGACTAAGATCCTTGTTTGGAACCAACATAATTCCTCTCTATTTTTTATTTATTTATTTTTTTGGCCGCACTGCATGGCACATGGGATCTTAGTTCCCCTACCAGGGATCAAACCCATGCCCTCTGCAGTGGAGGCACGGATTCTTAACCACTGGACCGTCAGGGAAGTCCTAATTCCTCTCTTTAGATATAAGAATAAACCATCAAGTTTCTGCTAAGGGTAAGTTAAAATATATGTTTTGATACAAGGTGTTAATTACATTTGAGTTTTAGACTCCAGGAGGAGATGGAACATTCTGTTCTAGGCATGTTGATTTAGTGGGAAAAATCAGGGCTTTGGAATCCCACAGTCTTGAGTTTGTTTCTTGGTTTTGTCACCTTCTGGCTATAGGACAAGTCAGTTCAAGCCTTTGATCCATAGATTCCTCTTTAGGAAATCTACCTTGTTGTGAAGGGCTGTTGAGAAGTTTAATGGCAGTGGGTGACCTGGCACATAGTAGATGCTCAACCAATAAACATGTATGTTCTCTCTATAGGGCTTGGGAATGTCTTGCAGGCCCTTGACATAGCCTGTTCCTGGGTTATATGAATTTACCAGCTGATGGCACGTAGCAGGGATGATGTGAACGAAATTCATGGGTTGCATTAGAGTTTACACAGCCCTTCCAAGAGGTAATGGTCGAGCAAAAACCTTTTACTTTTATTATAGTCAATAAGTGGGAAATTGCTTCAATCTGGGAAGGAGGTTGATCTGAAAGAGCTGAGAATGGGGACGGGCTGACAGTAAAGACCAGGTCATGCGATTTGCCCACGTGACTTTGGCAAGTAACTTAAGCTTTCAGAACCTCACTGAGAATGGGGTGACAATCATAATATACTGCCTGTGCAGATAAAATGAGCTAACAGACATAAAAGAACGGTTGTTTGTAGGAGCAAAACAATGGAAGACCCTCAAATGCCCCTCTACAGAAGAATGGATGGGATCAATTGTGGTGTTTTCCATACACTGATTGATGTGTAGGGAAAGAATAGGAAAGGAGTGGATCATGTCAACATGGACAAATTGTAACAAAGGGACAAGCAAATTGTGGGAGAAGATGAACGGGATGAGATCCTTTATTTTGCGTGCGCAGCCACATGCAAAAACAAGTAATACAATGTTTGGAGAAGAAAATCATTTGTAGTCAAACTCTGAAGGAAAATATGGGGACGATAACCCCCACTCTCTGGATAGTTGTTGCTTTGGCGTTGGAAAGGGATGAGGCTGGATGAGAACAGAGAGGGGCAAGTGGGGTTCCAATGGCTTCCAAGATGCTTATTTGAGCCGTTTTTTCATGTTATTAATTTGTGTGTCTTATTATATAACCTGTTTACATGATAGGAGCATATGTTCCATATACTTCTGGATTTTATGACATTTTATAATGTATTTACACTATAAGATTATATGTTCCACATTTTTTAATGGATTTTAGAACATTTTATAGTATGTTTATATTATATGTCCTATATATTGTTTTGAACATTTGAAATATTTCAGGATGAAGCATTAAAAAGATTACGCTAATAAATGTGACAAGCACCTTGTGAATAGCGAGCGCATTGCTCAAGTCAGCGTGTGTAACAGCCAGTAGCTGCTGTTCGTTGAGTGATTGCCAGATGCAGGCACCGTGCCAACGGCTTGACCTGCATTCTCTGACTACATCCACACACCACCACACCCCTTAGGTGCAGTTATTATCTTCATTTGACAGATGAGTAAATCGAGGCAGTTAGCCAACACACATCGACTGAGAGCTTAAGTGCCAGGTCCTGTACTGTTACACTTGCATGTTATCTTACTTCATCTTTTGGCAACCCTGGGAACTCCACTGAAAACACAACTTTGACCAGGGGTCGGCAAACTTCTTTTGCAAAGAGCCAGAGAGTAAATATTTTATGCTTTGTGGGCCATGCCATCACTGTCACGACTCTGCAGCTGGCGTACGACAGCAGCCAGAGATAATGTGTAAATGAATGACCGGGGCTATGTGTCAATAAAATTTTATTGGTGGACACTGAAGTTTGAATTTCATTTAATTTCCATGTGTCATAAAATTTCCTTTTCCTTTTGATTTTTTCCAACCATTTTAGAATGTAAAATTTTTCTTCACTCACGAGTTATTAAAAAACAGGCAGCAGGCTGGATGTGGCTCGTGGGCTGTAATTTGCCAAACTCGGCTGTAGACCATCAGTTTCATGAGGGCAGGAAACTTCCTGACCTTATTCAGCATTGTACTCAGCACACCATCAAGTGCTCAGTACACATTTGGTGGATGAAGGAGTGATACACGCTGATATCTCAAAAGTCAGATGATGGCAATGTTTTCTCTCCACTTTGGGCAACCATCTTGGACATAACTAGGGTGAGCATTTTTTCAGGGGGTGCTGTTAATAATGATGTCTGTCCTGGTCAAACCAGGGTGCATGGTGATCCCAGCGTTCCCCATCAGGGAGATGACTTATCACAGTGACAGCAGGATACCGGCTATGTCCTATATGCGTGAGTGTTACTGATTTTTCCCACAATTTCTAATTTGAAGATTTCAATGTGCAAAAGAAATGCAAGAATAATAGATTAGTACAATGAACACTCACATAACTGTCACCCTGATAGAGCCATTTTTGACATGGTGCCACATTTATGCCATCTATCTATCTGTTACCTACCTACCTACCTATCTTATCTACCTACCCACTTATCTTTTCTATCTACCCACTTACCTACCTATCTTTATCTATCTATCTATCTACCTGTCTGTCTCTATCATTATTTTCCCTAAGAATCAGGTACAGACATCATGACACTTCATCCTTCAGTGCTGCAGTGCCCAAGTCCTAAAAGCATCCTCATCTTTCTTCGTAATTACAATACAGTGTTCACCCTCAGGAAGTTAAACATTGACATAACACCATTGTCTAACATACAGTCAGTATTTTAATTTCCCCAGTTGTCCCCCAAATGTCTTGCTTTTCTGGGAAGCAGGATCCAATCAAAGATCACGCATGACATTTAGCAGTCCTTTTGATTCAGTCTCCCGGAATTTAGAACAGTTCCCGTCCCTCTTTCTGTCTTTCACAACATTGGTATTTGAAAAGCACAAGCCATTTGTCTGTACTAAGTCTGTCGATTTGGATTTGTTTGATTGTTTCTTGTGATTAGATTGGGGTTAAACATTTTTGGCAAAAACAATGTGGGCAACGTTGTGTCCTTCTCGGTGTGTCCCATTAAGAGGCACAATGGTGTCATTTGTCCTGTTATTGATGATGTTAACCTTGATCACTTGGCCAAGGTGATATTGTCTAATTTCTCCCCTGAAAAGGAATCTTTCCCCTTCATAATGAACATCTGCCATTTTTTTTAACTCAAGGGAAATATCATTCAGTAGAAGAAACCACTGAAGAGTGTAAACAGGAAAAGACAAACAGGTACAAGGGGTCCTGTCTGGCAGACAGTTTGCCCAACTTCCAAGTTCTTGCAAGCTCAGTCGTAACTGAATGTAACTGGTGCATATCTCCCGGCTCCTTGCTTCGTGGCTATATGTATGCACAGCAGCACTCTTCGCCCAGCAGCTGTGGATTTATTGATTGTGTTAGCTTTCCACGATTCGGTGGTTCGGGAGGGCTGCTGGGGGCGGCAAATCTTGCCTTGGCCGTTGCATTAGTTTTCACTTCATGTAGCTAGAGAGATAGAGCACGTGGCCGGCCTCCCTTCCTCTCTATGGCCTTTCCAAGGGCAGCTGTTTGGACACGTGCCACCGTGTTCCAGGCCACCCTTTATCTCCCCTGATGATTACAGTGGTCCCCATATGGTCCCTCCAATATCTGCCCTGCTCTCTTCCTTACCCCAGTCCATTCTCCTCCAAGCAGCCCCAGTGAACTTCTCAAAATTCAAATCAGATTATTAACCCTCTCCTTTAAACTTTGCCTATTGTCTTTAGAATAAATATCTAAATACTTACTCTGGCCTACGCTGGATGGTCTGGTCCTTACCTTTCTCTCAGAACTTATTTTCTTCCACTCTTGCCTGTCCCTGGTCTCTGCACCCCAGCCACAATGGTTTTCTTTCTGTTTCACAAAAATGCTTCTGCCTCAGGGCTGTTGCATATGCTTCACTGTTCTACTTGAGATCTTCTGCTTTCATTCTCCCACTAAGGTAACTACTTGTGTTGTATGCTCACTAGAGACTGGCTTAATTTCTGGTATGGCTGGATCCAGAGGCTCTAGTAAAGTCACTGGAGATTTATCTGTTGACTCATTGTTGGCTCTATTCAGGCTGTTTCTTTCCTCATGGTGGCAAGATAGCTGCCAATATCTCCAAGCCTACATCATACTCCCTCAGCAAATCCTATGAAAAGAGAGTACCTCTTTCCTAATGGTTCTTATAAAAATTATGAGGTTGGCTTTAATTGGATCACCACAGCTCACATACCCATTCCTGAGTGAATCCTTATGGCCAGGGGGATGGAATACACACACTCACTGGTCAGACCTGGGTCATTGGAAGGGGGTGTGTATTGGCCTTTCCTAAACCTCATGGACTGAGAGTGGGGGTGATCCTCAAAAGAAAACGGGGTGCCATTACCAGAAGAAAGGGTGTGGGTGCTGGGCAGCAATATAAAAGGTGCTCATTACTGACTGTTGTAAGGATTTAAAGAGATCATATTTGAAGCACCCCTAGCCCATTTTTCTGGAAGATAATAAGCATTGTATAAATAAAAGCAAAAAGAAATAACAAAATGAGAGTCAGCAAGATTTGGTGTGCTCTGTGGATGGGTGGGATGGAGATAAGGTACTTGGAGGCCTCAAGTCTGGAGTCTGGGTTCCTGGGAGGTTGGACAACCTTTAACTAAGAACAATGTGGGGAAGGGCTGGGTGGGTGGGAGGAGCAGCTAGTTTGCCCTGTTAGAGCTCGTGCACGCACACCCGTGTGTGTATGTGTGCGTGTGCGTGTGAGGTGTAAGTGGCAGTCATTAGAGGCCATTAGTTTTCTTTTTTAATTGAAGTATAGTTGATTTACAAGGTTGTGCTAATTTCTGCTGGACAGCAAAGTGATTCAGTTATATACATACAGACATTCTTTTTAAAAATTATTTTCCATTACTGTTTATCGCAGAAGATTGGATATAGTTCCCTGCAGTGTACGGTAGGCCCTTGCTGTTTATCCATTCTAAATGTGATAGTTTGCATCTATTAACCCCAAACTCTCAGTCTATCCCTCTCCCTCCACCCCACCCCCCGCCCTTGGCAACCACAAGTCTGTTCTCTACGTAGAGACCATTAGTTTCAGTTCCCTGTTTTTTCAGGTGAGGGGCACAGACCCTGTAAGACGGAAAATAATTGGTTCATCTCCCACAGCAACAAACTCCATCTCCTGGTTTCACTCCCCCAAGCCTGATGTTTTTATTTTTATTTTATTTGTTACTTTCCCTTTGTCTTGAGGGATGCTCATTTGAATTTATTTTGAAAACCAAAGGAGAATATCGCAGGCATTTTCAGTGGCGAAAAGAATTGCATTTCCTGAGGCTAACTGCTACAATGATTGCAACCTACCAGTGTTCACAAGCCCTAAGAGGGTTGCTAAAATCTTCACGTTTATAGCTGTCTTTTTCATAGGGGCAGTTTGGAGAAGGTGAAAATAGTTGAAACTTCTGCAAATCATTTTGTGTAACGGCCATTGACTGCTTCTCAAGTTTTTATGAAATTTTATAAAAGCCTTCTTTTACATTTCAGGGCTTTCCATGTCCAGCGCCTGAAGATATGAACCCACTTAACAGAGCTGAACTGGGGCTCTTGGTTGTGCACGTCTAGGAGAGATTCCAGGCATCCTTATGTCCAAAGAACCTCCAGCTTGGCTGGGAATGACATCTGTATTAATTTTCCTGTGCCCTTGGGCAGGCCATCTTCATGACCTCTGTTCTCCCCTGTCATTGGAATAGTGGGTATGATGCAAAATATAATTTTAGATGATACAAGTTTGGAGCTTTAAATATCACCGGATCACCTGGTTAAAGTGTTGTACCTTGTTCAATTTTTTTTTTTTTTTCTTTTGGGCCGTGCCCCAGGGCTTACAGGATCTTAGTTCCCTGACCAGGGATCGAACCCGTGTCCCCTGCAGTGGAAGCTGGAGTCCTAACCACTGGATCGCCAGGGAATTCCCTTCCTTGTTCAATTCTATTTCAGTCTTTTCCATGAAGAAACATCCAGCTTGGTGCTAATATAGTTTTAATGCCAGGCATTGGCTAGTCTCTCTTTCTAACAAAGAAAATTTAATAACATTGCTTTTTTTTTCTTTTAAAAAATTTTATCTTTTTAAATTGAGGTATAGTTGATTTACAATATTATATAAGTTTCAGGTGTACAAAATACACCCCTGCCAATGCGGGAGACACAAGTTCAATCCCTCGTCCAGGAAGATCCCACATGCCTCGGAGCAACTAAGCCCGTGCGCCACAACTACTAAGCCTGCGCTCTAGACCCCGTGAGCCACAACTACTGAGCCCATGTGCTACAACTACTGAAGCCCATGAGCCACAACTACTGAGGCCTGCATGCCTAGAGCCTGTGCTCCGCAACAAAGAGAAGCCACCTCAATGAGAAGCCCACGCACTGCAACAAAGAGTAGCCCCCGCTCGCCGCAACTAGAGAAAGCCCGTGTACAGCAAGGAAGACGCAATGCAGCCAAAAATAAATTAATTAATTAAATGAATTTATAAAACAAAAATAGTGATTCACAATTTTAATTAATTAAGTAATTTATTTTTTTGCGGTACGCGGGCCTGTCACTGTTGTGGCCTCTCCCGTTGCAGAGCACAGGCTCCGGACGCACAGGCTCAGTGGCCATGGCTCACGGGCCTAGCCGCTCTGCGTCATGTGGGATCTTCCCGGACCGGGGCATGAACCAGTCAGTGTCCGCTGCTTCAGCAGGCGGACTCTCAACCACTGTGCCAGCAGGGAAGCCCTGATTCACAATTTTTAAAGGCTATACTCCATTTATAGTTATTATAAAACATTGGCTATATTCCCCTGTGCTTTATAACATACCCCTGTAGCTTATTTATTTTATACATATTTTATACATAGTAGTTTGTACCTCTTAATCCCCTACCCCTATATTGCCCTTCCCCCCTTCCCTCTCCCCACTGGTGACCACTAGTTTGTTCTCTATATCTCTGAGTCTGTTTCTTTTTTGTCATATTCACTAGTTTGTTGTACTTTTTAGATTCCACATATAAGTGATATCATACAATATTTGTTTTTTTCTGTCTGACTTATTTTACTGAGCGCAATACCCTTCGAGTCTATCCCTGTTGTTGCAAATGGCAAAATTTCATTCTTTTTTATGGCTGAGTAGTATTCCATTGTATGAATATATATATATATAATATATTATATATTATATATATATATATAATATTTGTGTTTTCCCTTTCCCTCTGTCTGTGTAGCCAGTGAGAACTAGTTTTCCATTTATTTATAACACTAGCAACCACCACCACTAACATAGTGCTTACTAATTCCAGGAACTTTTCTAAAGATTTTACATGCATAACTCATTCAATTCTCTTAAGAGATAAGTTATTATTAGTATTCTCCACTTTAGAAAAGAGGAAATCAAATCACAGAGAGGTTGAAGCACTTGCCCAAGGTCACACAGCTAGTACGTATCAGAGGGGGGATTTGAACCCAGGAACTCCGCCTCCAGAGCCTGTGCCCTTAACCATTCTACTTTGCTGATGCATGACATAATGTTTCCTTTTAAAACGTATGTACCAAAAAAATAAAGGGGGGGGGAAGTGAGAGTCAATTATATAAAATAGATAATAAAGCATGCATGACAAGGACACAGTAAAATTGTGACCATGGCTTTGAATAACTGAAACACTGAACACTCTAGAAACCTAGAATTCTGTAAACGAGGAAAATGCCTGCATTAGGGAAGTAAGCCAGATGGGGCCTCCTGAGTATATTCTAAGCCACAGCACAGGTAGCTCACAAAAATTGCTTGTAGAAAATGAGAAATGTCTTCCTTTCATAGCCACGGAGCCTGGTGGTGTCCACTAAGGGTGTCAGGCATGCCGGACCCCTTCAATGTGACCTTGCTCAAGGCTGAGGTCTAGCGTCCTTTCGTGGAGGTGCCAGCCGCCTCTGGAAGGACCTTCATGTGGCAGCTGGTTCAATGTACTGTCTGTGGAATGAGTGTGAGGTGTGCCGGCTGACCTTCGGAAAAGTAATTAATGGGCCTTAATTATTCACGTCCTCTTGGGTGGCAGAGATGGGATGGAGGGGTCTGCACACAGCACCCGAGACAGCTGTGGGCAGAGCTCCTCACCTTCTACGTCATCCCATCTTCCTCTGTTTTGTTTGTTTGTTTTTAAAGACATTTATTTATTTGGCTACATTGGGTCTTTCGTTGCTGCACGGGCTTTCTCTAGCTGCAGCGAGCAGGGGCTGCTCTTTGTGCGCGGGCTTCTCATTGCGGTGGCTTCTCTTATTGTGGAGCACTGCCTCTAGGCGCGCTGACTTCAGTAGTTGCAGCATGTAGGCTCAGTAGTTGTGGTGCCCGAGCCTTAGCTGCTCTGCGGCATGCAAGATCTTCCCGGACCAGGGCTCGAACCCGTGTCCCCTGTGTTTGCAGGTGGATTTTTACCCCTGTCTCCGTCTGTTTTGCAAACAAACCCTAACACTGACCTTACTCTAACTAACCTCAACCCGAATCCTCCGCTTCTCCCCTGTATCTGCTCGTTTATCGGCTCATTCCCTTTCCAGATTTACTCAGGTATAATTGACAAATAGAAATTGCATATATTTAAGGTCTACACCGTGATGACTTGATATACATATACATTATGAAATGATGACCAAAGTCAAGTTAATTAATGCATTCGTCACCTCACACAGTTACCATTTTCATCCACTCATTTATTCACTTACTCGTTCATTTATTTTTTTCTCCTGTATTTATTGAGCACCTACTATATCAGCTAGGGTTTCAGCAGGAAAGAGAAGGCACACTTTAACTGGGTAATTGAGCAGAGTTTGGTAAAAAAGACTATGTACAATGATGTGGGTGTGGTCAAGGGAATTAAAGGGCATATTGAGGCACTGAAGGGCTAGCAGAGAAAGGAGCGTTACCACCTCTCGGGCAAAGAGAGGGAGTGCAGTTGGGAGGACCCAGCGACAGGTGGCGCTGTGGAGGAGGGGTCGCTGATAGAAGCAGGAGGTAGGGGTCGTTGTCAGAGCAGGGAGGGGCCAGAAGGAAGCACCCAGATCTCTTCCTCCTCCTGCCTTCCTGGCACATCCTAGATCACTTCCTATTGCCTCTCAAACTTGCAGATGGAGTGTCAAATTTTCATGTATCAGCACATATATGCTGTTACAGTAAAGAGGAAACTAAAATATTTCTTTTACCTAATGCCCCTTTGAGAGGGAAAGAACAAAAGGCAGATCGAGAGGTCCTTGTCTTAGAAGCAGATGAAGAATGAACATTTTTCTTTGTGGAAATAATGCTCTTCCTAAAGCTTTAATGTGCAAACGATGTGTGACTGTGACAAAAGAATACTATCTAAGACATTGTTAGGAAACAAACCTATCTGATTTTGCTCTATATTATGCCTGTAAGACAGAACTCACTCACTGTACTCACTGTAACTCACATTGAGGCTCAGAGAGGGCAAGCAGCTTGCTCAAGGACACACAGTATGTTTGTCAACGCAATTCTGGAGCTGAACCTCAGGTCTCCTGCTTCCTCATGGTGTGCTTGTTCCATTTTGTCATCATCTGTGAAACTGTCTTCATTTGCTGCCTCTCTCTGGGGACAAGCCCAAGTCCTCACAGTCCCTGGAAGAAAGTGCAGTGTTGTTATTTAATCTCCTCAGCTGCATTTCATCTTTTCCAAGTGTTAACGGCATTTCCCATGATGCAACGCTCCAAACAAATGCTGGGTTTTCTTCTTGGCCCTTTGCCAACTCAGAGAGTTCACAACATGGTGATTTTGTCATCTATCCCTGAATGAAAAATTTCATTCTAGCTGCCTCTGCCACAGGCAGCTTGGTCAGATCAGAACCTGTCACCTCGCCTCCCTCCTTTGGTGCCACACCCCAACTTTCCCATTTGTGAGGGATGCCATCATATACTCAGGCTCCCAGGCTGTCAAACCTCAGACTGGTCTTTTAATCTTTTCTCTTTTATTCCCTTTAACCAAGTCATTATGAACTCCTTTGCTTTTTGCTAAGCAGTATAGACTAGCAGTTTAAAAAAAAAGTGCATGGCGGTGGGGAAATGTTGGCATCAGACAGATCTGGGTTCAAATCTTGGCTCTACTATTTGTCTATGTTTTACCTATGAGACGTTGGGCAGGTTCCATAACCTCATCGAGCCTCAGTTCCATGTGCCACCCAGATCCCCATTCAATGGAGGGCTTGTTGCCCTCACTGCTGGGGGGTGCTGACAGCCAATGGCCCTCAGCTGTTAATCCCTTCAAGGATCTCTCAGCTGCAGAGCCACCTTGCTCTTTTCCCTTCCCGGACCAGCCCACAGATCAAGGTGGAGTATGAAGGCCTGGCCATCTAGACCCAACTCTGAACATCACCAAGAAAGGAAGGAAGGAAGAGAGGGAGGGAGGGAGGGAAAGAAATAGAGAAAGAAAGAAAGAAAGAAAGAAAGAAAGAAAGAAAGAAAGAAAGAAAGAAAGAAAGAAAGAAAGAAAGAAAGAAAGAAAGAAAGAAAGAAAGAAAGAAAGAAAGAAAGAAAGAAAGAAAGAAAGGAAGAAAGAGGAAGGAAGGAAGGAAGGAAGAAAGAAAGAAAGAAAGAAAGAAAAGAAAGAAAGGAAGAAAGGAAGGAGGAAAGAAAGAAAGGAAGGAAGAAAGGAGGAAAGAAAGAAAAAAAGGAGACCCTTTGCCTCTCAGGCAAAGGAATGGGGTTCTTATTTAGGGTACTGGCATCCACAGTAATAATAATGGAGCTTGGTCTCTGTTTTATCAAACATTTTGTCCTTTCCCCATTTATCCTGAAAGCTAACTTTTTTTCAGGTTGTCTCATTTTTACAAGACACCCTGCTGGGAGGGAATTCCAACATCTGAGGCGTGCATTTCCTGTGATTTGCAGGGTAATGACTCAGATTTTTGCATATTTTTAGGAGAGAGTAATGCACAAGTAAACCTAATGTACAAAGACCCATCCCACTGTGGACCATTCCAGGCTTTAGTTCCCTCTAGCTGCTCTTCTAGGGTCCTGATTATCGTGCTTCCTCCCTCCTGCTGCTCCACAGAGTGGCCTGCCCCTGCCCCCCAACAAGTTCATCCAGTTGAGAGGATGATATTTACATGATTTGAATAATAATTTTGCATAATAGAGGCTCTCATTTAAATGATGTAAATTTCCTCCTGTCCTCTGTCTAGATTATTATTCATCCATTCAGTGAGATCACTTTTAAGGGATGTGATAGAAATATTTACAAAAGACAGAGAATCGAGTGTGGAGGCTTTGATGATTTCTAGCAAAAAATGAAAAAAAAAATGTTTTTGCTTTGTTTTGTTTGATACATTTGAGGGCGGAGGCTGCAGCTGAAGGCATAACCTTTTTATGAGACTCAGTGGATCTTAACACACTATTTGCCCTGAGTCAGTTGGTGGGGAGCGGGGAAATTGGGGATGGAGGATCCATCTCGGTCTCTGGATACCTCTTGTGAGATGTACCTAAGGATTCCCTCCTATCCTCCCCTTCTTTCCTCTCTGTACCTTCTATGTCTTCTGTGGATGCAGACCTGGTGAGTATTTACCTCCTATTCAAATGGAAGGAACAATGAATTTGGGGTTGGGCATACCTGGTGTATATCTGTCCAGGTTCTTTGGTTGTAAACAACAGAAACCAACTTGGGCTCAGTTAAGTCAAAGGCATTAATCAGAAAGCTCAGGATGTAGACTGGGGGAGAGGGGACATCCAGTCAGCCCAGCATGGGTTCCATGCTCACTTCTTGGCTTGGGGTGATGAAGGCGCCCCTAACATTTGCAGGCCCCAAGGCAAGAGTGCAAAGGGAGGCCCATATATCATTTATTTGTGTATTTGAAAATTATACATCAGGCAAATAAACTTAAATAAAATGTGAGCTATCTTTATACCTTGGCACAAATATGGGTTTGAATTTAGAATCTTGGATTCCTGAGAGTCATGGGCCCGAATGTGATGACTCAGGAAGAGCTCATGGCCCACTCTCCCTTCTCTCCTAAACTTTGGCTCTGTCCCCATACCCCAAGGGGCCTCAGGTAGATCCTCAGTCCATGCATCCAATCTCTGTTTTCTACCCCCAACAAACAGCTTTCCCTTGGCCCAGGCAGGTGATGTCAGTGGAAGCAATGGCCTTCTCGGTCCACCTTTCGTGTCCTCACTCTTGACCAGTCAGGGTCCCATCAGGAAACAGCTGGCAGACCCTCATCAGGATAAGGGTTTAATAAAGGGACTATTTATAAAGGTTCGGGCAGGCTGTAGGAAGCCAGGATGGATAGCGCAGAACGTCAGGGCTAGTATAGTAGAGCTGTAACCACTCCTGCATCCAAAAGACTGGGGAGGGAGTGGTTCTGGAATCTGGGATGGAAAGGACCACATCAGCAAGAGTTGTGGCCTTCAGAGGAGGGTTACAGTCAGTCTTAGTGACCCCACAGGGAGAAAGCCAGTAAAATAAATAATACAATCACATGTTCTTTCTGCCTTCTGATCTCCTGTTGGCACCTCCCATTGGCCACACCCAACTGAAATCCAGAGGGCACAGGATCCCATTGGTGCCACCCACAGGCTCAGCCTCTGGAGTGTGACACACGTGAGTACAAACAATAACCTAGGCATGATGGTGGATGTTGATGGCTTCCTGCTCTTAGTGCTGGGAAGCAATGGGGGGTGGTGGGATGTGGGGCAAAGAGGAGTGTGCAGACCCCTTTTGAAGACGGGAGCTGCAACCCAGCTCTGGCCAATTATCACCCTCAGGGGTGTGGGCTAGTATTGCCAGGTGCTCTGAGTTTTGACAGCAGCAGGTAATCCAGATTTTGAAAATACGACATTTAAAGATTTAAATGCATTGGCGACTAATTTAAAAAAGATTTTAAAGCACAGTGCAGGAGATATGGGCATACATGTATATGCATAGCTGATTCACTTTGTTATAAAGCAGAAACTAACACACCATTGTAAAGCAATTATACTCTAATAAAGATGTTTTTTTTTTAAAAAAATAAAGCACAGTGCAGGCCCAATAAATCCCATTCACAAACCAGATTTGGCCTGAAGCTGCTCTAAACAGAAACTAATTTGAGGCTTTTGTCGCCAGTCCAAATCCCCAGGAGAGAGAGACTCTGACCTATTTTGGTTCAGTTGTCCCTTGCTTGGTCCAATCAACCACGGCTGGGGAGGGGTCATGTCCCCACTGCCCACTCAGCTAGGGACAGAAGAGTCTGTCTGAGAGCTGGGCAAGTTCCCTTGAGGGCAGTAATGATTTGTGGATCTACTGCAAGGATTTACTCCTGAATGATCAGGAGGTATGTATTTGTTTCTTTTTGTAGCTGTAACAAATGATCAGAAACTTAGTGGCTTAAAAATCACAGATTTATTATTTCACAGTGCTGGAGGCCAAAAGTCCAAAATGGGCTACAATCGAAGTGTCAGCAAGGCTGTGTTCCTTTCTGGAGCTGTAGGGGAGAATCCATTTCCTTGCCTTTTCCAGCTTTTTGGAGGACAGCTGCATTCCCTGGCTCATGGCTCCTTCCTCTGCCTTCAAAGCCAGTGGTGGCTGGTTGAGTCTTTCTCATGTCACATCACTGACACTGACTCTCCTGCCCTCTTCTTCCACATGTAAAGGACCCTTGTGATTACATTGGGTGCCCCCAGATAATCGAGGAGAATCTCTTTATTTTAAGGTCACCTGGTTTGCAAACTTAATTCCATCTGTAACTTTAATTCCTTTGTCATGTGAAGTAACACATTCACAGGTTCCAGGGATTAGGATGTGGACATTTTAGGGGGTCTATTTTTCTGCATATCACAAGGTGGTATCTGCACTTTGCTGGTCATCTGTAAAGTGGGGATAATTTTGCCTCCTTCATGGGTTGTGAAAGGGTTCAGATGAGAGAACACCTAGCTCATTCCTTGGAAGATAGTAGGCACCCATGTTGGTCCCTTTCCCTTCCCCTTCTTGAGCTATTAGCTTTAATCTGGATAAGCCTCAGTTTCTTCATCTGTTAAATGGCAAAGATATACAAGTCCCACCTACCTCGAAGGGTTGTTCCCTCATTCATTCATTCACCCACTCATTCAGTATTTATTGAGGGCCTACTATGTGCCAGTCACTGTGATAGGTGCTGGGACAGAGCAACAAGTAAGGCAGACATGAGGTTTATTTGCAGGTGGAGGAGAAAATATTAAATAAGGAAATAGATAATCATAATTTCATATAGTAATAGGAGAAAGAAGACAAATAAAATATGATAAAGGAACAAAGAATAAAGGAGACAGTGAGGCACGGGATGCTATTTTAAATACAGAGATCAGAAAATAACATGTCTGAGCGACATGTGAAATGACAGAATGTTTGTTGATTGACTTCATGACATTATGCTGATTTCCAGCTTGATTATGGCAGAAGTGGATAAGCTGTTTTTTTTCTTTTTAAATTAATTTATTTATTTTTGGCTGCGTTGGGTCTTCGTTGTTGCATGCAGGCTTTCTCTAGTTGCGGAGAGCGGGGGCTTCTCTTTGTTGCGGTGTGTGGGCTTCTCATTGTGGTGGCTTCTCTTGTTGCAGAGCATGGACTCTAGGCACGTGGGCTTCAGTAGTAGTGGCTCGTGGTCTCTAGAGCGCAGGCTCAGTAGTTGCGGCGCACGGGCTTAGTTGCTCCGCGGCATGTGGGATCTTCCCCGACCAGGGCTCAAACCCGTGTCTCCTGCATTGGCAGGCAGATTCTTAACCACTGAGCCACCAGGGAAGCCAGATAAACTGATTGTTGGTAATCTGTGCGAATTACATAGATTTCTTCCATAAACATTTTAAGGTTTTCTGGCTTCCTTTTTCTGTGCTGAATTTTACCATTTTTTAAAGAAGTGACCCAAAGGGCAGATTCATCCATCCTCTTAGAATGGCATGGACATTTCTCTGAATTAGCTCATGTTCCTTCTGGAGGGTTCTTAAAGCAGCAGAAAGAGAGACCCTGACAGCCCGGTCCATGCTCTGTCTGTGACCTGCCCTCCATGCTCAGCTGCTGGGAGCCTCGACAGTCTCATTAATGTTGGAAAAGCACTTTGGGTTCCCAGCTGAAAGATACCAAGAAAGGCAGGGCTTAATTATTTTGTTTTTCCCACATCTTCAGTGTGCAGAAAGGCCATCAGAGGCAGCCAGAAACTTCTCCATCGAGAATAAGAGGCTGCAGTTAATGGAGGGAGGAGAGGAGACTGGCAGAGGCAGAGAGAGAGAGGTGGAGCCCAGAAAAAGTATTTCCCAGCCTCTCGCTGAGGATGGATGGGTCATGTGCTGGTCAGTCCCCTCCCTCCTATGCCTGTGACCCATCACGTTTCTAGGCTGCCAGTGACATCAGCTTCTTAGGGTCTATTCTGGTCAGACCCATTTCCCTTTTCCATATCAGAACATGGCTCTGTGACCCCACCGCCCGACCCCAGGGGTCTCTAAGTCTTTCTGGGGCGGTCAGTGTAGCCACGATAAGATGGACACTGGCTGGAGTAGATGATAATAATAGCTTTGAGTTACTGTGCACCATCTCCCTCACTGACTTCCCACCACAGCCCCCCATGGGAATGATTATCCCCATTTTACAGATGCGGAAACTGAGGCTCAGAGAGGATAAGTGATATGCCTAAGAGAGTGGATGAACTGGGATTTGAACTCAGCTCTATCTGGATTCAGCATAATCTGTTGGCTCTACTTGCAAAATAAATACCTGCCCACTTTTTCCCAACCCCACTGCTATCACCTGGTCCAGCCACTATCACATCTCAGTAGCCTCTGCCCTGGTCTCCCTGATTATGTCCTCCCCACCACCTTCTACCCTCCAGTCTGTTCTCATCCCAGCAGCCCCAGGGACACTAAGTCCTCCTCTGCTCAAAACTCTTCTATGGCTCCCATCTTACCACAGTAAAAGCCCAAAGCCTCACCCTAGCTGACAAGCCCCCTACGTTCCTTCTTTGTCCTCATCTCCTGCTCTTTAACCCTTTGTTCACTGTATTTCTTTCTTTTTTTTTTTTTTTGCTGTACACGGGCCTCTCACTGTTGTGGCCTCTCCCATTGCGGAGCACAGGCTCTGGATGCGCAGGCTCAGCGGCCATGGCTCATGGGCCCAGCTGCTCCATGCATGTGGGATCTTCCTGGACCGGGGCATGAACCCGTGTCCCCTGCATCGGCAGGCGGATTCTCAACCACTGTGCAACCAGGGAAGCCCAGTTCATTGTATTTCAATCACACAGGCCCTCTTGCTCTTCCTTAATTATACCAGGCACACTCCTACCTCAGGGCCTTTGCACAGGCTGTTCCCTCTGCCTAGAATACTCTTCCTCAAATAGCCACCTAGGTTTATTTCAAGTCTGTGCTCAAAAGTCACCTCACTGACCTTTTTCTGACAACCCTTTTAAAAATTGCAAGTTTTTCCCCACTACCCCTGATTTCTCCCTCTTTCCTTATTTTTCTTCCTGGTAGTTCTCATTATCTAACACACTCTATCTCTTATTTATTTTTGTCTGTTGTTCACCCTTCCCCTCTAAAACGTCAGCTCCATGAAAGCAAGGTGTTTTTTCTGTTATGCTCTCTGCTCCCTCCCCAGCATCAAGAACAGTGTCTGTCACACAGTAGGTGCTCAATAAATATTTGTTGAATGAACGACTCCAAAGCTATCATTCTGTCCACCACACATACTGCTTCCCTAGACTGGCTTCCTGTCTGTAAGAATTCCACATCCTTCCAATACTTGCTATAGTCAGACATTTCAGTTTTCTCCAATGCTTGGGTATAAAATAGTATCTCACTGTGGTTTTCCCGTGCATTTCTTGATATGCCTGGGAACTCAGGTGTCAACATGTCTGAGGAGCAGTGGAGCTGTGTCCCCCACCTCGGTCAAGTCCAGACCTCCAGAGTAGACCATCTCTCAGGATTTCTTTCTTTTTTTTTTTTAAGAAAGAAATGGAAAATTTTATTTAAGCCAAATTAGAGGATCATAACCTGGGAAGAGCATCTCAGAAAGCTCTAAGAACTGTTCCCGGGATTTCTTGACAAAATGGGAAATGGGTCTTTGTTTTGGATTATAAAAAGACAAGTGACTTATGTAAAACAAAAGTCAGCATCTGCTCTGCACACCGGCTTTAATATTTAGGGATAATTTAAACCCAAGGAAAAGGCAGAGTTATTAATAACAGTTGAGGGGAAGTGTGAAGAGAGAGTATGTAAATCTTCAATTGAAAAAGCTACTGTAGTTAGCGTCCAAAATAAGACCCTGCTTAGCATGCCGTTCTGCTCATTTGCAAATTAAGAGATGTATTGTTTTAAAAATAATTAAGTCTAATTTTGCATGTTTGGGAGGTGGCTCTCCACTGGCTTAAAAATCTTTATTTATTTTCAATGTTCTGAATATAGTTTAATCTCCAGCGCTAAGCTAAGCATTTGCTGCTTTATGTACTCTCAAATGCTCACCGAGGCAAAGCGGGTATCTATCGCTAGAGGAATGATGTCTGGGGGCCCCGGAAGTTATATTTTGGGGCAGAGCACGGATCTTAGCAACAACTGAGTCCAGTTTTCCTCATTTTACATGTAAGGAAATGGAGGCTCAGAGAGGTTAAGGGACTTGTCAAAGGCCACACAGCAAATCAGTGGCAGAAATGGGATTAGAATGCAAGCCCCTTCCAGCCTCAGCCGTTGTATTTTCCACTAAGATTGTGTGTTCCACACTTCAGTCACATTTTTAACATACCCATGTACCCTCTGTACTATTTACACTTAATGATTTTCCCTTTAAATCAATTCACTTTTAAAAATGTAAAGGTGTTTATTTAAAAGGAAATCACTGAACAAGTGTAAATGGAAAATCTTATTACCCCCAAAAATAGAAAATAAATGACAATTAAAACAAGACAAGCAAAATCATGTTATAAAGCTCTAGTAAGGCAACTGTGATTGATAGGACAGCAACTCATGTAAAACAAAAGTCAGCATCTACTCTGCCCATCAGGTTTAGTATTTAGGGATATTAGGGGCTACTCAGAACTCTAGGCTGAGACCCCACTCTCTCTTTGTTAAAAAGAGGCAATAGCAAGTGTGAGAGTGGCGTACAGAACCTGTGGTACCAACCCGAGACTTTCTCCTTGTCATGCTCAGGATTGGAACGGAATGGAAAAGGGATGAATTTCTGCCAAGGTGATTATGTACCATGTAAAATCATCTCAGGCACCACCACAGTTCTCACTTTAGATAAATGTGGGCTGTGAGAGCTTCTCTCTCTTCACTTCTTTCTCTCCCCACTTTGCAGCGAGATGAGGCCCAGTAGCAGACGTTGCGATAGGGACAGGGTGGGCACTCAGCCGTTAGCTTGCCACGGTTACCGCGAGACCATGACCATTACCGCGAGACCATGATCATTACCGCGAGACCTCTGGCACGAGAGCTGCAGAGCAGCGGTTGGAGGTGTCCCTCAGCCGACGGTCGGCCTAGCCGGTGGTGGTCCTCGCGGCGGGTAGAGTGCAGTAAGAGGTAGATGGCGGCCTCCTCCCCGTGGCTCTCCAGGCTCTCCGGCCTCAGGGCTGGCGGGTGAGCTGGGGGCCCTGGGAAAGGCTAAGGGCTGTGTCCAGCAGAGCTCCAGAGCCCTCGCCACAGCCGCCCTTTGGTTGGGCTCAGGCCTTGAGGCAGCAGTGGACCTCTCCCCCATCCCCGCCTCTGCAGCCTAATGGCGGCGGCAGCGGTCTCCGTGGGGTGCAGTCTGTGGAGTCCTCAGGAACCGGAGTATACGGACACTGCCGTTAAGGTAACAGCTTCAACCAACTTCGGTCTTTCTGTTCAAATTTCAAAAACTGGTCCAGCTTAGATCAGTTGTCTACCCCTAGGAGGTGGTCAGAGGTCAGGGTTAAGTTGCAAGGACTTGCACATCATTACTTCAGGTCCACCTCTGTGGTTGTGTTGCAGGAAGGGGGACCCCTTGCAGGGCCGGAGAGTGGGCTCTTGTCTAACACTCGGAAATGAATTGTCTGAGGAGACACGTGTGCTGACAAAGCAAGAGACTTTATTGGGAAGAGGCGCCCAGGCACAGAGCGGCAGGGTGAGGGAACCCAGGAGAACTGTTCTGCCACGTGGCTTGCAGTCTCGGGTTTAATGGTGATGGGGTTAGTTTCCGGGTCGTCTCTGGCCAGTCATTCTGACTCAGGGTCCTTCCTGGTGGTGTGCACATCGCTCAGCCAGGATGGATTCCAGCGAGAAGGATTCTGGGGGGTTGGTAGGACATATGGACTGGCGTCTCCTCCCTCCTTTTGACCTTTCCCGAATTCTTCCACTTGGTGGTAGCTTGTTGGTTCCATGTTCCTCACCGGGACCTCCTGTTGTAAGATAACTTATGCAAGTGGTTACTATCAGGCCTGGCCAGGGTGGGCAGTTTTGGTCAGTGGTTCCTCTAACAGTTGGGGCTGTTCTCAGAGAAGGGCAATTGGGGTGAGCTGGGAAATAACCCAGCTGGTATTTGCTACAACATGTATTCATATTGATCCTATACAAATGACTCTATTCAGTTTAAATGAAAAGCCTGAGGGCCAGCTGGGTCCTGGGCGCCTGGCTCCCTCAGTGATAACAGCTGGGCAGGATCTGGGGACCTGCCCCTGGGGGTGCCACCCGCTGAGATCTGTCTCTTCAGCTGGGCCTGGGCACTGGCAGGAAGACTGAGACTGGGTGCTGGACTAATGCTCCCGGGCAGGGTAACCAGCTGGTGCAGGGACCCCCTCCTCTTAGCCAGGCCCTGGACCTCAGAGGGCGAAAGTTGAGCCTCGGGCCTTGCCTTCTCTAGTCAGAACAGAGAATAACTTTTGTTTTGGTGGAGGTTTACAGGAATTTCATGACCTGACTGTGCCCTGACCTCAAGAACAAAGGGTCTGACACCAAGAAGTTGTCAGACAATTCACATACCCACCAGCAGTGCAAGAGTGTTCCCTTTTCTCCACATCCTCTCCAGCGTTTATTGTTTCTAGATTTTTGGTAGTGTATATATGTCCATGCCACTCTCTCGCTTTGTCACAGCTTACCCTTCCGCCTCCCCATATCCTCAAGTCCATTCTCTAGTAGGTCTGTGTCTTTATTCCTGTCTTACCCCTAGGTTCTTCATGACAGTTTTTTCCCTTAAATTCCATATATATGTGTTAGCATATGGTATTTGTCTTTCTCTTTCTGACTTACTTCACTCTGTGTGACAGACTCTAGGTCCATCCACCTCATTACAAATAGCTCAATTTCATTTCTTTTTATGGCTGAGTAATATTCTATTGTATATATGTGCCACATCTTCTTTATCCATTCATCCGATGATGGACACTTAGGTTGTTTCCATCTCCGGGCTATTGTAAATAGAGCTGCAATGAACATTTTGGTACATGACTCTTTTTGAATTATGGTTTTCTCAGGGTATATGCCCAGTAGTGGGATTGCTGGGTCATATGGTAGTTCTGTTTGTAGTTTTTTAAGGAACCTCCACAAAGCGAGAGAGTGGCATGGACATATATACACTACCAAACGTAAAATAGATAGCTAGTAGGAAGTAGCCGCATGGCACAGGGAGATCAGCTCGGTGCTTTGTGACCACCTAGAGGGGTGGGATAGGGAGGGTGGGAGGGAGGGAGACGCAAGAGGGAAGAGATATGGGAACATATGTATATGTATAACTGATTCACTTTGTTATAAAGCAGAAACTAACACACCATTGTAAAGCAATTATACTCCAATAAAGACCTAAAAAAAAAAAAAAGAAGTTTGTAACAACTAACCACGCCCCTCCCTCACCTTTCCTATAAAAGGGCTTTGCTGAAAGCTTTCAGGGCGTTCGGGGTTTTTAAGGCATGAGCCACCCATCTCCTTGCATGGCTCTGAAATAAACGTTCTCTGCTCCAAACTCCAACGTTTTGGTATTGTTTGGCCTCACTGTTTGTTGGCCACACAAACTTGTGTTCGGTAACAGTAGATGAGGTATAAGGGGAAGCGTCAGGTAGAAGCTTTCAGGAACCTTCTTAAAAAGACAACCATTTGGACCCTTTGCTTTTATTTCTTCATCTTTTCCTTTTCCCGTTGGTTGAAATTTGGTTGTGATCACTGGAATTAGGGAGCCATAATGGACGATGAAGTGACCATGAGAGTGGAGTCTAGTGGAGCAACAAGATGAGCCTGGCCTCTTGAGCCTCTGGATTTAGTGCTTGATTAATTGATTGATTTGTAAAAGAGAAATGAGCTCCCATCTTGTTAAAGTTCCTGTTATGTTGGGTCTTTGCTGTTCATAGTCAAAGTTCATTCTAATACAAAAGGAGAATGAGCGAACTCTGGATTACTAACTAGACGACCTGGATTCTAGTCCCATTTCTTCAATTCGTATTCCATGCAAATTTGGGAGTGAAAAACTAGGCTCTACTTTACAATCCTCAGCATTCATTTTAAGCTTCCAATGGGCTTCACCCCTTGGGAACTCTCAGTTCTGCTCAGAAGTGCTGGGTATTTCTATTCTGAGGCAGTGATGTGGGCAGGGTACCCAGGGAAGGAGCAGGGTGGAGACTGGTTCCTTCCTGAGTCTATCTTAGATGTCACCCTGTTGAGTAGGCGATTGAGGTAAAATTGGGACCTGGGGGTGTGAGAGCATTCTGTGGTAGAGGGATAGCAGTCCTTGATAACTGCTAAAAGGCATCACACAGGGAGCATGTCTGTCCTTGAACTGCCTTATCTTTTTCCTTCTGAACCACACCAAGCATGTATCCATAAATGCACAAACAGCCCATTCCTCTCTTCCCCTCATAACATCCTCAGCAGCTGCACAGTTGTTATGTATTTTAAAAAAAGCATTTAAAACCTCCCAGAATTTAGCAACAATCACCATGGATACTCATCACTGAAATCCTTTGTTACCATGGCAACATTCCACCCTTTAACCCCACCCCCCACCTCACCCCCATCTTGCCTTTTTACCCTGAAACTGACACATTGGTTATGGTGAATGATGGGAAAAAAATTTGAGAGGAACTTCACTTCCAAGGTCATAGAAGCATGAAATATCTTGCCAGAAAGTAGGTATTTTTCCATTATTGTAATAAGTATGTTTCATTCTGTTTCATCACGGATAAATGACTACTGTTGTGCAGGGGAGAGGAAGATCAGTGATGAATTAAAGCTGAAACGATCCCTTTGTCATATCCTGTAGGTGATTTTTAATAGCTGTTCTTGCTATATTGAAAACGTGGTCAATAGCCATCCTGGAGTATTAAACCATTGATACCATTTGACCCATTTCTTGCAGTTTTCAAAAATACTCCAAGACAACCCTTTAGAAGGAGCAAACAATCTTTCCAAAGCTCTCACAGCAGCCTTTATGGAATGGTAAGAAAGGAGAAACAACCCCATGCCTGATGTTCGGGGAGTGGTTCCGCTAAGCAATCAGAGTGTGAAGCAGCGTGATCTTTTGTACCATTTATGAATGACACATAGGCTGTGGCTGTATATACATTTGCTGGTTCAGAGAAGTAATGTTGAGCAAATGGAGCAAAATACAGTTGATCCCATGATTATAGGCAAGTGCTCTGAGAATGTTCGTATGCTCCCTAAACAACACTGGGGAGAATTTGGAGATTCTGAACTCCCTTTGTGTCAGCGACCTTTTTAAGAAACTGAGTATGCCTTGGGCCATCTCCCCAGAAAAGTCCCCAGACACACAACATTTTACATATAATTCTAGGAGACTCGTTGGTCCCTTGATGTCCATCAAGGGTCACCCCCCCGCCCCACAAAGGTCCATCACCTCCCGGTTTAGAGCATCATGTTCATTTAGTTCAATCCTGGCCATTAAGTTATTTAATTCCATTAAAAAGCCAAAACCCAAACTAAAACATGTTCGGAGATTTTGGATATACTACTTACTTCTCTCTGGTCCCCCCACTAGAATGTAAGATCCATGAAGGCAAGGGTTTTTCAAGGTCCTGTTTACTGTCTGTATCTCCAGTACCTAGGACAGTGTCTGTTCTGGGAATACTACTCAGTAGTTCTTGAAATTATTTAACAGTATGTTCAAATGCAAAGTGTTATTATTAGAATCATGACTTTGTATGGGAAGCATCCATGTTATTGCATGTTGTTGTAAACTATTCATTTACATTGCTGTACAGTGTACGATATTCCATTGTGTAAATATACCACAGTTTGTTCAGTCATACTACTATTGGTGGGCATTTGGGTTGTTTCCAGTTTCTTTGTTTTGATTTTTTGTTATTATGAATAGCACAACCTTGAACACTCTAGCGCATGTCTTTTAGTGAACAAATGAATGCATTTCTCTTTGGAATATGCCTAGAAATGGAATTGCTAGATTACAGTGTATATGTACATTTAGTCCTAATAGATATTGCCAGACAGTTTTCCAAACTGGTTGTACCAGTTTGCACTCCTGTTCAGGTAACTCTGCATGTCTCTCCATCTCTAAGTCTATTGCATCATTGCATGGCCCTGTATTCCCTGTAAAGCTGCTTGTGGACATAATCACCGCTTTTTCTGATCCCCTCAGCGCAGTTTCTTTCTTTGTTTTGAACAGTTTCATCTCCGCCCATATGATTTAGCTCTTGAGAAAGCTCTTCTTTCTCTCCCAGTTCCCTTGAAATCGATGCTAATGTTTGTTGAATACGTGAGTGACTGATTCAAATCTTCTGGAACAAATCCCAAATGTTTGCTCTCCCATGTTTATTTTTGGACCATGTGTTAAGAAGAAAACTCTGAGCCATTTGAAAATACTGAATTAAAAGCACATTGCCAGCTGAAAATGACCGCATCGCTCTAACACTCAGATTATGCCATAATTGCTGCCAATCAGGAAAAAGATCTGCCCCTGGTATAGTAGGACCAAAGGTAATTTCTGGAATCTGCTTCCAGAATTGGGTTGGGATGTCACATGGAATTCCAGTAACCTGCCAAGGTGAGCTGTGAGGTTTGTTTCTATTATCTGTTATTTCCCAGAGGTTAAATGTTTCACTCATTGTGGGCCCCAGCAGGCTTTGATCTTGTCTTCAGAGAACATGGGAGTGGGAGGAAAAACACAGAACCATACCGAGTGCCTAGCATAGGAGAGGCCCCAGGTTAGGTGCAGTCTCCTTAATTTAATCCAATTCCACAATAATACCAACATCCTCTTCTCCAGTCCCCTCTCAGAGAATAGCATCTTCATTCACCTAGTTGACAAAGCCAGAAACTTAGGAGCTATCCTTGATGGCCCTCTCTCTCTCATCCCCATATCCAGTCCATCACCAAACCCTGTAGTTCCTACTTCTGAATATATCTCAAACCTTCCCACTCACTCCACCCCCACTGCCACCATCCTGGTCCAAACTACGGCCATCTCCTGCTGGAACCACTGCCAGCAGGATCCGAGCTGCACTTGTGCTTCCACTCCTGTCGCCTACAGCCTATTCTCATCCCAAAGACCAGAGTGAGCCTTGAAACTCACTCTGCTTAAATCCTTCAGTAGGGCTTCCCTGGTGGCGCAGTGGTTGGGAGTCCGCCTGCCGATGCAGGGGACATGGGTTCGTGCCCTGGTCTGGGAAGATCCCACATGCCGCGGAGCGGCTGGGCCCATGACCCATGGCTGCTGAGCGTGCGCGTCCGGAGCCTGTGCTCCGCAACGGGAGAGGCCACAACAGTGAGAGGCCCGCGTACTGCAAAAAAAAAAAAAAAAAAAAAATCCTTCAGTGAGTCCCTGTAGCAGATGTCGTGGGTGCCCTGCTCATATCTGCTTGGCACACTCCATTTTTGGGCATGCAGACCTGAGAGCTTCCAGCAGCCGCACCTAAGATTTGTAGGTGAGGGCTTTATCTGGCTATATACAGGGCAGGCTAGAAGTGCCAGGAGTTAGCACTCCTCCTTTCTCCTGGAGCATGTTATCAACCCACGACTGGTGATAGCTGGGGGATAACAATAAGATCCCAGATCCCTTGCTCCTTAGTTGAGGATACATTGAGTGGGGATTTGAGCTCTGTTGCCCCAATGGCAGTCTCCTCAGTGATGCACTTTTATTTGCTTCCTTCCATTGCCTTCCCCTCTCCTCTACCAGTGCTTCCTGAGGCCACCTCCCCAAATAATGTATTTGCACTCACATTTTTGTGTCAGGGTCAGCTGTTGCAGGAAGTCATTGAGAGGACGTGACCACTGGTTGGTGGCCCCAGGCAGTCAGGCTCCTCACCCCCTTCCCCGACCTTGCAGTGTACATTCTGCCCACTGTTCCTGCAGTGAGAGCCATTCTCAAGGACAGCCCAGCCTTGAGAGAGTAGGTGTGGTTGAGACCGTCTGGACAGTATATATAACTGAGCCCAGTTGTGGCCTCTATATAAACGTTTCAGGCGGGTGTGGAGATCTCCCCCAAGATAAGCCTCGGGAGTAAGTTCCCTTGCTTGTCAAAACTGCCACCTACCAGCCTGAATGCTGTGTCCTCCCAAAATTCGTATGTTGAAATCCTAATCCAAGATGTGACAGTATTTGGAGGTGGGGCCTTTGGGAGGTGATTAGGTTAGTGGGGCCCTCGTGACAGGATTAGTGTCCTTATAAGGAGAGGGAGAGATAAGAGGTCTCTCTCTCTGCACACACCCAGGAAAGGCCACGGGAGGACAAAAGCAGGGAGAGGGTCCTCATCAAAAACTCCACCATGCTGGCACCCTGAACTCAGACTTCCAGCCTCCAGCACTGTGAGAAATAAGCGTTTGTTGTTTAAGCAGCCTAGTCTATGGTATTCTGTTAGAGCAGGAATTCAAAAGGCATGGATTTGTCCTCCAAGGAACTCACAGTCCTGTTCACCTCCAAGGACTAAAATAAGGGCTGTAAAAAGACCTGCAAACACCCAGTTGTTCACTAACTTACGACTGGATCAAGAGAAAGTGTTATCTATCCATACAATGGAATATTATTCAGCCATAACAAGGAATGAAATATTGATTTGTGCTACAACATGGATGCATCTTGAAAACATGATGCTAAGTGAAAGAAGTCAGTCATGAAAGACCACATATTATATGATCCCATTTATATGAGATGTCCAGGATAGGCAAATCCATCAAGACAGAAATTAGATGAGTGGTTGCCAGGGGCTAGGAGGAGAAAAAGGAATGGAGAGTGACTGCTTACTGGGTAGAGGTTTCCTTCTGGGGTGATGAAAGGGTTTTGGAACTAGATAGTGGAGATGGTTGCACAACATTGTGAACGTCATTGACTTGAATCCTTTAAAATGGTTAATTTTATGCTAGATGAATTTTATTAAAAAAAAAAGGGCCTGTGAAGAGAAGAATGATCCCTCATGGGGATTATTCCAGCCAATGCCAGAGACCTTTGCTGCTGGTGCCTGGTTCCATGTCTCATGAGGGGCCGCTATGTTGCTCAGTTCCAGGGACGCCATTTACATGGTATTTATTCTACATGAGTGGCACCCCTTAGAGTTGTGAGATGTGGCAGCTCTGCTTTTGTGGTCAGAAATGGATCTGATGTGCTGGAGTCCCCAAGCCTGTGGCTTTCTTCTCTCGCCAAAAGGCTCAGGAACACAGATCTGATGATCCTGTCTCCAATTAGAAAAGCAGCGTTAGACTGGAGCACAGGTGCCTGTATGTGGCTGGTGAGAGTCCCCAGGCAACCCTGGAAGGATGGCTTCTTCGCTCCTTACAGAATCTCTATCCCAGGGTTGTCGGGCTGATTCAAAGGGCAGAGTGAGGAGTGCTTGGTAATTGCATTGAGCCGGGAGCTTGCTTTGCAGTTACTGGGCATTTGAATTTATTTGATGTGGGAAAAGTGTCTGCACTGTTGAACTGCCTCTAAGCTGCAGTGGGAACAGAGAGAGCACAGGCTCCGCACTAAGATGGACTGGAAGCCAACCAGAGACACCTCTGTTTCTTTTGGTGTTAGCCATTCCCTCCTGGGCACAGCTGGGCCAGACGGGCACTTAAAATTAATCACCCTTGGGACTTCACTGGTGGTGCAGTGGTAAAGAATCCTCCTGCCAATGCAGGGGACACGGATTCGAGCCCTGGGCCGGGAAGAAGCCTGTGTGTCACAACTACTGAGCCTGTGCTCTGAAGCCCGTGAGCCACAACTGCCGAGCCCGCGTGCCACAACTACTGAAGCCTGCGCACCTAGAGCCCATGCTCTGCAACAAGAGAAGCCACCACAATGAGAAGCCCACGCACCGCAACAAAGAGTAGCCCCTGCTGGCCACAGCTAGAGAAAGCCCACGTGCAGCAATGGAGACCCAGTGCAGCCAAATATAAATAACTAAAATAAATTTATTAAAAAAATCACTCTTGGGCTTCCCTGGTGGCACAGTGGTTGAGAGTCCGCCTGCTGATGCAGGGGACGTGGGTTCGTGCCCCGGTGTGGGAAGATCCCACATGCCACGGAGTGGCTAGGCCTGTGAGCCATGGCCGTGAAGCCTGCGTGTCCAGAGCCTGTGCTCCGCAGCGGTAGAGGCCACGACAGTGAGGGGCCCATGTACTGCAAAAAAAAAAAAAAAAAAAAAAAAAAAATCACTCTTATCAAACTGTCATTGATGTGCAATAATGCTAAAAAGAATCAGCTTTATGGAGGTGATTTCCATGTAACAATGCACCCATTTTAAGTGGACAGTTTGATATGTTTTGACAGATATCTACATCTGTATAACTACCACTACAGTAAAGATAACAGAACCTTTCCATCACCCCAGAAACTTTCCTTATATCCTTTTGCCCTTAATCACCACACCAGCAATCCCTGACAACCATTGACTGATCTGCTATCTGTCATGACAGATCCCTAGAATTTGATATAAATGAAATCATACAATATGTAACATTTTCTATCTGGCTTCTTTTGTTCAGCATGATGTTTTTGATATTCATCCACATTGTTGAGTATATCAGTGGCTCATTCCCTTTTCATCACTAAAGAGTATTCCATTATATGGAAATGCCAGAATTTGTTTATCTATGCATATATTAATGGGCATTTGGGTCACTTCTAGTTTGGGGCTACTATGAATTGCACTGATATGTGGAAATCTTTGTATAAGCATATGCTTTCATTTCTTTTGGATAAATGCCCAGGAGTGGAACTACTGGGTCGTTTGATAAGTGTATGCTGAGCTTTATAAGAAATTGCCAAACTCTTTTCCAAAGTTATTGTACCATTTTGCATTCCCATCAGCAGTTCATGAATGTTCCAGTTGCTCCATATCCTCACAAACACTTAGTATTGTCAGTCTTATTAGTTTTAGCCCATCTGGCAGGTGTATAATGGTTATCTCATTGAGATTTTAATTTGCATTTCCCTAATGATTAATGCTGTTGAACACCTTTTCATGCACTTATTGGCCATTTATATACCTTCTTTTTTGAACTGTCAAATATTTTGTTCACGTTTTAATTGGGTTATTTGCATAATATTGAATTATAAGGTGATATATTCCAAAGGCAAGGGATAAATTTATTCAAGATTCTCAGTGTGGTGGGAGGGGTTCCTAGCCTCCCTTTCTCTCTGGAGTCTGGCCAGGATAACTGAGAAGGGAGCCTTTGGTAATGTAACTTAAGGTGGAGAAAGAGATTAAAAGCATAAATCTCTGTAGCATAAAGCACTCAGGACGAGGTTAACCTCAAACTTTAGTATTCATGAGAATCACCTGGAGGGCATGTTAACCATAGATTCTCTGGGAGGCTCACGCCGAGTGTTTGACTCAATAGCTCTAGGGAAGAGCCCAGGAATCTGCATTTCTAACAAGCTCCCATGTGATGCTGATGCTGCTGGTCTGGAGATCACACTTTCAGTTACCTTAAAGATGCTTGAGGCTGAAGGTAGACCACAGTGAGGACCTCTTACTCCTCCCTTGTTTCCAATTTGTAGTCTCTGGAGCCCTTCCCACCTCCTCTGTCCAACCACCCATCCCACACTGCAGAGTAATTGGACAGAATGGAATGATTGACAGCCCACATTGTCAACCTATAGAGGATCAAAGTGGTCCAAGGCCTAAGGAGAAGAGCTTTCCCACTGACCTCATAGGGGTAGACACACCTTAAGGAGTGCCCTAAAAGTCAAGAACAGAAGGCATAAACTGGCTGAATCTGGCCTGGATATGTGTCTCTTTTTTGGGGGGAAGGGGGTTGCCTCCACTGTGTTTAAGATTCTTCTGAATTAGTTATCAGCATGCACAAATTGACAATAAATGTAGGATCGTTTTTTTAGGGCCAGTGGTTGCAACCAAACTCCCTAAAACTTTCATGTGAAAGATAAAATTATGCTTATTAAAAAAACTCTTAGTGACTTTGGTGTTTAATTTTAAGATCTATAAATACATTTGGGGGCAGTGATACCTGGAGAGACACCAAGAGCCTGCTAGGAGGAGTGGGAGTGTGTATAGATAGGCGGGTATGTGCACAGCACACATTTTTTCTTGTATGTGTGTTTATTGAGCCAAAAGACCAGACAACCCTAATTGAAAATTTAACAGGAAAGACACTTTGATTTTGAAAATTTATAAACTACAAAGAGTAAAATATAAATAAAGAAACAAAAAAAAAAAGGAAAGAACACTTATGCCAGTAATTAGGGATGGATGAAATAAGAAATATTTTCGTTCTTAGTTAAACCTTTAGAAATTTTCCAAAGTGCTTAAATGAGAAAGAAAAAGGAGGTGGAGTGAGTGTGGGAGAGGGCACTGCCAATTCAGATGAAGCTAAAAATTTAAATTCTTATTAAACAATCCCCCAAAATTGGCATTCCAACAGGCTGTTAATAAAAATGCGTCTTTCAAAAAGATGGTTTGGCGTAAAGCACTTTTCCCCCTTTATGCTTCCCCTTACCCCTCAGGCATCTGGGATATAAAAACTGGGTTCTAATTTCAGTTTTTATGTTTATTAGCTGTGTGACCTTGGACGATTCACTAGACCTTTCTGATCGTCAGGGGTAGTGAAAATTACTTCTTGGGGAAACTGGAGAAAACTCAGCATTAGACCTTAGGCCGAACTCAAAAGGTCCACAGGCTCCAAGAAGACCTTGTAGATGAGCGAAGTGGGCCTAGTGGAAACTGACCAGTCAGAAGAAACACCTGTTTAAAGGACTCGCTGCTCCTGAGCTTCCTGCCTCCAGGAAAGTGGGCTTAGTATGACCTAAACTTTCTATTTATCAAAGAGGTACTGAAAATCCCCATATTTATGTGCTCTCTCAGTTTTTAAGTGTTGGCAATTAATTCACTTAAACAAAACACTGACTAAACCAAACAGAACATATTCTGCAGGCCACCCTTGGCCACGGTCTTTTGGTTTACATCACTTGCCTTAAACAGGAAGAGAATGAGATGATTTCCACACTGGCAAGATGTTCTTTTCCATTCCACCTTTGGGGATGGGTGTCTTGCTGAATGCAAGCGGGCAATAATAATAGCTGCCATGATTGAGTGCCTGCTGTGTGCCAGACACCTTTTTAAGCCTGTTACGTAAATGCATTTAATACTTCCAACATTAACTCTATTTCATTTGGTCAAAGGGGTTAAATAAACTGGCTGAAAGTCCACTTCAGGCACTGTATAAGTCACTGATTAAAAATCTTGCTCATTCCAGGCAGCAGTTCCTTTTTAGACTAGAGATGACAGGTGACCCCCCACCACCCCCACCCCCGCGCCACCTCTGTCCAACCCCACCTTTCCTGATTTTCCCTTTGAGGACCCTTAGGAGGGGAGGAAAGTGCTCCTAGTAGAGGGACAGCAAGTGACGACCCCCCCTTCTGCCAGGGGCCGAAGACCACTGTGTATTTGGGGATCAGGAAAATGAGTGAATGACTGAACGGAAGAGGGAGGAGTAGGTGAATGGGTTCTGCCAGCCGAGAAACCCAACTGCAGAGACAACTTTTCTTGCACAGGCGGTGGTGGAGGGGGAGGGAGGTGGTCTCGATTTTTGAGCTTCCCCTTTATGAGCTTCCCCTCATCCACTGCTCCCACATCTAAGGTCAGAGCACGCACGCGGGTGTGTAGGTGTTGGGGGGGCGCGGGGGTGGGAGTTGGTGATCGAGGGTCACGCGCAGGTGGCTCTGCCGCGGTGGTGGTGGCGGTCGCAGAGGCGACAAGGCTGGAGGCGGAGGGACAGCGGGCCCACGGTCGCTGCGGGCGGGTAAGGTGGGCAGGGCGGGGATTGCGGGAAGGGGGGCGGGCCGCCGCAGGCCGCCGCAGGCCTTGCCTTCCGGAGCTGCAGCCAGCTCTGGGTCGGAGGTCGTGGGGGCGTTATCTGGGGGCGGGAAGCGGTGGTGGGGGGGGACGCAGGACGATGTCCCGGAGAATGGGGCTGCTGTAGCTGGAGGATGCGCTAAAACTGAGGGTTGGGGCGACGACGGAATTGGACGGCGGGGAGAAGGCTCAGCACTGGCGGGACCCGACCGGAATTTGGGGGGGCGGGTCCCTGAAAGGGTGTGTTAGTGGCAGCGCCCGGGCGCGGAAAACAGGTGGTCGCCAGCGCGAGTGGTGCCTGGGGCGCAGCGGCGGTGCCTCCAGCGGTGTCACTCATTCCCAGATGGGTAGGGGGTTAACACCTGGTCCGGGTAGCCACGCGTGTTGGATGTGAGCCTTCTTCAGCGGTCCTAGGGGTTGCCTGGCATCAGCTGGGATACCTCTCCCTCCTTAGGCCTTGGTCAAGGGTCTTTCTAAGGGATAGGTAGAGGGGAGATGCAGAAAGTGCTGATATCTGGACGCTTAAGAGACAGTGAGCATCTGCCCGTGTGTATCAGATTTTTACCCCCATCTTCACTTCTTACCCCAGGGATGGTGGTTTTCATAGTAAGAGGGGGTCTTCCTGGCCTTGCCCATTGAAAGTGTTCTTTTAATTTCACCTTATAAACCAGGGATTGCAAACTTGGGTGCATACAAGGACCAAGAGGTAAATAATGATCCCAACCCTTACTTGGTCCCAGCTGGGAACCAGGCACTGTCTGGAGAGCTTTACACATATTCATTTACTTAATTCTCACTGTATGTCACTCCCATTTCACAGATAGGAAAACTGATGAAAGTCACTTGACCACAATCACATGGGTAGGAAGTACCAAGTCAGGACCAGATGGGCAGGATGGGTCCAGATTCCAGGCTCTTAACCACTGTGCTGTGCTAAGCCAATGGACTGTGGGGCCAACTGGAGCCCCACCAGAGAGCCTTACGTTGCCAGGCAGGATTATGGGCCCAGAGTGGCCAGATCATCTGATTTCTTGAGAAGCTAGAACTTGGGACATTTATGTAAAATCACCTTTATATTTTGACAATTAATTTAAACTTAAAAACACTTTTTATAGTGAAAAATTTCAAACATACACAAAAATAAACTGGTATAGTAACATTTTGTAATTTTTAAAAATACTGTATGAGCCAAATAAAACATGTTCAATGGCCACTTCTGTCCTAAACACTTCCAGCTGTTCACTGCTCTGATTTGAGCCCTGTCTATTCAAAGTGTGGTCCTGGTCTAGCAGCATTAGCATCAGCATCTCTTGGGAGCTGGTTATAAATGCTGAATCCCAGGCCCCACCCCAGACTTACTGAATTAGACTCTGGATTTTAATGAGATCCCTAGCTGATCCATATACATATTAAAGTTTGAGAAGTGCACTGCTCTGTCTAGGCCTTTTTGCCTGGACAAGTTATATTAGCCTCCTTCCTGATAGGTCTTCTTGCCTTCAGGTTCACAATCTTCTATTGATGTTATAGTTGCATTTCTTGCCTTTAATACCCTAAAGCTCAGGTCTGGCCCCAGATAATTCAGTGGAGGAAGCATTTTCTTTGGGAAGGTTTGGTTACATTACGTAATAGAACTGGCAGTGTTCACACCGGTCTTACCCTCTTCAGGGCCCTGAGGGTCCTTGTTGTAAATCTTACAGAATTGTTTTGAAGATGAAATGAGGTAATATAAGTAAGAGTATTTGCATATATTTTTATTAGTCAGGACTTTTTCAGTTAAAAAAGATAACTTAAACCTGCTTAGGCAAAACAAACAAACGGACTTGACAGCTTGAAGGCTCAGAAAAGACTAAGGGGGAAGATTTTAGGTATGACTTGATCTAGGGGCTCAAGCAGTGTAATTGGAACTTGATCTCTCTCTCTCAGGAAGCAATAGGGAAGTGGGGGGGGGGTGAGGGTCTAACCTGGGCCAAATAGCTTGAGATTGGGAACATAGTGGTATTTACCAAAAAAAGTGGGAATAAACATTTGTCAGGAAAGATCAGAAAGATTATGTAGCTGGAAACCATATTTGTTATCAGTCTTTGGGTTTTTGTCTGATCTTTCCTGCTAGACTTCAAGTTCCTTGAGAACTGGGGCTGTGTCTTCCTCATCTTTGCATCCCCACAAGTCAGGCATACTGCATTTCACATAATGATGCTCCGAAAGTACTGAATCAAATGTAATTGACTCAAGTAAAGTAGAGAATCAGTCTCTTAGGCACCAGCCTCAGGCAAGGAATCTCTCGCTCCCTTTCAGTTGCAGTGGAAGTCACTGTTCTCAAGCTTGTAGTATAAAGAACATCACAGACTCTGGCTTGGTTGCCTTTGTTTTTCTCACTGCCACCCGTCAATTCAAAGTCATTTTGTCCCTTTGCAGGTGCCAAGCAGTTAGGAAAATGGGCCCAGCATGAGATGATTTCAAACTGCACAGCATTTTATTATGGAAAGGTAACAGGGTTTATCTCTGCGTGACCCAGCAATAGTGGCTGTCTGTGATTGTTACCTCAGAACTAGGGAGGAAAACAAAAGCTTTCAAATGTATGTGTCAATCAAAGGGAACTACTGACTCCCCATTTTCTTGGAGGCCAAGATTCTTTTGACAGGCAAAATTATGATTGCCAGCAGCTAACAATTTGTCTTAGAAAAGCAAAAACCAAACCAAAAAACCCCCACAAAAAACAAAAAACAACCCACCAATCCAAAAATAAAACAAAAGACTCCAAAATCAAACAAACAAAAACCAGCCAATGCAAACTAAATTAACAACAAAAATAGAATGCAGAGAAATCTGGGAAGGTCTACAGAAGTCTTTTAGAGGGAGAATGCTTGGAACTGGATTTCTGTTCTTTTGGTCCAACCTGAATGGGAGAGAGAGTGAGGAGTATAAACATTGTCTGAGTGGGACTCAGAAATATGTCTCCTGTGAATTCCATCATTAGGGATTTTGATGGGCTCAATAATCTCCTATTTAAAAAAAACAAAAAAACACAAAAGCATGCAAACATATCAGCCACTCACATTTTAGTCTGAACTAGCCACTTTCTGACAGTTAGGAGTTGCACACTCGACTGCTTACAGGGTTCAGGCATGAAATGTCAACAAGTGAAGCAGGCTGGGCCAGGAAAATACAAGAGTGGTAGGATGTGGTGAGTTGGAGAACATATGCTCCATCTGTAGGTGTTACCAAGTTCAAGCTCATACTGCTCCCTGCATGATAGACTAATAAATCGAGAGGTGAGTTGTTGGGGCAAGGAATAGAGACTTTACTTGGAAAGCCATCAGACTGAGAAGATGGTGGTCTAGCGTCCCAAAGAACCATCTTAAATCACAGAAGGAAAGGGGGGAGAGAGTGTGCTTCAGAGTTCTCAGAAGACTTTGTTCCCTAAGGGAATTACTTGACAATAAAATTCTTCCTAGGGAAAAAAACAAAAACCAAAAACCATCTTTCCTGAGTTAGAATTCAGGCTTCTTTTATGCTAAAAGCGGGTGTGGCTGGTTGCTGCAAACTTCTTGGTGTGGGAATCCTTTGTTCTTGCAGCTATGGCATTAGGTCAGGTCACCATATTCCTGTAAACCTCCAACAAGACCAATGTTATTCTCTGTTCTGCAACTTTTTATCTCCATATGAAGGAAAATTGTTATACCTTTAAAGGTCAGAGCCTTGAGAATGGCCTATCCTGTATTTCAGGCTCTAGGCAGCATTCTTAATTAGTAGCAAAAGCAATAGAATACAAAGGTTAAAGTAAAAGAAATAGATCCAGTATTGAGTCAGATTTGGTCTTCCGTATTACACAGGGAGCACCTGCAACTCAGCTCTGGGCAATCATTACCACGAGCCATTACAGTGTTAGTGTTACTGTATTTTGGGGGACAGAAGTTGGAAATCTAGATTTTTACATGAAATCTTTCAATTTTTAAAAATATAAAAATATTTACCTTGTTTATTTACTAGTTCCTAACCTTTCATCATAGCTTCCTTTGATAATCTGACCAAAGCCATAGAACCTGGGAAATTCACACATACTTTATCTTGTATACAATTTCATAGAGGGCCTCTTTCTATTACACTGTGTAGTTCAAGGTCAGCACTGACTCCTAATTCTCAGTATTAGATTGTGGGTACCCAGATCCTTTGAACTGCATGGATTGCTCTCTGGGATGCCACCTCACTGACATCCTCCCCTCCCCCTCCCAACTCCATTCTCTTTCCGTTTGAAAAACTCCTCTCCTTCGCTTTCATCTTTCTTCTTATATTTAAAAAAATTCCAGTAAAGTCATTACTTTTAATTTTTATGATTTAATTGTATTGACATAATACATACACATAGTTTAAAAGTCAGATTATAACATATTTATAACAAAATATTAGTTTCCTACTTCTCTCCTAGTCTTTCCCTTGAGGCAACTATTTTCAACTCCCCTAGCTGTTTCTTTTTTATATTTTTAAGATGTTATTTTTCTTTTTAAAAGCTAAAACTAAAAATTCACCATAAATGGGAACCAATACAATTTATTCCTCAGTTTTGCTTTAAGACTTTGTGTTCTTGTTTTCCTTTTGTAAACAATTGAAAATAATCTTTTGCTACTAGGTGTCCAACCCCCAGCCGTTTCTTGTAGCATTTTCCCATCTTCATATTTCTAATCTTGATTTTTTAAAAAATTAATTAATTATACTTAATTTATTTTTGGCTGCATTGGGTCTTCGTTGCTGCATGCGGGCTTTTCTCTAGTTGCGGTGAGCGGGCTTATTGCTGTGGCTTCTCTTGTTGCGGAGCCTGGCACGCGGGCTCAGTAGTTGTGGCTCACAGGCTCTAGAGTGTAGGCTCAGTAGTTGTGGAGCATGGGCTTAGTTGCTCCGCAGCATGTGGGATCTTCCCAGACCAGGGCTCAAACCCGTGTCCCCTGCATTGGCAGGCGGATTCTTAACCACTGCACCACGAGGAAAACCCTCTAATCTTTATCTTTTTTTTTTTTTTTTTTTTTTGCGGTACGCGGGCCTCTCACTGTTGTGGCCTCTCCCATTGCGGAGCACAGGCTCCGGATGCACAGGCTCAGCAGCCATGGCTCACGGGCCCAGCCGTTCCGCGGCATGTGGGATCTTCCCAGACCAGGGCACGAACCCGTGTCCCTTGCATCGGCAGGCGGACTCTCAACCACTGCGCCATCAGGGAAGCCCACCCTCTAATCTTGATTTTAACGTATGTTTCTAGTTATTTCGTTCACTCTCTCACTCAGTAATTTAGTAATTTATTAATTAAATATATATACAAAAGAATACCTACTATGGGCCAAGGGCTCTGTTGGGTGCTGGGGATGGAGGGATGAGCAAAAAACAGATGCAATCCCTCCTTTATGGAATTTTTCACTAGCAGAGGTTTTGTGATTAATCAAACAATCACACAAAAATATGTGAAATTGCAACTGCAGTTAGTGAACCCAGGAAGGGTACATCATACTCCGAGAGAGCATAATAGAGGAATTTGACCTGGTCAAGGAAATGAGAGAAGGTTCCCCTGAAAAAAAAGACAATTGAACTGATATCTAAAAAGTGAGCAGACTTAGAAGAGGGGACAGAGGAAAAGGAAAAGCATTTGGGTAGAGGGAACAGCCTATGCAAAGCCCTGCTGAGGAAGGGAGCATGGGGGATTTCAGAAACCATTTCTTTGGCCACTTGGAACTACATTCTTTAACTAAATGAACCTTCACAGCAGAGACTTGGAAGAGAGGCACTGTGGTGAAGAGCTGGGAAATGGGTCCAGATCTTGTCTCTCCAAACCATTAGTAGTGTGCTCTTAGACAAAACACAACTTCTCTGAGCTACAATTATCTTACCTAAAAAATACTGTTACTAAAATGCAAAGAGTTTTGTGGTGAGCATGAAATGACATAATTCTTGTAAAGTTTTGCCCAAGGCCTGCCACACAATCAGTGGTCAAAAAATGCTTGCTGGGACTTCCCCGGTGGTCCAGTAGGTAAAACTCTGCACTCCCAATGCAGGGGGCCTGGGTTCAATCCCTGGTCGGGGAACTAGATCCCACGTGCATGCCACAACTGAGTCTGCGTGCTGCAACTAAGAAGCCCGCATGCTGCAACTAAGAAGCCCGCATGCCGCAACTAAGATCCCGTGTGCTGCAACTAAAACCTGGTGCAGCCAAAATAAATAAATAAATATTAAAAAATGCTTGCTGATATTATCATTTTCTTTTTTTTTTCTTTGCTGTATAAATATCATCTGATAGAGCAAATTTAGGCCAAATCCCATGGTTTTGAAGACCAATGAAGTCTGGGGGACAAAAAAGCTTTGGTTTGCACTGATGACCAAATATGATGCCTTCAGATCACGCTGAAGAGAGAACACACATGGGTTTTGAAAGTCACCCTGAGCCTGGCATTTCCCTGGTTTGCAGCCATTAGCCCTTATAAAATGAAGGCTTCAGAGCTGTGTGAAACTTCACTCTTATTCCCTGTTAGCACTGTCTGGGCAGGAGGCAGAAGATGGATGCTTTGGGGACCAGCTTGCCTAGAAAGCACCAGAAGACTCTGCCTCCACCTCCAAGGCTCAGAATCCTGGGAGTCTAACCTTCTGCCAGAGAGCTGTGTTGGTCATTCTCTCCCTGTCTTGCCTGGGATCCTAACAACCCACTTCATTTTGACCTTGCTTCTGACCTTGGTGGACACCCTGTACCCAGGTGACAGGGTGTTTATGGTTTGTTACTCTGATGATGATGATTTGAAGTTGAAGGGAAGCTAGCACCCACCTCTCTCTTCTCCTCTTACTCTATTTCTGTCAGTTTCTTTGTCTTTCTGTATCTGCCTCTGTCTGTCTGCCTCTCAATCTCCATTTTTCTCTCTTTGTCTTCATATATCTTTGTCTGCCTGTGTCTCACTCGTTTGTCTGTCTCTCTCTGCTTTTCTCTCCATTTCTCTCTGGACTTTACACTAAATTCTCTCTCTTTTTTTTTTTTTGGCTGTGCCACACGGCCTGCAGGATCTTAGTTCTCCAACCAGGGATTGAACCCAGGACCCCTACAGTGAAAGCACCGTGTCCTAACCACTGGGCTGCCACGGTGTCTCTCTGTCTTTTTATTGCCCCTGGCTTCCCCACCCTCATCCCTGTCAGCTCATCTTTCCAATTAGCCCTTATTTAACAAGCTATAACTTTCTGAAAATAGTCCCCTCCAGATGAGGCCATTTTTAATCAAGGGCTTAGCTAACATCATTTTTGTATTTCGTATATGAGCGTGGGGGGGAGTTAGCTGGCTTGCGCTTTGATATAGTTGAGTCAAGATAGCCCTTTTTATTAGCAGATTTGTGCAGATTGGTTTGCAAGATGTGGGGTATGACTAAAATATTAAATTCCTAAAACCGTCAAAGCACTATTAGATTGGGAAGGTAAGTTATAGAAGCGTGTTCTCCCACAAGAATTACACTGAGATTCACAATTAACTTTTCTTAATTCTGCATCCACTGCATTACATGCCGGCTTTGGGGGGAACATACATATATATATATATATATATATATATATATATATATATATATATATATATATATATATACACATACATACATACATTTATTTATTTATTTATACATCTTTATTAGAGTATCATTGCTTTACAATGGTGTGTTAGTTTCTGCTTTACAACAAAGTGAATCAGCTTTACATATACATATATCCCCATATCTCCTCCCTCTTGTGTCTCCCTCCCATCCACCTTATCCCACCCTTCTAGGAGGTCACAAAGCACCGAGCTGATCTCCCTGTGCTATGCGGCTGCTTCCCACTAGCTATCTATTTTACATTTGGTAGTGTATATATGTCCATGCCACTCTCTCACTTCGTCCCAGCTTACCCTTCCCCCTCCCCATGTCCTCAAGTCCATTCTCTACGTCAGCGTCTTTATTCCTGTGCTGCCCCTAGGTTCTTAAGAACCATTTTTTTTTTTTTTAGATTCCATATATATGTGTTAGCATACGGTATTTGTTTTTCTCTTTCTGACTTACTTCACAGTGTATGATAGACTCTAGACTCCAACCACCTCACTACAAATAACTCAGTTTCGTTTCTTTTTATGGCTGAGTAATATTCCATTGTATATATGTGCCACATCTTCTTTATCCATTCATCTGTCAATGGACACTGAGGTTGCTTCCATGTCCTGGCTGTTGTAAATAGAGCTGCAATGAACATTGTGGTACATGACTCTTTTTTAATTATGGTTTTCTCGGGGTATACGCCCAGTAGTGGGATTGCTGGGTCATATGGTAGTTCTATTTGTAGTTTTTTAAGGAACCTCCATATTATTCTCCATAGTGGCTGTATCATTTTACATTCCCACCAACAGTGCAAGAGGGTTCCCTTTTCTCCACACCCTCTCCAGCATTTATTATTGAGATTTTTCTTGTTCTTGAGGTAAGATTGTACTGCTGTAAACTTCCCTCTTAGAACTGCTTTAGCTGCATCCCATAGGTTTTGGGTTGTTGTGTTTTCATTGTCATTTGTTTCTAGGTATTTTTTGATTTCCTCTTTGTTTTCTTCAGTGATCTCTTGGTTATTTAGTAGTGTATTGTTTAGCCTCCATGTGTTTGTATTTTTACAGTTTTTTCCCATCAATTGATACCTAGTCTCATAGCATTGTGGTTGGAAAAGATACTTGATACGATTTCAATTTTCTTAAATTTACCAAGGCTTGATTTGTGACCCAAGATATGATGTATCCTGGAGGATGTTCCATGAGCACTTGGGAAGAAAGTGTATTCTGTTGTTTTTGGATGGAATGTCCTATAAATATCAATTAAGTCCATCCTGTTTAATGTGTCATTTAAAGCTTGTGTTTCCTTATTTATTTTCATTTTGGATGATCTGTCCATTGGTGAAAGTGGGGTGTTAAAAGTCCCCTACTATTACTGTGTTACTGTTGATTTCCCCTATAATGGCTGTTAGCATTTGCCTTATGTATGGAGGTGCTCCTATGTTGGGTGCATAAATATTTACAACTTTTATATCTTCTTGTTGGATTGATCCCTTGATCATTATGTAATGTCCTTCTTTGTCTCTTGTAATAGTCTTTATTTTAAAGTCTGTTTTGTCTGATATGAGAATTGTTACTCCAGCTTTCTTTTGATTTCCATTTGAATGGAATATCTTTTTCCATCTGGTCACTTTCAGTCTGTATGTGTCCCTAGGTCTGAAGTGGGTCTCTTGTAGACAGCATACATACGGGTCTTGTTTTTATATCCATTCAGCCAGCGTGTGTCTTTTGGTTGGAGCATTTAATCCATTTACGTTTAAGGTAATTATCGATATGCATGTTTCTATTAACATTTTCTTAATTGTTTTGGGTTTGTTATTGTAGGTCTTTTCCTTCTTTTGTTTTTCCTGCCTAGAGAAGTTCCTTTAACATTTTTTATAAAGCTGGTTTGGTGTTGCTGAATTCTCTTAGATTTTGCTTGTCTGTAAAGGTTTTAATTTCTCCATAGAATCTGATTGAGATCCTTGCTAGGTAGGGTAATCTTGGTTGTAGGTTTTTCCCTTTCATCACTAAATATATCCTGCCACTACCTTCTGGCTTGCAGAGTTTCTGCTGAAAGATCAGCTGTTAACTCTTATGGGGATTCCCTTGTATGTTATTTGTTGCTTTCCCTTGCTACTTTCAATATTTTTTCTTTGTATTTAATTTTTGATAGTTTGATTAATATGTGTCTTGGTGTGTTTCTCCTTGGATTTATCCTGTATTGGACTCTCTATGCTTCTTGGACTTGATTGACTATTTCCTTTCCTATGTTAGGGAAGTTTTCAACTATAATCTCTTCAAATATTTTCTCAGACCCTTCTTTTTCTCTTCTTCTACTGAGACCCCTATATTTTGAATGTTGGTTCGTTTAATGTTGTCCCTGAGGTCTCTGAGACTGTCCTCAATTCTTTTCATTCTTTTTCCTTTATTCTGCTCTGGGTAGTTATTTCCACTGTTTTATCTTCCAGGTCACTTATCTGTTCTAATGCCTCAGGTATTCTGCTATTGATTCCTTTTAGAGAATTTTTAATTTCATTTATTGTGTTGTTCATCGTTGTTTGTTTGCTCTTTAGTTCTTCTAGGTCCTTGTTAAACATTTCTTGTATTTTCTCCATTCTATTTCCAAGATTCTGGATCATCTTTACTATCATTACTTGAATCCTTTTTCAGGTAGACTGCCTATTTCCTCTTCACTTGTTTGGTCTGGTGGGTTTTTACCTTGCTTCTTCATCTGCTGCATATTTCTCTGTCTTCTCATTTTGTTTAACTTTCTGTGTTTGGGGTTCTCCTTTTCGCAGGCTGCAAGTTCGTAGTTCCGTTTGTTTTTGGTGTCTGCCCCCCGTGGGTGAGGTTGGTTCAGTGGCTCATGTAGGCTTCCTGGTGGAGGGGACTGGTGCCTGTGTTCTGGTGGGTGGGGCTGGATCTTGTCTTTCTGGTGGGCAGGGCTGCGTCTGCTGGTGTGTTTTGCGGTGTCTGTGAACTTAGTATCATTTTAGGCAGCCTCTCTGCTCATGGGTGGGGCTGTGTTCCTGTCTTGCTAGTTGTTTGGCATGGGGCGTCCAGCACTGGAGCTTGCTGGTCGTTGAGTGGAGCTGGGTGTTAGCATTGAGACAGAGATCTCTGGGAGAGCTCTCGCTGATTGATATTATGAGGGACCAGGAGGTCTCTGGTGGTCCAATGTCCTGAAGTCGGCTCTCCCACCTCAGAGGCTCTGGCCTGACATGAGGCCGGAGCACCAAGACCCTGTCAGCCACATGGCTTAGAGTTGGCTTCCAACCTCTCCAAAAGCGGTGGTGTTGGAGGGGAGGGAGTAGGAAGAAGGAGACCTGGATGAAGCTGAAATGAGCACCTCTCGCCCCTCAACAGCCACTCCTCCCCAGGCAGTCCGAGAACCTGGCAAGAAGCTATCGACTCTGGTTCTTAGTCCGTGCACTGGCCGTGAACAGATGGTTTAAGGTGCCCCACTGGTGCACCAGGAACATAGTGGGTGCATGGTGAACCACAGCCCAAGATCTCCCTGGCCAGTGGAATCGCAGACCGTGAAGGAAACACAGAGCTGAGCTCGGACCCTGGTAGCAGGAGAAAGGGGCTGTCAAAAGGGGACTGTTTTTAAAAATCTATTACAAGAAAAAAGTAAATGACCCATCCTAAAGCCTGGATGGGAGTATGTGTGTGATTGATGAGTTGGGAGAGCCTAGGGACCCCTCCTGCCTATGTCAGGAAGGTGCCTGGATGGGGATTGTAATTAAAAGCACAAAAAGCTGATCAGTTGGGTTGTCCTCTCAAGAGAAACTGTGTTAACTGAGGATCTGTGGAAGTGAGTCCAAGGAGGCCAGACTGGTCATTGTATGTGTCCAGAATTGTCCAGAAAAGAGAGTTCTTAGACGTACAAGCAAGAGAACCTGCTTGTGCATCAGGGAAATCCCTAGAATGCAGGGGCTCAATGTTATGATTGCCCATCTGACTCTTTGGTTGCAGGACCACTCATAATGTTTGTCATAAGCTGGGTCCCCCCAGAAGCAGACTCTGAGACAAGGGTTTTCAGTGCAAGGAGTTTATTTGGCAGGTGATTCCACGAAGCACTAGTAGGGGAGGGAACTGACAGAGAAGGGTAGTAAGCAGTAGCATTTTGCTGAGGGCAGCTGGGAGGCTGGGTAGCACATGCTTCAGAGTTACTCGTGGTGTGCAAAGTTGTGTGGATGAGGAAGTATGTATCCTTCACTCACAGCAGTCATCACTGAAGGACTACTCCTGGGGGCATTACCTCATCGACACTTCTGACTTGCTCCATGCATTGGCTTAGCATGCTTTTCTCTGGCTTAGCCAGAGAAAGCCCTGGCAAAGAATCACAGGTATTTACAGAAGTAATCACATCAGTGTGCAAGGGATGGTGAGAGGGACAGGAATAGTATATGCTATGTTTTCTGGTAAAGATCTGTAACAGGAAGAAAATGTGCTTGGTGAAGAAGATGAGCTTTTCTTCCCTAAGCACTTCTGATTCTCAACAGCAATCAGTACGTTGGCACTGATTTTTTTTTTTTTTTCCCACACCGTGCAGCTTGTGGGATCTTACTTCCCTGACCAGGGATCAAACCCAGGCCCTGGCAGTGAAAGCACCAAGTCTTAACCACTGGACCGACAGGGAATTCCTGTTGGCACTGATTTATGCATTGCTCTTTTGTGAGTTTGGCTGGTGTGAGTCAAGAGTGACAGCCCCTTTATGGGAGTACATGGCAAAATTGAATTCCTTAGATTAAAGAAACCTAGATCAAGTTTGGAAACTGAAAAGTGAAAAATCGCACCAGGCAGGAACCACGAATAAGTGAAGTGGGTGGGAGGAGGAGAATGCACAGGAAGTACTTAGTGTGGTACGTGGCATATAGTAAGTGGTCAATAAAAATGATTTACAACAGCAGCAGCAACTGTATCTGGGGACAGCTTTAAGGAGGAAGTGGAACCCAAGTGTAACTTACTGAAAGGATGCCAAACAGAGTAGGAAACTAACCAGGAAGAAGTTAAGAAAGAAGTCTCCTTGCCTAACCCTGGCCTCTTGTATATACCTTGTAATTAGGATGACAGTCATTTTCTATTAATTTGCAGTGATGGTGATTTCTTAGATGTGAGGTTAATTGATAATATGGGTGTGTAACGTCTTCCCATCAGATGTTTTAGATGCTGGTAATTAACCTCTCTGTTCCAGGGGGCTGGGGAGTGGGACAGCCATTAATCATTTGTCTTCTTGGCGTTCTGTCGTCAGCGTCTTTCCACGTTGTCTGCTGCATTGGCTTTGACACATGAGAAGCGCCAACATGGAGGAATACAAAAGCGAGTCATAGTATCTGGGTAGCCAGAGAGAGTTGACTTTCTATTCATGTGGCCGAGATGAGATCTGGTTTATCCATCAGGCACTGTGAGGTCAGTGCTAGGAGTTTATGAGCCTTACAAAGGCCTGTGGGAATATTTGCACCCTAAAAAGAAGTGTGGCCGCCTCTGAAATATGAAAACCATAAAATTGAAAAAAATTAAATTTTATTTTTCCCCCACTTTACTGAGGTATAACTGACAAGTAAAAATTGTATATACTTAGGTTGTACAATGTGACTTTAAGGTGTACAATGTGATGATTTAGTATGTGTATACACTGTGAAATGATTACCGCAGTCAAGGTAATTAACACATCCATAAGCTCATATAGTTATTTTTTTTATTTTTTTTTGTGGATGAGAACACCTAAGATCTACTCTTTTAGCAAATTTCAAGCAGACAATACAGTATTATTAATTATAAGCACAGTGCTGTACATTAGATTCCCAGAACTTTTTCATTTTATAACTGAAACTTCATATCCTTTGACTAATATCTCCTCATTTTCCTCAGCCCCCAGCCCCTGGCAACCACCCTTCTCTCTGGTTCTGTGAGTTCTACTTTATAAACTGATATTGATAGGTTTCATTGCATGAAACACTGTACACATTGTAACATATGTCAATTAGTCAATGGAACAGCCAGATGAAGAGGCTTCTGCACCAGTGGAGTTGGGGTGTGCCACCCTTCCAGCACAGGGATTGGAAGCTCTCTGAACCCTGCTGTTTGGGGTTTTTGTGGAGATTCCATCACACAGGCATGATGGATTAAATCATTGGCCTTTGATGATTAACTCATATCTCCAGCCCTTCTCCCCTTCCTGGAGGTTGGGAGGAGGTTTAGGACTGAAAGTTCCAACCCTCTAATTATGCCTGGATCTTTCCATGACCAGTGCCCATCCTGAAGCTCTCTAGGGGCTCCCAGCCAGCTGTCATCTCATCAGCATAAAAAGACACACTTAACACTCCAGAGATCCTAAGGGTCTTAGAAGCTCTGTGTCAGAAACGGGACTAAGACCAAATATTGGGTTGGCCAAAATGTTCATTTTCCCTTACGGAAAAACCCGAATGAACATTTTGGCCAACCCAATATTACCACAAAAGATGCTTCTAGCACCCCTATCACTCAGGAAATTACAAGAGTTTTAGGAGCTCTGTGTAAGGAACCAGGGCCAGAGACCAAGTATATATTTTGTATTATACCAGAGCCACTAACTATCCCAGTGACTTTAGGTAAGTGGCTTGATATCCCTGATCCTCAGTTTCTGGTGTGTCCTTGGTTGCTGTGAGGACTGACTGAGTTAATACACGTGGAGGATTCAGTATTATACCTCATGCCTGCAATAAGTGTACAGTTTCTTCACCCTGAACTGTGAGCCTAGAGAAAAGAGATTGCATAACACAGATTTTGAATCACAGTGGTGCAGCTTCCCAATGTTTATGGATTTAGGGCACTCCCTGGGGGTATAATTAGAATCAGATTATGGGAAAGGTTGACCCCCTCCTAAGAGGAGGTCATCTATTTCCCTCCTCTTAATTTAAATACAGGCTATACTGCAAGTCACTCTCCCCAGGTGAGCTGAATAATTAATGCCAGTTCTGCTAATACTGCCTGGCTCAAAAATGGTTCATTATTACCGATAATAACAACTACCATTGATTAAGTGCTTGTTCTGTGCCAGACTCTGCCCTGAGCCCATTTCTAGCATGGGGTCTAGAGTTAAGCATTTCAGAGAAATCTTAGTTCAAGTGCCACTCTTGCCTCCTCGGAGCAATTTGTCTTCAGGTAAGTCGCTTCCCCTTTCTCTGAGCCTCAGTGTCTTCATCTGTAAAATGGGAAAACATGAGCTGCTCCATCAACAAAGTTGTGCTAAAGGTTAAATGCACAATTAATGCAAAGCTTTTTAGCCTGCAGCCAGGCAGGCTGTAACCACTTGATAAATGTTCACTTTTATTATTATCATCATGTTCCTTAATCTTTATAGAAACCCTCTGAGGTAGATATGAAAAACGTTTGGCTCTTTTCATATGGCAACGCTCTGAAAAACAGGCGCTTTCAATATTTAATTCCATTTCCCTTTATAATCTTTTTTCACAGTGTATTTGGGAGTGGGGATGTAAATTAGCCCCTTATCAAGAGGAAATTGGATATATACATTAGACTCATGCTGCTGAAAATGAATGAGCTCAGGCTCTGTGAATCAACATGGGTGAATCCTCCAAAAAACATAATGTCGAGAGCAGTAAAAACAAGTTGCCCCAAAATGCATATGGAGTGTTATTTCTATAAAGTTTAAAACTATGCAAAACAGTTGAGTAAGGTTAGGGATACACATTACATACATGGGTAGTAAAAGTATAGAGACACACATGAGACTGAAAACGCCAAATTCAGAGCAGATGTTCCCTCTGTGGAGTCGATGGGGGGTATGGTTGAGGAGGGGCATACAAGAGCCTTCAGATATATTGGGGATGCTTATTTCTTAATCTGCTGTTGGGGGCATTTATTATTCTCTGTGTCCTTGAACATACATCTCAAGTAGGTAATAGTAATTGTTGTGGTCCTAACGCGGGTTGGAAAAGAAATTTCCAGACACAAGGCAGAATGTAAAGAAGCTAGAATTTATTAGAGGGAAGGGTCGCTGCCAGAACAGCAGGCCGACTTCCTAGTAATCTGCGAGAGTCGAGCCCAAACATATGCTACTGATCAGTTTTTATAGCCAGAAAACAAAGGAATGGTCTGAAGTGAAAATTTCGTTTACTGATTGGTTGAGACGCATATACCTTCCTTCTATAGTGTGGGAGTGGGACAGGGCATATGCCTTTCCTTATTTGGGACAGGTCCCCGTCGCTCAGGTGGGGGTCGCCCAGGTGGGCTCAGGAATTTCATAACCATTGTAACATAGTGGGGAGGGCAATTAAGAGTCTGGTAGGGGGTGTAACGCTGAAACTTTTTCAGGCAGGGTCGTCCTTTGTTCTTGAAGCACCATTGTCCTTGGAGCACCACAGTAATTTTTAAAAATTTCACCCCAGACATGGGGAGAGGAATTTGGGGGGTCCCTCTGTGTTCTTGAGATTCCCCCCACCCCACAAACCAGGTTCTTTAACCTTCCTGAAACCAAAGCTTCTCTCTACCCACCTCCATTGCTTCCCAGTGCCTCACTAACAAAGCCCCCAGCCCACCTGGCTCAAAACATAGGTTCCTTGCAGCCAGGTTCTCCATTTGAATGTTAAAGGAGCTCTTTCTTGCTTTCCCCACCTGTGTTTTAATTACAGTTCACCTCCCTGGCTTCATTCTGCTCACCTCCAAACACTCCCAGACACGCATTGGCTCTTTTTTCGGGGGTGGGAGAGAGAAGGCAGGAGATGTACTTATTACTGCAGAAATGGGACCAACCTTAACAGGGGAAGGGCTCAGACAAGTCATGTTATACATGGGGCTCCCCGACTCCAATCCCAGCATCTTTATAAGAGTAAAGTTTTATTAAAATGAATACCAAAAGCAGTCTTGAAGTGAAAAGAGAATGCAATATATCTGTCTTCACCCTCCAGCATACTGCCTAGTTGTGTGTGTATGTGCATGTGTTTGTGTGTGTGTGTGCATGTGTTGGTTGCAGGTGACTGGAGGAACAACATTTGCCAGGTAATCAGCTCTGGCCTTCGCAACAACTGACCCTTTGATCTGGAACCCCAAGGTAGGAGTTCTAAATTAGTACATTTTCCAGGTGACTGAAACATACACTCTGAGGTCATCTATATTTACATGCAGAACGTGAGGTTCAGAGAGGTTAAGTGATTTTCCCAAGGGTACACAGCTGGTAAAGTGGCAGAGCTGATACCTGGTACCTAGATCTGTCTGAGGTCATGCGCTGTGCTTCTATTTGCTAGTGTGTTATTAAAACTTTTCTACTTTACTGAGGATGATTTTAATGGCAGTCATTCCAAGACTCACCACCCCCTTTTAAAATTGTTTTGTTCTCTAAAAGAGGGTACAGGAGATTGGTTCAGATGGCGGAGTAGAAGGACGTGCGCTCACTCCCTCTTGCGAGAGCACTAGAATCACAACTAACTGCTGAACAATCGTCGACAGGAAGGCAGTGGAACTCACCAAAAGAGATACCCCACATCCAAAGACAAAGGAGAAGCCTCAATGAGATGGTAGGAGGGGTGCAATCACAATAAAATCAAATCCCATAACTGCTGGGTGGATGACTCACAAACTGGAGAACACTTATACCACAGAAGTCCACCCACTGGAGTGAAGGTTCTGAGCCCCATGGCAGGCTTCCCAACCTGGAAGTCCGGCAGCAGGAGGAGGAATTCCTAGAGAATCAGACTTTGAAGGCTAGCGGGATTTGATTGCAGGACTTCGACAGGACTGGTGGAAACAGAGACTCCACTCTTGGAGGGCACATACAAAGTAGTGTGTGCATCGGGACACAGGGGAAGGAGCAGTGACCCCATAAGAGACTGAACCAGACCTACGTGCTAGTGTTAGAGGGTCTCCTGCAGAGGCGGGGACGGGGGGTGGCTGTGGCTCACCGTGGGGACAAGGACACTGGAAGCAGAAGTCCTGGGAAGTACTCCTTGGTGTGAGCCCTCCCAGAGTCTGCCATTAGCCTCATCAAAGAGCTGGGTAGGCTCCAGTGCTAGGACTCTCAGGGCAAACAAACAACAGGGAGGGAACTTAGGCCCACCCATGAGCAAACAAGTGGATTAAAGTTTTACTGAGCTCTGCCCACCAGAGCGACACCCAGCTATACCCACCACCAGTCCCTCCCGTCAGGAAGCTTGCATAAGCCTCTTAGATGGCCTCATCCACCAGAGGGCAGACAGCAGAAGCAAGAAGAACTACAATTCTGCAGCCTGTGGAAAGAAAACCACATTCACAGAAAGACAGACAAAATGAAAAGGCAGAGAACTTTGTACCACATGAAGGAACAAGATAAAACCCTAGAAAAACAACTAAATGAAATGGAGATAGGCAACCTTCCAGAAAAAGAATTCAGAATAATGATACTGAAGATGATCCAGGACCTCGGAAAAAGAATGGAGGCAAAGATCGAGAAGATGCAAGAAATATTTAACAAAGACCTAGAAGAATTAAAGAACAAACAAACAGAGATGACCAATGCAGTAACTGAAGTGAAAACTACACTAGAAGGAATCAATAGCAGAATAACTGAGGCAGAAGTACGGATAAGTGACTTGGAAGACAGAATGGTGGAATTCACTGCTGCGGAACAGACTAAAGAAAAAAGAATGAAAAGAAATGAAGACAGCCTAAGAGACCTCTGGGACAACATTAAACGCAACAACATTCGCATTATAGGGGTCCCAGAAGGAGAAGAGAGAGAGAAAGGACCCGAGAAAATATTTGAAGAGATTATAGTCGAAAACTTCCCTAACATGGGAAAGGAAATAGCCACCCAAGTCCAGGAAATGCAGAGAGTCCCAAGCAGGATAAACCCAAGGAGAAACACGCTGAGACACATAGTAATCAAATTGACAAAAATTAAAGACAAAGAAAAATTATTGAAAGCAACAAGGGAAAAACAATAGATAACATACAAGGGAACTCCTGTATGGTTAACAGCTGATTTCTCAGCAGAAACTCTACAAGCCAGAAGGGAGTGGCACGATATATTTAAAATGATGAAAGGAAGAACCTACAACCAAGATTATGCTACCTGGCAAGGATCTCATTCGGATTCAACGGAGAAATCGAAAGCTTTACAGACAAGCAGAAGCTAAGAAAATTCAGCACCACCAAACCAGCCCTAAAACAAATGCGAAAGGAACTTCTCTAAGTCGGAAGTACTCCCACAAGAGAAGAAAAGGGCCTACAAAAGGAAACCCATAACAATTAAGAAAATGGTAATAGGAACATACATATCAATAATTACCTTAAACTTGAATGGATTAAATGCTCCAACCAAAAGACAGAAGCTTGTTGAATGGATACAAAATCAAGACCCGTATATATTGCTGTCTGCAAGAGACCCACTTCAGACCTAGGGACACATACAGACTGAAAGTGATGGGATGGAAAAAGATATTCCATGCAAATGGAAATGAAAAGAAAGCTGGAGTAGCAATACTCATATCAGATAAAATAGACTTTAAAATAAAGAACGTTACAAGAGACAAGGAAGGACACTACATAATGATCAAGGGATCAATCCAAGAAGAAGATATAACAATTATAAATATATATGCACCCAGCATAGGAGCACCTCAATACATAAGGCAACTGCTAACAGCTATAAAAGAGGAAATCAACAGTAGCACAATAATAGTGGGGAACTTTAACATCTCACTTACACCAGTGGACAGATCATCCAGACAGAAAAGTAATAAGGAAACACAAGCTCTAAATGACACAATAGGCCAGATAGATTTAATATTTATAGGACATTCCATCCAAAAACAGCAGATTACACTTTCTTCTCAAGTGCACACGGAACATTCTCCAGGATAGATCACTTCTTGGGTCACAAATCAAGCCTCAGTAAATTTAACAAAATTGGAATTATATCAAGCATCTTTTCTGACCACAACGCTATGAGATTAGAAATGAATTACAGGGGAAAAAATGTAAAAAAGACAAACACATGAAGGCTAAACAGTACGTTACTAAATAATCAAGAGATCACTGAAGAAATCAAAGAGGAAATCAAAAAATACCTAGAGACAAATTACAGTGAAAACATGACGATCCAAAACCTATGGGATGCAGCAAAAGCAGCCCTAAGAGGGAAGTTTATAGCTATACAAGCCTACCTCAGGAAACAAGAAAAATCTCAAATAAACAATCTAACCTTACAAAGGAACTAGAGAAAGAAGAACAAACAAAACCCAAAGTTAGCAGAAGGAAAGAAATCATAAAGATCAGAGCAGAAATAAATGAAATAGAAACAAAGAAAACAATAGCAAAGATCAATAAAACTAAAAGCTGGTTCTTTGAGAACATAAACAAAATTGATAAACCATTAGCCAGACTCATCAAGTAAAAAGAGGGAGAGGACTGAAATCAATAAAATTAGAAATGAAAAAGGAGAAGTTACAACAGACACCGGAGAAATACAAAGCCTACTACAAGCAACTCTATGGCAATAAAATGGACAACCTGGAAGACATGGACAAATTCTTAGAAAGGTATAACCTTCCAAGACTGAACCAGGAAAAAATAGAAAATATGAACAGACCAATCACAAGTAATGAAATTGAAACTGTGATTAAAAATCTTCCAACAAACAGAAGTCCAGGACCAGACGGCTTCACAGGTGAATTCTATCAAACATTTAGAGAAGAGATAACACCCATCCTTCTCAAACTCTTCCAAAAAATTGCAGAGGAAGGAACACTCCCAAACTCATTCTATGAGGCCACCATCACCCTGATACCAAAACCAGACAAAGATAATACAAAAAATGAAGGGTTGTCTTTTGACAAAGTTCAACACCCATTTATGATAAAAACTCTCCAGAAAGTGGGCATAGGGGGAACCTACCTCAACATAATAGAGGCCACATTTGACAAACCCACAGCAAACATCATTCTCAATGGTGAAAAACTGATAAGCATTCCTCTAAGATCAGGAACAAGACAAGGATGTCCACTCTTGCCACTATTATTCAGTATAGTTTTGGAAGTCCTAGCCACAGCAATAAGAGAAGTAAAAGAAGTAAAACGAATATAAATTGGAAAAGAAGAAGTAAAACTGTCACTGTTTGCAGATGACATGATACTGTACATAGAGAATCCTAAAGATGCCACCAGAAAACTACTAGAGCTAATCAATGAATTTGGCAAAGTTGCAGAATACAAAATTAATGCACAGAAATCTTTGGTATTCCTATACACCAAAACTGAAAAATCTGAAAGAGGAATTAAGGAAGGAATCCCATTCACCTTTGCAACAAAAAGAGTAAAATACCTAGGAATAAACCTACCTAGGGAGACAAAAGATCTGTATGCAGAAAACTATAAGACACTGATGAAAGAAATTAAAGATGATACCAACAGATGGAGAGATTTACCATGTTCTTGGATTGGAAGAATCAACATTGTGAAAATGACTATACTATCCAAAGCAATCTACAGATTCAATGCAATCCCTATCAAATTACCAATGGCATTTTTTACAGAACTAGAACAAATCATCTTAAAATATGTATGGAGACACAAAAGACCCCAAATAGCCAAAGCAGTCTTGAGGGAAAAAAACGGAGCTGGAGGAATCAGACTCCCTGACTTCAGACTATACTACAAAGCTACAGTAATCAAGACAATATGGTACTGGCACAAAAGCAGAAACATAGATTAATGGAACAAGATAGAAAGCCCAGAGATAAACCCACTCACCTATGGTCAACTAATCTAAGATAAAGGAGGCAAAGATATACAATGGAGAAAAGACAGTCTCTTCAATAAGTGGTGCTGGGAAAACTGGACAGCTACATGTAAAAGAATGAAATTAGAACACTCTTTAACACCATACACAAAAATAAACTCAAAATGGATTCGAAACCTAAATGTTAAGACTGGACACTATAAACCTCTTGAGGAAAACATAGGAAGAACACTCTATGATATAAATCACAGGAAGATCTTTTTTGATCCACCTCCTAGAGTAATGGAAATAAAAACGAAAATAAACAAATGAGACCTAATGAAACCTAAAAGCTTTTGCAAAGCAAAGGAAGCTACAAACAAGACGAAAAGACAACCCTTAGAACGGGAGAAAATATTTGCAAACGAATCAATGGACAAAGGATCACTTTCCAAAATATATAAACAGCTCATGTAGCTCAATATTAAAAAAACAACGCAATCCAAAAATGGGCAGAAGACCTAAATAGACATTTCTCCAAAGAAGACATACAAATGGACAAGAAGCACATGAAAAGCTGCTCAACATCACTAATTATTAGAGAAATGCAAATCAAAACTACAATGAGGTATCACCTCACACCAGTTAGAATGGGCATCATCAGAAAATCTACAAACAACAAATGCTGGAGAGGGTGTGGAGAAAAGGGAACCCTCTTGCACTGTTGGTGGGAATGTAAATTGATACAGCCACTATGGAGAAGAGTATGGAGGTTCCTTAGAAAACTAAAAATAGAATTACCATATGATCCAGCAATCCCACTACTGGGCATATACCCAGAGAAAACCATAATTCAGAAAGACACATGCACCCCAGTGTTCACTGCGGCACTATTTACAATAGCCAGGTCGTGGAAGCAACCTGAATGCCCATCGACAGACGAATGGATAAAGAAGTGGTACATATATACAATGGAATATTATTCAGCCACAAAAAGGAACGAAATTGGGTCATATGTAGAGACGTGGATGGATCTAGAGACTGTCATACAGAGTGAAGTAAGTCAGAAAGAGAAAAACAAATATCATATATTAACGCATGTATGTGGAACCTAGAAAAATGGTACAGATGAACCAGTTTGCAGGGCAGAAATAGAGACACAGATGTAGAGAACAAACGTATGGACACCAAGGGGGTGTCCAAGGGGCAGCAGGGGGTGGTGATGGTGGGATGCATTGGGAGATTGGGATTGACATGTATACACTAATATGTATAAAATAGATAACTAATAAGAACTTGCTGTATAAAAAAATAAAATCCAAAAATATAAAAAAGAGGGTACAGAAACAATTTAACTTTCTCCATGTTATAAAATTCAGTTATCCATTCTTTCTGAAGTTATACTCTCAGGTGTAGCTGAGGGGCTGATGGGAGAAGAAGCTAACGTATATTCACCTACTACCACATGCCAAGCATCTGCTAGACATCTTACATATACTTATTTGTGTTCCCTGTTCTCTGTTATTCTCATTTTACAGATGGAGAAACTGTGGCTTAGTGTATTCATTGTCTGTCACTGTATATCAAATTAACAGCTTTAAACAACAAACATTTATGGTCTTTCATAGTTTGAGGGTCAGTGTTTCAGGAGCAGATTAGCTGGGTGGTTCTGGCTGAGGATTTCATGAGGGTGCACTCAGGATGTGGCAGGGGCTGCAGTCATCTGAGGCCTGACTGATGCTGGAAAATTTACTTCCATTCACATGATTGTTGGCGGAAGGCCTCAGTTCCTAGCCTCATGGATCTTTCCATAGAGCTGCCTGTATGAATGACCTCACAACATAGAATGGTCCAGGAGAGACAGACACCAAGATGGAAGCCATAATGCCTTTTTTGACTTAGTCTTTGTAGTTGGACACTGTCAATTCTGCTTTATTCTATTTGTTAGAAGGGAATAATTAGGCTCTACCTCTTGAAGGGGGAAGTATTAAAGAATTTGTAGACATGTTTTAAAACCGCCACACTCAGGGAGGTGCCATCACCTGCCAAAGTTCATAGAGTTTGTCAGTGGTAGAGGTTAGACGCAACCATAGTTCTAGATGGTTCCCCACTCTTTTCTTTTCACTGTTCCGTGATTTCTCCCTGACTGAGGAATGGAGAGCTGTTTGCCCTTAACGGTAATTAGCCCCAGACTGTAAGGGTTGTTATTTGCCTTTAGAGCTCCCCTCTTTCTGTCTCTGTCTATCGTCCGTCACACCTAAGCAGCATCCTTCTTATTCTACATTGGAATTTTGAATCTCCTGTGAAAATGGGAAACCTGGTAACTTTTAGTGTGAATTGTGTGTAAATCAAGAGTCTGTAGGGCTTCCCTGGTGGCGCAGTGGTTGGGAGTCCGCCTGCCGCTGCAGGGGACATGGGTTCGTGCCCCGGTCCGGGAAGATCCCACATGCCGCAGAGTGGCTGGGCCCGTGAGCCATGGCCGCTGAGCCTGTGCGTCCGGAGCCTGTGCTCCGCAGCGGGATAGGCTGCAACAGTGAGAGGCCCGCGTACCGCAAAAAAAAAAAAAAAGAGTCTGTAGGCTCTGAGTGAATATTTGGGGTTTCTCCTTTATTAGGTGGCTTTTATAACATTTTGAGTGTTCTCAGAGCTTTCTTCCTCTATTCCTGATTCTTCATCTCTCAGATCATTGAGGTTGTGGGTAGCTTTTGGATGAAATAATGGTAATTATAAGGGTCTGTTTAATTTATCCTTTGTATAACTCTTCAGAGCTTTCAAAGGTCATTTATATGCAGCATATCACTTGATTGTCATAAAAGATCCATTAATAAAATGGGGGCAAGTGATATGATCTTCTGGATAAGCTTAGTGTTGAGCCACCACTTATCTAGGTATCTTCATTCTCTTGATACCTGCTTGGCACTGCATCCTTTTCCCCTACAGGCCACTCCTCTTTCTGCTGGGTCCTACAGTAGGCAGAGCAATAGGAGCTTGTGGTCTTGGAATTGTAGGGGAAGAAAACTTTTCTTCTACCCTCTTAAGTTCCGTCATGCAGAACTGTAATTAACCACAAAAGACAAATTAACAGAAGAAAAGACAAACAGATTTTATTCATGTTAATATTTTTTTTTCTTTTTTTTTTTACCTTGCTTTTGGAGATTTTGATTAAAAAGTGCCGTGTATGACAGGGTTTCTTGATCTGCATGTGGAGTTCTGATTTTTTTTTTTTAACACACACTGTATTTTATTTTTACAAGAGATAAATAAACTGACACCAAGCATTGTAAATGGATGGCCACAACAAAAGCAACAATGATTGCAATTACGAAACACACTCATACTATGTCATAATATTGACATTCAGTCCAGTAATCCTCCCCTGTAACAGCTCCTTTACTTTGCAGTGAAAATTGATTTGTATATTTTTTGCTTCTGAGTCCTTGTGGGATTTTTTTTTTATTCAAACAGAAACTCACAGAAATTATAATCATCCTCATCAGTTCACTCAGTCCCATGTAATTAATTTTTTTCATCTTGATCTTTTGTTAGCACTTTTATGAATTCATCAGTTTTCCATTAGTTCTGAAAATACTTATTCATTCACTTCAGTAGTATAGTCAGTTACCAGAAACCTGTACTTGTCAGAGTCTTTTCCATGAATTCCTTGAGAATGAAACCCTTTTATAGGAACATTTTTGCAGAAGCATCAGAATACACCCAGAACTGTCTGTAAATGACAAAAGACTTAAAAATGACCACAGTTAAAGATTTGATGAAAGTTCATAATAATGCAATTGACAAGGAAATTTAGTTATTCCTGAGATATACATTTTAAAGTAATAACTAGAATTATGACTTATAACATTATACCAGAACATATAAGATTTTTAGAAATTTCATGTAATGTCTGAAACATTTATATTAACATATTTCCATACAAATAACCCAAAAAAAGTTTAGTCTTAGTTGTTTTTTCATTTGCTTGTTTTTTTATACTGCAGGTTCTTATTAGTCATCAATTTTATACACATCAGTGTATACATGTCAATCCCAATTGCCTAATTCAGCACACCACCATCCCCACCCCACCGCGGTATTCCCCCCTTGGTGTCCATACGTTTGTTTTCTACATCTGTGTCTCAATTTGTGCCCTGCAAACCAGTTCATCTGTACCATTTTTCTGGGTTCCACATACATGCGTTAATATATGATATTTGTTTTTCTCTTCTGACTTACTTCACTCTGTATGACAGTCTCTAGATCCATCCACGTCTCTACATATGACCCAATTTCATTCCTTTTTATGGCTAATATTCCATTGTATATATGTACCACTTCTTTATCCATTCGTCTGTCGATGGGCATTTAGGTTGCCTCCGCGACCTGGCTATTGTAAATAGTGCCGCAGTGAACATTGGGGTGCATGTGTCTTTCTGAATTATGGTTTTCTCTGGGTATATGCCCAGTAGTGGGATTGCTGGATCATATGGTAATTCTATTTTTAGTTTTCTAAGGAACCTCCATACTCTTCTCCATAGTGGCTGTATCAATTTACATTCCCACCAACAGTGCAAGAGGGTTCCCTTTTCTCCACACCCTCTCCAGCATTTGTTGTTTGTAGATTTTCTGATGATGCCCATTCTAACTGGTGTGAGGTGATACCTCATTGTAGTTTTGATTTGCATTTCTCTAATAATTAGTGATGTTGAGCAGCTTTTCATGTGCTTCTTGTCCATTTGTATGTCTTCTTTGGAGAAATGTCTATTTAGGTCTTCTGCCTATTTTTGGATTGGGTTGTTTGTTTCTTTAATATTGAGCTGCATGAGCTGTTTATATATTTTGGAGTTTAATTCTTTGTCCGGTGATTCGTTTTCAAGTATTTTCTCCCATTCTGAGGGTTGTCTTTTCGTCTTGTTTATGGTTTCCTTTGCTGTGCAAAAGCTTTGAAGTTTCATTAGGTCCCATTTGTTTATTTTCGTTTTTATTTCCATTACTCTAGGAGGTGGATCAAAAAAGACCTTGCTGCGATTTATGTCAAAGAGTGTTCTTCCTATGTTTTCCTCAAGAGGTTTATAGTGTCCAGTCTTAACATTTAGGTTTCGAATCCATTTTGAGTTTATTTTTGTGTATGGTGTTAAAGAGTGTTCTAATTTCATTCTTTTACATGTAGCTGTCCAGTTTTCCCAGCACCACTTATTGAAGAGGCTGTCTTTTCTCCATTGTATATTCCTGCCTTCTTTATCAAAGGGAAGGTGACCATATGTGCATGGGTTTACCTCTGGGCTTTCTATCCTGTTCCATTGATCTATGTTTCTGCTTTTGTGCCAGTACCATATTGTCTTGATTACTGTAGCTTTGTAGTATAGTCTGAAGTCAGGGAGTCTGATTCCTCCAGCTCCGTTTTTTTCCTTCAAGACTGCTTTGGCTATTTGGGGTCTTTTGTGTCTCCATACATATTTTAAGATGATTTGTTCTAGTTCTGTAAAAAATGCCATTGGTAATTTGATAGGGATTGCATTGAATCTGTAGATTGCTTTGGATAGTATAGTCATTTTCACAATGTTGATTCTTCCAATCCAAGAACATGGTAAATCTCTCCATCTGTTGGTATCATCTTTAATTTCTTTCATCAGTGTCTTATAGTTTTCTGCATGCAGGTCTTTTGTCTCCCTAGGTAGGTTTATTCTAGGTATTTTATTCTTTTTGTTGCAGTGGTAAATTGGATTGTTTCCATAATTTCTCTTTCAGATTTTTCATCATTAGTGTATAGGAATGCACGAGATTTCTGTGCATTAATTTTGTATCCTGCAACTTTACCAAATTCATTGATTAGCTCTAGTAGTTTTCTGGTGGCATCTTTAGGATTCTCTATGTATAGTATCATGTCATCTGCAAACAGTGACAGTTTTACTTCTTCTTTTCCAAATTGTATTCCTTTTATTTGTTTTTATTCTCTGATTGCTGTGGCTAGGACTTCCAAAACTATGTTGAATGATAGTGGTGAAAGTGGACATCCTTGTCTCGTTCCTGATCTTAGAGAAAATGCTTTCAGTTTTTCACCATTGAGAATGATGTTTGCTGTGGGTTTGTCACATATGGCCTTTATTTTGTTGAGGTAGGTTCCCTCTATGTCCACTTTCTGGAGAGTTTTTTTTTTTTTATCATAAATGGGTTTTGAACTTTGTCAGAAGCTTTCTCTGCATCTATTGAGATGAACATATGGTTTTTATTCTTAAATTTGTTAATATGGTGTATCACATTGATTGATTTGTGTATATTGAAGAATCCTTGCATCCCTGGGATAAATCCCACTTGATCATGGTGTATGATCCTTTTTTTTTTTTGGCGGTACGTGGGCCTCTCACTGTTGTGGCCTCTCCCGTTGCGGAGCACAGGCTCCGGACACGCAGGCTCATCGGCCATGGCTCACAGGCCTATCCGCTCCGCGGCATGTGGGATATTCCTGGACCGGGGCACGAACCCGTGTCCCCTGCATCGGCAGGCAGACTCTCAATCACTGCGCCATCAGGGAAGCCCTGTATGATCCTTTTAATGTGTTGTTGGATTCTGTTTGCTAGTATTTTGTTGAGGATTTTTGCATCTATTTTCATCAGTGATATTGGTCTGTAATTTTCTTTTTTTGTAGTATCTTTGTCTGGTTTTGTTATCAGCGCGATGGTGGCCTCATAGAATGTGTTTGGGAATGTTCCTTCCCTACGATTTTTGGAAGAGCTTGAGAAGGATGGGTGTTAGCTCTTCTCTAAATGTCTGATAGAATTCACTTGTGAAGCCATCTGGTCCTGGACTTTTGTTTGTTGGAAGATTTTTAATCACAGTTTCAATTTAATTATTTGTGATGGTATGTTCATATTTTCTGTTTCTTCCTGGTTCAGTGTTAGAAGGTTATACCTTTCTAAGAATTTGTCCATTTCTTCCAGGTTTTCCATTTCATTGGCATAAAGTTGCTTGTAGTAGTCTCTTAGGATGCTTTTATTTCTGCAGTGTCTGTTGTAACTTCTCCTTTTTCATTTCTAATTTTATTGATTTGAGTCCTCTCCCTCTTTTTCTTGATGAGTCTGGCTAATGGTTTATCAATTTTGTTTATCTTCTCAAAGAACCAGCTTTTAGTTTTAGTGATCTTTGCTTTTCTTTTCTTTGTTTCTATTTCATTTATTTCTGCTCTGGTCTTTATGATTTGTTTCCTTTTGCTAACTTTGGGTTTTGTTTGTTCTTCTTTCTCTAATACCTTTAGGTGTAATGTTAGATTGTTTACTTGAGATTTTTCTTGTTTCTTGAGGTAGGCTTGTATAGCTATAAGCTTCCCTCTTAAAACTGCTTTTGCTGTATCCCATAGGTTTTGGATCATCGTGTTTTCATTGTCTTTTGTCTCTAGGTATGTTTTGATTTCTTCTTTGATTTCTTCAGTGATCTCTTGGTTATTTAGTAACGTATTGTTTAGCCTCCATGTGTTTGTGTTTTTCACGTTTTTTTCCCTGTAATTCATTTCTAATCTCATAGCGTTGTGGTCAGAAAATATGCTTGAAATAATTTCAATTTTCTTAAATTTACTGAGGCTTGATCTATGACCCAAGATGTGATCTATCCTGGAGAATGTTTCGTGCTCACTTGAGAAGAAAGTGTAATCTGCTGTTTTTGGATGGAATGTCCTATAAATATCAATTAAATCTATCTGGTCTATTGTGTCATTTAAAGTTTCTGTTTCCTTATTTATTTTCATTTTGGGTGATCTGTCCATTGGTGTTAGTGAGGTGTTAAAGTCCCCCACTATTATTGTGTTACTGTTGATTTCCTCTTTTATAGCTGTTAGCAGTTGCCTTATGTATTGAGGTGCTCCTATGTTGGGTGCATATATAGTTATAATTGTTATATCTTCTTCTTGGATTGATCTCTTGATCACTATGTAGTGTCCTTCCTTGTCTCTTGTAACGTTCTTTATTTTAAAGTCTATTTTATCTGATATGAATGTAACCACTCCAGCTTTCTTTTGATTTCCATTTGCATGGAATATCTTTTTCCATTCCCTCACTTTCAGTCTGAATGTGTCCCTAGGTCTACAGTGGGTCTCTTGTAGACAGCATATATATGGGTCTTTTTTTGGTATCCATTCAGCAAGCCTGTGTCTTTTGGTTGGAGCAATTAATCCATTCACGTTTAAGGTAATTATCGATATGTATGTTTCTATGACTGTTTTCTTAATTGTTTTGTGTTTTTTTGTGTAGGTCCTTTTCTTCTCTGTGTTTCCCACTTAGAGAAGTTCCTTCACATTTGTTGTAGAGCTGGTTTGGTGGTGCTGAATTCTCTTAGCTTTTGCTTGTCTGTAAAGCTTTTCATTTCTCCATCAAATCTGAATGAGATCCTTGCCAGGTAGAATAATCTTCGTTTTAGGTTCTTCCCTTTCATCACTTTAAGTATATCATGCCACTCCCTTCTGGCTTGTAGAGTTTCCGCTGAAAAATCAGCTGATAAAAGCTGATAATCTTATGGGGATTCCTTTGTATGTTATTTTTTGTTTTTCCCTTGCTGCTTTTAATATTTTTTCTTTTAATATAATTGTTGTTAGTTTGATTAATATGTGTCTTGGTGTGTTTTTCCTAGGGTTTGTCCCGTATGGGCCTCTCTGTGCTTCCTGGACTTGCGTGACCATTTCCTTTCCTATGTTAGCGAAGTTTTTGATTATAATCTCTTCAAATATTTTCTCAGACCCTTTCTTTTTTCTCTTCTTCTTCTGGGACCCCTGTAATTTGAATGTTGATGCTTTTTTTGTTGTCCCAGAGGTCTCTGAAGATTGTCTTCAATTCTTTTCAATCTTTTTTCTTTATTCTGTTCCTCAGCAGTTATTTCCACCATTTTGTCGTCCAGCTCACTTATCCATTCTTCTGCCTCAGTTATTCTGTTATTCATTCCTTCTAGTGTATTTTTCATTTCAGTTATTATGCTGTTCCTCTTTTTTTTTGACTTTCTTTAAGTTTAATTTTTATTTATTTTTTATTGAAGTATAGTTGATTTACAATATTGTGTTAGTTTCAGTTGTACAGCAAAGTGATTCGGTTATACATACATACATATGTGTGTGTATCTATATTCTTCTTTCATTCTATTCCATTGTAGGTTATCACAGAATATTTTTTTTTATGCTGTTCATCTTTGTTTGTTTGTTCTTTAGTTCTTTTAGATATTTGTTAAACATTTCTTGTATTTTCTCAATCCATGCCTCCATTCTATTGCCAAGATTCTGGATCATGTTTACTATCATTACTCTGAATTCTTCTTCAGGTAGATTGCCTATTTCCTCTTCATTTATTTGGTCTTGTAGGTTTTTACCTTGCTCCTTCATCTGTGACATATTTTTTTGCCTTCTCTTTTTTTTTTTTTTTTTTTTGTTAATGAGTGGGATTGTGTTTCTATCTTACTGGTTATTTGGCCTGAGGCTTCCAACACTGGAGTTTGTAGGCTATTCAGTAGAGCTGGGTCCTGGCGCTGAGGTGAGGAACTCCGTGAGACCTCACTCAATTGAATATTCCCTGGGCCCTGAGGTTCTCTGTTAGTCCAGTGGTTCGGACTCGGAGCTCCCACTGTAGGATCTTCGGCCTGACCCCTGGCTTGTGAACCAAGATCCTGCAAGCCAGGTGGGTCAGCAAAAAAAGGGAACGATAAGGTAAAAAATAAAATTAGACTAGGAAACTAACAGATATGTTAGAAAGAGTATAAAAATAAAAATGTAGATGAATCAACAACTGGAAGGTACATCAGTACCACAATAGTAAAAAAGAGGAGAAGGGAAAAGAAACAAAAAGGGTGGGGGGGGCAAAGGCCTTGGCTGTGGAGAGCGGGGCCTAAGCAAGGGCGATGTTTGGGCGATGGGCATGGCTTATACTTAGGACCCACAGGGCTGGAAAAGGCCCTGGGGGCTGTGGGGGGTGGGGCTTAGGCTCAAAGAACAAAAGGGGCCCAGGCATGATCCCCATCCCTGGTCTCAGAAGGCAACGGACCTCACCTGGGAGCCCAGCAAACTTCTGGGCTCGAGTGGGTAGAGCAAATGCTGTCCTCTCTTCCCCTGCTCCTCCAGTCTGGCGTCTGGGAGGGTCCCTCAGCGTGCCTCTCCTGATCTCTCCGGCCTCCCTCCTATGGCCCCAGGACCCATGCGGGCTGGATGGGGCTTTGGAGTGGGGTGGCCGGAGTGGGCCAGGCGATCACCCTCCGCTCCTCTCCTGCTCTTCCTGGACAGTCCCTCCCGCCTGCATCTCCTGATCTCCCTGGCTTCAAGGGTGCTGAGCCTGTCTGGCCTCCACTTCTCCTCCCCCCTCAGTCCCCCTATGTCCTACCGGTTCACTTTGGGGTTCCTCCCATCTCCTTGGGCATCAGAGTTCCCCACCAGTGGCCGGCAGGCACCCTAGTTGTGGGGAGACACTAACTCCACGTCTTCCCACACTGCCATCTTCCTGAAGACAGTTTGATCTTTCTAACATGCAGATCTAATTACTCCTCCTGAGGCTTGCATCTTTTCCATGCCTCCCTGTGTCCCTTGGGATAAATTCTAAGCTCATCGATGTGATTTATGAGGCTTTGCTGACTGCTTCACCCTCATACTCTCTGGTCTAGTCAAGTTGTAATGCTGCCCCTTCAGTTTCCTCTGTGACTTCTGGGCCTTTGCACATGATATTCTGTCTATCTGGAATGCCATTCCTTTTCCCCTTCCACCTCCTGCCTATCCTTCAGTTTACCTCCTCTGAGAAGCCTCCCAGATCCCCTCAAGTCTGCATTAGGTGCTCCTCATTGGTGCTGTCACATCTCTGGTACTTCCCTTCCCTGCCATTTTCTGGCATGAATGACAGAGCTCTATGTGGTGACAGACTGGCTGTGCTTTCTTCACTGCTATGTCCCCAGTCTCTAGCATGGTGCCTAGAATAAGTCGCTGGTAATATATGTTGAATAGATTACAGACCTTGCTTCCCAGACCAATCTGTCATCTTGCATCCTATTGTTCAGAAGCATCCCAGTGATGGGAAGGAAATCCAATACCACCTTATAGAAAATCAACCCCCAATACAAGTCTAACACATAGTGGGCCAATGGTCTTGGTACCCCCCATGGTGACAGAATAGCTAACACACCTCCCAAAGTGTCCCTTGACCCACTGGAGTAATTGTTCTACTTTTGCACCCTTGTTTGAAACCCACCAATGGTTTCCCAGTGTATTTAGAATAAAACTCAAGCTCACCTTACAACCTACAAAGTACTGAATGACCTGACCCTTTCCACCTTCCCGATCTCATCTTTCCCCACTCTCTTTCTTCATCATACCCCTTCCCTGGATCACTTGACTTCAGCTACACCATACCAGTCATCTCTGTTTCTACCTCAGGACCTTTGCACTTGCTGTTCTTTCTGGCTAGTCCCTCTCCTCCTTCTAGTCTCAGTTCAAATGGCTCTCCCTTTGACAAGCCCTCTAAAGTAGAGCTTATCTAAAGTAGCCCCTTGCTCAGTCCCTCTGCATTCCATTATCTTATTTTACTGTCTTTATAGTACTTAGACTTGTCTGAGAGGACTTACTCAGTCCCTCTGCATTCCATTATCTTATTTTACTGTCTTTATAGTACTTAGACTTGTCTGTATATACTTTTTCTGTTTATAGTTTGCCTCTCCCTGCTTGTATGTACATTCCTTGTCATCTCATACATGGCTGTTTCCCCCGTGCCTAGAACAGTGCCTTGAATCTAGGAGGTGCTCAATAAGTACTTGTTCAATGAATGTGCAATTAGAGAATTAAGCTTTTCAGCAAGCAGAAATACTTCCAGGGACCAGTGTAGGCAGATTCCAAGCATTCTTTCTTTCTTACTTTTTAGTTTGTTAATCAATTTTATTCTTACTTTTTAGTTTGTTAATCAATTTTAATCAATCCAAGGAGAGCATAAATTTATTTATTTATTTTTGGCTGGGTTGGGTCTTCGTTCCTGTGCACAGGCTTTCTCTAGTTGCTGAGACCGGGGGCTACTCTTCATTGCAGTGCACAGGCTTCTCTTGCTGCGGGGCATGGGCTCAAGGCACGTGGGCTTCAGCAGTTGCGGCACGTGGGCTCAGTAGTTGTGGCTAGCGGGCTCTAGAGCGCAGGCTCAGTAGTTGTGACGCACAGGCTTAGTTGCTCCGCCACATATGGGATCTTCCCGGACCAGGGCTTGAACCTGTGTCCCCTGCATTGGCAGGCAGATTTTTAGCCACTGCACCACCAGAGAAGTCCCTGTAATTATGTCTTTTCATTTTTATATAATAGAGCTGGTTCATGGTCCCATGGTTTTATGGGTTTAGACGCATGTAGTCCTGTAACCACTACCACAATTGGAGATAGTCAGCTGAGCTTTATTTTTACTATCCCGGAAAAGGTGTAAGAATTCTGCCGTAGGAAATTCATGCCACTCTTCTAGGAATTTTTTTTTTTTTTTTTTTTTTGCGGTACGTGGGCCTCTCACCGCTGTGGCCTCTCCTGCCGCGGAGCACAGGCTCTGGACGCGCAGGCTCAGCAGCCATGGCTCACGGGCCCAGCTGCTCCGCGGCATGTGGGATCCTCCCTGACCGGGGCATGAACCCGTGTCCCCTGCATCGGCAGGCGGACTCTCAACCACTGCGCCACTAGGGAAGCCCCTAGGAATGTTTTAACCGTGCCTGGATCCTTACTCATCCTATCCAGAGCAGCTTGGAGAGAAATCATTGCCATTATTTCTTACTTTAGTGTTTAGTTCTAGCAAATAGAAATACTCTTATATAATTGTTCTAGTCAGGAAGGAAGAAAAAAAGGAAAAATAATTAAAGTCCCCTCAATGAAATTAGCAGCCTGCATCAGGGTAACTGTCCTTCCTACTCCTTAATTGAAATGGATGTGCATATGGCTAGTGGCTCAGGCATTTGTCAAATATAGGTGCATCGGCCAGAATCCTAGCTGTCGCTACCACATTTCCCCCTGCTCTGCAGTGTGACATTTTTGGAACACTAATGAAATCCAGACTGTAAAGATTCCAGTGAAGAAATAAAGTGGAAACAAAACAATCTCTTACAAACCCACGCTCTGCTTTAAATAAAGAGCAATGTCTTTTGAATAATTCAGCCCTGACTGTCAAAATATTTTTTTGGGGGGTGTGGGCTATTCATATAGAACTATTCCAGGGGCCTCTTAATTGCAGCCTTTAGTGCATTTTCAGGGCTGAAACAAGTCTGATTGTTTCTTGTTTTATTTTCCCATCACATACCTGGATCTTGAAAAGATGTTGTGATTGAGGTTAAATACATTGTTACCCTGATTCTTTTTTATTTTTTAATTTATTTTTATTTATTTATTTTTGGCTGCGTTGGGTCTTCGTTGCTGTGCACGCAGGCTTTCTCTAGTTGTGGTGAGCGGGGGCTACTCTTCGTTGCGGTGCGCGGGCTTCTCCTTGCGGTGACTTCTCTTGTTGCAGCGCACGGGCTCTAGATGTGTGGGCTTCAGTAGTTGTGGCACGTGGGCTCAGTATTTGTGGCACGCGGGCTCTAGAGCGTAGGCTCAGTAGTTGTGGCACACTGGCTTAGTTGCTCCGCGGCATGTGGGATCTTCCTGGACCAGGATTCAAACCCTTGTCCCCTGCATTGGCAGGTGGATTCTTAACCACTGAGATACCACGGAAGTCCCTATCCCGATTCTTAGAACGCGTATCTCTTTAATGGGGCTGGGAACCAGGGTGGAAATCTTGTAATTATTTCCTCTCCGGAAGTTGTTAGCATTTCACCTTTGTTCTGTTAAACTTTTCACCTGTGACTGGGGCTCTCTTGTCTGCCCTTGGGGTTCCCTGAGGAGTGTCTGGGCCCTCAGAGAGAGTTTTACTTTTTAACTTCTAATATCTTCAAGGTGAAATCCAAAGACAGCATCTGCAGTATAAAGAAGGTTATTCAAGGAGGGCTGGCTGGTGACAAAGTTCTACCTATTCAATAATAGTAATCAAATGATAATAATAATAATAATTCCTATCTATTGAACTCCACCTCTGTGCTGGGTCTGTGTTAAGTCCATTCTCTCCCTAAGCTCATTTAACTGGCACAACAGCCCTGTGAGGTGGGTCTAATTATGCCCACTTTACAGATGGAGAAACTGAGACTCAGAGAGGGCAAAGTGCATGCCCAAAGTCACAGAGATGGTAGAGGTCATTGTGCAGATTAAAGCCCAGGACTGTCTGACTTCAAAGCCCACGGTCTTCCTTGTTCTGCTAAATAGAGGCTCCAGACTGATGCATGAGGGCAGTTGTCTGGGAGGTCGGCCACCAACTGAGTTTGTTTAGGACCCAGCTTCATGAGAATCCCCCAGTGTGCTGGTTGGAGAGCCCAGGCATTCTCCTCCCTGGGAATGAGGTGTCAGGGGTGCTCTTGCTGGCCTGGTAGTTCACAGAACAGTCTCTGCAGTCAGGCAGATCTGGGGGGTTTGACTCCTGGCTCTGCCACTTCTAGTTATGGTAGGCTGAATAATAATGGCCCCTAAATATGTTCATTCCCTAATCCCTGGAACCTGTGAATGTTACCTCATATGGCAAAAGGGACTTTGTAGGTGTGATTAAATTAAAGATCTTGAGATGGGGGATTATCCTGGATTATCCGGGGGACCTAATATAATTATGAGGATCCTTAGAGAGGCAGGAGGGTCAGAGTTAAGGAGTATGACAACTGTTTTCATCTGTTTGGGCCACTACAACAAAATACCACAGACTGGGTGGCTTATAAACAACAAACATTTATTTCTCACAACTCTGGAGGCTGGGAAGTCCAAGATCAAAGTGCCGGAAGATTTGGTTTCTGGTGAGGGCCAAATTCCTTGCTCATAGATAGCTGTCTTCTTGCTGTGTTATCACAAGGAGAAAGGGGTGAGGGACTCACTGGGGTCTCTTTTATAAGGGCACTAATCCCATTCATGAGAGCTCCACCCTCATCACCCAGTCACCTCCTAAATGTTCCATTTCCAAACACCACCACACTGGGGATCAGTATCAACATATGAATTTTGGGGGGCACAAACATCCTGTCTATAGCAACAGGGAGCAGTGGTTGGAGTGATGTGCTTTGAAGATGGAGGAAGGAGCCATAAGCCAAGGAAGGAATGCAGGCAGCCAATAGAAGCTGGAGAAGGCAAGGAAATAGATTCTCCCCTTAGAGCTTCTACAGGGAACCAGCCCTCCCGACACCTTGACTTTAGCCCAGCGAGCCAGATTTTGGGCTTCTGACTTCCAGAACTGTAAGAGAATAAATTTGCATTGTTTTAAGCTCCTAAATTTATGGTAAATTGTTATAGTGGCAATGCGAAAGAGATACAGCAGATGTTTGTCTTTGGGCTTATGAATGATCCTCTCTGAGCCTCAATTTCATTATCTGTGAAATGGGCATAATAGTAACAATGCCTGCATCGTAGCCCGATTCTTAAAATGAAAGAAGTTGATGCATACAAGTTCCTTCATGTTTAGCACATAGTATGTGCCGATTAAATGTTAGCTATTACTGCTACCATCACTGTTATTATTATTAATGTTAATATGAAAATAAGCATGCCAATCAAAGAACCTGAAAATAAAAACCAACCTAGGAGCAACTTTTTGTTGGGCTAATTCATATTCTCTCTCTTGGAGGTTCTTATATTGTTTTATATTGGGGGACTTATTCTATGTTGGGGGACTCATGGATGAGCTTCAAAGGATCTGTGGATTCCCTATAATCATATCCCAGGACCCTGCATAATATCCAGTACACAGTAGGTGCTGCACAAGTATTTAAGGCATGATTAAAGACAGATAAAAATTGGTGTTTGTGTTTTTTGTTGTTATTGTTTTTTTTTTTTTTCTTTTTTCTGGCAGCTTTAAGGAGAGTCTGGCAGACCCTGGCATAACTGGGGACCTGCCTTATGGAGGTGGGCTTGCCTCCTGTCCTCAGCCATCTGGCAAAGCCTGACACCACCTCCCCAGGGCCTCCAGCACTCACTCCCCCAACCCAGTGCCAGCCCTTCCCTGCTCTGGCCACTGAAGAGGAAGTCTCCATGGTAGCAGTTTCAGGGCATTAGGCCAACTGGGGCCAGAAGGAGTGAAGGAGGGAAGGGTGTCCATGCCAGCCTTTCCCAGGGACCCACTCAAGCCAGGGTGCTGTGTCTCCAATGGAGATCTCAGCTGTAGAGGGTGACAGATCCTGCAGCAATTGGGGAGTGGCTGGGGCTTATTTTTCAGTGACTTCTTTTCATACCTTGCTCCCTCCTTTTGTCATGTCCTTTCCCCAACTCTGTATAAGGATCCCGTGCCTCCTAAGAACCTTAAATTATCCACTGTTGTCAACTAAAGTCTCTGGGATTTCAAGCTGGCTCCCCCATATACTGGTAGTGTGACCTCGAGTAAAGTACTTAACCTTCCAGGGCCTCGGTTTCATCATCTGTAAAATGGGTTTTTTGTAAACATGAATAGAGAATCTGTGGTGCCCTTAGCATGATGCCTGAAAACTAGTAAATACTCAATAAAGTTTACTCTATATTATGTGTTTGAGTTGGGGAAACTGAGGCCTGGATCCTGTCCCCAGAACCCTCTTGGTCATCAACCCTATTCTCCCTTCCTCTGGGAGTAACTTCTTCCTCCTTCTTTCCCCCAATCAAACCTTGCCTGTCTGCTGTCTCTCATCATCAGGGCCCTGCTAAACAACTGGTTGTTTATCTCTGATAAATGGATCCATTCTTGAATGTTCAAAGCTGAGTTAGAGACTTTTAAAGGGGTTTTTGCATTTTAGAAGAGGATTCCCAGTGATGATAATGCCTTACTTCCAAGGCAGAATCTCGGGAGGGTAAAAGTTTCCAAGCACCAGGCAGTGGGAGAATTAAAAAGAAAAAAAAGAGATGGTGTCACTGAAGCTCAGAGAAGTCAATCAACTTGCTCAGGGCCACACAGCTGGTAAGTGGTGAAGCTGGGATTTGAACCTCTGTCTGCTTTTCAGTTGAGCTCATGTAGCATCCTCCTTTTTTTTCTCAATTGGTCTCTTAATTGTTCACCCACAGTGATGTATAGGGGAGATCATCTGTCAGATGCTCTAAAACCAGAGGTGAAATCCTGATCCAATAGCTGAAATTCGGGAGGTTGGCAGAGACAAACTGTGGTGGAGTCCCTGCCTCTCACCTCAGCTGGGAGAACAGACCATATCAAAAACATCCCATCTTCCCCTGGGGGGATTTGAGAGGCATTTGTAATGCAGAGCTGACACTGGGCAAGGACCCAGCTTCCCACCATCACCTCTGGCTGAGCCATTTCCTTAAATTACAAGAAGACATTTTCCCCGGGCCCTAAGGTCTAAAGCTGAAGTTGAAGAGCTCCCTGCAGCCTGAGCCCTCTCTCCCTCCCTGTTTGAAGAACATCTCTTATCCATCTTTGCCTCCTCAGCTCCCTGCTTTCCCTGGGGAGCTGGAGATGGCAAGAAAACAAGAG